>NC_060018.1:4116757-4771386 GCF_021134715.1 Daphnia pulex | reverse complement strand
ACTTCGTCGCTCCCGTCTGCTAGGCAACACAAATTTCGTCTCTTTTTTCCCCTATTTTTCATTCTCCCGTCATCACGTACAATTTATCTTTGCATTATTGATCCGGCCTGCCAGTTTTCGACTCTGGCATCAACAGCGGGGGCTACCGACGTCACATCTGATTGCATTGTGGCCCATCAGACAAAAGAGAGCGACTGAACGAGAGACTGGAAGTAAAGAGTTTGACAGGAGCGGTGGGGAAAGGAGTGCCGATGACGCGGTGATGACGCATCCCCGATATGGTAATCAACGCAAAAGGACGGAAAACAGTGATTTTGTTTTTAAATCCTGAAATTATGGCTCAGCAATAATCCAATATCTTCGTCCATCACGACGTCATAGGTGAACACCGCGATAGATCAAGTCACAAAGCGTAAACGAAAGTGTCGTACGCAACTAAAACTAAGCAAATGCGACTGATCATTTGTCCAGTAATTTTTAAGTTGGTTCGTCATTGTGCCTAATCGAATTTGAATGAAAAAAAGATGAAGCGCGCGCATAAATTGGCAGCAACGATCACTGATTGCCGTTTTCAGGGAACGTTTGGCCAGAATAATGAGCAAAGGAGGAGATTGGTCGTAACGAGTCTTTCACTTGAACAGATATGCAAGTACATATAAGGCAGAGACAGTCAGACGGGCAGGGAGTGGGCAAAAAGAAAAAAAAATGACGATTCCCCGACAGACACGCCCAAGTCTGATGGGCATCAGCATCAAACGAAGACTTTGCTGGTAAAATTCAAATGCGCAGCCGAGCCCTTGGGTCGACGGTGTGCTTTGTAATCGACGACCGGGAGACGGGCCGTGCCATTGACACGGCATCAACAAGTTCAAACTGTATCTACCGTGTTAGTTGAAAGCGAATTGATGCTAGGCGGAGACCGTACTTGTGCGATAACTCACATCCAAGACATTTCTCAATGTCAGGGTGTCGGTGACGTGGGCAACCGATGGTTCACAGCGCAATTGCGCCCTGTCCAGTCTACACACGACGGACGGGCTGGAGCCGTCGGGCAGTTTTCAATTGGATTCAATTGGTGGACACATTTCACTTAGACTAACGACGGACGACCTGTCGCCTGCAAACGCGGACTCGACTCTCCAAAAACAACGAGACCCCGGGTGGAGGCGAGCGCTGAAGCGACTAGACGGAAAGAGCCGAACGGATCCACGCCATTTCGCGTGCCAGTCACCCGTTTCGATTCTTTTTCCCTTCTGGCCCCTCACGGTCAGATGCATACTGCTCGCAAACCGTGAGTCTCTCTAGTGAGTGGCGGTGTATAGAGAAATGGAGACCATCAGTTAATGTCATAAACAGCAGGAGCGGGATGAGGAGAAGCAGCAATGATCCCCGCTATATGTGCGACCGGTTCATCCTTCAGCTAGTTTCGCCCGTTCAATGTGCCCATCAAGTCTTGATATAGCCGGCGAGTACCCCCCCACCCGGATGCAGTTCATTTAGACTCGTCCAATTATGAGCCCCAACGCGATTGGTATACGGCATTGAAGGATTACTAGTTTACTACACACGGAGACACTGATAGGCTCCCTTTATAACCCCGGCTGGGCCCCCAAAGTCTCATCTCTTTCACTTCTCATCTCGGCAGCCTGGCCCACTACATTAACGCCCCTCTAATAACCTAGCCGCTCTTAAACAGTTCCTTGGAAATGAAAGCCTAACATCTATACCAATAACGAGACTCCTCTGTCCGCCTCTCTCTCCACGCTCATTTGAAATTAACGAATAACCAGATGATAAGCCAGTCCATGACGGGATGGATTTCTTACCTTCATCTTTGTGAGGAGACCATCAAGCGTCGCACATCAGGAGCCAGACGTCGTCCAATTTGATGCGGAGCAGAATTCGTCGAAAAAGCTGGCTCGACCGCATTTCTGTGGGGATGAAAAAAAAAATGGAAAGAGTCAATAAAACTGACGTAACAACAGTGGAGTGACGGGTAGACATGAAATCAGATACCAGCCTCGTATTACTTTTTTTTTCTCATCTTAAAGGCAAACTAAAAGGGGCGAACCCAATACTCTGAAAAGAGAAAAACGGAGTATATAAGGCAAATATGCTTAGGCATTCGACGACATCAAAGCCCACCATGCCTTTCGGCCTTGCTCCAGGATCTTATAGAGCAGATCCCCCAACCTGCAAGCAGTCCTTATGGCCGTACACACACATATAAAAGAGAGGGAGCGGGCTAGAGCTTGGAAGACGTTCAAAGCGAACTAAGGCTCTGAAGAAGTGCGCAAATGGTAAGACGATGGCTCTTTCGATAAGAGACTTGGCAGTTGGCACTGAAACCTATGCGTTTTACGCAGAGCCCAATGTCATGTACGTCAGAGCAATATATACACTTGCATCAATAATGTATTGTGCCGATGTCTCGGATAAAGCGGCATTGAAAGACGAGACGCAATTGGACCCAGCTGCAACTGTTATAGCTGCTCCATATACTAGACCGTGCTATATACCGCTGCTGCCCCGGCTCCACCCACACCCAAACTGTTTGAAGTTTCTGACTTCTTGGGGCCATCAAACCCAGTCGTGTACGTACCAAACCAACCACACAAAAGGACATAAAAAAAAGGAGCGATTCGATTAGCGATAACACAGCAAAGCGGATCAATTGGAATTTGGAACAGCCGGTTCAATTTCATTATTACCAGCATATAATATCTATTCAAAGACGGGATCAAGTCGCTAGCTGAAAAAAAAAAGTGTTCTTTCAAAAAACCGAATATGAAGCAGCTCTTTATTATTGGCCTATTTATAATCTATACACGGTGGGCTTACGTTAACAACACGATGTAGCTTTTAGAGTATAGGAAAGGGCTTAAGATGTTCCATTCTCATATTTCATTTGACTTGGTAAAGAAATTAACAAAAATCAAATAAAGATTTCCCAGACTGTCTACTATGCATACGTTTTGTACTCCAATCGAACCCGAAGATAATCTACCGAGACTGAAAAGTATATGAAAAGACATATTTCAATGGGGATCCCAAGAAAATGAAATAAAACTATTCCCAAGAAGAAAAAGAAAATAACAAAGTCAAAAGGATGATATTAAATTCAAAGCTTCCAATCTTCAAAATTGAATCCGTCAGAAAGTTGATGAACTGGGCGTTTTTTTCTCTCTCTCATGTACTATTTCTATAAATAACATAGACAACTGACGAGTTCGTTTCTTTTTTTCATGTGATTTCCTCCCGCGGCTGTCCCTAACGCCCTACCAGTTATGACTTTTCAGAATTGTTGTCCTCTAAAGAAACGGGATGAGCCAGCACACAGGGATTAGACCATGATGCATATAAGAAAGAAAGTCTCTTTTCCGACTACCTTTTGTGTGTCTGCAAAGAGCGTGAAATGCTTCACGCACGCCTTTGTCCCTTCCATCCACAGTGCTTCTCTCTTTTAGTATATCCGCAACTATTCTTTCGTAATCTTCTACTGTACGCCTCTGCCCTTATCCACCAATCCCGGCCAACCGGGAAAAAAAGTGGGGGGACACTGTGTAAGACTTTTTTGACTGAATAATAATAATATCCGCAAACTTTAGCAGCTGGGGAGAAGTGCTCAGAAAAGAATTCAGTTGATTGAACCCGAGTGTCGAGCCAAAGTAGGTGCAAGTGCACCACGGTGATGGCACCGAGGTAAACGAAACACTTGAAAGCTCTCAGCTGCAGTAAGCAACAGCACACACACACACACTAATGGCAAACGAAATAAAGCAGTCAAAAGGCTGTGCAGATGGACGTGCTAGCTGTTTAAGTCTGGGCCGTTTTTTACTGCCTGCATAGATCGAAATGACCATATCAACTTATATGTACGTATACGTCGCTGTTGCACTCTTACATGTCGTTACAGCGACATTTCGACCATCAAAAAAAGGACGGGAAATTACGATTCCAAAAGAACGTGAAATGGCGAAGGAATTCGAGGAAATGAATACAAAAAAAACTAACCTCTGGCGATGGGATTTCCTTCGTCACGTGGCCGGGACGGGAGAAAGTGATGGCTGCCAACCGAGTCTAACCCAGACCAGTCGAGGATAGACTCGACGAGTGATTTTGAGTGTTATTAAAGTTTTTTATATCGTGACACGCTCGATGTACGACGAACGTCTTTCGGGTGTTGGATGTTGGTCCTTTGTGAGGTCTTGACGGCCGGACAACTTGCTCTTTATCCGGCATTTCGCGCTTCTCTCGGCGCAGGTCTCACTCGATCTGCAACAAGAATCGTCGTCTCCTTCTTGTTGGCAATGGCAAAAGAAAAGTGCACTGCAAACGATATTTCTCTTGCGACTGTTTGTGTTCTTCACTGCTGGCCTCGCAAATCAGCCGGGCTACAGAGAGACTGAGAGAAACGTTGCGATCACGCGAGGGAGATATGCCACACAACCACGTCGTCCTTCTCCTCTTCCCCAGCGTGCCAAAAACCTATTAGAACACTTGAGGCAATTCCTTTTTGCAATCTACTTTCTTGCAGATACTTTTTTTTCGTCCATTTAGAAACGCCACTCGAAATAGAAACAACCTTTCATCTGTGCCTACCACGCCACCAACTGATCTCAACGCGGTCAACCCTCGCCCGCCATTTTAACATTTTGCTTACCCTTTCCCCCCGTTTTGAAACAAGGTTGTCAAGGTGTGATTAAATACACCCCCGCTGTGCATTCTTTTTAATAATCGATTACTTAATGTTTAAATTTAGATTAAATTTAATCTGATTAATAAAAAAATTATTGATTAATACAAAAAATATAAATTTTAATTTTAATTTTTGTTTTTCACATTGAATTTTTAATCGATCGATTTATACATCTCTAGGTTGGTTTCTGTTTATTTTGCACCACCACTGCTGCCCTCATGGCCTCATCCGAGTTTTGATATGCTGATATTGCTGTGTGTCGCACGCGCGCTCGTGTGTGTGTAGGTGTGCGAACGTGCGCTACCGCCAGCACGGATGCAATGCCACAAAACGTACTTACCATATTCGGGTTGAAACTTATTTCATTAATAATACCACGACAGTCAGCTTTTGACAACTTTTTCTTTTCTTTTTCCTTTTTCCGTTCTCCTCCGCTGGAAGGTTCAGCGTTTTATTACTCCTTGCGAATGGTTAAAATATCAGTCTACATGCATACTTAATTGGAACCAAGCTTTTGATTCAATTCTTAATTCACCCTGGGCTGTACATAATGAATGAACGAATGAGCTGCCATTTCCAGGGAATATGCGGATGAAGCGGCGGATTATTTATTGGCCCCACTCGGATTCCTTTTGTCATCCCAACTCTCCAGCCGTTTTCAAAAGCCGCCCAATAATATAGAAACTTGTTTCTATTAAAATAAAAATAAAAAAAATTTCTTTCGGGCTGCGGGAGTGAATGCTACACAAGAAAAAGAGACGGAGGAGCCCCGACACTCTTCTTTCTTTTTCTTCTTTCTTGTATTTGTTTTATTGACCGCAACTGTTCTACACGAGCTTCTCTCTAAGGCCGGGCGGCCCAATTCCCCGCCCGAAAAGTTGGGTCGTCTCCGCCGTCACGCTGACAATGGGCCCCGACAATTCCCATCCGCTCGTCTCCTTTCCCTCGCTGGGAAAAAACTACCGACGACTATTCCATCTAGACCGGAGCTCCGCCAGAGACCCCGAGTGTAAACGCCTATATAATGCAGCCTGCACTATACGCGCATCTATATACCTACAACATGGAGGAAAGGAAAGTCTATAGCCAATATATATAGCGGGCGGCTGACTAGATATATCTTGACGGGCAAAAGGCCTTCCCCCCGCCCGCCTCCCCCAGATAAGTATACAAATGGCACGACAGTTGCACGATGCGACGCGTTTTATGCAAATCTTTTCTCGAGTACACAACACACGCTATATAGCACACACGAGTATATATTGGTAGTGGTGGTAGGGGGCTTGGTTCTGAGGACCGGGTGCGTGGGCTGCTGATGTTCCGGCACCGGAACTATAGCGACAGACGCACAGATAAAGAGACGTGCTGGAAAAAGAAGAAGAAGAAGTAGGAGAGTCTAGAACGAAGAGGGATCATTTGTCAGATTGGAGAAGAGACACAGACAGAGAGAGAAAGGCTCTTATTTTCTAGGAGCAAATGTTATTTTTCTTCCGTCCTTTTTTTCTCTTTTCATTCAGAGTCCTTTTATTATGTTTAGTCCTTAAAAAGGAGACGAGTCTTTTTCCTTTTCTTTTTTTCACCCGTTGATATCCGAATGGCAGCCAAATGCGCCGTGCCCGTCCAATCCCGTCCGCTTCCGCGCATCGTCAAAAAACGACACACTCACATTTATTATCAGAATCTATAAAGGAACGGGGTGCAATCGCAACTTTCTCTTACCCGACATCTGTGCGCCACAAAAGCCTCGACTGACACAAAAGAGGAGATGAGCGCATTGAAAGAAAATGGGAATTCATACTGTAGTATTTCCCTTTTATTTCAAAAATAAAATCAAAATCATCAGCAGAAGATGCTTTGATGGCACCACCATGGGATATTAGAACTGCTCGGAACATTTAACCCGATTTACCCGAGCCCAATGAATGTTCAACTCCGCCAACGCGTTCCAATTGGATATATAATGTACTCTACAACGGAATAGCTGTAGTATATGTTAGTTGGTGCACCAGAGAGTTGCATAACGTGCTACTATCGAGAGTCTGGTCGATATTTTTCGAATGGTGGAAAGAGAGAAATGAAAAGAAAAAAGGTCTGGCCCCAAAACGGATGTCATTTCCGCTGCTTGTACGAGTTTGAGACGGAGCCGCCTCGTTTCGCTTCGCCTCCGCACAGCAGTTCATCCATCGAGCTATCGGCTATCCGCTTCTTCTATTCCCCCCTCCTCCTCAACACAGAGCAAAAGGGAAGAGTCTAGAGGCTGTAACATCCGCTCTGGCGTGAAAAATAAATAATAAAAAGAGATCAAAAATAAGGCAGCAAGGAGAGAAAAGGCAATGACTTCCGCTTTCTCGAGCTGCTGCTGCTGCTGCTGCACCGGATCTAAGACTAAATAGAGTGTTGCCAGCAGCTGCATATGTGTGTGTGTGCGCCTCGAATCAGATAGAAACAGTCTAGCCTCCTAGCTAGACATACTAGACGTACTAGACGTACTTCATTTCACTGAACTTTGTGTATATCACCTCTTCCGCTATTTTCCATCCCATTTTTTTTAAGCGCGAAAATTCAAATTTGCGCATCCAACGCGTAAGAAACTCACGCAGCCTGCGGGGTGGTAGTATCGACGTGACTGGAAGTCGAATACGAGTCGAATAATCCGAGTCCCAGTATTAATAATTCGATCCGAAATAACGTGATGAACATCCGGCTTGGCAAACGGATATAGTACAGGCACCGCCGCCGTGTTTGTTACACAAATACCAAAGGTGGGCAGACTCGTCTTCTCCTTTAAGACGTGTTCAAGGATGAAAAGGAATTCCGGATTAGGACGCCCCCCTACAACATCCGTGTAAAAGAGAGACATGTGAAACCCAGAGACTAATACCTAGTGTCACTCAAAATGGTCTTCTATGTAATACGCCTACGCTCACAACATCATCGATCGACCGCGTCTGTATATCGTCGGCTCAACACGTCCACATCGTCCAGACGGATCCATGAAAAAGGCTCGACGCTACATGTATCGAACGCCTTCCTGATTATTGTAATCAAACAAGAAAGAAGAAGATGGGGGGTCGCTCGTACACGACGAAATATTGGTGACACATGACACACGTCATGACAGTCAGAAGCGGACCCCGAAATGAGCCCGTTGTCTTCTTGTTACTTTCGGCTGCAGCAGGACGTGAGTTGTCCATAAGTTAAGGGGATTGGGCCACATATCGGAGGGAGGGCCGCGACGGGACGAGACGGATGGGCTAAACGAAACTGTCCACAATTGACATCCATCTGACAGCGTCAGATCTAAACTTGTTGATTGAGCGCCGGAATAAAGAAAAAGAAAATGAGCTCTTGTCGAGAAAGAAAAGAAACCAAAAAAGATAAAAGTTGTAAAAAGTATTACGTAAAAGGGACATTGGCCGCGGTGAACGAATAGTTTTTCATTTAGATAATTAGCTTGTAATTAGCTTTTTAATAGCCGGCAATAGAATCGAAGATGAAAGATTTTAGACAACGGTGGGTTATTATTATTATCGATTGTCGGCAACCGAGTTGATTGTCAAAGCAACCGAGAAAATGAAACTTTTGGCGGTTTTATCTCCTCGGTGGCGACGTCCAGCTGACGTCAATCATTCAATACGCCAACGCAGGACGTAACGAGCCTTTAACTCGGGCCAACTTGTATGCCACCACCACTACGTATCTATATGTAATGTCTGTTGTGCTGGTACACGTTGCATTATTCCCGTTTTGATTGATTTATTTTTGGTTGCCGGGACCCAGAGTGTTTGACACCCACGATATGCGGTAATGCGAGAAAATCCTCCCAAAACAAACCGTGTCGTCTTGTAACTCGATGAATAATTCCCCCTCGCTGGGCTTTTCTCAGACGCTAATCAATAAAGAAAAGGTCATCGCTTCACTTATTGGTGAATCCCACGGCTAGGTTGGGCGTCGCCAAACTCGAGAGGAGTGTGACGCAATAGCGCGGTCACCAGGAAAAAATCATTAACTTGCCCTTACGTAAACCCAATTTCGTGGGACTAGTCATGTCCCATAATAACAATCCGGGGCGGGCGCTGAATGAGAAATTCATCAATTTTACATTAGCCGGGTTCGTTACGGGCGGATTACATCCGTCAGAGAGCTACTAGTACTACTACCCAATAACAAGACTGCTGTGTAAATGTTAATGAAAAGAAAAGTGTACTGCTGCTGCTGCTGTTGGCTGGCTGGCTGGGTAGAAATTTCTTGAGTTGTTGCCAGAAAACGTCAGGGTCAAGGAGAAGGACGCGGCAATCAATCGAAAACCATGGCGTGCCGATAAAACTCTTCTAGACGTATTGTACCGTACACTATAGACACAGCAGACTTAACTTCTACGTCCGAGTGTGTATCTTATAAATCTTAGTAGGAGACACACTAGATTTGATTTGGGTCATCATTATACGCTCGGAGAAATCGATGCCGAGTAAAAAATGTCAACGGGTATATGGAACGCGGGTTCGAATCGAACGAACCAATTTTCCTTTTTCTTTACTTTTTTTAGGCGAGCAACTTTTTTTCGATCGTTTATTTCGATCGAATCACTTTGAACAGAAGCAAAATTGGCCTCTCTCTCTCCTCTGTTCGGCGCGTAATTAAATGATGGAAAACTTCCGTTGTTTCAATTGCCGTACCCGAAAGAGGAAAATGGAGTTTCGCGGAAACTGTCGCAAGGAAATCAAACCAATCCGCCGCTAGTGGGGAGGAAAAAACAAAACAATAACTCGGTTCAATGTTGTTACACGCCGCGAGAAATCAGCCAATGAAAACCGAAAAAAAAAGCAGACGGTGAGGTATACTAGATTGGTTATTATTTCATATAATTATTAATTGATTATAATACGGAAAAATCCTCGTCAGTTGCGCACTGACGCCATCCATTCTGACGCGTTTTCAAGTCAAACGAAATAAATAATAAAAAGAAATAGTCCTGACCCTTTGCGCGCTTGGTGTTGGTCTTATTATTATTTTTGGTTGTGTTTGTTTTTCCGTGCTGCCTGGTTTCTTTCTTGCACGGCCTTAATCAAGACGTGGCATCTCGAGTCGCTTCCCCGCTAGAGTCGTGACTGATGGATGGGGAGGGCCACAAGATATTGGTAGAAAATCAAGAGGGGAAACAATTTTCAATAAGAAAAGGCGGCGGCAGCAGCAGCAGCAGCAAGTAAAAAAAGGAAAAGAAGAAGATCGAAACAAGAAGGGAAGAGCACATGAAGCTGTTTCCTGCTGGGCTGCTGCTGCATGAAGCTGCAGCCAGCCCAGCCATTGGCCTTGGCTGTTCGATCCTGATCGATGGGTTTCCATCTCCGGGAGCTTTTCCCGAACCCTCCTCTTTCTTTTTCTTTTTCTTTTTCTTCTTCCTTCATTCCCGTTTCTCTATTGCCTGTTCTTTCACTTTCTTCTCTCTCTCTCTCTTACACCATTCCGCTAAGCCTTCCACTTATTCAAGTTCACCTCTCACGAAAATCCGCGCAGCCGGCAGTAGCGGGACTAGAGACGGAGGAGGAGGACAATAGCGCTGAGAGCGCGTTACAGTTTTCATGCAAGTACGCAACGGAATATAACAAGTAAGTAGTCGTGCCGGGCGTGAAAGCGAAATAAAATCAAATAAAATACAAAAAAGGCTACAAACAAAAAAGGGGAAAAATCTCAGAACCATTTAGAGGCGACGTAGATATATGTATAGTGCAGTGTAGTATGTACATTCACTCTATATTTAGGCCTACAGTTGTTATAAGACTGCTAGCCTCTCTCTCGTCTCTGCTGCTGCTGCCGGGCTGATATCCAACAACTGACCGTTGGGCTCCCACGCATCCGTCTATCCCTCGGTCGGGAATAACTGCACAACTTCACACACAACTAGACCGAGCTTACTACTATGCTGTTTATACTCCATACATACTGTATGGGGTGGTGGCTGCTGCTTCTTAAGACACTGTGTCGAGCACGTGCCGAGGTGGGGATCGATGCCTGACACGGCGCAAATGGTACAGTCGAAATCGGTAGACAAATCAACCAGCCCATGAAACAAAAATAAGCAACTGAAGAGGTGGGGGTTTAGACTCTACGAACTTTTCATCATCACGGGAGGCCCCGCAAGGGGAAAAAAAGGAAAAATCTCGGGGAGAGTTGCCTGTCTAAATAAGAGAGCAAGGAGCTAATAAGAGCAGCCAAGTAGAGAAAAGGGAAGAAATCATTCAATCAAACAGAGGAAGCAACCGAGAAGATGACGACGACGATGTAGCACACACAGAAACCCCTTTTTTATTTGTATTATTATTTTGCCCTTTTTAAAATTTTTAGAAAAAGAAGAAGAAGAAGAAGGAAACGAATGAAGAAAGTGGATGAGAAATCACAAAAGAGGAGCTCAGAGAAACTCATCTTGGATAGTGAATCCATTCCGGAGCACGGCCAAAAAGAGCTCGGCGTATATATACACACACGACATAAATGTATATCAGCCAGCTTGATATTATTCAGATTATTGATTGAATTCGACTCTCGCTCTCTGCTGCTGCTGAGTGTATACATAGTACACACACACATCCCTATACTCCCCCCAGCAGCCAGTCTCAATCAAATGAGAGAAGAACTCTGGAGAGAGAGAAAGAGATGAGATTCCTGTAATATCCAATTATTCATTACGGATCGACGGGCTGCTGCTTCTGCTCAGGTTATTGCAACACACAAAACTCATCGGGTCAATTCACCCATTGGCGTCTTATTTTATCTAGAGAAAAATAGCATATCCGAGTGACTCTTTATCCTAGTCTATTTAGTCGGTCTCTGAGATTAGAGTTAATTCTTAGCGAGTTAGATTTTCAGTTAAGAGAGCGATGCTGCTGAATGCTTCTGGTAACCAACTCAATCACACTGTGCGTGTGTGTGTGTGTGTGGTTGTATTGTGTTGCGACCCCGGGTGTCTGCCGGACGTGTAATGAGGAGCGCGCCGGAGGTGCAGCATCCAATCACGCGGCTTCCTCTGTCCAATTTGATTGATCCAATACTACATACTACTCTCTGCCCGTCCGTCTGTCTGTCTCTCTCCTATTTTCCTATTTTCTCTCTTTTTTTCTTTTTTGGTCGATTGTGTAGCTGGAGACAGACATTGAGGGAAAAGAATCGACCAGAATAGAAACAAATAAATAAAATAAAAAAGACATGTAAGGGTGGGGAGCAGCTAGCACAGCTTGTTTTTCGGGGCCGGCCATAATTATCTCAACGGCGTCTCTGATGAAACTGTGGCTGCTGGACGCTCGATCCCCTGATGGCCCGAGTCGCACAATAAATCAAGAACCAAAACCCGGACGCCAAAATATTTTCTTTTAGCTTTTTTCCATTTCTCCGTTGGACATATGCAAATAGATTAACTGTACAGCGCTTCGTGATCATACGGGTTTTTATTCATTGATTTCAGTCAGGCAATTAAACTTTTGTTTTTTCTACTTTCCAAAGTCACCGGGTACAACAAGAAACTCGCGTAGATGGACTTGAAAGCGAGTCGGCAACTTTGGACTGTGAATTTTGGATTGTGTCGTCCCTTTTTGATTTTCAACTTTCGCACCTCTGTCCAGTTCTCCTTCAAAAAGAATAAAAGGGAGGCGGGCTGGCTAGATATTGCTGGACCATACACCCACACACAAACTGTGTGTTATTTATATTGATGCGCTAGACAAGAAGAGGGAGACAAGGTAAAGCCAGAGGCCCCATCTTTCTCCATTCTATACTGTCAAGTCTTTTCAATATTTGTTTCTCCCATTTGATATTAAATCTGCTAGAAGCTATAAGAGACGTTCACTCGAATATAGATCAGTCAGCCGGCATCTAAATAGTGAACCAGTTGACCGAACCCGTCCACGTCGATTGGGAGTACATATCAAAGCCAATCAAACGATTGGCGGTTGGGGTAAAATTAATTGCGGTTTCGAACGTAATTACGAACTTTGTCGAGACAAAAGCAAGGATCTCTAAAGCCGCAGCAAATACAAGTTCTTTTCCATACAACACACAAGTATTAGGCAACAGATTTCCGTTGTTCTGTGCTGTATAAATTAAACTCCAATTTTGGGTTTGTTTCCTCCCTTTCATGATATGGTCCATGGAATATAAATAGACACACAGAGAGGCAAGAATATCTACGGACCACTCGGCCGGGACCTTTCTAATACAGAGACATACACATAAGCCCATGTGCTCTCTCCTTCTCATTCTATCCGTGTACTGTATATAGTCGTTCTATATTACGATAGATATAAGAAGCTAGAGCAATGCTGGGGTTTCCGTCCGTTCAAGCCGACGCCACCGCAACTCTCGGCGGCAGCAGCGCCGGCCCGAATTGTCCGTATACTATACACACACTCGCCGGCCCGTATATTAAATATAGAATTTAGTACGTATGTAGAAGCCGGAAATTTTCTTTTTCTTTTCCGTTGGCAGCCAGGCGTTGCCGTGATGGGTGTGCCCTTCTCCTTCTGTTTCGCTTTTATAGTCGTTGACCCCTGGATGGCAGCAGCAGAAGAAGACGAAGAAGAAAAGGAGCTAGTAGAGGCCCATCATTACAGCCGCCACTTTCATATTGAGCGAACATAAGCCCAAAGCTCGGCGTCCGTTTTTATTTATATAGATACTTACTGTATACATATATATACAGTGCTGGGGCTGTGTGTGCTGCTGGATCTATAGAGGACTATATAGGCCGGGCTTTTCAGACATCTCCGTGTGTATTGGTATAAAGAGAGAGAGAGATGGCGCCGGCGTTTATGTATGCAATCGAAAAGAGACGGACCCAAAAAAGAAGAAGAAGAAGCTGGGCATTCAACCTCTGACTGCTCAGAGAGAGGAGGAAATCCCGTGGATTATTGGCCGCCAACCATTTCGATAGGAGAAGAGCAAAGAAAAAGAAAGAAGATATTCCCAGACATCAATCAATGGCGGGTGTAGTACAAATATAGACGAGCGTCGCGATAAATATTAGACATGTCAAGCCAATCGATTGAAAGCTGCCGTCCAAAATCCCAGCCCGCCAGAACCTGCCCACACTCTCAACTAGATCGGGTGTCGATCCAGCTCAACTTCTCTCGGATCCTTAGATTCCAGCATTTGGACTCGGGACCCAATGGAATTCACCGGCAACCTCCCACTCCTACCCCCCCTTTTTTGGGAAAATATAACACGCGAGCGACGTTAATATGAAACACTCCTGACTGTGCTGCAGTAAGGAGCGCATTTCTGCATTTACCCGGGCATATTTACCTAGCCGACTGTTGGCCGGACTGTTTAGTCTCTATAGAGGATAAAAAGGAGCCCCCCTAACAGGGCGGGCTCTCGCCCAGCTATTTGAACGTGATCGATCTAGACACATCAAACATGGCGGAGGAGGACCCAGGGACGAGTGAGAAACGGACCAAACGGCCGCAAAGAGAAAAGCGCCTGGCACCGAGCGCATGAAATCAGCAGCAGAGGCCCAAAAATTGATCCCCCATGTTTTTCTCAACTCTCTACGTAGCTCAAAACTCAAAAGGCTTCTATCTATGTACTTGGGGGTAGGTGGCCAACAATGCCGGCGTTCGTCATCAATGGCCTGTTGTGTAGAGCTGCCGGCCGGCATTGATTTCCCATCAAAGGGAGAGAACTTGCGACGATAGCCGCTAGGTTCTCAGGCTAGTACCCAAAATCCAGCTGCTGGAAACTCTCCGCACCCAGGAGTGGCCTAGTGCCAAAGCAAAGAAATGTGACACACACAAGGAGGATCCCGATGACTCTGATGTGTCTCACACAAAACTCCCGACCCGTTTGTTTTCCCATTTCTGAGATTTATCATTGCTGCGACCCCCTCCGTTTTCTCTCTCTCTCGGCTGCGGCTGTTTGCTGCTGGTCGGCCGCCTCCGCCTTGTGTGCTCTACACACACACCCAACGCTTTGGCAGAGAGAGAGAGAGAGGCCTCTAAGCAACTCCCTGGGCATGGCGCAGGGATTACAGAATTCACCTCGCTCGACACGTTTTCAATTCGTCACCAATCCTCTTTGGATTTTTACCGAAAATAAAACCGAATTTCCCGCCTTCCCGACTATTTAAAAAAATAAGACTTTTCCGCCTTTGAAGCATCACCTACATATATATAACAATAACCCAGGAATTGATTTTCTTTATTCACCTAAATGCGTTTTGTCTCCGTGTTCTAAATTCAATTGGAAAATTGAAACATGGCGCAAAAGCACTTGACTAGTGTCGATGGAAAAAGAAGAGAAGAAGAAGAAGAACGACGAGTCCCAGGGCGTCCTGGGCGGATGAAAACGGGTCTTGGGAGATTCAGCAGCTCGATCTCTCCTTTAGCTGCTGTGCAACTCGATGACGGGCAAGTATAGTGGGAATGTGTGGTCGGTTGCTGGGGTGGGGTTTGGGGGCTGCTGCTGCCGCGGGATCATGCATCACGCTCCTTGCTCCCGACTGGCAGCAGATGATGGAGAGGGCAAGAGGGTCTACTTTACTTTGGCTGTCGCCTACTACCCCCCCACCGAAAAAGCGACCCCTCCTTTGTCATCAATCTGCTGCTGCTGCTGCTGCCTTCGTAGAAACGTATATTACATCAAGAAGAAGAAGGAACTTACTATTTCCCCCCTACTATAAGCAAAGTGCATTAGAAAAATGAATCGAGACCCATCCGCAGAGCGAGCTGCTCTGCTGGATCCAGTTGCGCTTGTCCAGCAGCCAGGACAAAAGAGCGACATGAACGAGGAAAGACAGTTGGTTGGAAATATCCAAAAACTTACAAGATCACGTCATCAGTCTCAGTTTTGATGCGACGTGAATAAGACAAAAAGAAAAAGGGAGAGAGAGAGAGCGTGTCGGATACATTAATTCAAACTGTCATCAAATTTGAGCCGACGAAATGATATTGAATGCGATCGATGTATAAATCACCCGCTTTCTTGTACCTAATACATACCCCCGCCCTTTCCTCCCCCCCACTCCCACACAGCCAGCGTCTCTCGGCGTCTCTCATTGTTATGGCCACGTCTGTTGAGATACGATACGATTTTTATTCCCCAACATTTACGTCTCCATTTGAACGTGAAATCATCAATCAAACAGTCGATAAATTTTGCGCCCCGGCACCAGCCCAAAGGGAAACTTTTACGACCGTATATATAGCACCAGTGCACAGTCGTGTAGGCCTATAAAAGGCAGAGAGCAAAAATCATATAAAAAGATAACGACATCAAAGCCCATCCAGCAGCCAGGAGCAACACAAGAGTTTCTTCCGTTCTCTTTGCTGTTGAGCGCATCTCTCTCTCTTCTCTCTTCTACACGATAATAATAATAATAGTAATATACACTATATATAGCGCACATCAAATGCGTATTATACACGGCCTTCCCCCCCAAAAGTCATTATAATCTGCCAATCAGTTCCGTGCCGGTTGCGTGTGTATAAGACGTCAGCACACAACTGCCTACGAACTGATAAATGAACAACCCAAAAATATTAAAAAAAAGGAGAAGAAATTGGAACGAAAAAGAAAAAAAGGGGGAAATATATAATGTGAAGCACCGGTTAAATTTGACGGATGAAGGCAAACAACTCTTTTATGTGATGGCGAACGCTCCCGCTATATACCGCTCACGAGGAAATATAGTATATATTCCGGCTGATAATAGAAAAGTTCAGCCGGTTCGCCATTTTCATTTTGTTACCCACCCAAAAAATAAATCGTTGAGCTGAATAAGGGAGAAAAAGGTTATGACTTGATTATGCTGCAGTAAGTGTGTTTTCCCTGGGCGCCCACACACTGTTTCGTGGCAGATTTTTTTTTCCCGGAGGAAAATTTCCATCCGAAAATTGTGCGGGGAACAAATACACAGGGGCCATAACTGGCTGGACTATAAGAAGGAGAACCAAAACAAAACAAAAAAAGAGATGCCATGGTAATGTATGTTATAAGGACCAACAGCTAAAAGAATTAGCCACTATAGAAAGCGATATAGCCGGTGCGGGAGTTATCGCGGGACTGCGGACGAGTGGGGGGACTCGGTTTTTTCCTTGGCCCGGCCTAACAGTCTAACGCTATATAGGGCTTAAGTCTATACACACACATACATACATGATCTACCTCCACATGAATCCACACGCACCCCGGCCAGCAACAGCAGCCACCCCTCCAAACAGAAAAAAAAGAATGCTTGCAGCTCTCAGAGTATGTACAGCCCATACAGACGGCCGAGAAACACGCCAAGGAGCTGCTGGGCGCCAGTATCGACCCGCTATGGAGTTTCTGGCATCACGCTCGGTCCCTCTCTATTCTTTCTCTGTGTAGTAATACATACAACTATTTTCTCTTTCTGTGTGTGTGTGTGTAGGCACACGGAGAGAATGGAGAAGGATATGGGTCGCAGTAATAGGCCTATTATTCCGTTATATTTTTGGGCTGCACCCGGCGCAAGAAATGACTGGTCGCTCGGCTCTGAATAACGATGGAGGTGTATGAGTCTATAACAAAGTGCGTACATTTGCGCTTACACAGCAGTAGCAGCAGCAGCAGCCGGGTCGTTATTATTCCTCTAACGAGGAGGTGTGGTGGCAGGTCCCTCTCGATCATAACATTTTCTAGTTTCACTTTGCTTGAAGTGTTTCAAGTTCAATATTTTTCAGTAATTTCAAAAATTTAATACCACAGACAAAGTGGTAAGGTACAAAACAAGCCTGACCTCAAGTCTTTCTGCAAATGAGTTATTCAATGAACCCTGACTCAGTCAACAAAAACGACAAGAGAAAACAGTTGCACAGTCAAACGCCTAGCTCAGGAATAAATCGTACACCGTACTGTGACACGATTTATAATCAACATCACCAGCAGATAGTCATCAAGGGAAGAATAAAGAAACATTTGTCCTACCTTTAAGCCTGGGAAATACGGCCAGGCAGGCATCCACAAGTGCTCCATTCGCAGAAAATAAGTCGAATCCACCAGGCGAGATAGGGAATGGGTCCGAGGTCCTCGTGAATACACCCACATTCACATGGGCAGACTGCAGACACGAGGACATTTCAAGAAAAGGGAAGAAGAGCTCAGTTAACTCGGCCGACATCGGTAGTTTCTCCAATCAAGAGTGATGCTGTTTATCTAAATGAAAAAAAATAAAAAAATGGGTTACGAACAAATATTGACAGAAACAACAAGTAATAAAGAAAAGTTGAAAATGACACAGTGGGTAAACCCTAATTGTTAATAAACAGAAGAATTTAAGGTTTCCAAAATACTATGAAGGTATGCAAGTCATGCCCCATTCAAATATCTAGCAGGTCACAGGTATAATAAAAGGTAACGAAAATCATTACCCAAGTGATGATGCTGAGATTGTTGTTGATGACACTTCCATCCCAGCACGAGCAAAACTTGCATATATAGTTTTGTTATGTTGTCTTCTCTGGTTGGCTTGCTTGGGCCTCAAATCTGCACAAAGGAAAAAAAGTTACTTAGTGCAGACAAACTGCCAGCATCGACAGCTATAAGGGCCTTACATGATGAATGCTATATAGTTAGGATCTTACATTTCACAAATTTGTAACACATTTCTCTTCCATGTAAGCTCCCATAATCATTGCATTTGTATTAGCTTCGTTTTATTTACCTGCCAAACAGCTTGGAGGCATAGAGAGCCACGACACCAGAGTTCACAAGACTGTCAAGAGTATCAAGACATCATATTTTTGTAATTTGATTTGTTGTGCCATTTGTCGTGCACCACGTATGTTTCCAAAGACGTGATTTTTCCCTTTTCTTTGTATGTTATACTTTATCGAAAGTCGAAACTGTGAAATGAAACGAATCCGAAAGCAGACGACACTATAATATTCTAAATTAGTTGTGATTAAAATATCGATACAAATTAAAAATCGACCCCTCGAAAACCGCTCCAAAAACGAAAAAAGGTATAGTTTGATTCATCCACGCTCGACATCCGCTGAACGGATTGGGTTTTATTTTAGTATCTAACAGTGCGTTCCACCAAGTTAGAAATTGAGCCCCCCCCCCCCCCTCCCAACAGTAGATAAAATAAAAAATGGTGCACGAAATCCCACCACAATGACAGCCCCCCTTGGAAGCCAATAAGGTGGAATCAGAATATCCTTCTCTAGCGTTTGGGCGGCAGCTGGCCCCACCTTGTATAGGAATGGAGGTTATATTACCTTTGACTGGTCCGTCATCAGACTTGTTTATAGAGATGGTCTCTGCTGTTGTACCGGTATACAGTCGATAATCAATAATTCAATAGTGTAGCTAGCTATAGTATAGACTGTGTGCTACTGCTGCTGCTGCTGTTGCTGATGCGTATATACAACATCAAACAACTACACGGCCAATGCGGGCGAGCCAAGAGGCTGCTGCTGCTGCTGCCACATATTGCTTGGCTGACTTGGATGACGGTTGTATCTATTTGTTGTTCACAAATATAATACACGACTTTCTTCATCGGGGCACAACACAAGTATATACAAACACAGAGAGAAAAAGAGAGAGAGCTCACCAGGAGCAATGATATACAAAAGTCACAAGTTTAAACTTTTGAACTTTGCGGGAGAGCTCCTCCTTATTCCGATGATTTGCCTGCCTGCGTTATTTCCTGGAACCTGAATTCATCTTACATATGTATATATATATATTAATAGTCTAAACGAATAACCTCAATTCATCCATCAATTCGTGGAACTTTCATTGGTTAGAATATGCAGTCCCCACACATCGGATGTTATTATTCCATCGGCAGCAGCAGCCCAAACCACCGTGTCCACATGCTATTGATAGACTTGCATTACATAACATAACGTCGAGCTATAAAGCTAAACGCTCGACTAACACGAAGTGAAAACACGCAGCGATAGAACAATAAATATTTATTAGCCTTGTCAGTTGTCAGTCAATATTCTCGACTGTACTCGTGTGTCTAGTCGTCATGTCCAATTGCCAGGCTATTTCTATACAGACGCCGGCCATCTATACAGCAGCTAGTCTATAGTCGATTGAGTTCCTATACTACCAAGGACCATCATCACCACCAGCCCTTTACACTATTCCATCTAAGCATTCAGTGTGTGTGTGTATATACACACACATTCATAGAGACATTCGAGTGAAGGCACTTGAATGTCTGTGAATGCAGAATAAAGGCCTGGCTATTCCTTTTGGGTCTTATTGAGTCGCCATCGTCGACGTCGTCTGGCGAGAGAGAGGATGAACTAATCGACTCGGCCAACCAATCATGACAAAAAGGATGGGTGGAATAGAAAGGCGGCAGGATAGTCGGTGATGAACGAAAGAGAGCAAAGAGAGAAGGGGGAGGGAAAGAGAGAAATTCGGCACGAGTTAATCGAATGAACCCGAAATGATGACGACCAACAGCAGTTGCCTCGTCGGCAGCAGCCAGCGGCCAGCAGCCGCTCCAGAGGCAATTGCCAAAAGAGTTATAAGGGAAAAGAAAAAAAGAAGAAATAGAAGAGCTAGGGGAGATGATGATGATGATGGTCCACCTTCTATATATATATATTAGACTTGGCCAAAAAGGTTAGGACGAATGACGATTCTGTATACACATACATAGTACAGAGTTTCGGCGGAAACCTGAGCGCAAGCTGCTGCTGGCCGAGAGAGAGAAAACACTGCAAACGATTTCCTATATGGCGACTACTTGGGTTACGAGCTAAAGCGGACCATTACGTTTGGCCCGAAGACGACGCGCGCGTCCATTAGCGTCGGCAATCAACGGAGCGGCCCTTCTGTTTACTCTCTCTGCTCTCTGCTGCTGCTCTCGTCGGTCCTTATATTTTCACCCGACGCTTTCATTTTCTCCGTCAAAAACGAACCGGGCTGTTGCTGCAACCCGCTCCATCGATCCTGCAGCAGTAGCCGAAACAAGGGGGGCGGCGGCCATGGTTTACTTTCTCTCACCTCATCTAACCGTTTTCACGGGTCTATATTATTCAAAGCGCATTTTTGACACAATCAATTATACAAACAGTCGAGAATCAAGCGGCAATTATTATTAGATTTCAGAGTCCGCATTCAATTTGATTGATTCACCCCCTTCCTGCGCAGGATTTAAATGATGTACCGTGACGCGCAAAGATGCGCATTTTTTCTTTCTTATTATTTCGACCTTTATTCTTTTTTTCTTTTCTTTTTTCTTTTCATTTAATAATAACTTTACTTGCATGGCGACCGCCTGTGTGTATATATATAGAAGGAAGGAACTCGTAACCTTCCCGCTGCTGCTGCTGTGAACGGTCGTCGTCGTCTCCCTCATCCAATTTCATCGCGGCCGGCCGGAGCGACGAGGCGGAGAACATTCCCGGGGAATTGATCCACTGATTGCTCCGCCGAGTTTGCTAAAGGGTGATGGAGAATATAACTCAGACAGGAGCAGGAGCAGGAGCAGCAGCAGAGAATTGAAGCCTGTTATTTTACTCATATGAAGTGTTATATATATAAAGGGGAGCAGCAGCAGTAGCAGCTCTGCAATGGCCCGTCTTGAACCCCATAGTGACCGCGCCCGGCCCCATCCAGTCCTTTGCACAGCATATTGATATTAGCCCCAGACGACTTGATAACCCCCCACCCCAAAAAAGTTTTTGTTTCTTTTCTTTTTTTTTGGTCTTTTTCCCCTTTTGGTCAGCAGCAGTTGTGATGGTCTAGCCCCATCTGGCGTCGTGTGATGATAGGGTGGCGTCCAACCGCCGGGCCGCCGGGCTCCATTTTCTCCTCCGCCCGCGCGCTCGGTTTTCTTTTTTCTTTTTCCCGACCCCGACAGGCCAACATGGAACACAGTAGACGGTCTGGCATCCGCCGGGGTCTGTAGCCAGTACGTGCACATCTATCCTTTATGCACTTGGTTGGGCCTGCTGCTGGTTTTGCATTGGACGTTGGCTGTGCCGACCGCGATCGATTGACGCCGCCGACGAACGAGCAAGCCGGGAGCGATGGCGTCTCTCTCTCGGATGTTGCTGGCAGCAGCAGCAGCCAGCCAGCCCGGCAGTCGTCCTAGTAGCGATACAGCAGCAGTTTGCAAAGTTCCCGCTGCACTGATGAGTGGCCAATCCAATAAAAGCATCTTCGCCATTAATGTGACTGGCCATCGCAACAGACTGGAGCAGCAGAGTCAAGCAGAGGCAAAGTTATAGTCGTTTAGACGTACATCTATATAGGCAGTAGTGTACATGTACGACGTATTGATTTGCGGCCAAGAATATCCAGTTGACGTGGGGGGGGGGAGAGAATTTCGTCCATTCAATGCACTTGCACGTCGGAGCGGCCAAGTGCTGTTCCACTTGAGCTAACTTTCTCACAATTGACTCTTCTTCGATCCCCTGCAGTGAAAACGATCAAAGTTGGCCGATAAAAAATCAATTTCAATTTCAAAGATTTCGATATCAATTATCTAGTCCCAATTATAGAATCTGCAATGAAAGACGTTTGATTATTAGCCCACCCAATTACGTCAATGCACATGGCATTGCGCCGTGTGTTTAAAAACCAAGTAAAGAAGGACCCTGATTCCGCATCAATAATTCATCGGGTTGTTCATTAATAAAAGAGCAGCTCAATTTTGAACAGGTAATCATTACAAATCGTGTGAATCAAGTGAGTTAGAGCTCAGCGAAAATATATTCTGAGAATCTCGGCCATCCATTTTTGACAAAACACTTTGAAACCTAAATGCGCCACATCATCATCTTATGGTGAATTAAATTCACCCAACTTTTAATAAAAAAGCATCGGCTTTGCGTACATCAAATTGACTTGGGGGCTACCGCTACCCTTTCAAAAAGCTTTGTCGAATATTTTGTTTGTTTTCCAGTTTTACATAGTAGGGTGGCAGTTATTTGGGTTTTTCTCCCCTGACGGCGATATGGAAAGACTTTGCCAGAGTCTCGTTGAATATGCCGTTGATTTCCCACCGCATCTTCTTCTTTAGTTGACACACACGGTAATCCACACAAGAAAAAGCTGCCGACCCGCCCCTCCGGCCTTTGCTAATATCCTCTGCTGGCCCCATGAATATCGGCGACCCGCCCCCATCTCTCTACAAAAGAAAATGGAGTACATAATACTCTCTGTGCTCACCCCAACAGGGCCAATGTTCTTCAATATCATTTTCCATTCTTTTCTTGATTTTATTTTCCATATCGCCCACCACCATATTCTGCCAATTCGATAGATAGACTTGCAATGCACACCCACACAGCCCATGGTGAACTGGTTTTTCTCCCCGCTGCTCTTCTGCGTCCCTCCATTCTATTTCGTCCTGCTCCTTTTCGTCCCTCACAACCGCACCACCCTCCTTTTCCAGCTGCTTTTATGTAAGCATCTGCGGTGGGTCCAAGTGGTGTGCACTTGTCAGCGACACCTGCAACCACTCTCATCATTCGATTAAACACGTCGGCCCCCCCCCTTTTCAACTCTTTTTTCCCTTTTTTCTCTCTATACACTTACAGCAATATACACACACACACACACACACACACGAAAACTGGAACTCATATGCTGCTGCATATTTATTCTATTCATTCTAGTTACACGAGCGACCGATGGGGTTGCATGTTTCTTCTAAATACATTATGGAACGTGCATATATATTTATTATAGACCTTGTTGTATGCACTGGCCAGCCTCATTCGATCCAGTCCATTGGTTAGAGTGGACGACGGAACAAGTTCCTGTAATTCGCCACCTGCTGCGAAAAACTCTCTTTCGATCGCCCGTGTTCCCGATAAAAGTGGATGTCCAGCACTTATATATAGATCTTTGTGTGTGTGTGCGTATATACATAGACACAATGGGGATGGTTGTTTTATATAGTAGCTCAGGGCCAATCGAGAAAGGGAAAAAATATATCATCTGAAATACATATAAGAATTTGAATAATATAAGGTCGCGTCGCTCATTAGTCGCTCTCATTCCTCCCCTCTCTCCACTTGGCATTAGTAACTTTTAAATAAGGCGAAATAGCCTGGGAAAAGAAAACAAAAATGATTGAAAGCTTATTATAGAGTATGCACCTAATAGGGCCGGGAGGTTATACAGTGTACTAATCCAACAATGACCCTCATTTGCATTTAATTTAATGGCGGATGACGCCGGCTTAGCGCGCCCTGGAGTGGTGTACTATACACCGGCAGAGGGAGAAAGAGCGCAGAGTATAATAAACAAACGTGTCGTTTTACCATTCAAATTGGATAATACACGTCAACTGCCTTCAAGTTAACATTATTAGAGACCAAACGTGTAATCTCCGGCAATTGCCTGGCGCCTAAATAATAAATTTTCCTTATTCGCAAAAAATTAATGGCCAATAAAATTTTTCTCAAGACCAATAAATGTGCTGATGGCGCATTTAGCCATTTCTAAAATTGATTTCATTTTGCCCTATAGGCTCGCTTTATATTTGGAAGCGAAAAAAACGACGTGAATGCAAATGAAAGCCAATCGCTTGATATGAGAAATTTTATAGATAACTTTTTGTTTTGTTTTACGACTCGCTTCTTCGTGATGGTTTGTGAGAAATGGGTGCCGACTATTTCCGGATGAACGGTTTCTTTTTGATCTGAATTAATCGCGAGTTAACTTGTATGTAAGACATTCGCTACATCACCGTCAATTGCCAAAGGAAAAGTAAAAAGCGTTATTGGGCAAGCAGCAATAAATGATTCCCGCGAAATAATATATATTATCGGCGGAGAAATGCGATACATTATATAGCCTGTACTGTTGTTTCTCAAATGTTTTCCAAGGAAATGTGTCTGCGCCGTCTTTTGCGTTGCCCCGCTAATAACCCATGAATAATTGGACTCTGATGCGCACGCCCAAATCAAAGTCTAAAGAAATCAGGCTTTTGATATTGCTGCTCACGAGACCCCCAAAAATCCCGCGCGCGCTAGGAAATAACAATAATCAAATCCGCCACATTTGAATAATGAGGAAAGAAAACGGTTCGCCATAGCCTCATCTTTCTCTGCAGCTGATAAATATATATAAGCCAATGCGATCATGCTGGCTGCTGCTGTTGTATATAGCGATAGCTGCTGCTGCTGCTGTGCACACAGTATTGACGAGAGGTACGGCCGGGAGTCACGTCGGCGCCTGATGCGTCTGCTGTGTGCTGGCCGTGGTGGTGGCGAAACAGCACAACGACGCGCCCCGCGTGATTCGATCGATTTTGTCTTTTCTTTGTTCACGAGGAAAAGCTGGTCGTCGTCGTCGTCGGCGGACTTGGCCGTCTCTCTCGGACTAGCAGCTCTCGGACGTGTAATAATAATGGCCGTGCTGGCCAGCAGCAGCACGTCCAAACACTTATTCCCCTCCGCTAAGACATTGAGACACTCTCGTTTGTTCCAGTTTGCACCTGTCGCTCTGTGTGTGTGTGCACACATCACTGCCGTCGGCTTCAGATTATCTCTCCGTATGGTCCCACCACCATCACGAATCAAAAACCCCCCAAAACCACCAAAAAATAAGGACCTGGCGACAACCGGGAATCAATTTCACGAGATAATGGTCTTTCTCGTGGTGTAACTTTTTCCCCCTACTCCATCCATCCACTCCCGCATCAACGATTCATCATCAGCCAGTGGCCAATCAGCGGCTCTCGTCATCAATGAACATCGCTGCTGCCTCGGCACACGTGTGCTACACACTGCCAAAGGTTTTCGATGCTCATCTCCCATCTCATTTCCTAATTCATATTTCGACCTTTTGGGGGAAATCATGACAGAAAATAATCGGGAGAAAGAGCAGCCCCAGAACGTGACTTGACCAAACTATTCAAACAAGAAAACCAAATCAAGATCGAACAAGAATCGACAAGAACTTTCTTCTAGTTTAATACCTTTTCTTTAAATTCCTAATAATAGTAATCCATAGGCGCTCAAATCGCCAGCGTTACACGCCATCCGTGATCAATATGTATCGCCCTATTTGACCGCGCCGCGTGGTCTATATATGAAAAGTTTGATAATATCAAGATCAAACAATTCGGCGAGTTCATTAAACCCACCGCTATACTCTACCCCCTCCAACCCAATGCTAAGTTAGAGCTCTCCATAGTCTAATATACAACGCGTTGCCTGCATTTCCTTGCAAATGGCAAGTTTCTTTTTTCTTTTTTCTCTTCTGTCTGTGTGTGTGTATGCGGCTGACGTGGCAGATATCCACTCTTGTTATTCAGCCGCAGCCAGCAGTCTCGTTAGCAACATATGGAGCCGTGTGTGCACAAGGCTGTTTCTTGATAGGGCCGTCGCCCATTTCGATCTGCCGTATACCTTGAGACCCAATAAAAAGCCCATAGCCGCCCGTCGCGACCGAGTTGCCGGTAATGCAGTAGACGTGTTCAGTCCTAGACTGTACA
This sequence comes from Daphnia pulex, assembly GCF_021134715.1. Taxonomy (NCBI): domain Eukaryota; kingdom Metazoa; phylum Arthropoda; class Branchiopoda; order Diplostraca; family Daphniidae; genus Daphnia; species Daphnia pulex. The sequence goes on along the minus strand of NC_060018.1, from coordinate 4,745,251 downwards.
CATATCAAATGTAGTAGGTTGCCGCTGCACATCTACAACAGACGCCAGGGTCCACCGGATGATCCGCCAAAGGGCGTCATCTTCAATCCATAACAATACATCAGAGACTTGAGAAAAGAAATGGGTTAGACTCGGAGTGTAGGTGCATGGCCGGGCCCTGTATTATAGATCTATTCCGCTGACGTGGCTTTTATAATACCTCTAACTATAGAGATAGCCGTGTTGCAGCTATATTCCCGCGTTACACGTTATACAGAGAGAGATGGGGGGAGAGAGAGAGATTTATGGCTGCTGGAATCATTTGGTATTCAAGGGCCAGCAGACGACGGGACAAGTCACATAATGTCTAGAGAGAGTCTCATGGAATAAGGGAGGTGCCAATAAGCCAGTCAACTGGCTGCCCTTCTGGTTTTCGACAGGATATGGCGAAATTGGCTAGTGGTGGTGGTGGTGGTGGTGGTGCGGCCAGGATATGGTAGACGTGATCCCCTGCTGGACCTGGGCGCGGGGGATCGACTGTGAGATGTGGCAACTGCATCCACCAGAGAGAGAGAGAATATCTTAGTAGAGTTGGCCAAGGAGTCTAATATATACTACCTAATACTCTGCAGGAAGGGAGAGCTGGCGGGGCAGGCCAGCAATTGACCATCACGTCAGATGCAGATGGTTATCTATCAGGCACCCGCCGGGAGCTGTGTATATTCTCAACTGTCGCTGGGCTGACTGCTGCTGCTGCTGCTGCTGCCACAGCGCAAGGGTAGAAACATTAGAGTGACCAAGTTTGGTCGCCCTTGTATGCAAATCAAATCGCTCTCCTTTCCTTTTTTCTTTCTTCCGTACAACTCCCTTGATACTTTTTCTCTCTCTCTCTCCTTTAGAGTGGAGAGCAAACAACCCCCCCACTCACGCCGGCGCGCCCACCTATATATGCGTATTATGCCGCTACCACCGACGCCGCCACCCGCCCGCCTAACAATCAAATTATGCTAATCGGCTCTAACGTGCGTCCAATTTTGTGTCAAAAACCCAACGTCAAATCGCATCAATTTATATCGTCAAAGCGCGGCGGCAGAGCGCGTCGAATAAATTTATTCGATGTCGAGCGGCGGCGGTGGCGCTGCTCGACAGGACCCAGTGGACCCACCCAACCAAACATTTCTCTCGATTCAGTCCCGCGCGTTACGCAACGATCCAAAGTCCCCCCCCCCTCATTCACGCTTTATTTACACACACCACTATCTTCTGGTGCCTCATGCAGAACATTCGTTTAGACGAAACACAAAAAAATCAAATCAAATAAAATAGAAAATCGAATGAAATAATTTAAAAAAAAATCAAAAAAAAAAGATCTTCTTTGCCAAATATTTGCGTTCGTCGTGCGGCTATTCCCCATACGACAAAATAAGAAAAAAAAACAAATAAGAAATTCAATCTGAAAAGCGGCGCGGACTTCGGATGGATGGATTTGTTTTTGCTCCTCTACAAATGCCGGGGAAAATCTGGTAAGGATAACTTTGCTCGGTGGATCTCTCGCGAGGGATATCATTCGTGAGTAGTAGTGCTGCTGTCTATGTGTGTGTGTTCTTTTCTGTTTTGTCTTCACTCGAACGAACGCGACTATGGATGGCACACAGACAAACACGTGCAATGCTTCCCCGGCGCATTATAGCCCGGGTCGCTTTTCCTTGTCTAAATCGCCCCCCGTTCCCCACCTCGTTTGATGCATTCCGTTGATTAGTGATTACATTATCGTCTCGGCGAATATATGTATACAACTACTCACTGTGTGCGACTGGCTCTTTCACTATCGTAAACATCTCCCATGTCGGATTTAAACATTCCCGGCAAATTTGCGTCTGCTTTGCGCCCTTTAGGGACTCCCGCAATGTTGCGGGGGCGCTTTTGGGTTAAGGAATTCAAATTAACCGCGCCCACACACACATCCATCCATCCATTTCCTATCGCGTTTCATTCTCGCGCCTCAAATTGGTTCTCGAAAGAATCATTTGCGCGATCCTCTCCTACATCAATTTCTATCGAAAGAAAAGAAAAGAGAAATTTCTTTTTTAAAAGATGGAAGGTCATGAATCAGCCACGTCTTATTATTTCCTCTGTTGTGTTTTTCTTTTTCTTTTCTTTTTTAACGATTGCGCAGCCCATCGCAAATCGCTGTGGGGCTTCACATCAACGAAACACGATTGCCATCAGCCAGATACATCCACACACAGCAGTCAATGCTGCTGCTGCGCATGTTCCACAGCTACTGTGTTTATAAATACATAAATGATTCGTTTTGACACAAAAGCCCTCCAGGCTGACACGAAAGGGGGGAGTTGGGTTGAATAAAAAAACCTCGAAAAAAACACAATTCCAAATTCAAACCATCGAAAAGTTCATCTGAATTTTCAGAAACGACGACTATACATGCCTAATACGTCATGCAAGAAAAATGTCGATATGAACCGAGAGTTCATGTATTTATAGGCAGACATCGTCTTATTTGATTCTTGATATAGTCTGTAATGCTATTGTGCGGAATGAATTAAGACAGAGGGGGGCGGGTCTAAACCTACTAATACAAGGAGCGTCCTATATGGTAGAGAGTAGACACTGCAAATAACCTGATACCGTCACATATGTTACTCGCTCACGGACACCCGCTGCTGCAGTTCCCATACGGATGTAATGCCAAGTCAAACAACAACTTTGAGGGGGGCGGGAAGCCCAAAAAATCATTGAAAAGAGAATAAAAAGAAAAAAGAAAAATAGAGAGTCTATCATAAACTGGGGAGTTTGCGCTCGGTATTATATTGGGTGGGTGTGTGCTGTGGGTGGGTTATATATACACTCCTCTTCTATCCCCCCCCCCTCTTTCGTATTACAGAGCGACACAACAACACCAACAACACACCAGCCGAGAGAGTCGGAATAAATAACAATCCACACACACACACACATATACCCAAACGAGAGAACAAAAAAACAAAACAATATGGCGTGTAATAATATAAGAAGACGTTTTTGGGACTTTTATCCCCGAGTCTTTAAAAAAAACAAAAAAAAACAAAACAAAAATGGACGGATGTAATAGCATCAAAAAGACTTTTCTATTAGACGGCCGGACTATAGCTAGAGACTGCTGAGCGTTCTCGATCAAAAGTTTACACACGAGTCAACACACCCACACACACACACACGCACTGGCACGTTTTCCCCCTCACTCCCGCTCCCGTATCTCTTCAATTTCCGTGTCATGTTAGCCCGGGCTGGACTACTTTTTTGTTTTGTTTTTGTTTTTGGGCATAGAAGAACCGCTTGAAAGTTTGATATCAAAGTAAAACGACACTGTTGTTGGACTGTGTGTACATCCTACTACACTTTGTCCGCCATCTATGGGCGCCTGGAGCGACAGTCTTCCGGTTTGCCGCCCGTCCCTGTCCGCTAATGTAACGGATGGAATATCTAATCCGTCAGATTTCCAACCTCCGTGTGTGTTTGTCTATCCATTTGCTTTCGTCGATAAATCTGGCGACGACTGTTTCTACAAATATATATACTACTTCCTCTTTTTCGTACATGTACAAGACTTCCTTCCTGTTTTTGGGCCCCCCTCCCCCCTGAAAAGCTCAGCTCCTCCTCGGGTTCTCGTCGTCGGGTTGCGAACATTTACATATTGCCGCAACACACACGACTGTCACCATCCGTCAAGATAAACGAACCATTTCCTTGGTTTTATACCAAGCCAAGCAGAGCACAGCCCGAAAAACTTTGTCTCCGTGTCTTTAACCGACCGAATTCGTCCGCAACGACACGTTTCCTCCTAGACTAGATATTTATTCCGGTCGGATCGCGCAGTTCAACAACCCTGCCCCAGAAGAAGAAGAAAAAGAAAAAGAGCGGGCGAAATCTGACTTTCAAATCTCTTCTCTTATTCTTTCTCTCTTTCTCTCTCTCCAGTAGAGATTGTCATAATAGTATTTGTAAGCTATGCCTCATTTCTCGCTAGTCGTTTTGCACGGGACCACCATCTACAACATGTCCGTCTATTATAATATGTATCGGTTCTCGGATTTCTTGTGCTAGACGCGGATGGCTGTTGGTAGGACTCTACTGTTATATAATATGGTATTGTTGTTATTTTCTTTTTTTTTGTGTCGTTCTATGCAGTTGGACTTTGTGTATTTGAAGGGTCTTACATTCAGTCCTTTTTTTACTTATTTTGATACTCTCTCTTTGTGCTCTGGATGTTGTAGACCCATTAATTCTTTATGCGCTATACATATATAGTCTGTTGTACTGTGCCCTATTCAAGCAACAAACCGGACAGAGTAGAGTCTATATATTTCTATCAGTCGAGATAATATCATCTCTTTTTCATCTCTTATTTATTTTTTAAAAGAGAATACTACATACAAAGAAGACCATGAAGACGGACGATCTGGGTCCTCTTCTCCTCTCTGTCCTCTGTCGTAATGAGTCATATGATTCCCGGACGCCATATATCAATCTCTCTCCGGCTAATCAGGATCATGTCAGATTCTATACGCTCCTCATACACTGCACCATCAGCAGGGTATAGGGTAGCTGGCAGTAGCATGTGTATACATGTGTGCACGCACTGCATTATTACTCTAATAACGGCAACTGATGAACGACGACGAGCACTGGACACACACACACACGCCGGAGAGAAAAAGGAAAAAAAAAGATGTCATTTATATGTTGAACCCCAATCACGTTCATTCCCCCCTTCCGTTGTCCCGGCTGCTTCTTCTTCTTCTTCTTGTTGGATCGACAAGAGTGGCGTTGTGCAGACTCTAATGGGCCTAAATTGACGCCCGGCCGTGAGCAACTATTATCAGAACTCTTCTCGGAATCGTCCCGTCGTTGAATCTTCTTCAACGTCTACCTATGTTACAGCCGGGACCTGTGTGCTGCTATAGTCGGAGAAATAGATGCGACCCATTTCCTCTCTCGCCCCGTTCGGTCCCAAATAGAAGGTCCCCCCCCCCCCCGCAAATTGATGTCGACGGATGTTGTTGACACACGAGCCCGCACTGTTAGCGGATACGTGGGGGCGTCTTTTCTTTTCCCGTCTACGTGTATACGTCCGACGGCCTGGAAATTCGATGACTACACGCCGCATATACATATACACATGCACGCATACAACTGTCGGGATTATGTGGACGTTATATTGGCCGTCAAAGCGCAGCCCAGCCAATAATTAAAAGTAACAAACAACAACATCAAATCCCCCCCACAACAACAACAACACACGCCCCATTTTTCTTATTCTCTGGGAGGAGACCAAGAGGGGGGAGAAATTGTACCGCAGTACCGCCCGCGTTCCATGGGGCGTCCAACGGCGTATCCTGTTATTTTTCCTTCCGCTCCCCAAAAAAAAACGAAATTGATACACAGCATCAAGCGAAAAGTTTTTCCATTTCTAATAGTCGGTGCTTGTGTTCGTTATGTAGGCCGAATACAAGAGAGAGAGTCAGAACTCAGCCAAATTGTAGAGATATTTATATGTGTGTGTGCGCACATGAATAATATCCGCCCGCAACCGGAGACTCGTCGACTTTTCTTTTTCTTTTTCTCTCGTTTTATTTCCTCTCTCACAAACTATTGGAAAGACAAGACGCGTGTTGTTGTTGTATTATTCGACCCCGATTTTGTCTTCTTCTCCCAACGCAGTCGGAATTCCAATTTCATCCGTTAAGGGGTGGAAATCCGTGAAAGTGGGGGAGAGAGAGAGAGAAAGAAAAAAGTCTCGCACGCACGTGCGGGACCCGAAAATATCAACAAACAAAAAGAAACACACCAAAAAAAAAGAAAAAAAAGTTTTCCCTTTGGCTACTTGTCGATATGCAAAACTCTTTTGAACGCCACACCGCGGGATAAAAAGACTCACGGTGGTAAATGTATTTGACCGGAAGTTTTATTCTTTTTCCACCCCAACTCTTCGCCGGATGAGATATCGGCTATTTCCTATCGGCTTTGAATACCTCGGGGTTATTTTTTACCATCAACTGAGCTTCTAACGCAAATCTGTACGCGTCGACGTCTTCCTGTGTGTCTAATCTTTCCACAGCCCGCAGACATTAGAACGTCAATTCAAAAACGTCCCCCCGCGTTTGGAAATCTCCATCGCCATCAACCGTCAGGCTCTTTGACCTTTTACGACGCGTCAAATGCTGCGGGACAAGACGAAAGATGAAGAGAAGCTGCTGGCGGTCCGAACAGCACCGACCGCAACTATTGAACCGCATCGTCAAGTCCGCCTTGGATGTACATCTACTAGAAATAAAGATCGCAAAACATTTATAACAATTCGTTAGATATCCCACCACTGACTGCTGCGTCTCCACTCGAAATAGCTCGTCTGGCGGTGTTTTTCGTGATGACGCAATCAGATTGTCGTCGATATCGAACGAGAGGCGCTGGCGGTTGCAAAGCAAATCGACACTCAAAGATTTGAATTTTAAATTTCTGTTGAAATCGTTTCCTTTTTTATCCGAGAAACTTGTAAGTTTATACCTTATCAAATCAAAAGGAATGAAATGAACGCCGGATAAACAGCAGTTATTTCGGAACCTTCATGTCTTTCTGAAATTCAAAGTGGCTCATTTCATAGTCAATTGCTTCAATTAGGAGAGGTATTATAGCGGCGTTTAGCGGGCGACTGATGGGCTTCCCAGACAACGATAACATCAAACCACACGGCTGTTGTTGTTGTTGTAACATACAAAGAAGATGAATAGAGCGACTCATCTATGATTGTCTATTATTATTTTATCCAAATGGATATGGTCTGCGGTGATTTGACCGCGGCTGTAAAAACAAATTCACCGAGTCGCATCTCTTATGCCATACGATCCGACTATAATTAACCTTCATTGTTTCTGCTGACGACATCAAGAGGTCATTTTTCACGCTCTTTTCTTTCGTGAACTGCATCCATCCGCATTCTAAAAATCCGTCGAGATCCAACGACCATTAAAAAACAACAACAGGCCCGAAACAATAATTTTAAAAAAGCTAAAATATAAAAATAGGTATCTCAAAAAAAGAACCGTGGAGAATTAGGGCCAGCATCTCATGCGGTCAGATTCTCAGGTGGCTAATCATCATTGGAAGACGGACTCGTACGGATGATTAGTTCATTAGAGCTCCGTGTGTGTGTGTGTGACGAGAGTGAGCTGTTCGTGCGTCGGACCAGTTTGATGAGTTCCCGCACACAGAAAACAAGAAAAGGAGGAAAATAAAAAAGGACCTTATATAATATGTTCTTTTTAAGCGCTAAAGGAAAAAGAGTCCTTTTATTTTTGGTGGGGGGGGGGGGAGGTCTCTTGTCTAGCTCTAGCGTGAGCCGCCGTATAGAACAGACACCATTTCCATCATCATCTCGTTTTTTTCGCTAGAGACGAGCGTGTGGCACCGCCACTCCACCCGGCCGGTTTCGGTCGCTGCTCTTTTGCTTAGACGAGTTCACCATGATGAATGGAAAGGGATCAGCGTGATGAATGAGCCCCGCCGCTCGGCCCACGACCCAATCAAAAGCAGCGCAGCGCCCAGCCCTGTCGAGCTGCTGCTCCTTCTCCCGCACAGCTCTTGAGTTGGCCGCCACTGCTTTGCACGCTCACGCCATGTGCCTGGAACGCCATAAATATATGTGCTGCCACACTGCTGAACTGCGCCCAACCGGGCAGCAGCAGCAGCAGCAGTGGCAACATTCATATTTTGATTAGAAATATTGTATAACATATACACATCCGAGTGTGTGTGTGTGTGTATAGTTATTATAACAGCATAGATGGGCTTATATTGTAAATATCAACATCTTTTATTGGAATAGATCAAAATATGGGAAATAACCGGATGGCGCTGGCCAGATCGGCAGAGATTAATCAACGGCCAGTTGCTGTGTCCAGTTGTAAGGTCATCGCTTACATATAAAATATCTCCGCAAGTTCAACTGATCAAAAAACGAACAAAAAAGAGGAGCCTGGAGGTTATAAGATGGAATATAAGTGAAAACGGTCGCTAGGGGGGTGCAACATCTATTATTCTCGGCCAGCGACAGCGCGGACAACTTTCAATTGCGTAGGGGGACGAACCCAACGGAAAATATGTTGTATAATATATTACAATCCTCAAAGCGGTCTTATAATATACACACACACACACATATGGACATTTTTCTCTCCCCCCTTTTCTTCTTGTGGCTCTGGCGGTTTTTGAACGATGGCGCGCAGCCCTGGATCGGATCTATATAGTCGCCAGCTTCTTTTGACATTCCTTCACGCCAATATACTCGACACACTTTGTGTGCACTGCCCTGGAGCAGAGGCTTATACATGCTCCGCCTTTTTATGTCGGGCGATCGATTGGAGCGATCGATAAAATTCAGAGAATAAGAAAGAAAAAGAAAAAGGCAAAAAAGTTCATCGTATCGAATCCCGCTAATGATTTCCCCGCTAAAAAATACGCGCGGCTGTGCTGGGCAGGGGCGCCGGATGAAAAGCCAAATGTCGTCGATCGATGTCGTCGTCGTCGTCGACCGAGAAGAAGTTTTCTGGTGCCCATTCCTCTGCGCGCGCGCACTTTGAATATTATTAGGAGACCCGCGCGCGCGGGTCTCATTGGCTTTTAATCCACACAAAAGACGCGCTGGATATGTGCGGAGGGGGGTATCATTTTCCCTACGTAATAATATGAGAACTGCTTCTGCTTGGATTCATATTACATTGGCTTCAGCAGCAGCAGCCCTTTTTTCCATCCGGCCCACATTCCTCCTCCTTCTTCTTCTCCCTCGGGGAGAGAATGCGCTCGACTAAAAGAATTTTCTGCACGCGGAGACACACAAGAGCATCTCTTTTTTTTCTTGAAAATAAAAAAGAATTAAAATAAAAGGCGCGGGCTATTCAAATCGACCCAACCCGAGTATGGATTTCTTCACGCAGTGCTGCATGTCTATGCAAGAGTATTGAACGATTTTTACTTCAGGGCGAAGAAGGGAGTAGGAGGTTGGACGAAAAAAGTTGCGCTGGCTTTTCTTTTTATTTCTCTTTCTCTCTCTTGCTGCAGCAGCAGCAGCAGCACTGGATTAGATTGAATCGATGTCCTCGACCGGTTGGGGCTTCGTTGAGGGAGCCGGCTGTATATTTTCCTTCTTCTTGTTGTTCATCTTCTTCTTCTTTCCCTTTTTTCTTTCTTATTTCGGGGTAGAGAAGCATGCATTTTCAGTCTGCCCAGCAGCCCCCAAGCAGTATACAGTGTGCACACTATATATATATAGAGAGAGAGAGGAGAGAGAGTCAGCAGAGCCCGGGCTGTTCCCTTATGGTCTTTCTCGATTGCTGCTGCTCGAGCTCTTTATCTCTCTGGCTTCCATGCCGGAGCAGTTCAGACTTCCAGCAAATTTCCGGCACCCAAAAATCCATCCAACATCCTTCCCCCCCATCTCCTCCTCCACTCAGTATGTGCCCTGTATATAGCCGCCAGCAAGACCTTTAAAAATAAAATAAAAAAACGAGTATTCCTATTCCTTATTTTCTTGTTGGAAAAATTCCCTTTTTTTTTGTTTCGTACAAACTTTGATTCGACAAAAATCGGATCGATCCACGCCAGTGTGTGTGTGTGATGCCCGGAGGTTTTAACCTTTTAGATTTCGGCAAACAAGATTTATCTGACTACATGTATAAATGGTACTGTACAGCCTGTGGGGTTTCAGTCAAATGTAATCATCCAATGAAAAAAAGGAAAAAAAGCACCGGAAACGTATTTTTTTGGGAGGGTGAGGGGGTTGGGAGGAAAATTTCCAGCATCCGCATAGTACATCTCTTGCGTCATCTATCGCGCCACCACTGACGTAATAACTAAATACGTGAAGCGCGTAACAGATTCAACTTCTTCTCTTTTCATGAGATAAAATATTGATTGAGCTCGTCGTCGAACCTCAGTGCGTAAACAGAATTGATGTCCTTCTTGCGTCATTGAAAAGATTTGCCCGTGAATAAATCAATTAATCAATCAAAAGAATATAAAAAATCCCAACACGGAGAGAGAGAGAGAGAGAGAGAGAGAGAGAGAGAGAGAGAACTTGTTCAGATTGGTCGCCAAGTGGCCGCTGAGTGGCCCCCTTTTCCGCCAGCAGTATAGACACACGCATTTAAGTAGCGTTGACAATGAGTGGGACCACGAAGAAACTGCGTTGGCCAGCGCTTTCCAACATGAGCGCACGGACGACATTGTAATGTAAAAGCGGAACGGATGTGCAGATCGCCCAGCAGCTAATTCTTCCATCTGATGCGCAGTTTCCCTGGAAATTCTATTCCCGTTGGATGCTGAACGCGGCGAAAATTGGACGTGTGCCCCCCCCTTCCCTCCCGATATATATTGTGTAACTTGTATAATGAACGATGAGCGGATGTGACGGGATATTCGCTTTGCGGTTCTCCATTTCAACTGCAATCGAAATTGCCGAATGTTTCGAGTCTTCCAGCAGTCGCTTTCGAACTCGAAAGTTTTCGGGCTACTACAACTACAACCGATGTCACGAAGTTTCCATGTCGGCGGGGGCCACCATTGTCTAATCTCGATCAACACTCACACAGCAGAAAAGAGCCGGGCCCGGCCCAGCTCTCCCAGCAACGAATGAACAGGGCCGTCCGACGATCGACTTGTAATACGCGCGCACGTCAAAGTGACTGAACAACCCAAAAAATAATGGAACAAGAATATAAAAAGAATCAAAGGCAATTCAGTCCGATAGACAAACAGAGAAAGAGAAAGATGTACCGACAGGATATCGTCTCTTCGTCATTGTCTCTCTTATCTTTTATATTGCCTTCATCTTTATATTATATCTGCACTCGGCGGCTGCATAGCGTCGGGCTCGCCTCTCTCTCTCTATATTGTCTCCGAGATTATGTTGAGCTATACAGCAGACGAGCGATGATCGAAAAGCGCAGCCCGCACCACACACAGATCATACCAAGACAAACATCCATTCTTCTCGTATTTCCGTTTTTTTATTTGTTTTCTCCCTTCTTCTTCTTTTCGTTTTTCAGGATTTTGTTTTTGGGTTATTCCGCCCCCACAACTGCATACAGGCGAAGCGTCTATACAGTATATCCACACGATGTCGTGATTTTTCATGCGCTTCGGCCGAATAATAAGAATCCGATCCATGAACAAAAAACGTTTTTTTCAGCGCGCCCAATTTTTGTTCTCGGAAATCAAAAAGTCACGATATTGTCGTCATCTCAGAGAAGAAACAGGAACATCAAGGCGCGGCTGTGGGAATTCGACAGAGATGGAACGTGTACAATTCTGATATCATACTACCATCTAAAGACAATCAGCGGCTGGTGGTTACACACAGAAAGAGAGAATAAGATTCCTCGCCATGAGCATTTCATCAATGGAAGAAGATCATGGCGGTGATTTTCTTTTTCCCTATCAAATACAAATAAAGTCGTCGGCTCTGGTCGCTGATGGCGTGTGACTCGATTCGTCTATGCGGAATTATATAGACGCAGTCCACCCACACGTAACAGACGCGTCATCTTGGCCGAGCTCCATTCGCGTTGTGCGAATCAGGATCCCCTTTTTTCTTTTCCTTGTGCGTCTGTCGACGCGCATTGATCGATCCCCCAGCAAAGATAGCACTACAGACACTCTAGTCCTTGTTAACTCAACAGAAGCTCATCACTTTCTTGTATTTATGATGATTATTATTAAACGTTGGTCACTCCCCGTGATTGGCTGGATGTTGTATTCGCGTCGAGATCCCGCGCTTCACGATAGGCTTCCATTTCCGGTTGGACATTATTTCAATCTGAAATGATAAGCGGAGCTCTACTGTGTGCGTCGGGATTGAAAGTCTGGCAATCAAAGCACGATCGATAATGTCTGGTTCATAATGATGTAGTAATTCCCGCTTTTAACTCCATGGGAATTCCTGGGTTTGCTGAACAATTCGATTATATAAAGCGGGGTGGGGGTGGGTGAATGCCAGAGACGCGATACGATCATCGGATGAGCTATCGGGATCGTGATAAAGTGAACAAAGGCGATGCAGCAGCAGAGCGGCCAGCCAAACGGAGAGGAAAGTCATCGTGACGACGCCGACGCATCGGAACCAAAATACTAAGCGGCGCCGGAAACTTATCGTCGGCCACAAAATGGGATAGAGATAGCGAGGAAAAAACGAAAAAAACGATCATGCGGCAAAAGAGTCTCGTGACGCAATTTAATAATGAATCGCATCGACGAAAAAGTCTGAAAAACGCGAGAGGCAAATAGACAACAACATTTCCATCTAACGGCAACCCGAACCGAACACAATTTCTAAAAAAATTGCCAAATATCAAATTTTTGGCGAATGATTTCGATCAAATTCAAGATTCTCGCACCAGAGAGCTGATACATGATACACGACACATGTATTCACGTCTTATTATTATTTTGATGATGATGATTATTTGTTGGCTGTCACTTAATAATCTTGAATGATTGGATCCCAAGCAAAGAACCCAAAGCAAGACCAAAGTCAACGGGTACGCAAGGAGGAGGAGGACTGTCACGTATAGGACACGACGGAGTTTGGAATTACCGTGAGATGACAACGGCATTAACTGGGCGACCCCTGGACGCGGTCAGTCTGGCGGCATATCGACCCGCCCCAAGAGAAGATTGCATTCGAGATTTATTCCCACTGGATATAATGTAAGACTTAAATATTTGTTAGGACACAAAGAGAGAGAGGGGGGGTCAAGTCCTTTTATTACGGGAAAGCGGCTGAATGTCACGCGATAGACGATGAAGCAAAAAAATAAAGTCCCTCCTTTGAAAATCAAGTCAGATGCTGTGCTGCTCCTGCTCCTGCTGCTGGGGGTCTATTATTACATCTAGGGAGAGAAGCCCAGGGTCTATCCAACAGTCTGCTACACAAAGTTCTATATTGCTATCATTATAAAAGACAAAGGCAGCCAGAAAGACGATCCTGGCTGCCCTCGCTCCTTCAAACGCACCGTGAATCCGACGGCTCCCGTTTACACATAAAGGGGACCCCCGAGCTATATAAGGTTACTCTCGTGATATTTGCACATACGGTACCCGGGCACCGGCAAAGCCCAAAAGTCTCTCTCAGCTGGATGGTGAGCGCTGCTGTGTGTGTGTGTGTGTCTTTGGCAGGCGAACAAAACAGGCGGAGGAGACACACACACGGTTTATGTATGTAACGACCGTATAAACAAATGAAAGCGACACACACCCACCCACCCATCCCATACAAAAATATCTATCGGCGCGGTAGATAGGGTTAGACACAAAGAAGAGAATTGAAGAAGATTCCATCATCTATCAAACGAGAAACTGCTGCTGCTGCTGCCGGCTAAAAAAGAGAGGAGCTGCACGCTGCAACGCTGGTCGTCTCTTGAGCGGTGTTTACGTATCAGCAACAGCCATCGGGTTATTTATACGTTCTTCTCCGGACGATCAAAGGGGGAAAATAACGGCAGTTGAATTTTTGGGGAAAAAAGGGGCAGGAATCATCGAGCACCATTTTTTTATCTTTCCCTTTTTCTTTTTATTGGTGGCTCCTACACACGACTGATGAGATGAACGGAGAAGAAAAAACAGCTGGTGGAGAGTAGTAGTACACTAAGAGGGGGGCTGCAGGGCTGCTATAGTACCACCGATGGTAAAATCAGCCAACAAACAGTTTTAAGAGGGGCCGCTTAACAACAAATGTTCCGGCAGTTAACCGGGTCTAACATCATTCATCGCGGCCAGGAGCCGATGCAGGAGATAGAAAGGTACATATAAAAAAGGATACGACGTCGAGACGTCTCTCACCACACCCGCTTTTCCCATTAAGAAGAACTGGGCGACAGGTTGAGGAGAGTCATCCATTCATTTTCCAATATCTTTTTCTCTCTCGACTTCCGCCACACCCCAAAAATTGCTCACATCCCCCGTTGTACAGACAAGGCTAATCTGTAAACTACAAAAATAGACGCCGAGCACAATTGCCATTCGATACTGGCGCATGTTGTTATTTGCATACACATACGATAAAAGGTTCTCTGGGTGAAGAAGACGTAGTGTATCTGCGTTGGATGCGTGTGTTACACCCGCATATGGGTTGTTATTGCAGTTGATCATACGGGATCATTCCATGTACACATCCATCCACAGTGCATACACAACAAATCGTCTCTTATATATGGTCTATAGTCCTGCTGAGAGAGAAATGCCGGCGCTCTTCGACGGATATAAATTTCATTCGAAGAAGGAAAAGAAAAACGAACGTACCAGCAACCAGCAACCAAAATATAAAAAAATATGCGCCAAAGGGAAACAGAAGACGAGGCGAAGCAATTTGATCACGCTCGCGCTGCCAGCGCTCTCCCGAATTATTCAAATGATATGTTATCGCGTGGAGGCCCATAAGTGAATATTTCAATCGCATTTCCCTATATATTTTTTTGTTATTATTATTTTTTTTTGTTTTTTTTTTTACTTTCGTCTCATCTTTCGCCGGGTTCTTTGCTCATTCTTTTTGATCCAGGTGCCGTTTACAGAGCCCATGCCAGACCATAAATTTTTCACGCGACGGCGACGAGTCGTGTCGGTTGGCAATAACTATAAAATAAGGAGCGCCCAACACACACACACACAACTTTTTTTTTTGTTTTGATTTCTTATTCATCCCGCCCCTTTTGTTTCCCCTTGCATAACCTCGCAGGATCACAGAACTCTCTCCCTCACGTCTCTCCTACTTAGACCAAATGTCTTTCGGGAGCGTTTTGCACATTATGTAGCGAAACAAATGGATGTCGCCCCCCTCCATTTTTTTATAATTTTATCCGAGCCGGAAATGTAATGCGAAAAGGAAACATTCATCATCCTGTTTTTATATAGGAAGAAACTTTCAAGTGCTTCTTTTTCCAGGGACTGTGAAATTATTCAAAGAAAAAAAAATCCTGATGAATATCTTGTACGAGACACTAATTCAGTTAACAACCATCTCCTTAAATCTGCATTATAAGCTCTCGTCGTGCAGGATTCGGGAGTCGTGAAGCGCAATAGGCATCCGGACAGGGCATTTGTATCAAAGAAGCGAATGCCATTTGATGTCGCAAAAAATAAAAAATGAGCATTTTTTTGAAAATGCCAAATCGGCAACTGATGTTTGGCTTGATTGAGGCCTTTTTCATCGTCGGAGCATGGGCGATTGGGGCGGTGAGAATCCCGAGTGTAGTGATGAGAGAGAGAGAAAAAAGAGGAGAGCGAAGTGGGGCGGAGGCAACCATGAACAAGACGATGGGTTGACTGGGTTGTGTCAAAAGATTTGCTCGTCTAGCACTTCTCTCCTAGTCTCTTTTTCCTGTCAAATGTTTAAAAAAGATCTTATTTCCCCCCACACACGCATCGTCTATGCGATTGAAATCTTTCGTCCATCTCAGCCAGTTTTGAAGCGCTTCAGTCATCGAGTGTGTTGAAATCTCAGACATTTTTATTTGATATAATCCCTCCCCCCTCTCTCTCTCTGAGTTTCTTTGGCTATTCACTTGAGACTCACGAGATATTCCCCTCTCCCGTTGAAATTTCTTCTCCCTAGACCCAAACAAACCGAGGACGGATCGACTCTTTTTAAAACACCAAACTAAATAAAAATAGATGAATACATCCCTTTATTGAGCGCTTGAAGACACTGGAATAGTGCCGCAAAGTAATCCGCATTGTTCCTCTCAGTTCATTATGACAAAGGGATACGGGCCACAAACAAAAAAGTCGACACAATCTAAAAATGCGGACGCGATTTTAGAAACAAAAACAATGCGCTAAATCAACCAGCGATTGGCGCAGCAAAAGGCCAGAATCGCACGCCATTGTTATTCCGTAGAAAATCCGGCACCTATTAATTGTTCTGACTGATGAAGCGCTTTTATAACAAACAGTTTCTCCCAAATGGAATAGCGCACATCTCGGCAACACGACATGAAAGCTGTTCGAGAGAAAAGCGACTTGCGCCGTTTTCATTTTGATCCATTTCGGGAATACATAAGATATAAATTTCCTTTTCGTTTCTCTATACCCCCCTCAACAAAGTGCGTACATTTGCGCTTGCACAGCAACAACAGCAACAGGAGCCGGGTCGTTATTATTCCTCTAACGAGGAGGGGCAGGTCCCTACTTGGTCAGAACATTTTCTAGTTTCACTTTGCTTGAAGTGTTTCAAGTTCAAATATTTTTCAATAATTTCAAATATCTAATACCACAGACAAAGTGGTGACGTACAAAACAAGCCTGATCTCAAGTTTTTCTGACAATGAGTTATTAAACGAATCCTGACTGAGTCAACAAAAACGACAAGAGAAAACAGTTGCACAGTCAAAACGCCTAGCTCAGGAATAATCGTACACCGTAATGTGACACGATTTATAATCAGCATCACCAGCAGATAGTCATCAAGGGAAGAATAGAGAATCATTTGTCCTACCTTTAAGCCTGGGAAATACGGCCAGGCATCCACAAGTGCTCCATTCGCAGAAAATAAGTCGAATCCACCAGGCGGGATAGGGAATTGGAGGTCCTCGTGAATACACCCACATTCATATGGGCGTACACGAGGACATTTCAAGAAAAGGGAAGAAGAGCTCCGTTAACTCGGCCGACATCGGTAGTTTCTCCAATCAAGAGGGATGCTGTTTATCTAAATGAAAAAAAATAAAAAATGGGTTACGAACAAATATTGACAGAAACAACAAGCAAAGAAAAGTTGAAAATGACACAAAGGGTAAACCCTAATTGTTAATAAACAGAAGAATTTAAGGTTTCCATGAAATACTCTGAAGGTATGCAAGTCATGCATCAGGTCATCAGGTATAATAAAAGGTAACGAAAATCATTACCCAAGTGATGATGCTGAGATTGTTGCTGATGACACTTCTATCCCAGCACGAGCAAAACTTGCATATAGTTTTGTTATGTTGGCTTCTGGTTGGCTTGCTTGGGCCTCAAATCTGCACTGTAAAGGAAAAAAGTTACATAGTGCAAACTGCAAACAAACTGCCAGCATCGACAGGGGCCTTACATGATGAATGCTATATAGTTAGGATCTTACATTTCACAAATTTGTAACACATTTCACTTCTATGTAAGCTCCCATGATCATCATTGGTATTCTTCATAGTTCATACCTGCCAAACAGCATGGAGGCGTGGAGACTGGAGAGCAGCGAGACCATAGTTCAAAAGACGATCACATTTTTGTAATTTGATCTGTTGACCCTCGTTTGATCTATGTTGTTTTCGTGCACGTGCACTTACGTTTCAAAAAAAAAAGGGATCGTTCTCTTTTTTTTTAAATTTTCGTCTTTTTTTCGAAAGTCAAAAGTCGAAACTCACACTGTGAAAAAAAACTAAAGCAGACGACACTAATCTTCTAATTAGTCGTGATTAAGATATCGATAGAAATTAAATATCGACCCCCTTAAAATTAAACCGCTCAAAAAACGAAAAAGGCGGTTTTTTACCCGCGCTTGACATCCGCTGAAGGAATCGGGTTTATTTTAGCATGTATAATAACTGTTCGTGTCATCAATTCATCATCATTTATTTATTCTGAACTCCCACCAATGTCGTTTTGGTTTTGAGGACTTTTTTTTTGCTTGTGGCTTATCTGCTTGTGGTTGGAATCTTTGAGCATTTTCTGTTTTGCTGCAAATCTTTCTCCCACCTCCTTTCACTTTTCCGTGCAACATAGTAGTAGACTCTGCAATATCAATTGGCCGCCACCTACACTCCCATCGATCCCGGCAAATATGAGTCTCTTTATTCGTCAAACCAGACGTCTCCGATGGGGCTATTCTTACTTAGATAAGATGTCGTCAGTTTCCCATTCTTGCTATTCGTGTAGTTAAAAAAAAATAAATAAAATATCCCCCCCCCCCAAGCTGAAAAGTCGATAAATATCAGCAAATGTCTAAACGAAAGAAACGTCAGTGACGTTGGGAGGGTTGCTGCGCCGCGCTGCACCGGGCTAACATGGCTCCTGATAACATTGGCTGTCGTTGGAAGCGCAGCAGTGCGATAAGGCAGCAGCACCAGGAGTCATCACACACAGTCAACGTGAATCGCTAGATTATTATTCAACCGGCCGCCAGAGTTTCGTGATTTCCCGCTTATCTGTTCCGCCTGGCGGGATTTTGACGACGAGCTTCAGGAGGGGTCGGCGGCGCTTTATTGCTCGATCCTGCACAGGAAAGGAGGGGAGGAGGACGGTCTAGAGGAAAGGAAGTGAGACTAAGTTATGAAGACCGGCGAGGCTCATTGTGCAACCCTCCCTTTTACATTGCATATTCAGCGGTATAAATAAAGTCGGGAGTCGGCGGAACTGGCAAGAGACCGGCGGGCACATCCACTCGAGTCTCCGGTACACACACACACAGCTCCTGTACCCCATAATGCGTAAGCACACAGAGTCCCATTCCTATACGTATATGTACTATGCCGGGCTTTCTCTCTCCACACGGTTACTATGCCTAGTGAGGGGGACGTGTATGAGAGTCCTACGATGTAGATAAGGATTGGGTCAATCCTACGAGAGAGATAGATTATCTGGTCCCGTTGCTAGGCGTTGCTTCCCGCCTCCTTGCTGCTTCTATGTGTGTGTACGATAATTCCAGTCCTCTGGCAGGCTCTAGGACGACACGTGACTCACGCTTCCCAGGAGAGACGTGGGTGGGTGGTGGTGTTACAAGAGAATGGGGACGAAAAACTGGCAAGAGAAAGAAGAAGTGAAAGATGAACTAGACTCTCCAGTTGCCTGACCCCATAGTACCAATCCTGCAACACATGTAATGGCCCCGACAAAAGGAAGAACCTCACCAATCAACAATTCTTCCATTGAACACACAGACATAGAAAAAAGGAAAAGAATCAAAGGCCATATAGGAGAAAGACGGAAGGAAAGTTAGAGACGACAGCAAAGAACGGGCAGAGACAAAGACTGGCAGAAAAGAATTGTGTGGTCTGCTCTAGTGTTGATGACGTCGGCTAGATATATTTTCTTTTCTCTCTCTTTCTTGGCTGAGTCCGATCCCCTCTAGTATTCTTTTAAAAACTAGTCGAAAGAGTAGTAGATGAAAGGCTGTGATTGCTTGGCTCAGATTTTTCTCTCGATCGATTGGCAGATCCATCCGTCTCTAAACGTTGCCATGGTTTGGGTTGAGCATCCTGTTAAAACGCCAATAAAATCACGAGCGAGAGTGAATTCAATTGTAATTTCATTTGAGCAGTACACTTCAGTACGTTCGTATACATTGGTTATGTAAAAAGGCAAGAAGCTGTTCAGGGATGGGTAGGGGGGGGGATGCGTAACGAGCCCTTTTACAAGGATGTGACATTGTAACGACTACATAAGAGCAGAAGGATTTTAAACTGGGGGGAGGGTTTGTGCTTCATTGAATCCTTGAATATTCCTCTATCCGCCGTTCCTTTGTGATCCTCTAACGAATTGAAGAGCTGCTCCCCTAGTACATAGTATAGGCGAGAGAAGTGGTCGCTTGGGAACCAATTAAAAGATCTGTATGCAGTGGTTCTTAAAATCGGTGGCAATGATATCCCTGTCTTTGGAAAGGGTCAGTCCGGAGATCCAATTAAATTGTCCCGGACCCGATCCTTTGCTCCCGAGAGAGCGAACGAAGTTGCCGTTGGGACGGAAAATTTGAATCCGCCCGTTGCCATTGTCGCCGACTAGAATGAACCCTGAAAGTAACAAGACAATAGAAGATAATTCAATTAAATTCAAAATTTAAAAGGAAACGAACCTTGGTCATCGACGACCAGACATTCCGGGTGTTGAAATTGACCCCGCTGAGTTCCCCGGAAACCGAAAACGACCAACAGTTCGCCATTGGAGCCAAATACTTTGATCCTGCAATTACCAAAATCGCAGACGGCTATTCGCGATCCATCCGGCGAGACCTTTAAAAAAATACACCAACCGCCAAACAAATGATTATAATATTTTTTCTGTTGAAAAATGTCAACCTCATTCAACTTCCGGTTGCGAAGCCAACCTCTTACCGCCACTCCAGTGGGCTCGCTGAATTCCCTTTTTTGGTAGAGCTTCCCACCGGGAAGGGTCATTGGCGAGACGACGCCCAATTCGCGGAAATAGACGCCATTTCGATCAAGAACCTTGTTACCAGAGCAGCAGCAGCAGCAGCAGCAGCACCATCGAAGCCCCATCGACATGAAAAAGGAAGACACAATCGTTAGATGGTGAAGGGAGGGGGTTTTGTCTCTCTCTCGGCTTTGGCTTAAGGCTTAGTTAGGTGTGTAGGACGGCTGCCGCAGTTGCTAGCCCAATCGATAAAATACTAGATTGCCTCTTATTTCTTTTTTTTCCTTTGTCGGTCTGAGAGGCACGCCCTTCTCCCCCCCCCCCTCCCTCTCGAAAATTCAACGCAAAATACATCAACTGAAATGGAATAGCAGCCAGAGCATGAAATGAAATTCAAATGCACACCTGGACTCGGTCGTTGCACGTGTCGCAGACGTAAATGTTTCCTTTGAAGTCGACGGCGATGCCTTCGGGTGAGCGGAAATGGCCCGGAGACGTCCCTTTGACACCGATCTGACGTACGTAGACACCCTCTTTGTTGAAGACTTGAATACAATTGAGCCACTTGTCTAGATCAGGTACAGAAGAAGAAGAAGAAAAGAGGATCAGAGCGGAAATGAGAAAACGACAAAAAAAGAAGAAAAAACAATGTCAATATAAGAATTCATTCAACAACAAAATAAATACGTGATTCGTTTAGACAACCGAAAATGGAGGAACGAATCACGTCACGCTTCATCAAGTCAGTTAACGAAATTGGTATACACAGCAGTCTCTCGTCTGGCTCAGACTTAATCCTGCTGATTCCTTCATATCCGGTCAATCTACTGCTGGGCTAGGCAGCAGCCAATCAACTATTGTTTTAATTTTCAATGCGATCATCATCAAAGCTATACGAGGTTCAAAAAAAGAACGACGACGACGTTTGATTGTTTCTCGAATCGCACCCCTCTTCAAATTGCGCTATCGCATCGCGGAGGAAGTTTCAATTAATTATCGGAGCTGCTCTTCTTGTTGGAAGAGCGGACGTCGGGACGTCGGCAAAAGATTCCCACCCTCTTTGTTCTTTGTGCCAGACGTCGTCGTCGTCGTTTTCATCAGCCGTTGCTCATTTGTGTCTCCTACCTGTGACGTAAATCTCTTCGGCCACCGTCGAGAAGGCTATGCCGAACGGGCAAAGAAAGGTCCCGCAATTAGCATTCGACGCAGACGTCGTTGTCGCTCCCTGAACAAAAGAAGAAAAAGAAATAAACGTAACTTTAGCCGTCAGGTCACGCCAAAGCGGAAGAAGAAAGTGATTAACAAAGAAAGAGAGCGACGACAGACATTACGAAATGAGATACATCTATTCTAAAAATAAATTTCACAAAGGAAAAGGTCATTAGTTATCGCGTTGACACTTACGTTAGTGAAGGTGTCAGCAGTGCCGCCACCTAGGCGATCGTTCGATCGATATGGACTTCCCAAGGATTTTACTATTTTGCCACTTTTATCGATGACGTAAACGCGATGGCTATCAGTGGCCGCCACATACGTTTCGCCTGTCCACGGAGAAACGGCCACACCGGCTGGGCGTTGTAAAAGTGTCGACGTGATGCGATGGCGCAGATGACCGGACAGCGACCTGAACAATCAAACATTCTACATTTATCTCGCTGTCATTTGAGACTATAATTATAACACATTGACGTGTCGACTGTGCCAGACCACCTTTTCTCTCCATCACACACACACACGTGTGGTTCGAAACGGGCCCACACTGTAGACACCCATAGACTTGGTGAATGATTTATTTCTACTTCCCCCCTATCCCGCATCCTGAAAACATCACTCACAGGGCTACAACTCCCGTTTTACGTCGCCTTGCTCCTCCTTTGCCCTTTCCACTTTTAGCTCTCAACTTTTCAGCCACAAACTCCATCCACGGTGCATATGCTGAGCGGGCGTGTCTAATTACCTATAATAGAGCGACCTCTCATCAGCCGTTGACAGAAATTCGGTGGGCTTTTTGGATTCGGTGGGTGAATCCAAGTGAGGAGGAGTCGGATGGACAGACTCGACGCCGGGCTCGACGAACAGCACTCGTCGGCTCTTTCGACGGCCGTGGGCCGATGACTCGTTGTGAATGGTCGAAGCGTGAAGTGCTGCAGCAGAAGCTGAGGATGAGGATGGGGCTGCGTTGCATGCGCCTACTCCACCGTCCATCTCGGTCGATTGACAAGTCAGCGACAGCTCTTCACTATCGAACATCAACCGGGTCGTGCCGCACTGCCGCGCCGTCTGCAGGATGGCTTCCGACCGCTTCAGCACGTTCGTCTACAATTTCAAGAGAAAAGGCATAACGTTGGCAATCGATGCATCGGCAGATATTTAAAAAAAAAATTCTTCTTTGATTTGACTCACTTCGGGTATTGGCTCCTCGTCAGAAGAGCCGATGGTCGGCGTTTGATCCAGAACTTGATCACAAAGCTGTTCGACTTGAGTGAACTTGGTCGCTTCGTTCTCGCTCCACGTTTTCAACTCGGCGAGCAATTGATCCTGCTTCTCCGATAATTGTTGCACTTGAATAGCGACGGTGGCTCGGATGTTGTTGCGGAGTTTCTTGCAGCGCACCTGGCAGACAAATTCAATTAACAATCGGGATCACCAAAGGAAGCAAATCAAATCAATGCGTCCCGATTGCGGAACTTACCCTAAACTCTTCTTTGATCATGGAGATGCGCTGCTTTTCGGCAAACAAGTCATCAATTACGTTTGACCAATCCTTTCTGAGTTCGGCAACGTGCAGTAGGTGGCAGCTCTTGCAAAAGAGCTGCAAATAGATAAAATAATTTAAAAATGAAAGCCAACCAACTGAATAATTCCCATTCAACTCACTTGATTACAGTGCGGACATGTTGAATCGTGCGGAGAGCTGCCATAGCAACGGACGCAAACAGCAGTGCTTGTTTTACTAGCCGTCCGGGATGAAGTGTCATCTCTCGACAGGTTGTCGCTTCCGCCATTAGCGGAGCCTGTTGTTGCAATCGACTCGAGGAAAGCCTGCAGGAGGATGTTGGTCGGCAAGGCACTGATGCCCTC
Source organism: Daphnia pulex (assembly GCF_021134715.1). NCBI lineage: Eukaryota > Metazoa > Arthropoda > Branchiopoda > Diplostraca > Daphniidae > Daphnia > Daphnia pulex. Next base: position 4,722,022 of record NC_060018.1, on the reverse strand, counting down.
CAACGGAAGAGTCACCTCGAGCCGACAGGTAGGGCAGCCGATGACTGTCGGTTTCTTGCGGGCGTAGATCTTCAGACAGGCCAAGCAGAAAGTGTGTTGACACGGCAACTACTTGTTCATAAAAGCAGAAAAACGAAACATGAAAGAGCATTTCTTTATCTTATCAGCTAGAGAGAATTTTACGACATTATTAACAACTTGAGAAGGAACAATAATTATACCATGGTTGGACGGATGAGTTGTTCCAGGCAAATGGCGCAACGGACCAAATCTTCCAACGATTGGCTGGCATGACGGGGATGCGGTTTCGAACGTTCTTTGGTCGGAAGCTTTTCTTCATTGAGGGTGCGAGAGCGACGAACGAATTTATTCAAGACGCCGCCACGATTTTTGTGTTTGGCCGCTTCTTTGTCGGTCACGACTAGAGGCATTCTGACGAAGCTGGGAGTCTTTTCCTTGGCGTTTTCTGGTTTGAACGCGCACAAATAGGGAATTAATTGTTACAGCAAGAGAATTAGACACTGGTACACACGGAACCCAACCACCATATAACGAAAACAGAGTAGGAAACACACCAACTCGAAGTAAATAATAGCGACTCACGACGAGAAAATCTAATTTATCTCATGCGAAGTCAGCTTGGGTAACATGCAGATAAGATGGATATCACGACGATCAAAAGGTCCCTTATCATTACCGTTTCACGTCGCTAAGGCGTACACCTGTCGGATGACCTCACGTCGTGCGTAGATTTATTACTTAAGAATGCGCAAGTATGTTGAGCAAGACCATCCAAATGTCAAACAAAAGTCTTCCGAATTAAAATTTCTTAACTAGCGGATTAAAAACACGTAGTACATAGAAAAAAAACCCCTTCCAAAGCCAATTAAGTGTGGTAATGTCTTGCGAATAGGAGCACAATGCTTTTAGACGTACAACTTACAAGCCTTAAAAGTTGGTTGCTTAGTCTCTCTAGTTTAGACGCTATTGTGTCGAAATGTGCAATGCATTTTTTAAAGCCTTGGAGATACTAAAGGAAGAAAAACATGTCGTGAACAAAAGGACAGTGCTAACTGTACGTTCATTCATACCGTCTGCAATTCTTAAACAATTGTCGATAGTCCTCCATTATTTAAAAAAAGAGGCGAAAACAAAGAAAATTAAAGAGTCAAAAACGAACATTTGACATCAAAAGCGATGACAAGTGATGCATTCAAGTTACCTGAAATGGGGTGGTCACGTGTCGTGGAGCGTTACGTAAATTTTTTGATCACAAAGTTTCACACAGCGTCACGTCGCGTCGTCCCGATATCTTCCCGTCGCGAACGAAGTCACCTCGTCACACGTGCCTCTTAGCATTACACAAGGACTGGGGGGAGGGGAGGGGGTGTCGGGAGGGCAGACAATCAATTGAAATATATTGGCGTCGATTGTATTGGTTGTTACTTGTAAACATTGTAAGTAGTGTATTCATCACCCGGGAAAAAAAAAGTATGAAAGAGAACGATATTATATCAACGATTCGTAAATAACGTTTCTTAATAAATTCCCCACACAAAAGAAAAGAGAAAAAAAATATTTGGGAGAGGGAAAAAAAAATTTCTAGTGAGAGTATCTGAATCAGACCAACGGAGTGCGGTAGCGATACCGCCAAATTCAATAATAATAATAATATTTTACATTTTCAATGAAAGGAAATGCGTTTTCTGTGTTCCGAGAACCACGAGATGAACGGACGGCATGTAACATCGAATACTTATTAGTTTTTCTGATTTTTTTTTGTTTTGAATCGCGAGTGTAGCTGCGTCTACTTAAAAACAACCGGCTTCGAGGAATAGCGAGAAAGAGCAGGAGAAGTGAAAAAAAAGGCTTTGGGCGTACACGGACACGCAATTACACACACACACACACACACACATATTGACAAACAAGCTGCGGCTACGAAATTATTTTAGATCAACTTTCAACTTCTTCTTTACCCTTCTGCTTTTACCCCCGTCCCGCTTTGAAAATTTCCCACTCGCAACGAGTCAATCAGGGAAGTACGAAGTGATGAGAAGGGGAACCGGGAGGAGCTCACAAAATAAACTACGACACAAAAATTATCTCCCATGCTAAGTCAAGGAAATTATTCGTTCCCAACTATCCCATTACGTGATCGAGGAAGGTTATCAGTATACTACGACCCGATCTCGCAAATTTGTTCGTCGTAAGGGGAACACAGGTCGGATCAACGCTAAAGAGCTTTCGCTGTTGGCAGAAATTCGTCCCATCGTATCAAAACAGTACAGTATTTTCTTTTATACTACGTTGATTCAGTTTTTTTTTTAACGGAAATTAATTCTAACGAGTGCAGTTGTTTGTTAACTAGAGTATAAGCCGCAGTCGTAGTCGGGTCGTCCAAGGTCCGTCAACACAACGGTCGGTCGGGGAGTTTGCTGGCATGAGGAAAACAAATGTCAATCGTGAAAACCAATCCAAACTTAGTGAACGGAAAACAAATACACAAATCAAGACTCCTTACTTTGCTGGTTTTAATCGTAATTTTTTTGAGCCAATTAAATAAAAAAATAAATAAAATAAAATAAAAAAAATAATAAAAAAATAAAAACCCAGCGTGGAAAATTTTGCTGATAGTAGTAAAGATAGTGTTTGCGCAGTGCAAAAGCAAAAGATGAAATCTTACCTATTGCTCTTCGATGCGGATTCGTTTACGGAGAGTATCGTTGTTGGTCGCGTTGGGAGGTTCGGCAGTCATCACTTTTAATCGGGAACCACAGACTTCTTGCCCGTGCAAAGTCTGTCATAAGCCATAAGCTTGCGTCATGCAGAGAATAAAATGAGACGAGCGACTAATTGCTTGTTTGTACCATTAACGCTCTGTCGGCGGAGTCCTTATCGGCATACTTGGCGTACCCACACGATCTGCCACCCAACATGTAGACGTCAATGAGGTGACCGAAACGGCCAAAAATATCCTTCAGTACATAGATCGGAGGCGGCGTAGGCTGGCAAACTATAAATAACCTAGATAAAGCACAAGGAAAAGAATGAATGCGTCATCCGTGTCATGACAACACAAAGAAGATAGGTTACCTCTCTCCAACAGGAGAATCCATTGGGGCTAGAGGCTGAGGAGTAGGAAGTTTGACAGAACAATAAGAAGGGTCATAGGTTTCACCCTGATAATTATTATTAGTTGGTGCCTGGTTAGGCGACAGTGGGATCCCTTGAGTAGACAGAGCTCCCAACATTTCCAAATGGCCCATCAATTCATTCCGCTCGTCTGTGCCGTTTACCGCATGTTTCGTTGGAGATTGGAGGAAACCTTGCCCTAATCCGGCAGCTTGGATCAACGACGTTGCCTGTGCAATCGTTTCGGCTAACGTAGCTAAATTATTGTGGAGTGCTGCTGTACGAGCAGCATTATTTGGCGCTATCAATCCGTGATAAGGCGCGCCAACTGGCGATGGATTCGTTGTAGGTACAGGCTGAACGTTATTTTCCATCCCTCCTTGTCCTTGCAGCCCAGATAAAAATGGTAACCTAGCACCAGATCCAACTGGGGTCAAGCAATTTACCCCTGTGGCAGATAAAGTGGAAAAAAGAGAAATGCATTTAAAAGACGTAAATAAAACATACGCATACACAATAGAAAGCTTACCTGCGTATTGAACGGAGGATTGAACTGTAGTTGTAGGAAGTGTACCTGATGAAGTACTACGAGTTGGTTCTGAACTGATGTAATCAAATTTAACGATTAATCTTTGTCCAGGTGGATATTCAAAGCCGTGAAGCTTTTCTTTCGCGTAAGACGCTGCTTGAGCATTATTGTACACGGCAGTGTACTGACACCTTCCTTGCTGTAAAATTAGAAAATACGTTTAGATTCAAAATGCGTTCAAATTTACTCAAATTCCCATCCGATTTTACCTGGCGATTCTTCGTTTCTCTCTTTTCACAATAATCCAAACCGGGAATAATATCAAACAATTTCCATAGTTGATCTTGATTTACAGATGAAGACGCGACTACAGCGAGGCGAGAAAACCCTTCAGTACTTGCAGCGGTATGATTTTCGTAGGGGAACACATCGTAGTTGCTCGTTGTTGAAGAAGCACTGCCAATATTGGACTGTGAGCTATCTGCGTGCATTGGCTTAGGGGGTCTGGGATCAGCAAACACGGGTTTGAATGATCGTTCACAACACTCAAAGGCTTTGGCAGTGTGTGAGACACGATGATACTTTACATACGCGAATCCTTTGCTTTCTTTGGTGTTTTTGTCTTTAACAATTGAAACATAGTCTATGTCACCAAACTGAGCAAAGTGATCTCTTAACTCTGAATCATTCATGGACTTGGGAACAACAACAAATAATCGCAACAATCTTTCTTCTTCATTTGAATCTCTTCTTGATCCTTGCTCACGACTGTGAGCAATCAAAACTTTTAGTGGCCTGGGATGGCATCCTATGCAGCGGCCATTCATTTCTTCCATTGCTGTTGCAGCTTCAGATGTCTTAGAAAATTTTATGTAAGCCACACCTAGATAAAAAAGAATGTGTGTGTCAACATGATGAATGAGAATTTCAAAACACATTAATAGCCCATATAGTAGATATTTTGAGGGCTGTTGTTTACAATTCTCTTATCATTCCGAGCACAAGCACAATAGTAGAGAGAAAGGCTATCTAGATAAGATAAAGTTCTCGGAAACGAATATTTAGAGAAAGTTGAATACCTTTGGGCTCCCCTGTTGTTCGATCCTTGACCATCCAAATTTCTTCAATAGTTCCGTATTTGTGAAAGGCTTCGCGAAAATCATCTTCTGTCACTGATTTACCACATACGATAAAAAGTCTTGAGTTTGGGGGTTCGTCTTGTTTGCTCTCTTTTAATGAAGGATGGGAATCTCGATCCAATACACTTGGCTTTCTATCAGCCATTTTTCACCCTTTACACTTTCTTCTTCTCTTCCCCAAAAGTTTTGGGAGTCTACGTCATCGATAAAGATTGCGGTCGTCTGCTATAACATACTAAACAACACCCTCGAAAGCGCCTATTTTCAAAACAAGGTACTGCACTAGCTGCTGTGACTGTGAGATGTGAGTCTGTCCTGATCGATATGAGATTCTGCATCTTTGATTTATATCTTGGATAGTTATCGCCGTAATATAATTTTTATTTCAGAGAATTAGTTTACGGGTTCCTTTCGTAAGCTGGATAAGAAAATTCAAGCTTATCACAGAAATGAAATTTTTATATTTTTCTGTTGTTCTCTCGCGTACAAATGAAACGTAGTGACGTAGTGTTCACAATTGTACGGGTTTATTTCATATTAAAACTTACAAATAAATCAAATTATTTAAGGCCATTTATAATTTATAATTTATAAATCTTTTCTATTTTCGATGAAGCCGCTGGCATCTTTCGGAGAAAATCAAAACTTCATTATCAATAAATTGTCATCGATTTAAATTTCGTCGACTGCTCCAGTCGATCTGCTCCAGTCCAGTCCCCCCAGTGTATCTCGTAATCTTCCCATCTTCTGCTGTGTCCATTCGAGATTACACGGATCACACACGTGGTTGCTTTCCCATTCTTAACATGTCAAAAGTGAAGGTGAGAAATGAAAATAATATTGAAGTAGTCACGAATTAAGGAGGAATTGTTTTGAATCTGTAATTACGATACACATAGATTGGTATCATCGGTGGGTCCGGTTTCTATTCATTGGATGCGTTGATTGATCCTGTTGAAAAGTCTGTGACTACTCCTTTCGGTGAACCTTCAGATAATCTCGTTTGCGGGAAAATTTCTGGGGTTGACTGTGTTGTATTAGCCAGGTGATGAACATAACATTTATTACCAATAAGTATTTAAAATAAATTGCTTCATGACTAACTGTGTAATTTTTGTAATTTTTTCTCAGACACAATCGTAAACATGGAATAATGCCCACCAATATCAATTACCGAGCCAATATTTGGGCATTGAAAGAAGAAGGATGTACCCATGTTATTGTTTCAACTGCCTGTGGCTCCTTGCAGGAAGAAATAGCTCCTGGTGATCTTGTAATTCTCGATCAATTCATAGACAGGTGAAACATAACAATTTATTTACAGCCTCCAGTAGCCTAACAGCTTCTTGTTAGGGCTTCTTTATTAAAGACTAATAAAATTCACCCTTTCTCTTAAAATCCAAATTCTTTTTTCCCCACAAAAAACAGAACTACTAAAAGAGCTCAAACATTTTATGATGGAACATGTGAAAAGCTGAGTGGTGTTTGTCATTTGCCAGTAGATGAACCCTTTTGTGGACTTACTCGCTCTTGCTTGAAACAAGCTGCAGAAGAATCCAACATACCTGTACACGCTACAGGTACTTGCATCACTATTGAAGGGCCAAGGTTCTCATCCAAGGCAGAAAGCTTTCTATTCAAATCTTGGGGTGGTCATGTAATAAACATGACAACTGTTCCAGAGGTAATTTTAGTTGAAACATTAAAAAATTCTTTATCATCCTAGGAAGTTCTTAAATTTATCCAAAGGGGCTGCCCATAAACGATGTCGCACATTTAAGGGAGGGAGGGGGTAGCGCGGCCACTTGTAACGGTTGAAGATGAAGGGGGGGCTACTTAGAAATTGGATGTCAGAACTTGCAGTATAGAAAACTAAATTATTTATGTAGAGAGAAATTTCAAAAGAAAAGAAAATTAAACTGTTTTAATATGGGAAAGGGGAAGGGTCTAAAAAATTACGTCGTTTTGTTGGGGGGGGGGGGGTAACTTATTTTTACTATCGTGACACGCAGGGGAATGGATGGGATAAAAAATAATGACAACAAATTACGTGACGTCGTCTATGGACAGCCCCGTGAAAATCTGTTGAAGTAATAATTTGTTTGTTTTTTTGGTTTGGTACTACTTTAGTGTGTTTTGGCTAAAGAAGCTGGGCTTTGCTATGCTGCCATAGCTATGGCTACTGATTACGACTGTTGGCATCCGCATAATGAAAAAGGTGGATATTTATTGCATCATCAAGTTTATTTATATATTTTTTTTTAACTTAAATTTGTTTTCGTTAACAGTCAATGTAGAGCTTGCATTGAAAACGTTCCGTGAAAATGTTGGAAAAGTTACTCAACTTTTGTGTGCTGCAGTTCCAATTATTGCGAAAGTCGACTGGTCTGTTACTATTCAGGAACTTAAGGTAAAGAGGTTAAACAAATTCGATAAGAAAAACTATACTTACATTTCCTTTTATAGGAAACGATTAAAAATAGCGTTATGGCTTGACTATTATTATCCGTCAATCCTCCATAACGTTTCTGCCATAACTGTGCAAAACTTAACGTAGAATTTTAATCAATGTTGTGTAATATGACAATAACCAACGGATTACATTGAGAACGTAAACGTTTTTCGGGATTTATTACTGGTTGACTATACACATGCACAACTGGAAACACCTTTATCAGTATAGAACACCATTTTTTAAAGGAGTGAAAGAGGAATGTTAGCTAAGACATAAATTCATCTGAAAAAGAAATCTGAAAAGAGAGAAAGCGCTAAATAACCTCCACTTTACAATTGGCTTAAGCAGATGGTTTAAATTTTTCCCGGTATATCTATCATGTCAATGTTTATTTTGTAGTAAACATACGGATAATATTCCGATTGACCGAAAACCAAACCGGGAATGTCGACGTTCTGTGAAATGAAAATAACCGAATAGAGTTTAATTACGATAAGATATTTTCAAAAAGCTGCTATTTTACTTACATCGTGAGCGCTTTGAAGGGCAGAGTTATCCAGGTGTATGTACAACTGGCTAAGCACTTCTCGTAAACGTTTAGTTGATTTCTTGTTAGGTTGCAATAGCATTGCTTGGAAGTTTACGGGTAGCCCATAACTAGAAAATAATTAATTATTCTAATTCTATTGGTCTATTGATAGGATTTCAATCAATTTTACCGGAGTACAGATTCAACGAAGACTCTAAGAGCTTTCACGTGAACCCAAGCCGTGAATCCCTCGCTAAAATTCACCTTCAACCACCTCACCAATGGGCCCTATTAAATGGTATTTTATTTTTAAATGTGTGATCTATTTCAACTAAATAAGTATACGCACGAATTGCTTCTTTTTATCAGTAGCCAGCTTGGTAATCTCGTTCTTTCCAGCGGCCAACTCTTCTTCGTTATAGGTAAAATCACGAACGACAAACCTTTAAATAAATAATAGCTTATGATAATTTATTTAATAATAAAACATACTTTTGTCTGAATTACTTATGTTCGCGAGCATGGTGTTTAAACTCATCTACAACTTTGCGGAAAAGAGTGACGGTAACCAGAGCATTTTCACCATCTTGGGTGACCAACTGCGATGAGCGTGGAACCACCATCGGGGTAAGTTTTTCATACTTGTCCCACCAATCTTGGATTGTTGCCCTATTCCCCATAGGTTTAACTTCTGTACCAATTGGTATGTTTTAAAACATTTTTCCTTACTTGGGGATAATGACCAATAGAGTAACTAGATACTCAGAATCCAGGACAAAGTGCTCCTTCTTTACCAATTCTCCAAGGTTACGAGTAACCAAACTTCCACTGATAACCGAAATGAAATCAGGAGGCAAATGTCAAATAGATGGTAGATCAGTAAAATTCTTAAGATTGCTTACACTTGTTTTTTCTCCAAGCTTTGCAAGTTGCCCTTCAAGTTATTGTATGCAGATGATTTGGATTTCAGATCTGTTTCAATCTGTCCTACTTGCTTGCTTATTATATCAGCAATGTTGCGAAGGGATTGTTTGATTGGATACTTGGCCATATCCCATTGAAATCTAGTTAGATAGGTTACCAAATCAACTAGAAAGGAAGAGTAAATGTTGTAAAACACTGCCACTAAGTACTATTCATTACTTAATAGTAAATACCTCCATTGGCAAGTAAGTTCTCAGCCAGCTTGTCTCTTTGATCTTCCAAAACTTCACCCAGATAGAGAGCAATTTTCCTACTTACTTGTTCAACATAGATATCAAGCTTACCCAAATCATCAGAGAGACCTACCAATTGATCAAGAGTGCCCACTTTCAAATCAGGAACAGCGAATTTCCAATTTGCAGACAAATTGTTTTGATGGTGAAGTACATCGTTCAATTTGTCAAAAGTTTGCTGGCAGGTTTTATCGCCAGGAGCGGAAATCAACCAAAATTCAGTCATCCTGATTTGTTGGTGGTACTGTACACGAAAAAGATTTAGAATTTAGAAGAATAACAGTCAAAACATCGCGGTTACCTCTTCACTTCTCTTCGTCAAGTCAGGAGACTGTCATGTGATCTAAGGTTTCCTACTTATAAAAAGGCCGGACCAAGTTTTGTCATACCAAGTTGGGCTGCGCTAAAATTTAGCTGCTTCTCGCAGCGCCACAAGCGGAATAGATTGAAATTCGAGATGGCTGTATTATTTATACATCTTATTTCTGGAAAAAAAATCTCTTGTATCGAACAATCTAAAGCTTTCTGTCATACTTTGAGTAAATGACTTGTGCAACCAAGTATGGATATAAAACATTTTAAATCGGATAATAGCTGGCGCTAAGGCTAAGGGTTTCAAGCGATTTTTTTCCCTTGACCGTTTCATTGCTGTCGGGCCTATTACACATGATTTTGTATCTTTCATTATTGGCTCATATTTTGATCGATTATTAGCCAGCTTTTTCTCATTTAACTGTTGAAGTATTTTAAAAAACAAACGAAAAGTTTTAACGAAAACTTATTCGTCATAGTCTTCAGGAACGATTTAAAAAAATAACAGTATGACAAATGCGGACAAGACGAGTAAAAAAAATGTGGGGTAAAAAAAGTATTGGTTTCTTTGTTAAATGACGATGATTTATAAAACAAAATTTTTCCGAATACACAACATACAAATCAATTTCAAAATGTCTTCATAGCAATTACACAATGCGAAAGAAAGCGCGATAGAAATACAAGTCACCAAAAAGAATTACAAACATTAGCCGCATTAATATTGTTTCCCATAGTGTGAGTTAGCGCTAAAAAGATGTTACATCTACGAACTTTGTACCAAATAAACTAGATTGCACTTCAAGACACGTTATAAGGCAAAACAAGCACATACATATATGCTTCATAAGCGACACATTCATATCCAAAAATTCAAACTCGATCGCCTCACTTCGGAGAATGAGGGAAAAAGGGGGCCGTTGAACTTGCTGAACTGGTCGGTGTCAGAGACATTTCGATATCAGGAGGCAACATCACATGTATCTTTTGTTTTTCACGATCAGTGAGAAATGGCAAGGATGGAAGATGATTGGGCTTAAGTCCGTTTGCTTGATCTTTGCCGACCGAGTCACTATGCTGGATAATCGCTTGCGTTATTCTTGAACCAGGCTCAATAGTGTTTTTCTTGTGGGGTAAGGCGTATCGTAGTCGCTCCATGAAAAACGGATCATCATATTTCAGATATGTGTTCAAGGAAAGGTAAGTTTGAAGCTCTGTATCCATTTTGTCTCTCGGAGGAAGTTCTCCTTTTACGATAACAATAAGTCGCATGCGTTTATCCTTAAGCACCTGTTGATAAGCAGTTCGGAATTCCAGCTGGAAAAAGTAAAACAAAAAATCATATTACAAAGATAAATTCTGATATTTAAACAATTCTGGTGTGTTTACCTTTCCCCAAAAACTGTCCAAGAAATTTTCGGTCAAGATTACAACCGTTCTTTTAGAAGAAGCCACCGAGCGAACAATTTGATCAGGAATCCATTCACCTGCCAACCTGTAATATTTATAATTTTGCGTTTAACGCATTGGGTTATTAATAAAACATAATGAAAAATTTTATTTACCAATCGCGATGATGAAGACAAAGTTGGTAATTGGGCAAACCAACTGGAGGTCGCTCCAGTTGGGCCACAAGCTCATCGACAAATTTCTCGTCATTGTGAGAGAAGCTGATAAAAGCGTCATAAATTCGATCGTCATTTTCTTCTTCTTCTTGAACAACGCACCATAAGCAAAATTGGTGGTTGTAAAGCCAGGCACGTATTACTCGTCGAGAACGGTAAAATATCGTGCATATACAAAATACCAGCAAAGCTAAAACTGGCATCGCTACAGTCAAATATTTCGACACGGCATTCAGCGAAGGGCATAATTTTTCAACAGACAATTCAGAAATAAATAGTCCGTTATCACACCTCATCTGGTTGAAATCTTCCACGCGTTTCCATGAACCATATATGAATTTCAGTAGCGCCAGGTTTGTACAGTCGCATCTCCAAGGGTTTCCACTTAAACTGTAAGTTAAATTGCGCGTTCCATTCCACGCATCAATAACTCCATTAGGAATCGAATTGAAATTGTTATAAGTAAGGTCTAGTCGATTGAGACTAGGGAAACGGAGGAGTAGATTTGGAGCCCAATTGAGAGTATCAAACACTGAAGACTCCATTCCGTTTCTGCTCAAGTCTAGCGTGGTCACATCTGTGCAACAGTTTAACGAGTTTGGGTTCACTTGTCCGATATTAATCGAATTGGACGAAAGATTCATTTGAACCTTGTAGCCGGCAAGTTGGGGTAAGCGAGTAGGGATTTCCTTTAGGTTCTTGTGTTGACAGTTAAACAACACTGTTCTATCCACTGGTCGTAGGTAACATTCGCAGGGCCAATTATTTTCAGGGTGTGCAGGGCAATTGCAAAGAAACTGAGAAGGATTAACTTCAGTAGGCGCGATGCCGGAAAGTGAGGCTGGCTGCTCACAGGTTAGCTTGGGTGCGATTATCTTCCAAGAATGCCTTACGGCCGGCATTGATCGGTTCATGTACTGTGCCATAAAGTATGCACCACAATCGCATAACAGGGGATTATCATCAAGAAACACTATCTTTTTCGCGATAGGATCTTCAGTTTTTCCATCATCCGATCGTCCGTCAACTTCTTCGGCCGATTGGAAATATACTTGTGTGATTTGATTGTTACGAAGATCCAAAATAAAGTCTCGTGTCGGAGATAATCTTGATATGTCGGAGATGGCAAAACTTGTCATTTGATTGTGGCTCAAGATGAGGCGAGTCAACGATTTCATCAAACCCCAGTCGGAATATAGATCAGCGATTTGGTTTTCAGACAGATCGATTAATTCTAATTTTAAGTTGTACTGTAGCGGAGATTGTCTCCAGCCGTCGAGAGGACTGACAAGACCTTCATCGAATTTCAGGCGATTGCGTGCTAAATTAATAGTAGTTAATTCTTTCAAATATTCCATGGCTGCTGGTTGAATAACTTCAATTTGATTATCTTCAAGATATAGGCTTTTCAAGGCTCGAATGCCTCGGAAAACGTTGGCTTCAATTAGAACAAGGGTATTTCCATTGAGCTTGAGAGTACTCAAAAGTCCCAAGTTACTAAACATATTATCCTCGATGCTTGAAATCGAATTCCACGACAAATCCAAATCGGTCAAATTGGTAAGTCCAATGAACCAATCTGAATGCAATCCATTTAGCTTATTTCGTGACAGATTAAGTTTGGCAAGTTTGGTTAAATTTGAAAAAGCATGTTTGTTGAAAGACGACTGGTTGAAGGAACAATAACTCAAATCTAGGACTATCAAAGACTCTAGATTTTCGAAGACACCACGATGAACAGTAGAGAGCTTGGTGTTTAATTGTAAAGATATCTTTTCCAGCATTTTGTTATTACGGAATACTCCTTCTGGCAGTACTTCTAGCGAGTTATTTCGCAAAAAAAGTTCAATCAATTGTGTGTTGAACTGGAAAGCATCCTTGTCCAAACTTGTTAGCTTATTATTACTCAGATCTAGATATTTTAAATTTGCCAGGGATTGTAGAACATCAGAAGGAAGTATATCAAGTTGATTGTTTTGGAGGTTCAATTGAAACAAGTTTGGGAGATTACTGAAGGCACCGATTTCTAATTGTTTTATTACATTTGAGCCCAATTGTAGGGAAATTAGTTGAGGAATATTTTTGAATATTTTGCCACTTATTTTTTGAAGTTTGTTACTGTCTAGCCAAAGTGTCTTCAAGTTTAATTGATCATCGAATAAATCATCTGGAAAATTTTCAAGTTGATTGTTCTGTAAATTTAGAATTTCAAGTTGTGGCATGTTCCGAAATGAATCATGATGAAGAGTTTGAACAGGAGAGCATGAACGAAGTGCAATTCTCTGAATGAAGCTGAGATTCATATGCCTCCCTAAGAATGTGGACAAACTATCCTTTGGAAGCGGACAGAAATTGAATTTCAGAAATGAAATATTGCTAGTTGGAATTCCTTTAACATATTTGTAAACAGATTCTGTGAGAAGGTTTGTTTCATCACATGAACACTGAATTTCAAATGAACTGTCACCATTGTCTTTAAGAGCTTTATAATCTGCTGAAATAGAACCCTCACCAACTGAACATTGTAAGTTGAAATCGCCATTTGTCTTCGGAAAGCATTGACATTCAGGATTTTCACGTTGAGAACATTTCCAAAAACTTTCTGGATGCTGGTCGATAGCAGCACTTAGTTCTTGACTGACAACAATGGTTTGAAAGAGAACACAACACAACACAAAACGGTAGGACATTTCTAAACTGTTACATACTTTTTCTTTAAGAGTAAACGTATTTCATTAGTCAACACTCAACAGGCGATACGAGATTCATGACCTTGACGTTTACAATGTGACGTTCCCATTTCCCGATTCTACGAACTTTCTAACATAGCAACATCACAAAGTGAGCAAAGGCCTGAGTTGGCAAGGGGGGTTGCAGTCTATTGTGATCATTGTTCGCGCCTGCCACCTATATTCTAGATTGTTTAGATTCTATTTACCCAGCATGAATCACAATGAACGTGAACGAAGTTTCACGATGTTTTCAGCCATAGATGTCTCTCTCTGATATCCGTAGATTGTGACATTACGTGATACCCCGATCAAACAGGCCTTGCAATGTATTTCCTTTCGTATTATGAATTTATTGCACGTAAACAGAGCCGAGGGAAAGTTAAAATGTGGTTAAGCTTTCACAACTCAGAACGAAATGAAAAACATAATTTTTAGACAACATATTTGCTTGAAAAGACTTCTCCGTTGATAGAATGCCATACGTTATTAATGTTAAAACATAGTTTTCTCTAATTAAAACATGATTAAAAGTTCCGATTGTGATTCGAATTCTGAATGATTAATCCTTAGTTTGAAATTAAAAATAAACACCAATCCAATCTTCTCTTCAATTAAATTGCAGCTAATTATTTGAAGTGGTTAGTATTTAGTACGCGTAGATGCGGACTATTACATTAAATAAGAAATGCGTAAGGCAAGGCCAGAGCAATAGATCCCTGGTCGGTTCACGGCTGTGTTGGCTTCCCCATCTCGATTTTAGGGTAAACGTAAGCCGATTTGGAAACTTTAAAAAGCGCCTCTAGTGAGTGTGTCAGCTACAACGTCCAGCTACTTTTGAGAGCCTAGATGGCTCTTTTTAAAGTTTCCACTTCACAATTCTGACAGGCCCCGCCCTAAAACCCCCTGAAAATCGGCTTACGTTTACCCTAAAATCGAGATGGGGAAGCCAACACAGCCGTGAACCGACCAGGGATCTATTGCTCTGGTAAGGCCGTAATTCATTTTCGATCGCTGGCCCGCCTGGCCGTCCCGCACTCCGCAGACATTATTCACATGATGGCAATGTGGCAAAATTACAAATTGCCACTATCAGCCGGTTGAGGCGCTGTCTCATCAGAAGTTGTTCGCGTCCATGAAACAGAATAATCTTGTTTCTCCCGGCTCTTCTAACTCAATCATTAAAACTATTCAAGAACCTTGTGAAAAGTAATTTGAAGTTAAAACCATACAGAATGGCTACGGGAACTGTAGAATCTGCTGTGGCCGTTCGAGTAGAAGAAAATAGAGAAACTGAAAAATCTGTTGACAGAGAAAAGGTAGACTAACATTTTTTGCATTTTCTAATCTAAAATATGACTGAACTGAGTTTTCTTTGCAGACATGCCCATTGTTACTTCGTGTTTTCTGTGCCATGGGAAGACACCATAGTCTTGGTGATTATGCAAGAGGTAGTGTGCCAGCAAGTGAGCTTCAAATTTATACATGGTAAGGAAATCCCAAGAAAAAGTGATATTTACGGCTAAAGTTATGTGTAATCGTAGAATTCATGAAATTTTGCATTTTGCATTTATAGGATGGATGCCACTCTTCAAGAAATTACTGGATTGGTGAGAGAAGTTAATTATGAAGCCAGACGCCGTGGAACACGCTTTTCCTTTGCTCAGGTACATTCTAGTTCATACAGTACTTTAAAGTAAAGAGGAACTGCTGTGTTTGTTTGTTAGTTCATCATTATACATCATTCTTTTCTTCTGTCTGCTTAGGTATTCCCCGACCGAAGCACACTAAGCATGTCTCGACGTGAAATAGGTTCCACAATCTCAGGAGAACGCGGGCCAGATGATATGAAGACCCTCAAACAGTGCCGTTTTACCATTGGAGACTATATTGACATCGCCATCACTCCACCCAGCAGAAATATGAATAATCAAAGCAACAGGAGATTCAGGCCATACTAACTTTTTTTTTGTTTATCGACACGGCATTCTTGTTTTTTTTTTCCAGCAATTTTTCCAAGTCATTTTCATAATTGACAGTAAAAAATTTTCACATAGAAAATGTATTTCTCAGTTGCATTTTTTTATGGAAGGCTAAACGCTGCATAAGAATCCCGTATTAAGTAATTAAGGGTTAAGTCATCCGAATGTTCCAGAATTGTCGCAATCAGTTCCTCTTGCTCTTGATGAGAATCAGACGGAATTGGAATTTCTTTTTGTGCTCCCAGTTTACATGTAAATTTATGATAGAATTCTAGCATTTGACAATTCATAGAAATGCCATATTGAAAGGACAGCCTTAGTTGGTGATGTGCGTCTTTCAAATTTCCAATTTCATCGAATAATTGCGACAGTTTAAAACATAATTGGGATCTGATCACATCTTTCGTTCCACTCACAGCAAAGGTTATAGAATTCAGTTGCAAAATTGATCTAGAAAATAACGTTTGGTTTTTAATAGTTACGCTTTATATTCATGAACTAATTATAATACCTATTGATGAGCTGGATAGCTTTCTTGTATTGCTTGAAATGTGCGCAGATTTGAGCATGAAGGTACAAGGTAAACAAATCTTCTTCTAGGGATGAATCAATCGCATCCAAAGCTTTCTGGTAGCTATTTGACAAAACGAGCGCCAGGATACGCTCGTGTAAAACAATAGTTTCAGATGGAGAAACAAGCTTGAAAACTGAAGAAAAAGGTTCCGATTTAGGTTGGAAGTGAGTCTCAGATGACAGCTTTTCATATTCTTCTGCGGCTTCTTGATATCGCTAAGATTTTTCGTTGGTAAGTTTTTTTAAATTCAAGATAATATTATATCGTTACTTGGTTTTTCAGAAAAATTCGAGCCAATTGGTATCTCAAGACTGATACTTCAGGAAGGCTGAATAATTTCATCTGTCCAAGAAGAAATCCAGGAAGTTCAGTATGAATGGAACATTGAAAAACTGGGCTTTTTAGTAATGATTCCTCTGCTATTTTCAATGCTTCAATTTCGAAATTGGTTTGATCCAAAACCTAAAGTTAAATAATTAAAAACTAGTAAATTTTTAGTTGGTTGCAGATACAGGTTTGACATACTTTAAATTGAGTGGCAGCGTAAGCCATCACGATTGAACAGGCTTGCGTTTGGGCTAATTCTCCTGCTCCAGCAAAACTACAATTCAAACGACAATTACTTTATTAATTTTGCACATTGAAAATCAGTATCATCAAGTAGCATTACTTTAAATACTTTAATGCAATGACTGGTTTCTTTAGTAAAGCAAATTTTGCTGCGTTGATTAGACACCTAGCGAAGTATAGATAACTATTCCTTTCGTTGAAATATTCTTCAATCTTCTCATCACTTGAAGGATTAGCTAAGTGAAGACTTGCATACATTTTAAAAATTTCAAAAATTTCAGACATTTTTGTGTTTTGTGGACTTTTGACTGCAAGTGCTTCAGACCAAGACAAGTTGGTACAGTAAAACATGGAAAGAAAAAGTCTTGAAAAATCACAAATGATTGAACAGTAACTTCCAGTAGATTGTAGTGACATTTCAAGTGGAGAAAGCAGAAATATGTGAGTAGAGTTTACATCTGGTGATTCATTCTTTAGGCTGCATTCTAAAATATCTAGAACGCTCTTAACCAGTTCAACAAACCTTAGATCAAGTTTGATTAAACAAGTGAGTATACAGCAGTACAGTAGAAGTGAAAGCTCATCTGACTTGAGCTTTTTACACTGAAGTAATTGATGCACCAAGCCAATAAATTTGTCAACAATTGAGTGTTGTTCTTGATAGTAGAATATTTGATGGTTGCAAAGCACTTTTTCAAAAGCCCCATTTCCAATCTGGACTGCTTTGACACCATTTTCTTCACAACATTGATAATTCAGCAGTGAATAAATAGCATTGGTAGTGCAACATAAAGTCAAAAAGGTATACTCTTTTTCATGTGGAAGTGCTAACAGCTTAGCCTGCAATTGAAAAAGCTCCTCGGAAACAGTTTTTCTAAGCAAATCATCTCCTGGCACGAAAGATGTTTGAAATTTGGATACTAAAACATTATTCTCCACCACACATTTCTCAAATAGTGAGTGAGTTGGTAAATCAGACAAAATTGTTATACACTTTCGGTAGTGGCCTTCTTCGTAATGTTTCGAAATTATATCCATTCCGTAATAAAACTACTTCAACTAAGACTAACTATTGCAATTACAAATCACAAAGAGAAATTCAGACGACGATTGTGTATTTCAAAATTGTAAACAGGACAAAGTTGCCAGCTGCCAGTGATAGCGTTATGATTCTAGCTTTTTACAACGGTATTTTAGAATAATCATTACAGTCGAAAAAAGTTTCTTGTGTAAAGAAGTACTTATTCTTATATTAATTAGGAGCACTCAAGTGACCAAAAATTAACAGTGAAAAATGTTGAAATATTCAAAAGGTAATCGATTCTTAAAGAAAACTCGATTACAAAATAATACAACATTGCCAGTTCTCTCTTTATGTATTCCTGTCAGGGCGTGAATAGAGTTGGACGTTAGAAAAAACCAGACGTCAGTTGCCCATTGCCCGTCGACCGTTTACTTATTTGTTGACAAGTCTGTTCATTCTCGACGCCCACATTTACCTTCATTAAAATGTCCGACAGCGCCAACGGGAATAGCCAAGGAGACATCCCCGAAATCGAGCTCATCATCAAAGTGAGTAATGGTGTAAACTGATTGAATGACGCGAATCTCACTGTATAGTAACCAAGTCGCGTCCCAAATAATTTCGGCATTAGGCCAGCAAGCTTCACGCCCAAATCGTGCAAACATTCCGTGATATGTTCTTGGGTGGATTTGCCTGCTATGTTACTGTCACAACAGCAATTTGTCAGGATTGTCTCCCAAAATTGTTGTGAATTTCGTCAAACAAGGAAAGAAGTTGTTCCCAACATTTGATAAGTCTTATTGTGTGCTAAACCTAAAACTCTTCTCTGACGTACGTGTTTTTTCGTTTGTCGAAGATTAGGCGAGTATTCTCTTATCATCCTTTTGGTTGGTGCCATAACATTTCGAAATGTTAGTTGGGCGCGTACAATGTTGTGTAGTAAAAGACGGTTCGTTTCTTACAAATATTTGCTGTAGGATCGTAAGCAGGGCCTCGGTATTACCGATATAAAGCCAGGAATTTACAACTGGCTCTCGACCTCTAGTCAAACTAGGTTTCCGGTACCTACAGCATTTCCCCTTTCCACTCCCCTGTGCCCTAAAGTAACAACAACAACATAGAGCCTGACGATGCATTTTGATCAGTAATTTTTCTGCAGCTTGAAAATAGGAACATTTCGGTACTAGTAAAGAAAATTTTTTACACCTGCCATGTGATGAGGGCTGTATAGAAGTAAAAAATAAAAGGAAACGGGACGCTTTGTGGATTGCATTGACGTTGTGTGTGTGTGATGCTGACCTCATAGAGGATGGCCTATTTTTACATATTCTTGCTGCCGTGGGCGCTGTTTGTTATGCAGTTCAACCAACCCTCGCATAGGCTTGACTGTTTGCTCATAAAATCAAAGTTTTGTTTGCTATGACAGTGTGTTTAGGACGTTAAAAAAGTTCTTCTAAAATTCACAAACCAAATTATTATTTAGTTGTTGATTTGTGTGGTTCTCATAGCAACTAATACCTTTGTTATATCTAACAGGGGTTGATTGCACTTAGCGAGTTCCGTAGACCCTAGTTTTTATTTTTCTGACCGATAACATTTACTTGTCAGTGGCATGTCTTTCCCCTCATGTGTCCTCATTTAATGAGTCCTGCGCTAAGTTAACACAGTATTACTTCTGTAGCTGACGAATCCCTATAATCGTCGTTCGCCTACTGTATATATCTGAATTCCTAGCATAAAATGTGCACTCGTCATTGTGATTCAGTACAGAACAAGAATTCTCTTCGTGACATTGCGTGGGTCAACTTTTTTAGTTGGCCAATTGCAGTGCGTCATGTTATCCGGAAGTAGCAGTCAAAGTGGAGGCGAGGCGCTATTCGTGGAATTTCCCGGGGTAGATGTAAATAGGAAACAAATACTCAAATAGAAATGAGAAATGTACACAAATAAGTGTGATATTGAAAGGTCCTGATGACGTCAACTGTCATTTCACTATTCATAAAGCCGTCCTACTGTACTAAATTTGTTTATTTATGACACCATACAGGCCTCCACAATAGACGGTCGCCGCAAAGGAGCTTGCTTGTTTTGCCAGGAATATTTCATGGACTTGTATTTACTGGCAGAACTTAAAACTATCAGCTTAAAAGTAACAACGGTTGATATGCTGAAGCCCCCACCCGACTTCCGAACCAACTTTGAAGCCACACCACCACCAATCTTGATAGATAACGGACTTGCTGTCCTTGAGAATGAGAAGATTGAACGACACATCATGAAAAATGTTCCAGGCGGTCACAATCTCTTTGTTCAAGATAAAGACGTAGCTACCCGTATTGAAAACGTTTACAGCGTAAGGTTTTACCCCTAATGTTGAAATCGATACAAATCAAATCAAATTTTGTGTTAAATAGAAATTCAAGTTGATGTTGCTGAAGAAAGAGGAAGCGTCGAAGAACGCCCTTTTGTCTCAATTGAGTAAAATTGATGAGCATTTGGGTAAGCGGGGGAACCGGTTCCTAACAGGAGACACTCTTTGTTGCTTTGATTGTGAATTAATGCCTCGTTTGCAACATATTCGAGTAGCAGGTTAGTAGAACATTGCACTGCTTGAAAATTTTTTTTACTGCTTGATGACATTGTTTATCGTATTATTAGGAAAGTACTTTATGGAGTTTGATATTCCAACGGACTTGGCTAATTTGTGGCGCTACATGCATCACATGTATCATTTGGATGCGTTCACCCAGGTACGTGATTTTTAAAAGGTTTCTCAACATTTCGTAATTTTTCATGAAATTTCATTTATTAATTTAAATTTCAGTCTTGTCCTGCCGACCAGGATATCATCAACCACTACAAGCTGCAACAGGTATGCTCCAAAAGTCTGTTCAATTGCAACTGGCTTAAAATATTATTGATTTGTTTCCTAGGGAACGAAAATGAAGAAACATGAGGAATTGGAGACACCGACTTACACTACGTCGATCCCTGATAACATCCGGCCGTGATTCTGAAAATGACGCAAACGTTTATGTTAGGCGAAACTAAACGATGGAAACCCTAAAAAAAAGAGTAAAAAATATGTGTCTATAACTTAATCTCTTTCATGGGACAAGTTAGATATGTATACCAACCAGTGTTTTCAAAACTACCAGATTTCACACTCTTCATGTGCCTTTATTTTCCTTAATCTTTATTTTTTGGGCCTTAATGTAGTTCTTCAAAAATATTAGATAAAACTCCGCTGGGATCTTTAATTCCAAATACTTTTTTTTTCATATTTGTTTGGGTTCTTATTTATTTTCTTGTTTTTTTTTTCCGTTTCATTCCTTCTGTAAGGTTGTTCTTCTGCTGAAAAGTCTCCAAATGTGGTACATGATTGTGTAACAAAACATTACAATACGCACTAACAAAGTCACCAATGCCTTTATAAAAAAAAAATACCACTTTCGCTGCGCTGAAAAGGATAAAAGTGTTCAGTTTCGTTCTACGTGAGTTTGTTATTTTGTATTTTTTGGTTTACTTTTTTCCCAGTCTCTTTATTGAAATTGGGGCTAAAGCAACATGTTTTATGGCATTCTTTTATACCTGCCATTATATACGCCATTAAACAATTCAAGAAATTCTATTTTTAATATTAGCGTATCGTTTATACGGTTACCAAAATGGCCCTATAGATATTTTGTGGCGTCCCGTCCTTATTGTAATAAAAGGCGTTACCTACTTCAGCTCTCTGTCAATACAGCCCTTAATTCCTAAATTATTAAAAATTCCTTAGAGGTTCGAAACTTCTACTATGCAATTGCTGATTCAACTCTATACTTGGCATATGTTAATCTACTATGGGTGCTTAATCAGGTTATTTAAAGAAATTAATTTTAAAATGTAATTTGAATTCGTTAAATATTTGCGTCATCTGATTCCTGATTGCCTTGCTTGAGAGTGTAAAAGCACACTTTCTTGTTTGTTTATTAAGGTCGCGGCATTGTTTTTGTTTAGGGGGGCGGGTAGGTGAGTCGGATAAGGCGTCTCTTGGTGATCGGGGGGCACCGGAGACCTGAGTTCGACTCTCCTGGTGAGCATAGTTGCTCCCATACCCGGGCACTACCACTACACATACAATACAGATCTCTTCCTACACAGGGCACTAGTTAGTAAAAATCGTACACAATGATGGTACTTCCATCCCCCTCCTTGGGGCTCCTTCCACACAATACAACACTTACACTGCTCACGCCATCGAACAAAAAACCATAGCAATCTACTATCGCCGGTGCGTAAGGTCATCTAGATTAGAAGACCAGTCTGTGAATAAAGCAGACGGCACCAAAAAATACCAATACCAATACCAATTGTTTTTGTTTACATAAATTTACATAAATTCGAATGAATTTACACTAGCCTTCCACCTCAAATTAAATGTTCACTTTAGGCATTTTTATAAATAACATCCGTTGATGGTGCTGCACTCAAAGAACTTGTCTTGTTGAAAATGACGTCAATACTTGCCCTCTAGGCAAATTTAATTAAAGAAGGAAAAAAAAATGCAGACAATCAAGTGCCCTTCTCTTCCTGGACCTCGTGTTTAAAACGAAAGACTAAATAAACGGTACGTAGTTTTTTGTATTGAAATTCAATGCAATAATAGATGTAATTTCTTTTTATATTAACCTCCAAATAATCACGTAGCTTATTGGATGATTTGTAGCCTACTGACAACAGCGCTAACCACCATAATGCAAAATTAGTCGAGTTTCGAGTAGACAACGCTTTCGATAAAGTAAACAAAAAAAGTTGGCATTGTTAGCAGTCAAGAACTAAATAAAAGAAAGGAATCCAAATGAGAAAAAATCAGTTAACTTTTGTTTGCTTATTTTAGGTCCTTTACATCAAGTCATCAACCATGTCTCATCAAAAGGATGAAAACCTGGAGTATGATTACGCGCAACCAGTGCAAGATTCTGACAGTTATGTTTATTACTCACCAGAATCTGCCTTCAATCATCCCTATGCTGCTGAAGGAACCCAAACTAATTACTCACATTATGGAAGTTATCAAAGCCCATTTCAGAAAGTGGATCATCAATATTCAGTCCCACGAAACATGTATACAAGTGACTTTGAATCAGGACCAAAAGGATATTCAAGAACTTTCAGTGGCAATGATTTATTGGCTGATAATACAGCAGCATCTGGAAGATGTTTAAGAAGATTCAATTCTGATATACCCTCTTACTGTGACTTTGGAACTTACAACCCATTTCAAGGTAGCCCCCTAGAAATTGCCAACTTGAGCCTTCTAGAAACTCGACCCGTGTTGGAAGAGCAAGTTCAACATATTACTGAACCAACATACGAGTCTGAACTGCTGCAGGAAGAACCTGCTGAAGTAGTTCAAAGTAAACGCACTTATAAAGATGTTCTCACTTTCGCAACAAGAAGTGAAAGCCCTGGCAATGTGAGTGAAGAGCTGTCCAAGAAATCAAAAGTGGAAAATGAAATTCGCAAAGAAACTTATAAAGAAAAGTTATTGAGTCCAAAACAAGAAACACCATCCAGTTTTACTAAAGCAACACCACCCCCAGTGAAACCTGGTTTAAACAATCACAGAAGCCAAGTCAATACTAACCAGAAGAGACCATTGAAAATAAACAACAATTTGGCATCTGGAAATAATACGAAAGGCAATGCCAAAAGCCCGAGCGAGAAAAATTGGCATTCTGTGAATGAATCGGTACGCAGTGTCCGGTCTCAAACAGATCTAGGTGGAATTAAAAAAAAGAACCGACCGTCTTTGATTGATAGTCCTTCTTTTGAGCTACCACCATCGGACGATGAATCCGTTACTCCAGTGGAAGTTCGCACGAAAGATCTAAAGAAGAATGAAAGGATTAAAATCAAAGTAAAAGAAAAGGACAGTGAAAAAACTAATCGACGCCAAACCAAAAGAAACCCACCTCCCAGCACCAGTGCAACACTTGCGCGTGCCTATTTCCCTAAGGTGGGTTTCTATCAATAAGGATATTCCTCCTACATTTGGCATTGCCTTCATTCATAAAATTCACAAATTCTTCTTTTACTTTTAAAATTACAGCTTGCTCGTTTCTGTGGATGGTTC
This sequence comes from Daphnia pulex, assembly GCF_021134715.1. Taxonomy (NCBI): domain Eukaryota; kingdom Metazoa; phylum Arthropoda; class Branchiopoda; order Diplostraca; family Daphniidae; genus Daphnia; species Daphnia pulex. The sequence continues at coordinate 4,698,081 of NC_060018.1, read as the reverse complement.
TTCTTGTGGTAATATCCGTATTTATTTATATCTTGTTTGAATTTGATGTTAATTGACACCTCTCTTTTCATCAGGTTGTACAACTTGTGCGCTGACGTTATTCAGATGAGTTGCAATTTGATTTGGGTGGGACTTCAGCAATGCCGCACGGTTTTGTGGGAGAAAAGTTTCTTGGTCACTGAATGGATATCATTTCAGACACGGACTTGCCGTCAATATGTTACAACTAATTGGTTGCCGTCCATTCGTGAATTTTTCCGATTTTTTCAACGCAAATCAGCTGACGAAGGAAGCAGCACATTAGGTGGTTTAAATGCCAATATCCCTTTACCTGCTACCGGAGAAGAAGCTATGCATCGTTTATTGGCTTGCAAAGGAAGAGATCCATACAGCATCCTGGGTAATTGGATGTAGACTTCACATTTAATTGACATTTTCGCTATAGATTTTATTTCTCAGGTGTTCGACGAGATTGCTCCGACGAAGAGATTCGACGTTACTACAAGCGACAAGCTGTTTTAGTTCACCCAGATAAAAATCGACAACGGGGAGCTGAAGAGGCCTTCAAAATCTTAGCGCATGCCTTTGAATTGGTTGGTCAGCCAGAGCGACGCAGCCACTACGACCAATTAGTACAAGAAGCAGACGAGATGGAATCTGCTTGGGCCGAGCTCAACGAGCTACTCTCACGGTTGCATGCCAAAATGGACGAGGCCGCAAACACGATTCGGTGCACCAATTGTGCCAAGCGTCACAGAAGAGTGAAAACTAATCGGCCTTGCTATGCTGCTCGATATTGTCAGGTACATGTAAAGTGCGAAAATAAAAAATTTCCTTTTTTCATTCATTTTGTTTTTTAATAGGATTGCAAAATTCATCATTCCGCCCGCGAAGGGGACCTATGGGCTGAATCACGATACATGGGCTTTCGTTCTAAATACTACGCTTGCATGGAAGGTGCCGTTTATGATATCACAGAATGGGCAAATTGTCAGGTATTTTACTTCGTTTGTTCTATGTCTTGATTGTTGATTAAATTAGTATTAGGTCTTGTCTAAATGGAATAAATTTTTTAAATTTAGGCTGGACATCTTCGTCATTTGCAATCTAATTCTCATCGCGTTCAGTACCGTATAGTTCCCGGCCAAGGGCAACCGAGCAGTGGAGGTGGCCGTAAATCAAGTTGATTCTAATAAACGCCTTATTGTCTTCAAAATTATGACATTGATCATTTTTGTTGTTGTTGATTTCTATTGCTAAAGTGTCCTATCGGGTGATTTGTAACTAATACCTTTGGTGCCTTTTTTTTTCAAACAATTTTGCTTTGTCTGGTATTTGGAAATTTTCTTTTGTCGTAGAATCTCGTAACGAGGTCCCCCCCCCCCTCCCCAATGATTTGTTCCTTCCTTCCCAGTTTAATACACATGGTAACTTATCTGTGTTGCCATCAGATTAAGCATGTGTTGAGAATTTGTACAGTTTAATAAGGAAAGTTTTTGTCGACAACCCGGTATCATACGATTCCTTTGCGTGGTAAAATAGTTATTCTTCTTTTTTTCCCTTTAAAATTAATATGATTAGTTTTTATTCGACTCGTTGCAGGATGCATTTCGAATCTGGAATCTGTCTTCTACCACACATTTGCTTTCCTGCCTTTAGAAACACAAATTATGAGGAAAAACAGTCATACTCATAACGCTAATCGTTTTAAGGATTTTCTTTATCGTTGGTAGTGTATTAACTGTTTCGGTTCAACTGCGCCGAGCACTAAGGTCTTGGCGAATTAATTTTATTGAATAGAAATCAATAGTCCTATCATCATTCTAATTATACTAACCTTTTTTTTTTATTTTTATTTTATTCTTTTCCATTGGTGATTCATAGATGGCATTGGAGGGGATGACTGTGCGATTTGATTTTGGGTTTTGGCCTTGTTTTGTATTTATCCTCTAATGACACGTAAGTGTTCGTCTGCTTCGATTTGATCTTGACTTGAATTCGATTGAGATACACATTGTTCTTTGATACATTTCCTTTCAGATAATTTGGAAAAGTGGCTTGAAACCTTTTTAAAGATGAGTGAGCTAAGCAGCTGGTTCAAAAATTTGCCTATTTTCACAAGGCATTGGTTCGGACTAACTATTGCGTTGTCACTAGTTGGCAGATTTGCCATTTTGAGTCCAAAATATCTTATCTTGGATTACCATTCTATATTTGAATCATTCCATGTAATATGTTGTAGTTGAATATTTTAGAAAACATCATTCTTATTCTTAAATTGATTGTTCAATAGATATGGAGACCAGCAACAGCATTATTTTATTATCCAATAACACCAAAAACAGGATTTCACTTTCTCATCAACTTGTATTTCTTGTATAACTATTCTCTTCAACTTGAAACTGGACTGTTCAATGGGCGACAAGCTGACTACTTTTTCATGTTGCTATTCAACTGGATTTGCTGTGTCATAATTGGACTCCTAGCTGATTTTCCTGTAAGTATTTGGTTTCCTGATTCCGACTACATGTTGCTTCCTAAAAGACCTCATAATAACTACAATAACAATAATTTTTTTCTAGTATTTGATGGATCCAATGGTACTGAGTGTACTGTATGTTTGGTGTCAGCTAAATAAGGACACAATTGTCAATTTCTGGTTTGGAACACAGTTCAAGGCAATGTATCTTCCTTGGGTCTTGCTTGGATTTAACTTGATCATTGCTGGAGGGTAAAGAAACTGCAAATAATGTAATTTGTGATATACTAAATTCTTTTACTACAATAGTGGAGTCATGGAACTTGTTGGAATTGTCGTGGGACATTTATACTTTTTCCTCACGATGCAGTATCCTCAAGAATTTGGTGGTCCTTTGCTCTTAACTACTCCGCAATTCCTGTAACACGCCATTTTATTTATTTAACTTTAGCAAATATGTTAAATACTTCGTCTTTCAGATACAAATATTTTCCGAATCAACGAAGCGGAGTACAAGGATTCGGCGCGGCACCTCAACCTAGGGCTGAGTTTAGAGCAGCTGCACAGGATGCAGGTCCTCGACGCTATGACTGGGGACGTGGAAATGTTTTGGGTGGCCAAAACTAGCCTCACAATGGCCAAAATTAAACCCCGATTCTAATGTTTTGATGTGTTTATGTTAAAGAAACGATTATCGTCCCTCCTCCCATCAATTTCTGGAAAATGTATCCCTTTAATCTTAAGAGAAATTTAAATTTACTAAATTTGTCTCACTCTTTTATTCATATGTATTATTTGTACGCATGATTCCCAGATGGCTGGAATTTTGCAAAGAAAAACCTCGATTCATAGATTTCGCGATTTTCTTGTCTCACATACACGAGATTTCTTTTAGGTTGTTTTGGGGTTCAGGGTCTATAGGTTCTGCAGGAGATTTTACGTCGGTGAGATCTGTTTTCGTTTTCACTTTGGTCATGTTGCTGAGTGTGTCAACCAAATCGATAATCACATCATCTTCGCTTTGTAAGCTGGACTTCAAAGTCGCTTTCAACTTATCCAGAATCGTGAGTTCATCAGACCAGTTTTCGTCAAAATTTGTGCGGTCAGGAGAATCACGGTAAAATTTAAGGCAAGCTTCCTAATTTAGCAAAATGTTAAATAAAGATTGGTTGTAATGTCATTAGAGAACTAGTAAAGTTTGCCTTACCAATTTAGGGACTACGTCATCTTTGACGGTGGCGTCATACACAACGTTGTATTGCATGGCCATAGGACGTCCAAGTTCAAGTGGTCGAGATTCGGTAGGAGGAGACACCCAGTAGCACGTCAAGTGAGTGGTCGACGTTGATTGGCTAGGTTCCGCGTGATGGAACGGTGCTGAATAAAAAAGTAAAGTGAACAGGTAATGATAACATATAATAGTAAGGAATATTTCATTACATGAAATCATCGCTACGCAAGGTCGGTAACCTTGATCACCAGTTCCTTTGAGTTTTAATTGATACTCGAGTTGTGAATCAATATCTTGCACAGTTGGAGTGGGCGGTGATAAAGGGTGGCTATGATACCATCCTACCAAGCAAAGTCCAGCACTCTCTATTGATTGAGCGATTTTGATTTCGGTAGCTTGGCCTCGTTTATCATCAGTCGTAACTCGATTTAAACAAGGGAACGCTTGTTTAATCGTGAGTGCTAAAATGAATCACACAAATTATTGTGGGTATGTGTTTTCTAAACATATCAGTTAGCACTCACTGTTCGTGTTAATGTCCCATTGGCCTGCTAAATATCCAACAACTTCTGAACGCGTTAGAGAGCAATGAACGTCCATTACAACAAGAGCAGTCGTGTTTAACGATATTAGAAAAGGTTGAAGTTTCCCTATATTTGCGAACGATATGGCTTCAACTAACAAATTTGGATCCCTGGTAACGAAACGACAATAAGAAATAGAAACTAGAAACAAACTCCAAACTTAAAATAATTGTTTTGTCTACTTACTCGATACTTGTCCTGTTTCCTAGCGTTTCGTGCTTTATAATTTGTCGATCACCGACAGTTTGTTTCATACTCATTTGAATTACTGGTTCAGGTTCCAGCAGTACAGGCTCATTAGTGGACAAATTACAATCATCAGGAGTCGAGTTGTCGCTAACCTGTTCTAAACGTCGTTTACGCATCCATTGGTTTTTATATACATCCAAAGGCCTGCCACAATATCGTACCTACATCATTTAAAAATCTGAACTAAATTTACTGAACTTGATAACGAGAATTTAAACATATTTTATGCTTACTGATGACCAACCACAACCATATTTCTGTTCGGGATTAACAATTTTTTTGCAGCGCAAGGCCCACGCCGAGGGTGAACTAAAGACTTCTTGAACTTCAGCAGAAAAAATTTTTCCATCTGCCAGTAAGTCCCCATTAAATTTTTGTCCCTAAATAAATTCACATAGGGAATAGAAGTTTTAAACTTGGAAGATAAGAAATCTAAAAGAAATATCGTATAATGTTTACCATGTACTCTAGTGACATAGCACCTTCTTTTGGTTGAAGGATGTTATCTTCAAGTAACATTTGCAATGTGACTCCTCTACCAGTAAATCCACCAGCAGTTTTGGACTTTTTCTCATTCAGTTCTTCATCTTCATTGCCATCCATGTTATCCTGTAATTTTTGTCATAAAATTGTTATTCATTGGAATTTTAATAGCACAAAGTATTATTAATTAATTACCTCTCCTTCCATTTCAGGATCTAATGTTGCATTGTGGGTTTCAGACATGTTACATTGCTCATTTGTGTGTTCAACACTAACTGATGTGATCTTTTGTTGTTCTTGAGGATCTGCTTGATCACTAATACTTGAGTCTTCTGATGCTTCAATCATGCTTATGCCCTGTATTAAGAACACAGCTTTAATATTGCTAAACAAAAGGTTTACAACTAAAAAGAATTAAATTTGAAAAATATTTGTTTATTTGAAGTAGATTAATTGAAAAAAGGACTATTAGAAGAACTAAAAAACACTTAACTAAAAATTCATATTTTAGAATTACGCGCCTTTTTTATTAATTGTTATTAAAAAAACGTCTGATTTACCTATTCCAGTACCATAATTACAATTACAACCACGTTATTTCGAACAATCTAGGCCAAATGACAGTAGTTAATACATTGCAACACTTAAATTTACCTGAATAAATAACTTGTTGACAATTTCGAAAGCAAATTGTCCAAGTGCGGTTTAATAATAAGATTGATAAAACTGACCGTTGAAATGTCAAAAAATGTCAAAACTGAAGCATCACGATTTGAATCAATTCATCGAATATCGTAGATTGATCGATACTTAGTGAAGGCGATACAGCGATACTCGAAACGGTTTGGTTAAAAAGAGGAAGGGGCAAAAAAAACTTTGTGTTACATTAAAACGTAAGCTCCGACGGCAATTTGGTGGAATTATTTTGACTTAAATTGATTTCCGTCCATGGGAATTCAAACTTGATTGTATATCTTCATAGATTTCATATGTTAACTCATTACTAGTCAACATGTTGGTACAAGAACCTGTCCAGGTTAGTAACATGTTAATCAATGATGTTTAGTGATCTAAAAATTGCATATATTTAGGGTGTACAATGAAGGGGGTTTCTTTGTATGCCAGTTTTTGGTTCATTTTCAATAATGGTTAAATTTTTCTAAAATGCAGGCGGCTATCTGGCATTGTCTTAATCACTACAACTATTGGAATGCTACTTTTCTTGCTGAGAAACTTCAGGATGAAAGTATTATGTGTATACTTAATTTGTAAAGGTTATTTTTCCATAAATCTTATGTTTCTTTCAGTTAATAATGAGGAAAGCTTGTATCTTCTGGCCACTTGCTACTATCGGTCAGGAAAAGCGAATCAAGCAAGAAGTTTACTGCAATCAAAAGGAACTCAGTCGCCACAATGTCAATATCTGTTAGCCAAATGTTGTTTAGATCTGAATAAGTATGTGGTTATTCTCATTGAAAATAATTAAAATCTAAAGAATGTGTTTTTTTTTAGGCTTGCTGAAGCAGAAGGAACATTGATGGGTGGAAATATTTTCAAACAAAAATCTTTGGATGATGTTGTGACTGAATTTGGAGATGCTGCTGCTTTTGCCCTAGTTTTGTTGGGTCAAGTTTACATGCAGACAGAACGAAAGTTCAAAGCTATAGAAGTACTCAACAGAGCTCTTAAGCTTAATCCATTCCTGTGGGCTGCTTTTGAGCTTCTTTGTCGGCTTGGTGAAAAACCAGATGCAGAAGATGTCTTTCAGTTAGAGGGATTGGATAATTTCTCTCATTGTCATGGAACAAACCCAATAGCTTCATTGATCACTGCTCAGATCAATCAATCACATGATGCAACCACTAAAGTACATCCTCATGAACCAATGTCTGTTGACCAAATCTCCACTCCTATACTTCAAGTCCCTGCAGCTGATGTTATAGTAAACACAAGGTAAACATGGCATATTATTTAAAACACAAATTATTTTGAGATTTAATCACCATTTCTTTACACAACTTGTGTATTTTACTATATTTCTAGCACTCCCCTACCATGTGTGCCTCTTATTCATCACAATATACCTAATTTGACACCAGATGATCAAATGATTCCCTCTATACCGTTGACGAGTACCATGGCTCCAACACGTTCCAGAGCACGGTCGTTCCGGCTTCGATCAGTCTTTAAAGCCGGTCAAGCGCTGTCTCCCATGTCCCCCAAGTATAATTTAAGTTTCCATTCACTTGATGACACTTTATTTAATTTACGTAATTTAGTTTTGGCATCATACCTTTGGATATGTCTTCAGCAAGCGATGCTTCTCAAAGTTCGATGGTCTATTTGTGTCCCTCGCTAGCCCCACCGGTCTCTGAAACAAAAGAAGCAAAGATAATGCCTAAACGGGTATGATTTTTTTCCTTTTAAACAAATAATATAGAGTGTTTCATAATCTCTCCAAATGCTTATGCTGTTTTTAGTTGGGTGGTCGTCGTGAAGCAGCTAGCACTGCTCCAAGCGCGCCTTCACGTATGGGAGTTTTCTGCCAATCCGGAAATACAGCTACACCGACATTGTCTTCACCCCCAGCCGCTAACGTGAGGAGAAGTACACGACTTTACAGGTTTCAGTAACATTTGTGTATATATAAATTCGTATATTATTAATTAACGTATTCTATTTTGATCACAGTTCGAACAATTCCGTTAAGGAGAATAACAAAAGTAGCTCTCGTTTTGTTGTGCCCAAGTTGCCACTGAAGCGTAGCAAATCCAAACTTACTAAAGGTGATACCCCGGAAAGCGGATTAGCACCTATTAGCGATTTTCCAGAGCTAGTAGGAAAAATGGATAGAGAGGATGAGAAACAAGCTACCCTACCTACTCATTTAACTTCGGTGCAGACTCCACCATCAAATTTGATTCAAGAGGCAGTCCAAATGCAAAAGCAGTCAGCTGAAGGACTTATGTCTCTTCTTCGGATTGTAGGCAAAGCATTTTCACACCTGACTTCATATGAGTCTCGTCAAGCGATTGACACAATAGAATGGCTCTCCGCACGCCACAAAAGATCAAGCTGGGTCCTCTCTCTTATGGCTAAAGCTTACTTTGAACTGGCAGACTACAAGCAAGCTACTAGGTTAGTTTTACTTTTATCTTGTGTAACAGTTTGACAGGAAATTGACAGATATTTTTTAATTATTAAGGTTGTTTCAAGAAGTGCGTGAAATGGAGCCATATCGCACTGATCTGATGGAGTATTATAGTACTGCTCTCTGGCATCTGCAGCAAGAAGTGTCACTCTCGGCATTAGCACAAGACATGCTGGAACAAGACAAAATGTCAGCTGCGACTTGGTGTTGTGCCGGAAATTGCTTGGATTTGCAGAAAGATCGCGAACAAGCTCTAAAGTTTTTCCAACGAGCAATCCAAGTTGATCCTAAATTTGCTTATGCATACACTCTTTTGGGTCATCAGTATCTTGCCCTCGAAGAAACGGAGAAAGCCATGGATTGCTTTAAAAATGCTGTGAGAGTTGATCCTATTCATTATAACGGATGGTAAACCTTCTTTAACAAAGCAGCATTAATTGATTTGTTCTAACTTTTTGTTTGTGAAAAGGTACGGTATGGGAATAATTTACTACAAACAAGAGCGCTATTCGATGGCAGAATTTTACTTCAAGAAGGCACTGGATATCAATAAAAACAGTCCAGTGCTAAAATGCCACGTCGCCATTGTGGAACATGCGCTTCAAAGGACCGATAAGGCACTTCAAATGCTCAATTCAGCACTTCTAGTAGAAGAACGCAATCCCCTCTGCAAATTTCACCGTGCTTCTATTTACTTCGCCTGTGATCGACTCGATGAAGCATTGGCAGAATTGCACGAGTTAAAAGAAATTGCTCCGCGAGAAGCTCTCGTTTATTACCTTATGGGAAATGTATGACCAAACTAACGTCTTTTTAGTCTTTTTGTCGTATTTCATGTTACTCTTTGCTTCTTAGGTTTATAAGAAAAGAAACGAAACACATTTGGCGCTAACTTACTTTAGTTGGGCAAATGATTTGGATCCAAAAGGAGCAAGTGGAGCAAGACGTCACATCAAAGAGGTAATTGACCCCACTTCCTGTCTGAGCCTTGTTCCAGTAAGTGGAGTGTCTCAAGAACCACTTCAAGCCTCTATCAGCAACGATCAAGGTAACAATTAAAAAAAAAATCACTGCAGTTTTTCTGTTTTCAATGTTATCACAATTTTTACGCAGATGAGGGAAGCACCGTGGAAGGAGGCAATCACTCAGGAGCTAGTAACAATTTATCCAACGAGTCTCTGGAAATGCCCCCTTTGCCCACGATGGACAGCGGTGATGGTGATAATTTCTAATACAATTGAGTAGCTAGTTCTAATATGTTGATTTGTTTACTAGCATGTAAGCGTCAAATTGTCGAGCAGTGAAGTTCTAACAGAATTTAAGATTTTTTTTATTGCGGATTACAAGCTTGAACGAATAATATAGTTTAGAATCGCGATTGAAATTGTCTAATGGCCATTCAATGTAATATGAGCCTAACTTTGTTTTCCGCGTGAACACGGTACATTGGTTCAGAAACATGGATTCGATTCGAGCGGGTCACTTGCCAGCTTTGTTAAGTGTTTGACGTATTCAGTGTTTTTTTTCTTCTTTTTCTTATGCATACTCTCTTGGGATAAATAGTCTGAGCTTGCTCTAAGAAGTTAAATTGTTTCGGCTCGCCCAGCTTTAGGTTCTGTTACAAATAAGTTTGGAATCTTATTCGTTTTTCTCGCGCTTCTTTTTTCTGAACTCGTGTGCACGAACAAAATTATGGATACCACTATGTAAATTTGGAAACATTATTTAGCTCGAAATATAAAAGACGTTGTTCCAACTTCAACCATAACATTTATTGCTTTACAGCTTTAGGCGTTTTATTTCATCAGCACGAAAATCGGTCCTGAAACAGACAACACAGTTTATTTTAATTTCCCTTAGCTTGTCAATCACGTAAGTTACCTGAGCATCAAAATCTGTCGTACTTCTTGCGGTGTTAGTCTCCATGTTATTGAGCCGGCATTGGGGCCCCAATATTCAGCTAATTCTGTCAAATTCTCCAAGTTTAACAGGGTGACTATTTGCGTTAGTCGGGTGAGTCGATCGCGAATGGTCCATGTTGTTGCTGTGCTTAAGTAAGTTACTAATGCTCTTACTTCCTTGTCTAGCTGTAAGGCGCCTAACTAAAAGTTTGATTAAAACAGAAGCACCTTCAATAAGGCTTACAGAGTACATAAGTACGATAGTTTGTTTTAGCTTGAGTAGAACAAGTAAGATATTTACTTGCTTGTCTTTGCGTAGTGTAACTTACCCTGTTAAAATTGGTTTTCAAAATAACCTTCTCAAATTGTTGAGCCACTTGTGACGTAAGAGTTCCGATTAATGTTTGATAATTGTTCATGGTTAACGAATCCTTGAACCCACTCATGAATCCGTCTAAATGGAGATTGAGCTCTTGGATAAACGGATCCTGGGCTTCATAGCAGCTGAATTCCTCCTACTCGTATCAGCCATCCATTTAAAGTAAAATTAAAATTAAAACGAACTAAAAGTACTTTACCTCATCAATTACGTGGTTGACTGAAAGAAGCTGATCAACCCATGGTTTTATGCGTGGTTTAATAGCCGACGACTTCAGCTGCTCGTGACCAAAATCTAGTAACTGACGGAATTTGCTGATCGTTGATTTAAATCCAGTAAGACAGGACTTAATTTTTTCTTGATCACGATTTGTCATCGTACTTCCAAGATTTACTTGAATTTCCTGCGAAACATTTTTATCCAGTGTTTCAATGTACTCTATACTCGTCTCGATGTTATTGAGTGCTGTCTAAATAAAAGTAAAGAAATAAGAAACAGCATTCATATTACGCAGTACGAGTGATTAAGCCATTACCAAGAAATTAGCTTTAGTTTTTTCCGTATCAGATGATTGCAGTCTAATTGATCCTTGTTGGAGTGAGCTCTGTATGGCATTGTAAGCCTGTGTTAGATCCAAATAGCCAGATGGAAATCCCTGCTTACACTGCTGTTGAAATACCAAAGCATAGTCCTCTTCCAAAAGAGTGCAGGCATTATTAATAACAGCACAAATGCTGTCTACACTGCAGCTAGTGAGACTCCGCCTAAAACTCGATTGTGATTATGGTGAAAAAATGTACTTTACACTAAAAAATCTAATACCTAATGGATTTCTTGACTAAAAAGAAGACATCGTCTACTACACTAGACGTTAAAGAGCCTTCAACAGCAGTATCCATTGCAACGGCTTTTGAGACACTCTCTGAAAGAAAATACCGCTCCAACATAATGTAGTGGCCAAGAAGCTCTTGCACTGCACGATTAATCCCAATTTTACTTTGCAGAAGTTTTTCAAATTCATTCATTCGTAACTGTCGAGAATTTTCGTCAGGAATTCCAACTTCGAGATCACTCTATAGAAAGAAAAATGTGCAGATAAGCTACTACATTCAAGAACGCGAAAACAAAAAATCAAATACCGCTATTCTTCGGCGTAAAAAACGTAGGTAAAGCTCTGTTCGAGAACTGAGCAGAGTAAGTTCGGCGAGAACGGCATCCAATATCCGTGGATCACATTTCTCATGTAATACTTTTCCTCTATAAAAAAAAGAGAGTATTGAGTCACTAATTTAGTTAAATTTTGTAACTCATCAATAAGCAAGGTCACTACCCAGTCGATAATACTTCTGATACAAGACGGATTTGCTTGTCAAGCTGTCGAGAACGACGAAATTCTGTCAATATCTGGCCCGCTTGTTTGTCGCACTCCGGTTGTAAGTGTTCTACTACTTGAAGAAGACGTCCAGGACCTACGAAGTTTATGACATCAATACGAAGTTCTCATACAATTACATCAAACAGGGTTCCGCAAGTATTTTACATATAGAATTTTTATACCATAATAAGTTTCCACTAAAGGCTGGTGAATTTCAACAATACGGGCGACACTTTCCAACAGAACAGTTAGAGTGTCGGCAAAATAAACATTTGCTCTGATATTGTTGGAATCTCCGTCAGTTGGCCTCAGAGTTTTAGGCGTCTTATCTCTCAACTAGAAAATAAATGTGTTTAATACTCACTGGAAGAATCAGTAATTCGATCTTACCTGTCCAGCAAGATAATTTCCAAACTTTGAAATTCCTTCTTCATGCATATTAAGAAGTGGAAATATCTTAAAAAATCTCTCAACAGATGCAGCATCAGCATCTCTTACAGCTTCATCAAACTTTTGTTGAAGGACTCTGCAAAGCTGAGCTTGGGCTTCATGTAGCAGCACTAAAGAACTATCCACAGTTGGACCTGTTAAAATAATATATCACAAGTAAGCACCAAATCACAACAATAGCTACGGCATTCTTTTCTGTACCCTGAGCAACATCTCCAGCTGTTAACTTGAGAGTAGTTTCATCAATGGATAAAAATCTGTGTACATGAGCAGCAGCTTTTTCAAAGTCTTCACTTTTCATGGCTGATATCACACCTTCCCGACAAAGCTGCAAGTCTAGCAGATCATTCACTCTCTGTTGGCATTCAGAAACTCTCCCCTGTTAAGAGAAATCACTCAGCTGTGTAAATAATACAGTTTTGGAAGCATTCATTTTAAAATTACCTTGGCAATGTCAAGTTCTCTCACTTTGGCACTCACATTTTCTGCAAGAGTGCAAGTAAAATGAATCATTTCTGACAAGTGCTTTGCATCACTTTTAACAGTATTCAAGCGTGGAACCAGTAAGGATACATTTCTAAGTTTAGCTTCAATTTGACATTGCTGACTCAACAGTAAATCTAGCTTCTCTGTAACTTTAACCTAAGGAGACATGAGTGTGATTAATTTACAATGAAACTGCAGAATACTCTTTGCTGAGAAAATACCTCTTCCAAACTCAATCTTTTATACTCTTCTTGAATCTCAGACAGAGAGTTCATCGTTCACAATATTTCTTGACGACAGTTTAATTCTATAGTGTCCACGTCGACTTTGTTTGTTGTTTCTCATCGGAACGCCATCTATCCTTAAATTTTAACACTACATCTACATGTACACCACGAGTCCACGAGGTAGCGTTGGCCAATCGTTTGCAAAAAATTGGTAACTCCTGCCATGCTCCTGTTTATTCATTTAAAGAAGATTGAAAGCTATAAAATCAAATATTTTTTGTGTGGTGCATTTACAGATAACCAGCAGATAACATAGTCTACAATTTATTCCTGGCAATTCCATCTGATCGTGTGGTCTGAAACTGCTGCTGTTTCCCAAAATGTCGTCTCTTGCTGCACGTACCGGCTGTACGTTTCGTCACATGTAGAAATACTTCAGTACAGTAAAAGTTTATTTATTTGATGGCCTTTTTCTGATAATAAACAAGCTTTTATTTTTATATTAACAGTATGGTGAAGTTTGAGCTTCTTCTTCATTGCATTCCAATGCGTTGTACAGTGTGATTTGTTGGAGATGGCTGGTGAAGAACTGAAGATGTTCCTCTTGCAGGCTTGCTACCTTTACCGGTTGTAGCTTTTGTCACATGCAGAAGCACTTTAGAACAATTTAAGGTAATTAAGTTGACCAACTTTGTTACAGTAAGGCTACACATTAAATTTGTTGATGACTAGCTCTTTGCTTTATATCTGTTGACTTTTCAGTCAAAATGCTTGCCAACTGTTGATTCCTTTGTAATGTTAGCAAGATAATTCTTAGAGATTGCTTAGTTTAACTATTCTTCTGTTATTTTCTTATGTTACATGCAACTTTGTTTTCTGATAGTAGAGTTTTTTTCCCCCAAGTAGGATTAACAGCTTCTTGAGTTGAGCCTCTTTGTTTCTGACTTGCTGTTCAATGTGTTTTGTGTAGCCAGCTGGTGAACGGTGTCGTGAGCTGTTGCACGCAGACTATAGTGCTGGTTTCGTTCGTTCATTTAACTATGTACCGTTCAGTCGTTCGTTTATCGTAAGAAATCTGTCACTTGTCGCTAGGTGTGTAAATTTGAGTTGTGAATTAACTCTCCTTTTTTTATTATATGCCAGTTATTGGATAATTCTGTTCAAATTTTTTATTGTCTAGTAAACATTGCTTGCTGCTGTTGATTGTTGTCCTCAAGTACTTCACCACCGAGGTTCCAGAAAATTTCACTACAATTTTTGCTGCCCCGAGCTGCATCACCAAAGAGCCTGAGTACTACACCATGGCTTCCAAGTACTACACCACCAAGGCACCGAAGTTATATACGACTACGTATGCTGCCCTAACCTGCAACTGCCAAACCGTGACTCCCAAGTAATACTGTGCTTCAGTTACTACACCGAGGCTGCAACTTACACCACCAAAGCTGCTGAATACTTTAACGAAGCACCCAAGTACTACACCTTCAAGACTATAGAATATTACACCATAAGTTATGCTGTCTCGAGCTACTACACCGCAGCCCCTAAGTATTTTTCTGCTCCGAGCCCGAGTACTTCACCAAGGCCCTGGAGTACTACACTACCACTTACGTTGCCCCAGATCATTACACCACCGAATCACCTGAGTACTACACGACTACGTGTGCTGCCTCATCCTACTACACCGAGACTCCCAAGTGCCCGGAGCTACACAACCACAACGTAAGCGGTGGAGTACTTCGTAGCCCCAAATCACTACACAGCTACTCCTTCGTACTACGTTAAACTAAAATACTACAACGAGACTCCAGTCTACTACATCACAACCTACGCTACATCTAACTACTACACCGAAAAAATCGAATATTACACAACCACGTACGCTGCTCCAGTTTACTACACCAAGTAACTAAGTATTTTCCAAGCTTCTATGTTCCTGAATTTCACACTAACGAAAATCCGAATTATATATTGTCTTAGAAGGAGAGAGAAAGGCAATCGAAAATCAGTCGAATGATTATCTCCGACACAACAAATGCAGTGCACTATTTGTCATCAACTGCAATTTTCTTCGTATCATTAGTATATTAATCATTGGGTAAATATTTTGTTTTTTTCATAGAATTATGTAAAAATACCAGGTGTTATTGCATATTTATGTTCAGATTATTTATTTTCTAGTAAATTATGGCGTAATGCTGCTGTTGGATGTTGCATCGTTGATGGCTGGGTCAACAACTGGTGTAACGGTATCTTCTGGGTATGGCGGATATTAAATCACAACATTTCCTTCTTGTTACTGTTCTTCTTGTTACAATATCAACCAACGCATCTCTAGCTTACTACCGATTTGCAATCACGGGTAATATTTCTGTTTTCTCCATGGAATTATGAATCAACTCTCCCTTTTTCAATTATATGCTATATAATTATATTCTATATAATTATTTTTTAACTAAACTTAATTGTTGGAATTAAAAAAAAAAGATACACCAATGCACCTGACTCATCATAGGAAATGTGATATTATCCTGGGCTCCTGGCTAGTGATTGGCGAGCTGTTGAGAAAACCCATTGTCGTGTTTCGTGATTCGGGAAGTGGCGGAAATACAGGTGTATAACCTCGCACAAAGGACTATTGGTAATACACACAGCCGTGACGTCACATGCCCTTGAAAACAGATTCATTGTAACATTGTTTCATAGTTGTTAACGATTTCAGGAAAGTACATTCCAAGTTCCGGCATCGCCCTCTTTCGGTTTCGTTCAAAGTAGCTCATCCCTCTCTAGCAAAACAGTCGCGGGTAATATCAGTGTCTTATTCGAACCCCCCGAACAGAAACGTTACCGTGTGTTTGACATTAAACATTCAAAAACATGTTTTTCGTGATATGAGTTTTAAAGTAGGTACCTAAAGGCTTGAAACCTGCTTTTATTGTGTGGTATACAACAACATGAATCGTGTATTGTCATTCTTTGTATCGGTGCTTATTGTGATACCTGCCGTGATTGGGTATGGTAATGGGATGGCCTCACCCAAAGTTAGCGTGATCGCGCATATGATCAACACACCCAACGCTGTTCGTTGGGCATTGAACCAAGGTGCAAATGGAATCGAGATTGATTTGAAGTTTGAAGGTACTCGGCCCAGTGTATTTTACCATGGTTTTCCCTGCGATTGCACCTGCTTACTCCAGTTCTTAACAAATCGACATAACAGATGCGGCGCCCTAGGAGAAGGCTGCTCTGCTTCCACCAACGTGACAGAAATGACAAACTTCTTGGGAAGTTCTGAAATTATTTCATCTAAACTTGCATTGATTTATATCGACGCCAAACTTGACAAGTCGGTGCGAAATTACGCTGAAGCAGGAGCCAATGTCGTTCGATTGTTCAACGAGCAAGTTCTTGCACGAGGCTTTCGTGGCCAGATTCTTCTTGGATGTCTAACAATTTTATATTCAGATTACCTGCGAGGTGCTTTACGAGAAGCCGCCAGATCTAATTACACCGATCGCTATTTCTACACTATCGACAACGAAGGAGATCACGCCTTCAAAGTATTGGACGATTCACTTCAACTCGGGACAAATAATCTCGTCTACGCGACTGGAATCACCGCTTGTTTACCTGTCACTTTTCACGATGCCATTCAGTACAGCCTTGAGAAAAAGACGTATGCTGCTGTTGGCATTTGGACAATTGATCAAGAATATTCCATGAGAAGTTACCTGGATATTTGTGTCGACTTCATTTTGACTAACAGGCCCAAAAGAGCTGCTGAACTGATCGGCCTTGACAACATCCCGTTACCTGGTTCAGCTCTAAAGGCTAAATCGCGGGACAGGGTCATGATTTCGTAGGGTGTCCCTAAACTATGGACTTGGACAGTCCATTTTGGACTACTAAACTATGGACTTCGATCGAAAACTATGGACTTCACCAGATGGCGCTGCCTGTCAAAGTCCATATTTTAGAACCTGAACGCTCCACCAATGGCCATACTAAACTATGGACTTTTCCTGAAAAGTATGGACTTTATCCAAATTCAACGTAAAACATAAACTACGAATCGTTCTATCATTTTTTTTTTTATATATTTAACGTCCGTTCAATAAACTACAAGAAGCCACGAGCTTTCTAGAGCTGGCGGGACACTTACTTTTTTAAAGCAAAAATTTGTTTGGTTCATAGTTTTTTATTATAATAATAGTATCAAATGCCAGAACACTGCTTGGTAGAATTCCGTAGGCGGTAGGATATATTTTTGTAAAATATTCTATTTTTTTGTTAATTTCTTCTAAAGTATTATTTTTTATTAATTCGCTGTCTTGCTTTATCCGATCTATAAAACGGTTTAAATACAAGATGTTTTTCCGTGTTAATTAAAGGCCAAATCTCTTATATATCTTTAAGCTTCTATTTGCGAATTTAACTAATATTCCTTCCTCCTATATCCACATTACTCTCACTAAGTTTACCCGGTTCTAAAGATAAAATTGAAAATTCGGGTTGTCCAAGTAAAGCAAAGACTGCAAGAGAAGCATGAGCTACATATCTTTTTTGCTTAATTAATAGGTTTAAGCTTTCTATCAGATGATGAGCTATGCTTTTTATATCTTTGATTCATACTTAAGATCTCATTTTTTTAAATTAAATTTTGCTTTTATATAAAACAACGTATAGGGCAAGAACAGTCTTTAGAGACATAAGCGGTTCTGCAGCACATTTAAAATTAATTCCCTCTTTTGAGAAATGTGTTCATACTGTGTACCTAAAAGATCAATAGCTCCATTATTAACAAAACCACTACCATATCTTAAAAAAATAAAGGGATAAAAATAATGGGTATAATGGGTAATGCGAAAGCCAAAAAGAAAGCGGAAGTTGCGGATTATATGCCATCGCATTTGCGACAGCCTTGGCATTTTCATTTAATCCATCTGAATTGAGGTTTGATGGGTCACAAATGCGCTGCCATCTAATGAAATGCATTTCCGACGGCGCCATCATTCCTTTTCCAACCGAAGGACTCCGAACGCGTTCAAATTGGAGACCAAAGAAACGAATTTCCATTCCCCTCTTCTGTGTGTGTCGGATGCCCGACTTTGGATTTCATAAACTCCTTCCTAAAAAATTTCACGCTATGGTACAGTGCAACATTTGCAAAGAATATTTCCATCAGGAATGCGAGAACATACCCGAATCTGCCATCAAGTGCAAAAAAATGCCCTGATATTGCTCATCTTGCATTTAAACGTTAAATGACTTTGTTTTATTTCTTTTCTCAAATGTCAAATCAAGAATAATAAAACCTTTTTTGAAATGTTCAAAATGTACCTTGTAAATCGTGTATTAATATTCGCAATACACCATTCAGAATGAATTTGTGGTTTGCTTAAATTTAATTAAAAGATATATTCATATAACCGTTTAAAACTTAAGCGAAAATATTCGGATCTAAAAGCCAAGTTTATACATTTAAAGTCCATACTTTAGACGCCAAGTCCAGTGTTTCGGATATAACGCCATCTGATGGAGTCCATAGTTTCTGCAGGTTAAAGTCCATATTTTAGGTCCCTAAGTCCATAGTTTCGGACAGGCAGCGCCATCTGGGGAAGTCCATAGTTTTCGATCGAAGTCCATAGTTTAGTAGTCCAAAATGGACTGTCCAAGTCCATAGTTTAGGGACACCCGATTTCGTATGCACCTTTTTGGGAATGCGACTGCAGTTATTTTTATCGATTCATAGGTGGCGGTTGTGCTATAACGAAGATGGCTCCACCAAATCACGCGTGTGAGTGCTTTTATGTGGGTGCTTGGAGCTGTAGTGGTCAAACGATTAAGTGTCCCGATCTAAACGACCGTTTCTGCCAATCACCGGACACTTCAGAAGCCTCTTGTTTGTTTGGTGGTGGAGACTGTAACGGATACTTTTAGTTGTTGTTTTATTTTCTTCAGAACTGGCCAAATGTTGGTCGTAAGAAAGATTTCTCAGACATGAAATACTATTTAAAGTCCAAGTGTGTGGGACAAATGATCTTTTCATGTCCATGAAATAATTCAAAATAACCAACTTAGCATATACAACCACCCATGCAGACCTCGGGAAAACCCACGCACCGTCAGCAACACTCTGGACGAAGAAATTTGGGATAATGCATTTATGATTGTTCTTTTATGCTCACGCTACTCCAGTAAATATGCGTGAATAAAATAACACATAAAATTTTTTTTAAATAATTTATATTAAAAGTTGATCTGTTTTCATTTCCATTTTAACCCGCATGCACAGTATATGTATTCATAGGCAAATTAGGGACATAAAAAGGCGCATTTGTAATAAATTACATAAGGGTGAATGCTTATTAAAGCCGGCATGGATGATCAAATTACGGAAAAGGAAGGGTGGATCCATCGCTGATTAATATTTCAAAGCTCGTGTAGCGTTAAAACATCTCTGCAATGTAGAAAACTCGTCGATTGATCCTTTAAACTCTTGAAAAATGTACATTAATCTGGATATGGTATATCATGTTGTTGAATGATGGCCAGAAAAATCGCACAATATTTGGAAGGAAACTAAATTTCCAGGAACCTTCCTCCGCCTTTCGCCACAGGGCTCTATAATAAGTCAAAAAATTGCTTTGAAATTTAAGCCGAGTGCGTATGGGTGCAGTCACGCTCGTTCCTGCTCTCGACCGTCTCGCCACATATATACGGCTCATACAAATATACCGTTCAAGGCCACTGGCATGCTCCATTCACACAGCGAACCGAAAATCTTTGCTAATCAAACCCAAAACAATTTTTTTGAAAATACGCCAAGGCTTTTCACATCAGTCAGAATACTTGATTGTAATTTCAAATCAGATGTCTTTATACAACCAGCATGTTGTAGTGTTTGAAAGAAGAATGATGTATTGAAGCTAGCTAGAAGTTGTCTTGCGCCTATATAGTAAGCGGCATTCCAGTCGTTGGGGGTATATAGTGTGTCGTTTGTGTGAGTAATACGCGTGCACACAAATGAAATACCAGATACACGCACACACACGCAGCATAGACCGCAAAGAACGATTTTGCCCTCGAGGGATCTGTGTGTGTGTATAATGTGTCAAGCTATAAGAAAATGTTTATTTTTTTAAAAAAAGAAAAAAATAATAATAATAATAAAATGATGGAGGAAGGATCGTGAGAGTGCATTTGAGTGACCACACGCCGAGAATGATGCCTAATCTTTCTATTTCTTTGTTGAGACTGGCTGGCCTTTTTCTGCTACGCACGTAATCTAACGTAATAACCAGCCAGTCGGAACGCGCCGTCTTTCCAAGCCGTCGCCTATGGCCTCTCTTAAAATTAAATGATGCAGTTTTTATACTCCTTTGTGAAAATGCCGAACGTTGTCTTTTTACAATCAAACGAGAATTCACTGTATTCAAGTGGGTACTATGTAGCTTTAATATTTCGCTTGCACGAAAAAATCTTTTAAAAGATCTGGTATGACCTCACCGTTATTATTACCTAGTTCGTTCCTTGTATTTCCAACCCCATTGGATTGGTTTGTTAACAAAAATATATGCAAACCGAAATTTGCATGGGAAATTGCAGAGCGGCAATATGTTGGCCCACGATATATTTATAAACATGACTCTAGGCGAGTGATTAGGGACGCTTGAGGATTATCTTGTCGCGTTCCTTGAAGGCTAATGTGGATGTATCGAGGAAAAATATTTTGGGAAAAACAGGGCGTGGTTCCGTCAATAATATGCAGCGAAAAAGGAACCGGAGTTGTGATCCGACGATCAGCTTACCATTGCGGAAGCTCATCAAGTGTTGGCTTGCAGCTTGAACCAGATGGTGTCTACTTTCTGTTTTCAGAAAAAAAAAAAATCAAAATCTTACCTTCGACGTTTTCCCCTCTTCCTTTTGGCTTTTCCCCCTTTGGAAACCAGCTAAAATGTGGAAAGGCGATGACACGTTTCCGTAGCTCTAAAATTAGGTCTATTCCGGTATGCATATATGTAGTACTGACGTGAGCGACGAGGAAAGAGGGAAGAAGTCTGCTGGATGGTTATAGCTTTTGAAATAAGTCTTGTTTTCTCAGGCACGCCAATGGCCAAGTTCATGTCTATAATACACACACGACCTCCTTTGCTCCATTTCCCTCCCCCCCTTCGTGCTTTTAAGCAAAACGCTGGTATATACAACACCAGCTATTATTATAACGATGAACTAATTAAACGTTATTTAATGTGAGAAGGGTCATAACGCCTTGATCTTTACAGTTTAGCTACACACGTACACCATGAATGAACCAAAAGTATTTTTCAAAAACTGCTGCATTGTATTAATTAAAACTGTGGGAATGGAGCTTTGATCTACTTTGCAATCGAAATTCGGTTGCGAAAATAAAATTGTTATCGTTGTTATTAAGAATTTGAAAAATAAAAACATGTTTTTTGGGGGTATTTTCCTGGACATTTTTCTGATTGGGTGTCGTATATACTATGCCTCCCCTCCCCCCGGAAATTTGGGAAAGCTGGTATTGTACATGCAGACGGACGGGAGACCAAATTTTTAATAAGCTATGGGCTGTGGCCTTCGACTGACGTGTGTGTTTCTGTGAATGATGAATTTTTGTGAACGATGAAGAAGTAGTTAGAATTTCTCTTCATCAACTAAAGATTGTTCAGTGGCATTCTGTTTTCCATCCTACTTTTCGTATTAAATGCTCGAAACCAAGTGTCAAGCAGATTTTGGGACCAAATTCTATCAGGCTCATATTACCAAATCGTTCGTCAATGGTTTGTTATAACACTGTATTTTGAGAAACAACGATATATTTTTACATGTAAGACGAAGAATGAGTTTGTTTTATACAGTTAAACTCCTGATATGAGACTATTTTTATATTGACAGGTTTTGTCACAATGCCTCATTCTGCCATGTTAAAATCTGGACCCGGTCTTTATGAATTTCTGATAGAAGCAGAGCTACAGCAATATTATAGTACTATTAAAAATGATTTGAAGGTATGTTGTAGAATTATAACATTTTACTCTAAATCACACCACCAATTGCACTGCTATCACTTGAAGGTCAATAATGTGCATCAACTAAAATATGCTACCGATGAGGATTTTTTGCAAGTTGGTCTGTCAAGACCAGAAGTTCGGAGACTCAGGAAGATATTTCACAAGCACTGCCCACAAAATTACCTGTACAAATTCAAAAATGTAAGCATAAATCTTGAAAACAATGACTCATTAGCAAGTTTCGATAGCTACAAAAACATTACTTTGAATCAGAGATATACTTACAATACTGCCATTAAATTATTTCCCTGATTTCTTTTAGATTATCAAGGCCAAGAAAGAAGATGGGGCTTCAATGGCTATCCTCTTACCAGATGATGGAAGTAAAGACAGATCGTACCAGCTGAAGGTACCCAGCAAACACATAATTCCTGCAGAGGCAATTATTGTTAATAAAGAACTGGGTGTTGGAGAGTTCGGGATTGTTCAGCAAGGAGTGTGGACCAATGAAGATGGGGATAGAGTATGTTAAGTTTTTACAGTGAATCTTTAAGAAAAAAAAAGTTCACATGATTTATTTTTCAGATTCAAGTTGCGATCAAATGCCTTAGCAAAGAACGAATGCAAAATAATCCTATGGAGTTCCTTAAAGAAGCAGCTATAATGCATACTATTGATCATGAACATATAGTTCGACTGTACGGCGTTGTTTTGGATACAAATTCCCTAATGCTGGTAAGTAGCCCTCTACTGTAATGCAGCATCATTTTCCCGTCTAAATTCTACGGAATTCCATCTCTTAGGTAACAGAGTTGGCTCCACTACGTTCATTGTTGGAGTGTCTAAAAGAACCAGCCCTCAGACCAAGTTTTCCTGTGCCTTCTTTGTGCGATTTTTCTATTCAAATATGTGATGGAATGCAGTATTTGGAATCAAAGAGACTTATTCATAGGTATGTGACGTTTATTTAGGTTTAGTAATGACAGATTATTTTTAACTTCTTTGGCATCTTCAGGGACCTAGCTGCCAGAAATATTCTTGTGTTTACCAAGAATAAGATTAAAATTTCTGACTTTGGTCTCTCGCGGGCCCTTGGTGTAGGGAAAGACTATTATCAGACCAATTTCAACGTTAATCTGAAGTTGCCTATTGCTTGGTGTGCTCCGGAATGCATCAACTATTTGAAGTTTACTTCAGCGTCGGACGTCTGGGCATTTGGTGTTACTCTGTGGGAAATGTTCAGCTATGGCTTCCAGCCTTGGGCCGCTCTCACTGGTCAGCAAATTCTCGAAGCCATCGACGAACCAAACTATCAACGATTGGAACCTCCTGAATCGTGCCCAAAGGATTATTACAGCATCATGCTCAAATGTTGGCAGCATGAACCCCATAATCGACCCAGGTTCATTGATCTTATGAGCCTCCTTCCCGATGTAAGTTTGACAAGTTTGATACAGTAGCTGAGTGAATTGGGCTAACAATTGATTTGTCAATTGGTTTTCCTTTGTAGTGCAAACCAGAACAAGTCCAAGCCATCCAAGATAGCCTAGAGGATGTCTCGAAACCACGACGGGACCAACTGCAATTCAGAATCGGGGATGTTTTGACGGTGCTGGATAAAAAGTAAGTTCTCAGACAGGAAAGGGAATTTCTTTTGCTTTCAATGACACTTTGTGTTAATTTATCCGTCAATTACTTTTCAAGGCCTATGCCAGAAGTCGCCAATTCTTGGAAGGGCGTCCTCAACAACGGGAAAACGGGTTTGTTCAACCCTGCCCATACGGTTTCGTACTTGGGCAACATTTTGCCTTCAATCAAACCCCAATTTTCAAGAGGAGGTACTTACAGTATGGACAATTTCTTTGTTATAAATGCTGTTGTCGCTTTTTTTAACTTTCCTTTAAATCTAAAACTCACTAACCAAACCGATAATAATGAATAGTACATATTTTTTTCTATCCACATGACACCATTTATAACAAGCGTAGCCGCAGTTTTTATCGTGGAACCCAGATTACTAATTGGCTTTCATTAATTATGCAGATGGAAAGAATGCTTATTCATCCAAACGAAGACTAAGGACCGACATGATCAGTTCCCCACAAGGCGATCTGAAGCACACGGGTCACGTAGGATTAGACGGAGCATATTTTGGTGACGTCGCTTTCCTTGGGGATAAAGTATCTACATTTTTATCATTGGTATTTTATAAAGCAAAATTTAAATGTAATTTAGTATCACCAGTTACCGAAGCAAGTAGTCAGTCCCTACAAACCTCAAGATGATATCCAAAATGTGTCCAGCAATGGGAACAACCATGGGGGAACAGATGTGCCGTTAACGCCATCACCTGGCCCTGCGTCACCAATGTGTGGCCCTCCGTCAGCCTTTTCTATAAACAGTGCGTCATCAGATCTGTCTGATAGAGCGCCATTGCTTGCAAGGTTTGGTGATCGCGGAAGAGCCGGACCAGCAGCGGGTAATTTATTGATTGTGTACTTACACTAGTTCCTAGAAATTAATTTCCAATTTTTTTTTTTTTTTTTTTTTTTTTTTTTTTTTTTTTTAAGATCACAATTGGTCCGATACTGCCAGTGAAAAAGACGGTAATTCGGCACCTCCTACGCCTGGCTTCCTTGCTGTGGCTAACCAGAAAGCCTTGCAGGGCATTAATCAGGTCCCGGTTGACGCTTTTCCTGGACCACACGAATACCACGAGATCAGTGATGAAGAAGTAACTGATAGCCCGGGCTTCGACCTCGGTCCCAGTCTGATGGACGAAGTTTTGCGTGCGCTAGGTGGTGGTAGCGCTTCACACATGACCCACTCACCTTACACGGACAGACATTTTGATTGGAAAGAAGATCAAAGTAGTTTACCGGGTAGTCAACCGGAGAGTAAACGTGGGACACTTAGAGATACGTTGCGCAAAAAACAAGCCCACGTAATTACATCTTTGTAATCAATTCGCTGCAATTGACTAAAGTAGTTTTCGTGATTTTGATTGTAGGTCAAACCCATTTCAGCCTCTGATCAGAGGACCCTAGATCAAGCCATTGCCATGGCTAACGAGCTTGCTACACGTTCCATGCTGGAGTTGGATGCAAAATCTAGCAGCGCTTATGATGCTGTAGATCACTCTGTCTCAGGGCACATGGCAACTATGTCTTTGGATTCGCCCCGCACGCCTTCATCGCCAAGCAAGCGCAAGTTTTCCTTCAAATTTAGTGGGAAAACTAGCCCAAAACATGAGCGTCGCAATTTCGCTCAGGAAGCTGCATCTATCGCTGATCTTCAGGTATATTCATAGCCTCTGAAATTGTTTTCGTATTCTAGTATTTCAAATTAAGTTATAATAATTCATAATTGGTCATGTTTAACCAAAGTTTCTAGCTCAATAATTATTTTTAAACAAAGAACCGCGTTTAGTTGATACAATTTCGTCCCGTCAGATTATCGCTCACAACTAATCTATTTTTCAATTTAACTTTTCGTTTACTCTATTTGCCCGAAACGTATTTTATTTACATCTATTTTATTTATGTGTAGAATTCTGACTCTCGTGAATCATTTAGTCTACATAGATCATTTTCATTAGCTCTCTCTTCTGCCAACTCTTCTCTCGACGAAGAAGAATATCCAGAATTTACCCGCGAATTTTTGAGCGTTTAGATTTTTCTGTTCTTCACTTATTTTTGATTTATTTGATTTGTTTTTTATTACTACGTATTAGAAAAAAAGTAGCCAACTAAAATTTTTATTATTTCCTTTTTAACTTATTCTTATTTCTTTTTTTTTGTTTGCTTGTATTCTTTCGCCTTCTTCTATTTCGTTCTACTTCTTGCGTTTCACAGTCGATTTTAACGGAAGAATCCAAATCGGCATACAATATCCTGATTGAAAAACCGGTTGCGGATAGCCCTGTCATCAGCCAACATCTCCCTGCAGCTCCTACCCCTCCTAGCGAGCCGGAAGATTCTAATCCACTTCGAATGTTACGTTCCGGTGGGTTGACGGTTGTAAGACCTAAAATACGAGGAAACAAACATCACTCGCAATCATCACGAGATAGTCGTGAGTTAAAGGTAAATAAGCGTTGTTTTTTTTTTGTTTTTTTTCTTTACGAAGTAAATTTATTTAAAAGAACTTTGTTGTTTCCTCCAGGATACCATGGAAAGTATCGCGTTTGCAAGCCTCGCCCGGGTTGACCGTGGAAAATTAGGACCGCCTCCAGTTTCTCCAAAACCTCGTCTCAACAAACCGGCGCCTTTGGTAATTGAAAATTCCAATTTCAACAATTTCAACCATTACCGTCCTCCCGGATATGAAGAATCTATGGCGCAGCCAAGTAACTCTTGGCTACGTGAACAAGCGAGTGTGAAAGAAGAAGAGGGAGAAGATGGGGATAATAATCCTTTGCCTTTGCCTCCGCGTGATCGCACTCGTCCGACAGTCCCCACTAAGCCGAGACATCAACGAAAACATCCCCTTATTTATCCAACGAATTTACCCAATCCTAACCGATGGGGCGTGAGTAGTGAAGGGAATTCTAATCCGGATTCGCCATTATCCCCTCCGTTGACGGGTAACATGAGCCTACCACCGACAGAAGTAAACTTATCTTCATTGCCGCCTGCCAAACCTCCTAGAGCTGCGTGCAACCTAGATGACAGTTACGATAGTCAGATTGCCTCAGAATTGGAGGCACTTGATGATATGGAAGAAGAGACGAACCAATCAGTTACGTCATCGTCGTCCTTGTATCAAAGCAAGGATCATGTTTCATGTGAAGACTTGTTGGATTTTGCGTGCGACCGACCTAATTCTAAACGAACTCGTGGCCCTGCCCAAGGAACAGATTCCGATGAGGTAATTTACGGCCTTTTCTAGTGTAATACAATTTTAACATTTTTTTTCCTCGTTTAGGTTCGAATTATGCAAAAGGTTTTGGGAAAAGAGAAAACCTCGCCTGATGAATGCCTTTCAGCATTGGATGAAACCGAGTGGGATGTCCACAAAGCTATTAAATTGATAAAATTGTGTTCCTTACTGTCGATGACACATCCGCATTTGACGAGTCATAGCCGGCTTCTCAAAGAATCTCTCAATCATAATTGCTGGGATGTTGCACGGGCTGCTGCTCATCTAATTTCACAGGCAGCCAACAGAGAAGATTGCACTCGTGTTTAAGCACATATACAGCAGCTAGCCAGCACTTAATGCAGCTCTCATATTCCTACAATATCTCAATATTAACTTTTTGTTTAATTGGAAAATGGCCAAACATAATTCTTGTACATACATCTGTAGAAAAGTGTTTGGTGAGTTACCAGTACGCAAGCCCTAATGTACTCATTCGAGTGCCTTCAATCTTTAGTCGGTAATGGTTTCCTTCGTATTTCACAGTATACAATTTATACATCGCTCGCTTGGCCTAATAATTAAGATTGAATCTCTGTATTTCCTGCTTTTGCTTGGCTTTTCTAGTCTTTTCTCACGTATCATATGAACAGAGTTCTCTCAAAATCTTTTCTAGAGCCTCTCATTGGGATAGAAAATTCCTTCCCATGATTGATATTAAGTTCAGTGCATTTTCATGATCTGAATTCTGAAATATTAATTAATCCTTCGTTGCAGATAAGTAGAGGTAGACGATTGCCAATACACACGTTACTATGACTGCATTAGCCAATTCCTAATTAACTGTTTCAGAAGTCAGAACGAGGTTTTTTTTTCAATTGTTTGTTTCTCCAAGAGATGAATGTCGTAAAACAATAAGGAAGTAGAGGCGAATCATACAACAATATTCAATTCACTTCAACTTTGCAACAGATTATCAGCTACTAACGTGGTGACAGGAAAGCAATTAAACCGGTAAAGAAAGATGATCCTTTTTTTTTAACATAACTCATATTTTGCAGTTTAATGTCGCGTCGTCGTTCATCCTGTCGTCCGGCAATCAATCAGCTAGCCAATAAATTCTTGACTGGTAAGAAGTACAAGAAATAAATTAGATTGGAGTATGTTATAAGAAAAATTTTAATATCTTCCCCCACGTAAAAAAATATTGTTAATTTCGAAGATTACCTACACAGATTGCATTAATTTGACCTAATTTTTCAAACGATGACTACGAAGAACGTCTTGCAGCGCATCGCCGTCAAAAGGAGCATTGGTAAAAATACATCCTGAAAATATTAATCGTATTCTTGTTATTGTAAGAATTTTGATATGCATTCTCAAATTTTATCAAAATTAAAAAGGTCGTATGTTCAATCTTACCGACAAACGCATGAGTTCCCCATGTACCGTGACGAATGATTTTACAGCATCCGAGATCTTCTATGGAAAATCCTAAATGACGATAACGTTCATCTGTTTCGAACAACGTGGCATTCGTATAGCTTCCCAAATACGGTCGACCAGAAGAAGGATCGATAAAATCAGACCAATAGCCGTCATTCTGCAGTTGTTCGCAAATTTCTTTGGCAGCGTCGACAAACTAAACAAAAGTGTAAATTAATGAAACAAACTTAAATTGAAAATAAAAATTGCTAGAACAACGTACACAGGCGACGAGCTCTTCCCTTTCGTATTCTACAACTTCACTCCATGAGCTCATATCGCTTTTGGTTTTCTGAGCCAATGTTACTACAGTCAAGGGGCCGAATGTGACATCACGACTGGGGAAAAGATCAGCAAAATCTAAAGTAATCAAGCTGCAGTTTAGGCAAATTTTGCGGTTTTCAATGTGACAACTGTTTGTTTTTACCTTTTCGAACGAGTTTAGGACAGTCTTGAGCAACACATTCAAGGACATCTGATGGCTGAGGTAGGTCCAATAAAAGTTCTTCTATTTCTGTTGAATTAAGTTCATCAAGATCTTCTTGAGCTGACTGTTTTACAACTTGATACTGCCTCTCGTAATTAGTTAATGTGGAAAACAGTTCTGTATCCTGCCATGTCTTTTTTGTGCTTTGGACAGTAGCTGGTGATACAGAAGGAGAAATACGATGAGAAAATCCAACATTACCAGGCAAGGGCATTCTCAAATCTTTTGGACCTAGTAATCCTAAACTTGGATCTGGCCACACTGTTGTACCTATCATTAGAAAAAAAAATAGCTGCAATATCTGGAAGAAAAGATCAGCTTTAAACTTACCATCAGCATTTTCATCTAGAAGTACAATTGCATGTGGATGGCGTTTATCACCACTTCCTTGGGATGAAAAATGTTTCCCATGAGGCTGATGCAGAGCTTTGGCATAAGATTTCAAATCTTTTCCAGAGATGATGAAATAACGTCGGGACAGTAGCTTAAGAATTTTAAAAAATGTTTTTATTAATATGTGGAAAGGGCAGTGTATAAGTATAAGTAGCCATCCAACAAATTCTAGCATATAGCGATAAACTGAAGAAAAACCAATTGGTTTTAATCGTCAAAATCAAAGTTTTATACTTACTCTCGAAGCCATGTTGGTAATTAATTTGGTATGTGTAATTTTACTTTCGAAACAAACAAATTTTTTTGTACAAAATTGTTTTCGTTCAATAAGCACAACAATACGTAGCACAGCTGATAAAGTTTTTTTGCTTAACGCTTATTTTGGTGATTCACGCCATCTGTTAGTAGAAAAATAATCCGTTACATTTTCGTTAATAATTATTTGTCTGCTTTTTCGTATCAACTCGCCGAAATCTTTTATCGCCCAATTAATCACTAAAAATAATCTGTAGTATATGTTTAGTTCAATTTCAGACTTGAGTAATTGACTAATTGACTACTCTTTTAATCCCTTGCTGCGCGAGCGAGTTTTTCTTCAGGACCCGACCTTCTTTAAACATTTACGGTATCCTGTTGGTTCCGTTTTATAGGGAAGGGTTTACTCAAAGCAACCTATGTCATTTAACTGTTGCGATCCTCCAGACATTGCTCAATTTCAACTGTCATGTCAGTTCTCAATACTAGGGATTCGAAAAGGATGAGGCTTCGAAATGTGATGTTGCGTCTGGAGTTCTTACAAGGATTTTTTCAGTGTTTTCGTCTCTTCTAGAAGGAATAATACAGCACAATTAATTCCAATCATGGCATGCATTCTACGAGACCAATTAAAAGCTTCTGTTTTTTAAAGATATTTGTTAAAGGTGAGTAGGCAGAGTAGCTGCTGACTTGATTTCTCTTTGGTCTGATCAGAACCAGATATGTTGAATCTATGTGAAAAGGAAGTGGTCATGGTCAACTGATCATCAGTGAAGGTTCAAGTTCAAATCTTTTCTTTTTTTTTCATAGATTAACTTCATGTTGAGTTTCGTTAAACATAGCATTGGTAAGTGCTGGAATATAACTGTCCTTCAAACGGTTCGAAATGAAAGATTTATTCATTCACCGAAGAAACGAGTCAAATGACTCAAATGTCAAATGTGGTATTTTTAAAGTGACTAAAATTTAAGCCATTATCATTTATGATTTGATATTTATTTTGATATTGGTTTTTGTAGACCCATCCCCAGCAACGTCAACCTGCAGAAAGAAAAAGGCCGGTTTCTATGACCTTGACGCTCGAAGGTCACGGAGATCATTACGTAAAACGTGTCATGCAGTGGTAGAGGTTGGGTGAGACTGAGAAACGAGAATGACACGTGTTGCTTCATTATCAAAAAGGTACAATAGCCGCAAGTGTAAGCTATTTGGTATTCATTTTGATATTGGTTATTGTAGACCCATCCCCGGCAAAGTCACCTGCAGAAAGAAAGGCCAGTTTGCATTTCAATCGAAGGTCATGGATATCATTACGTAAAAGGTGTCAGGCATTGGTGTAGAGGTTGGGTGAGAACGGGACGTTTTGCTTCATTATCAAAAAGGTAAAATAGCCATTAGGCTTAAGAGGAGGGGTGAGAAAAAATTGTATAAAAGGCGAGAGAAAAGTTGACAGGGATCAGTCGAGTGAGCATCTCCGACACGGTAACAACTCCATATTTCGTCGTAATATCAGTTCGCAATCATGGGTAAATGTTCATTTTTATTTCGAGTCGTAAATCTATTCTATCTTGTTATTAGTTGTTGATACGACTAGTTACCTTCGAAAAATAATTTCCTATTGTTTATTGCATAGTTAATTATGGCATTGTGTTGCTGTTGGGTGTTGTATCGTTGATGTCGACCACGAGAGAAAATCTTTCAAAAGGAAAGAGAAAAGGCAACAGAAGTCCATCGAGTGAGCATCTCCGACCCGGCAACAACTGCATTCTTCGTCGTATTACCAGGTCGCAATCACGGGTAAAAAATCTGTATTTCTACATGGAATTTTGTATCAATTTCCATTTTTTCTATTTGATAATATGTCCGTTAATGTTGAATATTTAATATTGTCTAGTTAACTATGCCGTCATGCTGCTATTGGTTGTTGTATCGTCGATGTCTGGGTCGACCACTGGTGTACCGACGTCTCCTGGATAAGGCGGATACCAAACCGAAACGCCACCACCTTATTACTCAACAACATACGCAACGACCAGATACTACACCGAGGTTGCACTGTTGGGTTTACAGTTAAATCAAAACGGATCGAGATTATTACACCACAACTTGTGCTGCTCCTCGAGCTACACTACCAAAGCGCTAGAGTACTACACCGAGGCACCTACTGAGACTACGCAACTACGTATGCTGCCCCAACCTACGACACCGAGGCTCCAGCTTATTACATTACCAAAGCTGTCGAATTCTACACTGGATCGCCCAAGTACGACAGAAATCACCAACACGGCAGCCCCGAAGTTTCGAATAAACTTCGTTTCAAACAGTATAACGGCAAAGAGTGAAGGTGAGTTCTCTATTATTGTAATTTTGTGCAACTTGTACTAATGACTTGTTTTCCTTCCTTGTCTGTCTATCGAACAAGACAAATTCGACTGCAATCGCGTCGAATTCAATAGCAAAGATAACACATTCGTACGTGTACACCGCGCCGTTAAACTTGACATTGTCGGTCGGCAAGCCGCACTTGACGATGGCCGTACCATCACCTACGACAAGTGCTTTATTGTCACAGGTAAACAGTTTATGCCAAACGAAATTTGTCTTTAAAAGTCTCAATGATTACACCTTTTGAATGTTGAATAACTTTGATAATCTTCCTGCTCGATAGTGTCTTAAGAGCCTATTTAAACTGCTAACAATTTATTTCTGTGAATTAGTTCTACGAATAGAATTAGTTCTACGAATTCCTCTAAAAATGGCCTTTATTTTCTTGTTAGGTGTTAAACGAAAATCTTTTCCAATCCCTGAGCGGTGCCCTTAAAGATGCCCACGAGCACGTAGCGCTGTTCCGCAACATCGATGGCGGTAACATAGGTCGAGTTCTCCGTTCTCCTAAATATTTGAGCCAATGGACAACCGAGAAGGGGAAAGTGGAAAGTGTTAATGTGTTGCCCAAAGCCAATGTTGAGGGTGCAATTTTGGAAGATTACAAGGTCGCATTGACCTTGAACAATTGTCAAAAGGTAAACAGTTATTTCTGTACATGTTTTGGCGATGTTAATTAAAATCTAAAAATTATTTCACCAGATTTAAACTGACCATGTCGTCGCTGCATGTCGGTTGGGACGCAAACACGGATTTGTCTGTTGCTTTTGGTTTGGAAATAGAGGAGAGGAGATTTTGGTGGTTATCGAGTCAATACCGAGCTTGAAGCACGATCGAACGTTTGGTTGGTAAGAATCCTTGAACATTTTATTTCATATTAATTGTACTATTGTGACTACAACTTGACCAACATTGACTGCTCTGATGTTGTTGTTAGATAGTATATGAAGTTCTTGTTAAATTAGATTCTAATTATTGGGTTCGGACTTTTAGGCTGGAGATGTTACGTTCTTTTGTGATATCAAATTGGGTCGCTGTTGTGTGGAACATTATCACCATGCTGTTGTATCAGGGCGATTAGCTGGAGAGAACAATACTGGCAAAGAAACATGGATGAAAAACTGCAGTGCACTGTTACCAAGTGCATTCTTCGTCGTATTATCAGTACGCAATCGGGTAAATATTCTGTTTCACGGAGCTTGTATAAATTATTTGTTTTTTATCTGTTTGTGTAACATATTGAATATTAATGTTCAAATTATTTACCGCATAGTTGATTGTGATGTCGTGATGTTACCGTTTGCCGTATCGTGGAAGGCTGGGTCGATCACTGGTGTACCGATGTCTCCTGGGTATGGCGGATACCTAAGCACCACGCCGCCACCTTACTACACAACGACAACATTCGCAAGAACCGGTTACTACACCGAGGCACACAATTACTACACCACCAAGGCTCCAGAGTATTACACCGCAGCTGATGCTGCCCCGAGTTACATCATCAAACGTACTACACCGAGGCTCCAACTTATTACACCACCAAAGCGGCTGAATACTACACCGAGCCGCCCAAGTACTACACCAACAAGGCTCCAGAGTATTACACCACAACTTGTGCTTCCCCGAGCCGCTACACCGAAGCCCCGAAGTATTACTCTGCCCTAAGCTACACAACTACAACTGAGGCGACCAAGTACTACGCAGCCCCAAATTACTACACAGCGGCTGCTCCTTCGTACTACGTTGAATTGGAATACTACACCTAGGCTTCAGTTTACTACACCACAACCTACGCTACACCTAGATACTACACCGAGGCCCTTATGTACTACACTACCAAGGCACCTGAGTATTATAACACTACTTACGCTGCTCCGACCAACTACACCGAAGCTCCGAAGTATTACTCTATCCCGAGTTACAACACCACTAAGGCACCTGAATATTACACCACACCTTCCGCTTCTCCAACTTACTACAGGGACGTTCCTAAATATTATAACTATGTTCAGATTTGTCGGTCATATCTTAATAGTTACTAGTCACTGGGAATTGTTGAACTTTAATAGGGAAATCAATTTTTTTTTAACCTGGGTGATCATTGTGTACGACTTCTCTTGCCACCTAAAAGCCCTAAGACATTGCGACGTTTTCTTGTATTTTTTGGATCTTTCCTATTTCGCATGTTGGAGGTGACCTATTGCTCTAATCGCTCTGTATTCCGACATATTCTAGTGTTTGAAAAAACTTCATTTACAGGGCAAGTAACGAAAGAGACATACTGTGGTGTTTACTAAAAATTGTTGATGTTACCAGCTCTGTTTTTAACATTAATTGGTGTAACAAATGAGTTGCAGATAGTGTATGGTTTATCACATAAGTTTATTTGAAGGGTCTGGAGTTGATCAGTCTATTGCCTATAACTTATGTAAAACTTTAAAGTTGTAAAAAATATACAAATCTGAACTAAACATTTTTTTATTATATAACTTATAAGACACAGCAAACAAAAACATTAAAAGGAATTGCTTTATTGTCCCACCTCCACCCACAATTCCACCACATTTTACAATCACATACATATATACACCTAAGTTAACCCGTTGGCTGCCACGCCATACAACCCGTAGGTTGCTCTCTACTTACTCTACGCGCCACGTCTGAAGGATCCGTGACCAAAGTGGGACTTGCCATTGCTGACAAGTCCGGGCTGACACGGTGACAGGAGAATCCATCACCGCATCGACAAGGGGGAACTTGGTGCATTGCCAAACAGGCGCCTTTCGGCGCGGCCCATGCTAAGGAGCGGGGAGAACAAAGGCGTGGCAGACAACGGGTTAACTAACACAAACACAAACATATTACCAACAACAAATGATGATCCGCGCTGACACTTTGGAGATACCGGCGACGTTATGGTGTCCATCTTCTCGAAATTTCCTCTGCATTACCTGAATAAAGAGAAATTCAATTCTTAATTACTGACAGGCCAATAAAAGTTACATAAGAAACAATAATCAGGTTTTTTAGCTCAAAGATTTAAATATGCAATTTTTTAAAGTTTAAATCAAGCTTGCAATGTTGAGAACTGTTAACAGAACAAAGCTCACTTGCTAGTCTTTAAAAAAAAATTCCGGAAGTATACCGGAAGTAACCACAGCGCCTCAACCATTGAGCTGTCGTCAAAATAAACCACATATTCGTGATCCCCATGAAATTTGGGGTCGATTAGGTGTGATTTAAACGAAATCCAAAATTTGGCCAAAATCGAGAATTTTCCTGAACTATAGTTCAGGAAAATTTTCGAAACCGGAAGTACGAATACGTAAAAAACATAACATGAACTTTACCACAAATTTGACGAGGATCACGAATATGTGGTTCTTTCGTACGTCAGATGAATATTTACTAAACTACAGACTGAAATGAGTAAACCGGAAGTAGAAATAAAAAATCAAATATCGAAAACCTAACAAGTGAGCTTTGTTGGGGGAATAGTTATCGTTAGTTATCACTAAATTCTTCAACAAAATAACTGCCAATAAATGTTTAAAAAGATGTGCAAAGTAATGAAACTGACTGTTTTGACAGCTGCACATTTTCAAAAAGCCATCTAGCGTTAGAAATAAGAAACGTCCAAGTAAAACTTTGTTTGCGCGCAAAAAGGGCCTGATTTTGGAATTATTACACAGACACAGAGTTTAACGCAACTAGACTATTGGTAGATAACCTAAGAAAATAAGTCAATTGTCCGGTACCTGCCCATAATCCCGAGGTAAGTAACTGCAGGTGTGTAACAGCAAAGGGTAGCGACCACGGAAGTGTTCCAACTCGTCGGTGAAGTAAGACAAGTTGTAGCAGCAAAAGCAGTGAAGCTAGATGAGCGTACGTTTGGAAGATGAGGATGGAGCAGAACGTTGCTGGATGTCCCTCTTCCTTCATGGACAAAGGTCAGCATTGGCTTAAGGATCTAGTATGTGCTCTGTAAAAAAATGTATTGCATTAATGAAATGAAAATATAACAGTTAATAAAGCATTTCAATCTTTACCTATACTTAGAAGCACACTGAAGATTTTCATGATAAAAAACCGCAAAAATGGAAATCACAGCAACCAACAGCCTTACTCCTTAGGTTGAGGTAAGTTTCCTGATGCTAAAGAAAGTGTCATGAAGTATTGCAGTAGCGTAGTGATAGGTTATATTGATGCTTACCTTTATCATGAATGGTGCTGAATTTAGTAAGGCATTTGATGTGGTGTGGTTGGTGTGGTAGCAGTAATGGGGAAATACCTTGTCTCCACACATTTGTATTCCACGATATGTGTGCTTCACACATGAGATTCAGGCTTTTGACAACATGATGGGTCTGTTGGAGGGAATTAAGTGACTGAGCGCTAAGTCAACTTTTTGGAATGACTGACAGTTTATGCATCTAAAATTTGAAGAAATAAGTTGGTACAGTATAAAAATAAGGAAATTAGGTCAAGATAAACCTACATATGATACGAAGTTCAATTTGGTATATGAAATCACACGAATATAAGTATTAATTAGGGTCTAGCATCCAATTGTTTCGCCCATTTTGCCTCGTTTCACGATGTAACAACAACAAGGGCGACACTTGCGACATCTAGTAACCAGTTTTTAATTCTAAGTTGGTTGCACAGTCAAAGCTCATTATTTATTGGAGTTCTATTGTCGTGTTTGGAGTTCTACTGTCGAGCACTGGAGTTCTATTGTCGGGTATTTTAAATAAAATATTGGGGTTCTATACTTCTATTGACGGGTATTTTTAATAATATTGCAACCAACTTAGGATTCAAAACTCGTTACTAGATGTCGCTAGTGTCGCCTTTGTTGTTGTTACATCGTGAAACAAGGCAAAATGGGTGAAACAATTAGATGCTAATTAATACTTATATTCCTGTGATTTCATATACCAAATTGAACTTCGTATCATATGTAGGTTTATCTTGACCTAATTTCCTTATTTTTATGCTGTACTAACTTATTTCTTCAAATTTTAGATGCATACTGTCAGTCATTCCAAAAAGCTGACTTAGCGCTCAGTCACTTTCCCTCCAATAGACCCATCATGTTGTAAAAGCCTAAAACTCATGTGTGAAGCTCACATATCGTGGAATACAAATGTGTGGAGACAAGGTATTTCCCCATTACTGCTACAACACCAACCACACCACATCAAATGCCATAATCAATTCAGCACCATTCACCCATATGATAAAGGTAAGCATCAATATAACCTATCACCACGCTACTGCAATACTTCATGACACTTTCATTAGCATCAGGAAATTTACCTCAACCTAAGGAGTAAGGCTGTTGGTTGCTGTGATTCCATTTTTGCGGTTTTTAACATGAAAATCTCAGTGTGCTTCTTAGTATAGGTAAAGATTGAAATGCTTTATTAACTGTTATATTTTCAATTCATTAATGCAATACATTTTTTTACAGAGCATGTAATAGATCCTTAAGCCAATGCTGACCTTAGTCCATGAAGGAAGAGGGACATCCAGCAACGTTCTGCTCCATCCTTATCTTCCCGTCGTACACTCATCTAGCTTCACTGCTTTTGCTGCTACAACTTCACCGACGAGTGTCTTACTTCACCGACGAGTTGGAACACTTCAGTGGTCGCTACCCTTTGCTGATACACACCTACAGTTACTCACCACGGGATTATGCCCAGGTACCCGACAATTGACTTACTTTCGTAGATTATCTACTAATAATATAGTTGCGTAAAACTCTGTGTCTGTGTAATAATTCCAAAATCAGGCCCTTCTTGCGCGCAAACAAAGTTTTACTTGGAAGTTTCTTTTTTCTAACGCTAGATGGCTTTTTGAAAATGTGCAGCTGTCAAAACAGTCAGTTTCATTACTTTGCACATCTTTTTAAACATTTATTGGCAGTTATTTTGTTAAAATATTTAGTGATAACTAACGATAACTATTCCCCCAACAAAGCTCACTTGTTAGGTTTTCGATATTTGATTTTTTATTTCTACTTCCGGTTTACTCATTTCAGTCTGTAGTTTAGTAAATATTCATCTGACGTACGAAAGAACCACATATTCGTGATCCTCGTCAAATTTGTGGTAAAGTTCATGTTATGTTTTTTACGTATTCGTACTTCCGGTTTCGAAAATTTTCCTGAACTATAGTTCAGGAAAATTCTCGATTTTGGCCAAATTTTGGATTTCGTTTAAATCACACCTAATCGACCCCAAATTTCATGGGGATTACGAATATGTGGTTTATTTTGACGACAGCTCAATGGTTGAGGCGCTGTGGTTACTTCCGGTATACTTCCGGAATTTTTTTTTAAAGACTAGCAAGTGAGCTTTGTTCTGTTAACAGTTCTCAACATTGCAAGCTTGATTTAAACTTTAAAAAATTGCATATTTAAATCTTTGAGCTAAAAAACCTGATTATTGTTTCTTATGTAACTTTTATTGGCCTGTCAGTAATTAAGAATTGAATTTCTCTTTATTCAGGTAATGCAGAGGAAATTTCGAGAAGATGGACACCATAACGTCGCCGGTATCTCCAAAGTGTCAGCGCGGATCATCATTTGTTGTTGGTAATATGTTTGTGTTTGTGTTAGTTAACCCGTTGTCTGCCACGCCTTTGTTCTCCCCGCTCCTTAGCATGGGCCGCGCCGAAAGGCGCCTGTTTGGCAATGCACCAAGTTCCCCCTTGTCGATGCGGTGATGGATTCTCCTGTCACCGTGTCAGCCCGGACTTGTCAGCAATGGCAAGTCCCACTTTGGTCACGGATCCTTCAGACGTGGCGCGTAGAGTAAGTAGAGAGCAACCTACGGGTTGTATGGCGTGGCAGCCAACGGGTTAACTTAGGTGTATGTATGTATGTGATTGTAAAATGTGGTGGAATTGTGGGTGGAGGTGGGACAATAAAGCAATTCCTTTTAATGTTTTTGTTTGCTGTGTCTTATAAGTTATATAATAAAAAAATGTTTAGTTCAGATTTGTATATTTTTTACAACTTTAAAGTTTTACATAAGTTATAGGCAATAGACTGATCAACTCCAGACCCTTCAAATAAACTTATGTGATAAACCATACACTATCTGCAACTCATTTGTTACACCAATTAATGTTAAAAACAGAGCTGGTAACATCAACAATTTTTAGTAAACACCACAGTATGTCTCTTTCGTTACTTGCCCTGTAAATGAAGTTTTTTCAAACACTAGAATATGTCGGAATACAGAGCGATTAGAGCAATAGGTCACCTCCAACATGCGAAATAGGAAAGATCCAAAAAATACAAGAAAACGTCGCAATGTCTTAGGGCTTTTAGGTGGCAAGAGAAGTCGTACACAATGATCACCCAGGTTAAAAAAAAATTGATTTCCCTATTAAAGTTCAACAATTCCCAGTGACTAGTAACTATTAAGATATGACCGACAAATCTGAACATAGTTATAATATTTAGGAACGTCCCTGTAGTAAGTTGGAGAAGCGGAAGGTGTGGTGTAATATTCAGGTGCCTTAGTGGTGTTGTAACTCGGGATAGAGTAATACTTCGGAGCTTCGGTGTAGTTGGTCGGAGCAGCGTAAGTAGTGTTATAATACTCAGGTGCCTTGGTAGTGTAGTACATAAGGGCCTCGGTGTAGTATCTAGGTGTAGCGTAGGTTGTGGTGTAGTAAACTGAAGCCTAGGTGTAGTATTCCAATTCAACGTAGTACGAAGGAGCAGCCGCTGTGTAGTAATTTGGGGCTGCGTAGTACTTGGTCGCCTCAGTTGTAGTTGTGTAGCTTAGGGCAGAGTAATACTTCGGGGCTTCGGTGTAGCGGCTCGGGGAAGCACAAGTTGTGGTGTAATACTCTGGAGCCTTGTTGGTGTAGTACTTGGGCGGCTCGGTGTAGTATTCAGCCGCTTTGGTGGTGTAATAAGTTGGAGCCTCGGTGTAGTACGTTTGATGATGTAACTCGGGGCAGCATCAGCTGCGGTGTAATACTCTGGAGCCTTGGTGGTGTAGTAATTGTGTGCCTCGGTGTAGTAACCGGTTCTTGCGAATGTTGTCGTTGTGTAGTAAGGTGGCGGCGTGGTGCTTAGGTATCCGCCATACCCAGGAGACATCGGTACACCAGTGATCGACCCAGCCTTCCACGATACGGCAAACGGTAACATCACGACATCACAATCAACTATGCGGTAAATAATTTGAACATTAATATTCAATATGTTACACAAACAGATAAAAAACAAATAATTTATACAAGCTCCGTGAAACAGAATATTTACCCGATTGCGTACTGATAATACGACGAAGAATGCACTTGGTAACAGTGCACTGCAGTTTTTCATCCATGTTTCTTTGCCAGTATTGTTCTCTCCAGCTAATCGCCCTGATACAACAGCATGGTGATAATGTTCCACACAACAGCGACCCAATTTGATATCACAAAAGAACGTAACATCTCCAGCCTAAAAGTCCGAACCCAATAATTAGAATCTAATTTAACAAGAACTTCATATACTATCTAACAACAACATCAGAGCAGTCAATGTTGGTCAAGTTGTAGTCACAATAGTACAATTAATATGAAATAAAATGTTCAAGGATTCTTACCAACCAAACGTTCGATCGTGCTTCAAGCTCGGTATTGACTCGATAACCACCAAAATCTCCTCTCCTCTATTTCCAAACCAAAAGCAACAGACAAATCCGTGTTTGCGTCCCAACCGACATGCAGCGACGACATGGTCAGTTTAAATCTGGTGAAATAATTTTTAGATTTTAATTAACATCGCCAAAACATGTACAGAAATAACTGTTTACCTTTTGACAATTGTTCAAGGTCAATGCGACCTTGTAATCTTCCAAAATTGCACCCTCAACATTGGCTTTGGGCAACACATTAACACTTTCCACTTTCCCCTTCTCGGTTGTCCATTGGCTCAAATATTTAGGAG
This sequence comes from Daphnia pulex, assembly GCF_021134715.1. Classification (NCBI taxonomy): domain Eukaryota; kingdom Metazoa; phylum Arthropoda; class Branchiopoda; order Diplostraca; family Daphniidae; genus Daphnia; species Daphnia pulex. Next base: position 4,657,221 of record NC_060018.1, on the reverse strand, counting down.
AACGGAGAACTCGACCTATGTTACCGCCATCGATGTTGCGGAACAGCGCTACGTGCTCGTGGGCATCTTTAAGGGCACCGCTCAGGGATTGGAAAAGATTTTCGTTTAACACCTAACAAGAAAATAAAGGCCATTTTTAGAGGAATTCGTAGAACTAATTCTATTCGTAGAACTAATTCACAGAAATAAATTGTTAGCAGTTTAAATAGGCTCTTAAGACACTATCGAGCAGGAAGATTATCAAAGTTATTCAACATTCAAAAGGTGTAATCATTGAGACTTTTAAAGACAAATTTCGTTTGGCATAAACTGTTTACCTGTGACAATAAAGCACTTGTCGTAGGTGATGGTACGGCCATCGTCAAGTGCGGCTTGCCGACCGACAATGTCAAGTTTAACGGCGCGGTGTACACGTACGAATGTGTTATCTTTGCTATTGAATTCGACGCGATTGCAGTCGAATTTGTCTTGTTCGATAGACAGACAAGGAAGGAAAACAAGTCATTAGTACATGTTGCACAAAATTACAATAATAGAGAACTCACCTTCACTCTTTGCCGTTATACTGTTTGAAACGAAGTTTATTCGAAACTTCGGGGCTGCCGTGTTGGTGATTTCTGTCGTACTTGGGCGATCCAGTGTAGAATTCGACAGCTTTGGTAATGTAATAAGCTGGAGCCTCGGTGTCGTAGGTTGGGGCAGCATACGTAGTTGCGTAGTCTCAGTAGGTGCCTCGGTGTAGTACTCTAGCGCTTTGGTAGTGTAGCTCGAGGAGCAGCACAAGTTGTGGTGTAATAATCTCGATCCGTTTTGATTTAACTGTAAACCCAACAGTGCAACCTCGGTGTAGTATCTGGTCGTTGCGTATGTTGTTGAGTAATAAGGTGGTGGCGTTTCGGTTTGGTATCCGCCTTATCCAGGAGACGTCGGTACACCAGTGGTCGACCCAGACATCGACGATACAACAACCAATAGCAGCATGACGGCATAGTTAACTAGACAATATTAAATATTCAACATTAACGGACATATTATCAAATAGAAAAAATGGAAATTGATACAAAATTCCATGTAGAAATACAGATTTTTTACCCGTGATTGCGACCTGGTAATACGACGAAGAATGCAGTTGTTGCCGGGTCGGAGATGCTCACTCGATGGACTTCTGTTGCCTTTTCTCTTTCCTTTTGAAAGATTTTCTCTCGTGGTCGACATCAACGATACAACACCCAACAGCAACACAATGCCATAATTAACTATGCAATAAACAATAGGAAATTATTTTTCGAAGGTAACTAGTCGTATCAACAACTAATAACAAGATAGAATAGATTTACGACTCGAAATAAAAATGAACATTTACCCATGATTGCGAACTGATATTACGACGAAATATGGAGTTGTTACCGTGTCGGAGATGCTCACCCGACTGATCCCTGTCAACTTTTCTCTCGCCTTTTATACAATTTTTTCTCACCCCTCCTCTTAAGCCTAATGGCTATTTTACCTTTTTGATAATGAAGCAAAACGTCCCGTTCTCACCCAACCTCTACACCAATGCCTGACACCTTTTACGTAATGATATCCATGACCTTCGATTGAAATGCAAACTGGCCTTTCTTTCTGCAGGTGACTTTGCCGGGGATGGGTCTACAATAACCAATATCAAAATGAATACCAAATAGCTTACACTTGCGGCTATTGTACCTTTTTGATAATGAAGCAACACGTGTCATTCTCGTTTCTCACCCAACCTCTACCACTGCATGACACGTTTTACGTAATGATCTCCGTGACCTTCGAGCGTCAAGGTCATAGAAACCGGCCTTTTTCTTTCTGCAGGTTACGTTGCTGGGGATGGGTCTACAAAAACCAATATCAAAATAAATATCAAATCATAAATGATAATGTCTTAAATTTTAGTCACTTTAAAAATACCACATTTGACATTTGAGTCATTTGACTCGTTTCTTCGGTGAATGAATAAATCTTCCATTTCGAACCGTTTGAAGGACAGTCGGTTTTTTTAAATATTCTACTGCAAACTTTTCTAAGTTTCAAACACATAATAATCCTTGCACCTGCGGTCGGAGAAGAAAATCTAAAAAAAGAAAAACGATAAAAAAAGGTAAATTATTTATATAAAAAAGTACAAATCAAAGCTTCTCATAAAACGGTTGAATAAAATCAATAAAATAAGAAATTAGACGCAATTGCAAAAGCTCGATAGACTGTCAGAGTTCGTCCGCTACGTTTACAACGCACAACTCAAAAATGAACTTAAATGATCCTAAGTATCCATCCAGGAGAAGCGGGGTGAATCGTATTTCCATAACTGATTTAGGGGTATCTAAAATGCAAATCAAATGATTGATTGACAATACCTGAACTCTAGAGCTATGGATTTTGTAACCGCAAATCAACAATGAGATCCTGCTAGCAGCTATTTAACATAAATGAATAACATTTACAGGAGCTACCCTTACCCTGTCTTTTACATTGACAGGTCTACCATCTTGAATAGTTGATTACCGCCAGAATCTATCGCGTGTCGTTTGATGCTGCATGAACAAAAGGGAAAACAAATTTCACCCTGTTACATATATGGATATACATGGAAAATTTTTGAAACCGGAAGTGCGCGTACGTAAAAAACAGAACATGAACTTTACCACAAATTTTACGAGGATCACGAATATGTGGTTCTTTTGTGCGTCAGATCAATATTTACTAAACTACTAACAGAAATGAGAAAACCGGAAGTAGAAAAAAAACACATTATTAAAAAATCTAACAATTGAGCTGTGTTGGTGGAATAGTTATCATCAGTTTTCACTAAAAAATTTCCACACAACAGCTGCCGATAAATGTTTAAAGAGATTTGAAAGTAACTTAAACTGACTATTTTGACAGCTGATAATTATCGAAAAGCCATCTAGCGTTAGAAAAAAGAAACGTCTAAGTAACACTTCTTTTGCGCGCAAGAAGGGCCTGATTTTGGAATTATTACACAGACAGAGAGTTTAACGCAAATAGATTACTAGTAGATAATCTACGAAATAAGTCAATTGTCCGGTACCTGGCCATAATCCCGTGGTGAGTGACTGCAGGTGTGTCACAGACTGAAGTGATCCAACTCGCCAGTGAAGCAAGAAAAGTTGTTAAGCAGCATAAGAAGCACTGAAGTAGTGAAGCTGGATGAGCGTAAGTCTTGAAGATAAGGATGGAGCAGAACGTTGGTGGAAGTCCCTATTCTGTCATGGACAAAATCAACCATTGGCTCAAGGATGTCCGTGGGGATCTTGCATGCTCTGTAAAACAAATGTATTACATAAATGAAAATATTAAAAAGCACATCAATCTTTACCTTTTCTAAGAAGCACACTGAAATGTTCATGATGAAAAACCGTAATAATGGAATTACAGCAACAAACTGCATTACTCTTCAGGTGGGATAAATTTCCTGACGCTAAAGAAAGTGTTATGAAGTATTGCAATAGTGTGGTGAAAGGTGATATTGATGCTTACCTTTATCTTATGGGTGATGATTTAGTAAGACATCTGACGTAGTGTGGTTGATGTGGTAGCAGTAATGGGAAAATACCTTATCTGCGCACATTTGCATTCCACTATATGTGTGCATCAAACATGAGTTTTAGGCTTTTGACAGCATGAGGATCTAATGGATGGAAAGTGACTGAGCGCTAAGTCAACTTGTTGGGATGGCTGACAGAAGCTATGCTGCATCTGAAATTTGAAGAAATAAGTTGGTATAATATGAAAATTAAGAAAGTAGGTCAAGATAAACCTACATAAGATACGAAGTTCAATTTGGTATTTGAAATCACAGGAATATAAGTATAATTAGCATGGCCATGATAATTAGCAACAATTTGTTTCGCCCATTTCGCCTCGATTCATGACATGGGGAACGTAGGAACACAAAGAAATCTTATGTTAGTTGCACAATCACAGTCGCAGCATACATGACATTGACATTACACGTCTAACACGAATGACGAATCGAAGATCGAAGATCGAACAGACAATCCGCCACCTGACAGTTACAATTTTTAGCCACCTAGTGACAAGCGACAGATTCTTTATCATACACCAAGGCTGACCAAGGAGTTCAAATGCGGAAATTCCCAAAGCAAGTTAGTATCCTTTGCCAGAAGCACTGCTTACCTGCTTGCTACCATGACTGATGAAACAGATAGTATAATTCATGGCAATCTTGTGAATAATGAAGGTTTTCAAAATGTCAGCAATTGTGATAAAGATAATGAAAGTCAGCAATTAGGAGAGAGTTGGTTTTCACCACCAATTACATCAACTCAAATAGTGTCATTTGATTTGATAAGTTCTGATGGAGATTTTTCACAAGATGAACTGCTCTTAGGCAATGAGAAGCATTCAGCAGATGGGACAATTTCATCGGATGAGATTATGCTATTCACAGATCCTGCTTACTTACTAGCTCTTTCACCTCTCTGTGACCAGACCAATGTTTCTGAAACTCCCCCTCCACAAGGGGAATCCCTAAATTGGGAAAACAGAAATGTTACAGATTATCTGTTTAATAGCAGTAATTTAATAACCGTTGAGTCTTCAAATAATATTTCAATCCAAACTATTAGAGCGCCTTCAAAAAGAATGTTCCTTCAAGAAAAAAGCAAGAAATCAGCTAAGATAAAGAAACCAAAAGTAGAAGGTTACAGTTGCAAGCTGAATGGAACAATGTATCAAGTATATAATTAATACTTTATTCTATAATTTTATGCCATCTTATATAACTGCTCTTTTATTACAGGTTTTTAGTAGGGATTTGGATGTACTTGAAGCCATTGAAAGAGGACTTAAAGTAATACAAGAGAAGATTCGTCAACAGGGAATGTGTAATGTGAGGCCTCTTTGTCTACAACTAAATCAAATTGAAACGATGATGGGTATTCTTGATAATGAACAGCTTGAACTAGGGATGCCTCTTGAGGTATGTGTTCTATCTCAATTACATACTATGCTTGTAGGTCAATTTTTCAAATTTCAAAGTTATAATCTTCTACTGAAGGTATGGAAGGAAATGATGGCACTTACCAAAGCTATGTTTAATGAAACTCTACATGAAGTTAATCTATGCAAAAAAAAAAGATTTGAACTTGAAACCTTCACTGATGAGTTGACCACTTCCTTTTCACATAGCTTCAACATATCTGGTTCTGAGCAGACCAAAGAGAAATCAAGTCAGCAGCCACTCACCTTTAACAAGTATCTTTACAAAAATAAGGCTTTAAACAGTCTCATAGAATGTATGCCATGATTGCAATTAATTTTGTTTTATTATTCCTTCTAGAAGAGATGAAAACACTGAAAAAATCCTTGTTAGAACTCCAGACGCAACAGCATCACATTTCGAATCCCAAGTATTGAGAAATGACATGACAGTTGAAATTGAGCAAGAAGAGAATGGTATCCAATTGTCTGGAGTATCGCAGCAGTTAAACGACACAATTACGCAAGAATCCGCTAATGAAATCCCCAAGAAGACGCCAACCCAAACAACTTTAAGAAAGCAACGATCATTGAGAAGCTTAAAGAAAAAATCCTCCAAGAAATCTTATGCACCCAATACAAGCGGAACATGTGAGGAAAGCCATAAATCAACTTTACCTCGAAAAAATGTTCTCCGAATGGATACCTCGACAGACGGTTTCCGGCGTCCTGATGAAGTTGATTTGAACCTTCCGTTAGCTGAAGATTCCATCCACGAAAGAAACCCTTTACAGACACTTGCAATGCCATCGACTGACACCACCATACCGATCAGCGGAAACTACTTGGAAATCTGTCGAAATTCCTTCAGTTCCACCCTCAATGCAAATGAATCGCTGTTATCTCAAAAAAAATTGCAGGTTAATGACTCACAATTGAATCCTGTTCGCGTCACCATCAGCAACGGTTTCAATTCATCACAGCAAATGGAAGAAATTGTTATCGCAGAGAACGTAAATGCTACCAACTACCAAGATGAATCCTTTATTGTTGAAGCCTCACAGAATTCGACGCTCTCTTTGTTCAGTGGAAACCGGAAATGTTTACCCAAAATAGTGATGATGAGTTTCAACCTGCATCCATTTGTCCTTAAAGGAGTTTTATCCCCTGGCAAAAATAACATGAAAATGAACATTAACAATCGCATATACATAGGATCTCTAACACCTGATGGGACAATTGAAATGAACGGTTTCAGTTTCCCGACAATAGGAAATTGGATAAAGTCCGTTGAAGGGAAAAGGTTTGGATGTTTAAGTCGTACAGTTCAGAAAACTTTGGAACTGCAGTACAATGGCAAACCTCTAGTAGAAGTGCTTGACGAAGGAGGGAAATTAAACAAATCACTTTTGAAGGACAACGTCGAAATTTCTCCGAGCAATTTCACTCAATATCCCACATTACAACCTCCAAAAGCAGATAGCAATCTTCCACCGAAAACAGCTCCAGTTATCCCTGTTCAAAACCCGCCTTCACATCCACAAACCACAGACGAAGTTGGCCAGAAAAACGCAAAATCGAATAATGATTTGAATACTAAAGAAGATCTGCAACTAGTTCCCGACGAGATGACACGTCACATCAAAACCATTTTTCTTCACGCTCCAGATGAGTATTTTCCCATTTGTCAGTGCGTTGAACAGTACTGGTGCGGTGCACAACCCTTTCCAAAACACCTTTTAGACGAAGTCGATTCTTGGTAGTTTAGTCGGTCTTAATCTATTTTCTTGTGAATTTTCGTTCGAAAATAAAATGCTGTTCAATAAACACATCGTATTGACTGATTAATAGCTCAGTAGTTGTACTGTACACGCACACGCCCCCCTCAAGAAAAAAAAAGGAAAAACAATTTGTGGAAAGAAAACAGAGTGGGAGAAATTATAGATTTAAAATTAAAGAAAAGGTGTCGCAGTTTAAGTAAAGCAAAAGGAAGTCTTAATTTTGTTGGTTGAAACCTCTTGTTCCGTCAGGACCCTTTGGCAGGCGGACGAGACAAGATTCCTCTGTTCGTAGATTTTCCATTCGATTTTGTAATTTACTTATACTAAAAAAAAAATAACATAATAAACTTACTAATTATATTCTGGTTGTTCTAAGTTAGAATTCCAGATACTTACCCAAGGTCTGGCAAAGGTATGTTGGCTGGAGCAGCTTCGCCTAGAATTCGTAGTCGTGCTTCAGCATACTCTGCTTCTTTCTACATTAAGAAATCATATCTTTAGTTAAACCCAATCACTTACAAATTCAATTTTAATAATAATGGAAATACCTGTTGGAGTGTTTTAACCAGGGGCTTGGGTTTAGCTTGGCCATTCGATGAAGCAAAAGCACCCTGTTGGTGAGCATGAGCTGATCCATTATGCTGAGGTCGCTTAAGAATTTTAATCTGAGGAGGCGGTCCAAGAACATTAGGTTTCACACTACCATCTCCATTGAACAAAAAGTGAGTTTGCTGTTGAATTTCATCAGGATTCCTAATCAAGACACAAATTGAAAATTAAAAGGCTGACTACACTCAAGAAGGAATTAAGGGAACTCAACACTAATGCAATTTCCCGAACTAAAATCTGTCATTACGAAAATGAATGGGATAATAAGTAAAATTTAGCATACCTCACTTCTTCTGGTATTCTGGTCTTCAAACTTTGAAGTTTTTTATCAAGAAGCTAAAATATGTAAAGATGACTTACTATTATGAATATGACGGTAGCAAAAGACTTCAAGAAATATTCGACTTACACCAGAATCAGCCATCTGTTCCCAATCATCAAGAATCTCACCATCAGACGGAGGGCTTTTCATTTGGAAAGAAGACATGTAGGCCATTCACTGTTTCGTTTAAACTGAAATGAGTAGTAGCAATTAATCACAATTGATACACGCCAACATTTTTTCGTCTCACGTACAGCATGTGTGCAGATTTTAAATGGTTAACCTACCTATAGAAACTGAATAAAAGTTTTTGCAGTTGATGAAGTTAATGAATCATAGTTCTTTAGATAGTCGGTTCGAAACGAACAAAACAAAGGGAAAACTGTAGATGGTAGAAATTATTCCTTTATCCCTGATCACCGACTCAGATTTCGACGACGGACATGTTCCATTGAAGAGCCATTTACTTTCTTAAATGTATACAGCTTTTGCTGTTGCCAGATTGAATCATTAGGCGTCTCTCGCATACGGTACTCAGGAATGCGCCAATGCGCCTTCGTGGAATGCCGAATGCAGCAGGCTAGCAGCTGATTGAACTGCAGATAGTATTTTGATAATTTCCCATTTACAGTTCTTTATATTTGATAAAAATCAAACAGTATTTTATACTATTTTATTTCACTATTTTTATTAAACCAAACGAAACGTCAGTTGGTTGTTAAGAATTCAAATTCATTCGATGTTAGTGTTAACACCTTTTCTCTGGGTAACACTGAATGTGATGTTTCCGAATTTCAGAAAATTTCAAAGAATAAATATTGGAACCAATTTAGATAATATATTTCTCCGTTAACAACAACAAAAGAATCATCCCAAGATATGGGTTCTCAAAAGCAGATTTTTTTTCCTTAATTATTTACATAAGGCCACACAAAAATCAAAAAAAGCATTTGAAAATGTAAAACCAACAACCCAGTGGGAAAAAAAAATTAGATAAAATTGAAACAAGCAAATTTCGACGGTAAAATAACGAGAAAAAAATCTATAATATCACGTTTCATAAAAAAAAAAAAAACTCATGATGTTTCTCTTTTTAGCGTGCTGCTGGTTTCTTAAGATTCATTCGCCAAGGTGAAATGATAACGCCCACTCCAGCTGATTCAGCGGGGCGAGGCGACGTAGACACTGGGTGATTACCTACCGACGACGAAACTGATGCGGCTTCCGCTTTCACCTCTTCAGAAGGATGGCTTCTATTTTGCGATCTTGACAATAAAACCACAAAAGATTGAGAGTTTATTACCGTGATGCCAAATTATTAATTAACATTTATAAGAAAACTAACTGTTTGACATCCTCAACTTCCTTCCGATCGGACGAAGTTGCTGTAGTTGTAGTGCGCTGTAGGAGTTGGCGCTTCCATGCCGGCATGGATTGTTGCCTCTTCTCCTCGAGCTCACGCTGACGCTGTTCCTCGGCTTCCTTTTTGGCCTTTTCAGCTGCTTTGCGAGCAAGCATCTGCCGCTTCCATTCGGGAATCACAGCTCCCGTTACGTCCTTGTCCGGTACCTTATTCAACAATCAAAAACATTTATAGATGCTACGACGTTTCTTTTCAAAAGAAAAAACAAAACAAAACAAACATAAGTATTCAAAAACATATTAAGGATAGAATACCTTCTCCAAAAAGTTGTCATATGTAAACTGTTTCTCAAACTCCTTGGCCTGAGTTTGTTCTTGCTGAACTTCCTCTTTGGCGCGTTCAACTCTTAGTTTCTTAATACCAACTACAGAGATATCTTTGCAGGTTTTAAGTTCAGCGATCAGATCAAGCTGAACGGGAATTACTTCGGCTGGAAACAAAAAATTGTCAACTTTTATAATAAATCTAAAATCAGGATGCAATGTATGTACACAGCAAATACCAATTGGGAGAGGAGCAGCAGCTCTCGATGGTGCCGATACGGTTTTCGCTAGTTTATTTTCAGTTTTGCGCAACTGGACACTCTGAAGGTCAAGAATGCTGATGGACGACAGAGGCTGCGATAGCGAATTCGTCGGTGCCAATGGTGCGTGATGTGGTTGCGACTGTTGTTGCTGATGATTGTTGACACTTTGAGTAGTTGTCAAAGGCTTGTGGTACGAAACATAAGAGTCATCTTCCGGAATGACCGGTAGCGGGGGTGGAGGAGGTGCTGACATAGACGCATTGCTGAGCAGTGCCACTACAGGACTTTTAGTCGTCTCATTATTGACTGCGGGAGCAATTGGCACGGTTTCATTGGTTTCCGCTTCTTCTTCCTCATTATCCGGCAGTGATTGGACTTCTTCATATACATTCTCTGTGTCGACGTCATTCAACTCTCCTTGGTCTAGTTCCACTCGTTTTTCTTCCTGTTCCTTGACGCTCTCAAACGCAGGCAGAGGCACTGAAGAATAGACGATTGGAGCAGGTGCGTGTCGCTGATTGTGCATGGGAGGAGGTCGGATGGACCTGTTTGACGGTTGAGCCATATTGATAGACTTCAGGTATTCCGACGGCTTGATCAACGTGTCAGTCTCGGATGGTGACGGAAATTTCGGAGGGATGAAGGGTAGGGCCATTTGCTTGCTCAGCAAGATGTGTTTGTTGCTACTTGGACCGCCGTTTACCGGATTGGCAGCCTGTTGCTGGTCGGCATGCAAACGCAAGGACTCCATTAGTGCGTCACCCATGTCCGCTGGTAGCGACATCGGCCGATTCAAGCAGGTATGACCTGTTTGTGTGACAAGTAGAGAACAAGATATATCAGACCTAGATTTCACTAAACTGGCATTTATCAAACAATTTCTTCGTCAACTCGTTGCATACTGACCTGATTCATTGCGGATGCCCTTCCTGGTGTTGCGAAGGAACGAGGGTTTCATCGTCGGGTCATCGGTGTTTCTTGTAGCGTAGAATTGCCTAGTGGCTTCGGCTAGAGTAAGGTTGATTGGACCTCCTACACTGCTGCTGTCGTCGTCGTTACTCCTATCGGAATCTTCAGCTCCCGAATCCGAAGTCAGTGACGAGGAGACGGAAGAACTTTCCACGTCGGCCAGATTTCCTTCTTCCCTCGAGTCCTCGGCTCGGAACGGCGGAGGAGGAGGAGGTGGTGGCGGCAGTGTGTTGCACGAACTCGGTTGCCTGTCCGAAACATGAAATCCCGTTGGAATTATTTAACATAAAAAAAAATGAAAATAAAAAAAAAAAAAAAAAAAAAAAACGGGAGGCAACACGGTACCGGTGTTCCATTCCCATCGACGGAGAAATGGCTGTACGGGTGAACGAATCGTCGGCTTGTCGACTATGAAAATGCGGCAAGTCATTGGAAACATCAGACGGCGATCCGCAAAATTCTGAAAAAGATAAAACCAAAGTTAATACAAACTAATGGACTGCGGTTAATGTAATTTTCAGGAGCGACACTTACCCGGAGGCGGAGGGATGGAAATGATGTCATCTTCATCCTCATCAGAAGACGTATCATTCCGTAGAGCGTTCGGATTTTCGTAAACGCTTCGAGCACTGGAATTCGGCACGGAGTAAATCTCCTCGTACTCATTTTCCGGTCCTCGAGCGGAAGATCTCGACGAGGAGGAAGATGAGGGAGAAGAAGAAGAAGAAGAGGAAGAGGAAGAGGAAGAAGAAGATGAGGAGGAGGAGGAAGAGGTCGGTGTTGACGGCGAAGACAATTCTGACGATGAAACCGAAGACGAGTGACTGCTGGATGCCTATAAAAATAAATCGTAAATGAAATCGAATAATCCCCTAGTTAATCACTAAAATGATGGGACAATACATACGTGGAACTCTTCCGATTGCGCAGATTGAATCAGATTGTTGTTATTGTCTTCGTCGTTTGTTAAACTGGCAGAATCCGAACCGTCGCATTCCGAGGAAGCTGACTCCGTCGTTGCCATTTTCGAGCTGCCAGAGTGAGACCGGCACGACTCGGAATCCTTCAAACCGCAGAAGCCGGCTCCAGCAAAGTTTGTTGGACGTTTTTTGTCGATTATTTCTTTGCCAGCGACAAACAGTTCCTTGACACGCGTGTAGACGATGGAATCTGGATCGTGCAGATAAAATGGTTTTTGCTGGGGGTCCGTATGTTGGTTCTCATGATGGTGATGATGATGAGTATGACGGTGGTGGTGGTGGTGACGATGGCCGGAGCTCAAATTTTGGTTTTTGCGGTTCTCCAGCTGGTCAGACGGATTGAGAAAGAAACTTGTCTGGTTGGGAATGGTTCTCGACAGTGCTGCCAAGTCAACCTCTTTGCGGGGGTGCAGATAGAAGGGCTTTCGGTTTTGTCCGGGTTCATCTTTCTTGGATTCGGTACGCTTCCTGTCGAGAGTCGGTTCGGATTCGGTGACGGGCGAGTGACAAGTCGAGCTGCTCGAATGCAGGCAATCGCAGCTGGGCGAACAAGAGAAATCCGCGTCATCTTCGTCCTCGACTTCCTCAGACACTTCGTCCAACGTGCTGCAATTGCTTTGAGCGGAACGCTGTTTGGAACAGATGCAGCTTTGCGATTGGCTGCTGCTCCCGTCGTCCGACTGCAGCATCATCAGATCCGATTCGTAGTCTGGGTCGGTTCCATTTTGGACCAGCAGAGTCAAGCACTGCAACGTGAAATCAATGTTTTAACATGTGAAAAATTTCAAATTTCATTCGAGGAACAACACAAACAACAGAGGAAACGTAACGTCGACCCACTTCGAGTTGTTCATTTTCGGCGGCATCGTTGAGCGGCGAACGGCCGAATTTATCCAGGGTGACTTTGGCCCCTTTGGCCAACAGCCAGCGCACGACGTCGACGTGTCCACGGCTGGCGGCGAAATGCAACGGCGTAGCTCCGTCACCGTCCTTGGAGTTGATGTCCACGGCTTTGGAAGAGACCTGCATGGTCACAGGAAAAAGTGTCGAATGATTCAATTGGTCATCGCAAATGTAATTAACAAATTAACAAACGGACGAACAGAACGAAACAAGTTGCCAACGTATTGACCGGCAGGTAATCGGGCCCAAACTGGCAAACGGAATCGTTCGATTGCACGACAGACCACACAATCTTAGCGATCGTAACGGGACATCATCAGCTGCTTGGCCGATCGAGGGCGGGAGAAAAGCACGGGAAGAATAACATGAAAACTCGCTAACTGGGGTAATATTAGGCGGGCGCCGTAACAGCTGGCTACGTTGGCGTTCCATCTGCTAGCACCAGTGATTCCTTCCTTTGCACGGCCTTACCCCTTCTTGTATACGAACACAACGGCCGGTGCTGGGGTAACACAATGGAAATAAACCTTAAGTATCATCTCCGCTTAGGGAAAATAGAAATTCAAAAAATACTCAAAGATCTGGTGGCCGACGTGCATAATGGCGAGTCTCCCGAAAAAGGCTCACGGATGACGAAGCACAGGCCATCGCCACTTAACGGATTTTTGACGAAGAATATCGGATGCTGGATGGGTTAAAATAGCTGCCATGGACGAATGAGCGCGCCTTTTTCGGTGGCTTTTTAAAAAACACCCATTAACACCATGTCGGGACAATGTTGCACGCGGCGACTAGGATTCACTTGATTGGGAAACGTAAACGCACAAATTCTCCACAAAATCCTGAATGACATTGGACAGACAATTTGACACCGGTTTGACTGTTGGTCTATTGCCCTTGCGGTGATTTGCGATATGATCGAAGCCATCAAAGCGACTAGTAGATCCGTTAGTCTATTTCTAGACTGATGGAGCTAGTGGCTATATTTTTATATTGATCGAGATGAGAAGGCATACACACGTTCGATAACATCGACATGTTATCAACGACATTGGACGAAAAGAAGAAGAAATAAACAGGTAACTATATAGTCATCGTCACGCATCACAACGCCGGTAGTTCTTTCTTCTCGAAATGTCATGTCGGATTGTCTTTTAATGGCTCCCTGAGGAGGAAATTGCCGCCGTGAGAACTGGCTCAACCCATCTGCCCTTTAGGGGAGAAAATCCACTCAAACTGAACGTCATCTCCAAACATAACTGTTGGGACTGCTGTGGCTGCAGGACTAGACATATTAGGCAATTACCGCACACACTCAAACGGTGGCATTTCTGGACTAAATCTCCCGTCACTCCCATCAGACAGACCTATTCTTTCCGCTTCATTTTGTATTCCGATCTAACGGACGGCTGATAGGAATAATGCCCATGATCGTTGGATTTGGCGATGGACTGAAACTTGGCACGTTTTAATCACAGTACTCACCATCCATTGAAGGCAGGACAGACAACCCATTTGGGCAGCGGCGTGAATAGGAGCCATTCCGTCTTGAGCGCGCATGTTCAACGAACCGCCGGCATCGGTAACCAAATACTTGAGCACATCCAGATGACCTTCTTGGGCCGCCAGGTACACTGGCGTCACGTCGTTTTCCATTTGCATGTCAGCACTGCCAAAAATAAAAACACAAAACAATATTAGACAAAATTAAAAGTAATTCGTGTAAGACATGAAAAAAAACAAAAAGAACAAGAATAAATCGAGTGAAAAAAATACACGGAAACGATCAAAATAAGGTCACGAAAAGGCCCAGTTAGGCTAACTCGCTCTTAGCATTAGCAATAATAACAACCGAAACGTAGTTCGATTAGATGTGTTGAATGATCAAATAGATAGCCACTTTTTATATTTGAAATGATAAGTAGGAAAAAAAACTGGTTTCCAAATGAAGAAATACAGGAAATAAAAATAAAAAATGGGGGCGCATCACTCAAGTCGATGCACCTTTACTCGGGGTGACGAGTAATTAGCCCAAAAGCAAAATTAAATTTAAGGGGTTTTGAACCGTGACTGGTTGCTAGAAGGAACCCAGGAAGCGCTCACTTATGTAACTTGGAATATGAAATGCAGGACGGCAGCTACTAAAGGAAAGAAATATTTCTAGGTGGTGTTGATCTTGTTCATGAAAAAGATGGCCTTTCTCTTGAAACTTTTCTTTTACCACCAGCTGACGTTGCATAACCCGAGACCATGAAAATGCACAATGGCACGAGACTGAGAGTCGATTGACAAAATAAACATCATAGTGGTTACAGCCTTACAGGCAATCTTGTTGTGAGTTCCCAGTCGAGGTCTGTGGCCTCGTCGGTCATCTCGGGAATTATTTATGATATCATCGCAGTAAACGCGTCATTTTTGGCTTCTGGCCTCGAATCAAAACGTCTAACGTGAAGAATACATCCTCCTTGTTTATCTTTTTGCAGCGTTTCTGTTTGCCAGTTAATTTCTTGTTTGCTTAGCCCCCCCTCCAAAAAGAATTCATTTCAGGAGGTCGCATCCGTAGTTTCTCCAGAAAATTGATTGGACAAAAAAATTTTCGAATGTGTTGCATTCAAACAAGTTCTACCAGGAGAAAACGACACGAAAACGTATGAAACAGGAAGTCGCTGGTAGTCTGTGACCTAAACTGTCTCTCCGACAGGACACAGGTATAACAAAAAAAACCTGCACCTTTACTCTGTGACATCAACAACTTGGAATCCGGAATGAGGGCAAAAGTCAATTGACAGATGACATATTTGAAAAGTGGGAACACGTCAAAATAGGATTCCAGTTCATCTCCTCCTTTGGTCAAATTTAGGATAATAAAATCGTCGACGATATATAAATGGAATGAACTGGTTAGATCTTCAGAATCAGTGATGTAATCACACCGATTTGATTGTTTGGCTGGGCTTCCTAGAAGAAAAGAAGTCGTAATCGGGGTCAAGTAAAAGAACCACCAATCTTAAATCCAGGAACTCAAATTATTTCCAAGCAAATGATAGACGCGAAATTATGATGACGGCCCTCTAGAGGCGTTTGTTATAATCGAAAAATAAAAATGCTAATAATATAAAAAAATAATATCAAATAATAACGAAGCCACATAATGGTCGACGCTGATCATTGCACGGAGGAGGACGAAGGGTTGAAGATGGAGAGCAGCCCCAATTAGGTCCATCGCTATTATCATTTAATTCTTAACTGAATTGGTGTGGACGTCAGTCACTACCAGATGTAATTGAATGAAAGAACGTGGAGGGCGTCGAAACAGAGTCAGAGATTTCATCATCATCAACTTTGTCCAGCATTACAAAAGCTTCTTTCCAAAGTTTTGAAATATTACATTGGAACACCTGGCTGTTGAAACTTGAAAGATAGGCTGTGCTGGAGAAAAAAAAACCATCAGCAGTTGCAATATTTTTTTGTTTTTCCAAATGTTTACATCAGCATGGCGGGAACTTTTAAAACGATTTGGTAATGGTTTGTCGCTCAACTTTTGTCAATAAAAGAGTTGTTTCCCCCTTTGTATATGCTGATGCTTCTGCATTGTTGGTGGTCATTGACCGGGTTGTCCAAACGACGGTTGATGATGGCCCAAAGGATGATGCTAAGTTGCGGATGTGCTTCCAAGGTGCACTTTAATGTCGACGAATTACCGGGAATTCCATGGTGAAGTCGATTAAAAAAAAAAAAAAAATTGGAAGAACAGATTGGACGTTCAGACAATTTCTTAGTTCAGTGATGTTGGTTGTGCTCCAGCAACGTGACAGTTTAAAACAACTAATAGCTAGCTAGCTACACGATTGATTTGCCCAATTGAATGCTGTCCTCGGGCTTTTTAAAATTTCGTTTCGCTCTACTATCCGTTGGCGACACGGACGGTCAGAGACGAGTAATAAGAGGTGGTCAAAGTGTTATACCCTGTTCAAAAAAAAAACCCGACACAATGGGCAAATAGTTTCGCGGCCGTGCGCTTCTCATCGCATGGAATCCGCCGAGTGGCTCTCCTCTTATTCGACTAATATGCCGTGTCGACGCTCACAAACTTTGTGTGCCGGCGAACAAAACTGAACAAAAGCTCTGGTATCATTCACCGTGACCGAGGCAAGGTGAACCCAGCTCAATGGACGTTAAGTTTCATTACATAACAAGCATAAAAAAAGAGGAAAAATCGAATAAAAACTACAGAAACATAATGTGCCTTCTGTGCTTTGGACGTTGACAAAATGGAACAACCAGGAGGCCAGCAAAATATCACGAATGAGATGATGCAACCTGTTGGGTGGGCTGGAGGACTGGAAGTGCATAGCATCCAACAACATGATGCGCCCTGGAATTAAGACGTTTTCTGCCTTGATATCCTACGACGAGTGTCGACCCAGAAAAATGACACAGTCATGTTTATTCTCACAGAAAACGACAATTGACGAGTTCCGGAGAACAATGGATAAAGACGGTGGGAATGTGGATCTTTATTTACCAGTTTCGCGGTGAGTTGCGCAGGGTAGACGACGAGGATCCACTGCACACTGAGCCCATCAACAGATCAAAATACCGGCTACGGTAATATTAGGCCTTTGGCGTCGTCGTCGTCCAATTCTTGCCCTCCTTCCTTTTTTAAAAAATTTTATAACCACCACATCTCAATCCGCCGACCGACTTCCCACACGTGAAGGTTAGGTTAAATGATCAATCAACTCGACACAAGAGTCTCTGTTCACGGTAACAAGGACAAAATCATTCAAGTCCGAAGGAAACGACGACACTTGTGACTGGTCAAAACAACCAAACAAACGTGTGTAAACCGAAATGCGACTAGTCCGCCGACTGTCGGCACGAACACTGAACGCATGAACCGGTGGAAGGCAAAGGCAAGCTTCTGGCTGCTGGCCCTGCCTCCAAACCGGAGCAACGGGAATTGTGGCTCCCTCTTCTTCTTCTTCTTCTTCTTCCTCCTTCTATTGCACCTTGCGGGTATTAAAAAGAGGGTTGCGGAGAAACATTTTTAAATGAGCGACAAAGCGGAACGTTCGTTTTTCTCAACTTTTGTGGTATATAGCCGCCCGTGAAACTTTTTCAGCGGAGAAAAGTAAAGCAAAAAAGGGAAAAAGATATTCATTCCTCCGTCACTTCGATATATATACTTTGGTTTGGCTGCAACATCCGCCAGGGAAATTGCGCACGCGGAACTACTTGGACTCTCATTGTTAGTTCACCATAATTTCCTTTCACGCCATTTTTTGTCGACATTCACCCGCCTTTTCCATGTCTCTGGGCCGTGTGGATTTTTCTTTGAAAATTGAAACGACAAAATAAACAAACAAAGTCCCACCCAAAAAAATGCAAATTCCCGCGATCTTTCGGTAAAGAAGCCATCAGATTTTGTCATCTGCTTCCTCGAGCATATCCCAAGCTAGACACATTCGAATGCGTCTGAATCGATTCGTTTTTTCTTTCGCCATTTGCGACCGAAAATGGCGAGAAAACAGTTCACACTTTTGGCTCCCAAGTTTGTTTCGTCCGCACTTTCTTGATTGATTGGCGTGTCGTATTGACCCCCGTTCGCGTTGCTCTGCTTTATTAAACTGTCGCCAAAAGCGCAGCAAGGGAGAGAGACAACTAATGTGTTAACTGTACAGTTTGAACACGGCCGAAACAAGAGTTGCGGAGCATGGCAGAAGTAAAGAATCGAAGAAATGGAGTGAAAAACATCTGCGACCGACCGTGAAGTCGTGAACAGACTGAATAGGTCTCTCTCTCGACTAGACACAAATGCCCTCTCGTATCAGTTGTTACCGTTCTGAACACGATTTTCGTCCGACTGAGATTTCATCTCACTTAAGCTGCTCCGGCGCTCACCACAATCTTCTCATTCTCTTTTACGCCATCTCCAAAGAATAAATATGCGATGAAAAACATGATGATGATTCACATTGGAAAAGAAAGAAAGAAAAATGGCACGAAACGAAGATGACGGGCCAAAGAAAAAAGAGATCACAACAATTCCAGAAAAGGTAGAAGCGGATGATTATGTTTGGGAACCTTCCGCCTCTTTTTTGCGGTGCGTTCCAAAACATCAACAAACGCAAGGCATAAAAGCGAGAGACAACAACAACAAAGGGGAAATAATAATATTCACTGACTGGCGCACACGCTCGCTTCTATCCACGTGAAAAAAAAAATAAGAATTCAACCAGCTGAGCCTTTGGGGTCTTAACTTTTCATGTATGGAAAAACGAACAGGTAAATCCAGTCGTAAAAAAGTCGAGTCGAGCCTTGCCGGCGGCTCCGTTTCGCAAAAAAACCACTTGCATTACTTAGCCAAAGATAAACGATGAGCAGAAACTCCCAAGAAGGCTAACACACACACACAGTGACAACGAATATCAACTCGTGTGAAATAAAAAAAAGGGGAAACGAAACGTTAAGCAAAAGGAGGGACAGAAGAAAATAAAGGAGCGAATGGAAAGAAGAAGAAACCGTTTCTGGATGATGGTCCAAAGTTCAATAGCCCTCTGTCTCTCGGCGTTAGCTGGTGGCGTGCGGGAGCTGCTAGCAAACAACAGGTGTCAGGCCGTGTCTGCTCGCTTTTGCCTTGATGGAACCGCACGAACGCACCGCATGAGAGAGTGGGGTATATAAAAAAATAGAGGGGGGGGGGGGGAGGGAGCTTTCGTCTTCCGTGAACTGACCCGAGTCGATGCCGTTATGTATGTAGAACAACTGATAGGTGCGCAGCATTACGTGCTGGAGCGGCAGCAACACGGTCCCGGCCAGCCAACCGACCGACCGGTGGCCCGTGGCGTTGGCTATATACCTCACTGTTGATGGTTACTCCAATTTGGCCACTGGCAGAGAGATTTCTCACTCTCAAGACACGGACAAAGAGAAAGAAGAATGGACAGCGAAACAATATAACGCAGTTGTCGACGTGACGTCACGGCAAGTATTTTTTTTTTTTCCTTTTTCCATATGACTCAACGCGAAAGTCTCAAAACTCTTCTGATTGGTCTTTGTTGTAACCCGTGGGATACGCCACTGATTTCGACGTCAAACCCCCCTGTTTTTTAAGCGTTACATTATTTAGATTGGGTTAATGAACTGATGGCTTTGGGATAATGTCGTGTCCGCCATAAACGGTCGTCACGCTCTCGCCGAAAATTTGAATTGCATATAAACGGAAGACCGCTTTTGGTGTGATACCGGGATATCTCGCCAAAATCGGACAGCCAAACAAACAAACAAAAAAATAACGTGATTTTATAATTACATTAAACATATACACCAGTTCAGGTTTGCATCAACGCTTCTTCACATTAATTAGGATGCCATTCAGGAACCATTCGTGGCCGAATTTTCTAAAATACGGATACGAGTGAGATTGATTGTGTCGTGAATGGCATCAAGTATTGATCAGGTTGCAAGACAATTGAGATTTGACGCCGGAAACTAGCCGAAGATCAACAACCGTATCACCGTTCAGCGCTTGTTTAGATCCTTCACTTAAAATATGTAGAGCGACTGGGCAAAGACATAAAAACAATTCTTTCTTCGACTTTCAGGCAAGGGCGTCCTGTTATTTTTGTGCGAACACTATAAACGACGGTCGAGACTACATTGTTAAAGGTCTGCACAGCCCCCCGTATATATCGAACAATAGTTCGCACGAACGGCCGGGAGTGTCTACTGGACCCTGAAGCCGAACGCTGGAATTTGTCCGGAATATACCGGAGCACAGCTTCAGACTTGAATCATCAAATGACAATGACGAAACGTAACAATCTAGCATCGTTATAAAAAAGCGACGGTGCTGTCACGAAGAGAATGTAATAATAACCGACAGATGCGGGAGATCTTAAAACGCGCCATTCATCGTCTCACCACTTTTCCTTGTCTCTCTTCTTCTTTTGAATAAAACCCGTAACGCCTCTTTTATTTGTGTTTTGACTCGGCAGGCTGGTCAAGTGACTGACGTTGACGGAAGCGAAAGCCTCGCCAAGACAATGTATTTATCCAGACTGTAAAAGAAACCGTAAATCTGATTCCCGGGCTTTTAAAAAAAAAATCGAGAAGGGGAAATCTGGACGCTTCCAGATGTCCGGTTCTTCCACCACCACCAACACCAACAAACCCCCCTCTAGAGAGAAAAATAGACTAGCTGGGCTTTCCCCTCTACTCGCCTACCCTATTTTCCCCTGGTTTTCCTGGAACGACTCACGCTCCAGTGGACTCGCACGGCACACCAGGAGAAGAGCAAACGCGCTCAGCGTTTTCTCCTCATTCCCACTGAGATGCGGAAGCGGACTCGCAACTCGCGTTACAAGTTTTCTAAATTTTTTTGTTGTCGCCGTTGTTGTTGTTGACGTCAACTTTTTTGGGACCAGAGCTAAAAAACAAACAAAACTACTCTCTTACCTGAAATCCAGAGTAGGTGACTCGATTAGCATTTTGACGCAATCTAGACAACCCCGAGCAGCGGCATAGTGAAGCGCTAACGTTCCAGTCTCCACGACGCCGGATGGCATCTCACCCGTTGCTGCTGCTGCGGCGACGGCGGCTTGGTCGGCTTCCGTCAACAGCCAACGTAAAACGTTCGTCCGGCCGTATCTGTAACCCAATGAATAAAAATAAATCCCATCAGTTATTGAAACGAAAAAACAAAACAAAATTGAACTAAAATGCAATGGAAATAGCCATGAAAAAATTATGTGGATCGGGGACCTATTTTCGTAGAAGTACACTTGGGTGCAAAGGTGGTCGTCAAAGCCCGTGTACGAACTGTACGCCGATTGATTGGGAATCGAAATCGTGCCGTTGTCGAACGACCTCGGCTTCGAAATACCCTGGGCGCTGTTGGGTCTCTTGGTGCTGCTTCGATTACTACTTTGGTTGGCTCCGACACTCCTAGAGGATCTGGTGGACGCTCGTCTCAATTTCTGTAGCCACACCATTTTCGGTGTTTGTCGAGGAAGTTAAATCTCTTGTTTGAGCAACGATTAAAAATTCAGTCCGGTTCACTTTGTATTCGCCGAGAATTCAATGCGCCGGAAGAAGAAGAAGAAAAAACAAGGACGCAGTCAGCCAACGATGGAGAAACACAAAAAGCTGGAAGATCGCACTGCTAATAATATCGACTGCATTGAGCCACTTGTTGTTGACTAATGAAGCTCGTATCGGCTTTCACGACCGCTTTTGAAGATGAAGACTCTCTCTTCTTCTTCTTCTTTTTTTTTTCCTCGTCCCTCCCGCTCCAATACTTCTTCGTTTGTTTCCTCCGCTCCCGCCTTACTACCCTACTACACTCTATAGGTAGTTTTGTTGTTGCGCTCTTGTTGTATTACCAGTCGTAATCTGGCAGCTTAGTAGGTGGGTCTTAGGCATTTTTTCGCGTTTTGTTCCCTCCTTCCTCCTTCCCATCAGATATTGGAAAGCTGTTGAGTTTGTTTAGTTGCTACAACTGCTTTTTCTGTCGTCCTACTTTCCCTTATTCAACTCCGTTCAGCAGCAGCGGCAGCAGCCGAGCTCGCCCACCGCGGGCTGGGCTGGATACAAGGATGGCCACAGCGCCGGAACGACGGGTGGCCTCAAGTACTCAACCTCCAACTGAAAAACTATACCTAAAGAAGCAGCGGGATATCGACGAGCCGGCATACAGAAACAAAAGGAGGTAAAAAATAACAAAATAAAGAAAAAACAAAATATGAGGAAATAAATTAGAGTAAAATAGGTAAACGTCCAGCAGAACGTCCAGCACTGCCGGGGGAAGGAATAAATAGGCAGCGGGTAACGTCCGAAACAGAAGGAAAAAGGAGAAATTACTAATTGGGATTTTTCTTCCAACAGCGATGCGTCTCTGCTCTTCATTGTTGTTTACGCTCAACCTTAATTTTTTCCCTCTTACTAATTCGTCTCACCTTACATTTTTTTCCTCCTTTTGGCACCTATTGATTATTGCCATGGATATACTAGTTTAGTCTCCCCCCAAATGGCAAGAGGAGCGTGACACTACGCTAATAACAAAAAAACGCAGAGGTTGTTGTATCTTTCCTATTGTTATCCAATTGCATTCAATTGTGGAATCGCACTCTCAGCTGACGGATCTAAAGCATCTGTTCCACCACCTTCGTCTAGCGCCAACTTTCCCCTGCAATAATGGATTCGTTACGATATTCAAGATGATGCGAGATGGACCAAGAGTCAGCATTTCACACAGAGCTCGAGCTGGGAAACGCTGCTCATGTGTCACAAGTCAATAATACTGTATTGATATGGCCAATCGTCGTGAAGAAAGTAAACGAAACAAGAGATGGTGGATTTCTCTCCTCTCTCTCTCTCTCTTTGCCCGGCATGATCACGATAAATCATCAAAAAAAGAATAGCACCGCTTCCTATGACAAAGTTCCGCGTTATTCGGCGTGATGGAAAGTTCTGGGGCTGGCGTTGTCGCTCTCCAATTCATCGGCCCGCACGGCAGGCACGGCTTATCGGTTGAGAAGACGTTACGCCACCATGGCAGCCAGCCCAGCATAACAACAAACAGGTCCCCAGGTGAAACGACCAGAGTGCCTTGGCTAAGATATAACAACCAGCCAGAGCCTAGACCACTTTCCCGTCCTTTTTTATTAAAAAAAAGATCATCTTTTATAGTTTTCAGGTATTTTCTGCAAAGGTAAAAAAAGGAAAACAAAAAGAACGGTTCCGATCCATCTCAGATTCGCCGTGCTCCACTTGTGTTTCAACAACGATTTGTTGTTGTTCCGCGATTTGATTTTCTTTAAGAGTGCCAGAGAGAACTTTCGGTCATCGAGCGTCGTTTTTCGCCATTCCACGTTACTTTTCGCGCAAAATGATTATGGCTATTAAAATACAAGCAATAAGCAAAGAGAAGGAAAGATGGGAGGGGGGGGGGAAACAGAAGGAAAGAAAAAAGGATTACGTGTCGTGTCAATGAAAACAAAAGGTACGGAAGACAGGTGGTCCCGCTTTCACCATATTTTGATATTTACGTTGGTTGGATAAACGCATCGTTTCGGTTATCAAATAGGGTGGGTGGGGAGGGGGGAGCGGTCTGGAGAGCGAGAGAGAGAGTCTATTTTGAAATGATATGTGAGGCACATCAATTCACGGATGGTTGTGCTTTCTCCAAAAAATTGCCAAACACAGAAACCAAATGCCTAAAACACACACGCACGCACACAACACAGCGGCAGGTTGAATGGAATGTAATGGATATACCTTTGATTAGGTACTTTAGTGATAATCAACGGTCCGTCCGAAGCGGGACCGTGGGAGCTGAAACGGTGACCCATTTCGTGTACACTACTGTGATGGTCATCAGACGAGCCGTTCCATGATTTGCAATCCGAAGAGCAGGACGGCGTCAGAGTGTGCGAGTGGCCATATTCGGGCGTTTCCGTCCACCGACTCGTGCTCCGTGAAACCTCACGCTGCCGACGGTTGTCCAGACAGCAGCTGAAGATGGCCAACATGTTGCAATCGCTGCCCGCCGCTGGCCGCTGTTTGGGATGGCCGTTCAGCTGATGGTATTGGAACGGACGCTGGCGAACGCTGGCCGTCGTGCTTTGACTACTGCTAGTAGTATCACTACTATCGCCCGTGTAAACGCTACTGCTGCTCCGGCTCGATTGGTTAGTGGTGGTGCCATCACTCCGGCTCCAGCAGCTACTACTCTCTCCGCTTTCACATGACGACAATGTCGAAGTCGTTTGGTGCTGGCTGCCGCCCAGCCTTTGATACTCCCGCCGCTGTTTCCACGATGGCACAGCGGGGAGAGCAGAGCGAGACGTGTCCGATGACATTTCGTCTCGATCCAGCGAGTCCAGCGACTTGGCCTGATGAAGCGATAATGAGCGGCCATTGCTGGAGCTGCTGAATGACGACGACGTCGACGACGAAATGCTCTCACTACGTCGCCTGCCCTTCATTGCCGAAACTTAGAAACGAACTTTGTTTTGTTTTTTTCGAAAAGGAGAGAGAGTGGTGATGGAAGATAGAACAGAATCTCAGTCGGTAGGTGAATCACTAATCAGTGAACTCGATTCACTTCCATTCAACTCACTTGCACATCAACGAGTGAAACAAACCAAACCCAAAAACGAATAACAAATGAATGGGGCCTCCTGAGGTGGAGCGGTCTTGACAGCTCGGACGACACTGAAACCATTGGCTATCGTTGCTCAAAAAAGATGGGGGACTCACGGTACATCGGACCCGTTGTACGGAAGTGACACACGGCAGGCCAGCATCAACCGCAGCTCAGGTTGGTATCCATGGCAAAGGCAACCCACACGCGCAATCCACACGCCGAAATGGACAGGAGGTAGCCGAACGCGGCGGAGAAAAAACAAAACAACAAAATATACAGTAAACCAACGAGGCTCGAGGAACTCACACACAAGGGCTGGCCGAAGATGTGGATTGAAGTACCGCTAGGTCGAGAGTTTAACAATTTATTCTGGATTTATTTCGTTTTTTCCCCGTACGGAATCATACAACGCCGGACTCGCATGCAAGCTCCCCCCAAACAGTTCTATGCAACAGCTGTCCATTAATCGCTAGCCCGTAACAGCCCGCACATAAGCGTCAATGGCATGCTTCTTCATTACTTTTTTTTCTTTTAAAACAACAAAAAATAAACCCTCTAAACATTGCGTGTTTTAAGCCATGCAGAGCAGCGCTCAGAGTGCCAGGGGAAATTCCAGTACGCATCCTCAAAAATCCCTTGCAGCTCTTTGGCTCACTTCAATGACCAAGAGATTGCATCGGAATGCAAGTGGAATAAAGAATAAGTCATGGCGAATCAAGTAGATTGCTAGACTAGACTGGGCAAGTGCTACAGACGGACGGCGATCTAATCACCAAGTGAATACTAATAGGCACCTTCGTTTCTCATTTTGATTCGGGTCTTCAAAAGAAAGAAAAAAAAAAACCCAAAAAAGAGATGACACATTTCGTCATGAAAATGTTCTGCTCATTAACAAGCTTCCAGTCTTCTTTTCTTTTCGGGACCATCTCTTTGCCTTCCTGTTGTTCAACTCCAGCGTCGCTTTCACTTATTTCAGGTTGACCGAGTCGTCCGGCCATGATTAGTCCTTCATTCTACCTCATTCTGTCACGTCTCATTGAACAGCGATAAGCGTGGCGAAATGAAAAAAAAACAGGTGACGAGCATTTCTTTCGTCGACGAGTTCCTTTTTGACCCACTAATGGCACCTTTTTTATTTCGCAATTCAGGCACACTGTTAACAAAGGTGGGAATGACCAAGTCTTGGCTCTCACTAGAGCAACAACTTCCTAATGGACGGGTGGGCGTGGCGCACAACAATTGGCCATTCGTGGTCAGCAATTCGCGTGCGATTTCTTCACGTTCACGACGATTAACAAGTGCAGAAGGAAAAAAAAACTCACGACAAATACCCAGAGGAAAATAATATTCCTTTTTTTTTTAAATAAGAATGTCATTACGGGGCGAAATACAATTGTGCGTTCCGCTATAAGATAACCTTGACTGGAGGAGCATGTTTCAATTTAGATTTTAATTAGTTGCGTTCGATGCCAGCCGACGCCTTAAATTGGTGCGCGGGGGGTGACGACGTGAGTTTCCGTCTCTCCCCCCATCGTCCAGCACTCGACAACTCTTCACGCACTCTCACGAATAGGCCGACCACATGGCGGTTCACGTTCGAATTTCCTTCTCTTACCGTTGCGGCCGAAAATTCAGAATACGAAATTGTCGTTGTCGCAAACGAAAAATAATAAAAAGAAATAATTAAAATAAGGACGAGGAAAACTGAACGACGAAAAACAAAACTCGAACCGTGGAGACAATTAGAGTTTCGATAACCAGATAAACAGGAAAGGAGAATTAGAATAAAAAGAAGAAGAAATAGAAAAAAAAAGGGAATAACAAAAGAGAATTCGGTCGCATTATCTCACGAAATTGGTGTGGCTTTCACTTGCCACAATTTGTAAATTGTTCGAGCGAGCTTTAGCTCGCGATGAGCAATTTGGATTGTTGGGGGAATGGAGTGAAGACATTGACTGTGTGCGACCTCTATATTTCAGCTGCTTCTCAGCAAACAAAAGAACAACAAAAACGGGGGATAGGTGAGAGATGGCGCTCAGGTGGGCGGACCTTTCCCTTAGACACATCAGAATTGGAAGCAAAAACAAACTGTGGATCTGGCTTAACGGAAAATGTGTAAGGTGATCCATGGTTCAAATGGCCTATTTGTTGTTGTTGTTCTGATCGCCTTTATTGGCGGGATTGGGTGAGCCACGGTCGAAATTGGATCTGCGGCTATCATTGTTGTATCTAGCAAAAAGATAGAAGGAAAGAGGAATTAGTGGGCCGTCAATAATCGGATGCTGCACCTAATTCAAGTTAAATAACATAATGATAACGGGAATGAAGTGGGCGGGATGGGTGGTTAGAAGACAGTCAATGTCTTCACTCCATTCCCCCAACAATCCAAATTGCTCATCGCGAGCTAAAGCTCGCTCGAACAATTTACAAATTGTCGGTAAATTCGTTCGACATTGACTGTGTCTTTAAAGCAAGATATAATCAGATATAATAAGATATAAGATAAGACCCCCTGATGGTCGACAGTTACCAACGCCTGAAAATTGGAGCTCGTGGGAGCCCTGCTGGACTGTGTAACATGGATGCGCCACCAAATCGGCATTTCGTCTAAAAAAGGCGTCAATACTCTTTCATACGAATAGTTGTCGGAGGGTTCCTTCCCACCGTGCTGCAGCTCTTGCTGGAACGAAAATTAACAAGGAAAAGCTAATACCTCCTTGACGCCAGACAACAGAGAGTTGTGGTTCCGTTGCTTACACCAACTGCTCCAAGCGACCTCAGCGGACTGGTATGCAGGGTGCGTATTCGATCGAATTGCTCCCAGTATGAGCTCGATAATTTCCTTCGGAAAGGTTCGTTCTTCCAGACAACTCCGGAGAACCACCGAGCGATAAAACAGATGGATTCGTTCCTGTCAATGGATGACCCTCCCCCAACGGGGAGATCAGCCTACTTGGATGGGAAGAGAAGGAGCGGAATTTCCGTTGCTAGCTCTATCAGGGACGAGAGGTCAGTGGTGTTGCTAGGGCAATCTCGGCTAGTTTCCTAGTCCTTATTCGTTTCATACTGCCCCCCTCCCTTCTTTAAAAAGGATGCATCCGACGCCCTGGACAAATCCGTCGTCGGGAAAAATGAGCGGACGGCCAGATGTAAAATCTGCCTTTGAAACCACCCAAGAAGGACTTCTACGAGCCTCTTGTAAACGTGCCGAAAGCGTAAATTGCTCTCTTGACCTGATCAGATGATCATCCGGTTTGGAATCTAAGGGGATCCGAAGAGCACGGAAGTGTGCTGGGGCACTGCTATACCCGTGCGCCAAGATTAAAATCTCATCCCAATAAAGTTCGAGGCGAAGGTCGTTCTTCCGCAGGAAGGTTACCACTCCCCTTACTAGTCTGGTGAACGCCCATCACATTGAGTTTAAAACGAAGGAGGGGGGGCACGAATTCGAAGAAAACGCCCCCATTTAAACTGAAGGAATTTCAAAAGGCCTTCAAAAATAGGAAAAAATTTGAGACCGACAAGTATGAGTCAATCAAGTTCAACTTGGTGAGCCAACCCGCTCCCAAATAATTGGACGGGATCACAAATAGAATTTAGTTGTAGATATGGGGCCACCGTTGACAAATTCCACCGATCGAAAGCCGGTCTTGACAATTTAACATAAAAACGCGCTATGCGTCCAAGAGAAAAAACCCATAAAAGGAAAGGAGACTAGATTGGACATACCGAGATCCTTTAAAATTGGAATAGCGACCGCCTGAAGATGAAGGGGGGTGGCTGAAATCGCGATTCGATTGGCGTTGATCATGACCACCTTTAGATCCGGGCGCGCGAGGGGCTCCCGCGTTTTCGAGAGCGTTCAGAGTTTTCACTTGCTCGACCAGGGCCTGGGTGAACTTCGGACCGAAGAGGTGTTCTCCACCCGTTGGCAGGACAGCTTTGTCGTCTAGCAGTCCAATATTCTGCGGGTAGATTTGGGCCAGAATGTTGCGGCGTCGCGCGTTCGTGATGTCGTGGTACACCACCGCCCAGAGCTTCAGAGCTGTTTTGACCGCCTTGGCGTCGGCTCGGGATTTCTTCTTTTTCTTGAGCCGACTTGCTAGAAACATGATGGGCTTGACTAAGTCAAGGATCTTGAAGGTTTGGTTCCTGTAGATTTTCTCGATTGGGTCGATGTTGACCTTGGCTGCCGAAGATGACTTAACTGCCTTCAGCCGGATGTAGAATGCATCATCTAGATTGGGGTTGATCAGCAGGTCGGCGTTCTTCTTTAGTTTGGGTCTAAAGGCCTCTCTAGCACTTTTCGCTCGAGTGTCATCTAAACCCGATACGACCCAGTCGGCCAAACTAGCTGACTTTTCACTTGAGAGACGAAATTTCTTTACGCCTCCTCTTCTTGATGAGTCGGAGCCTGAACTACTAGAATTTGAGCTAGAATCGCTTGACTGTTCGGGATCCGACATGATGTTTGCACAACGAGAGCGAAAAGAGATCTGATGTGTCTAAGGGAAAGGTCCGCCCACCTGAGCGCCATCTCTCACCTATCCCCCGTTTTTGTTGTTCTTTTGTTTGCTGAGAAGCAGCTGAAATATAGAGGTCGCACACAGTCAATGTCGAACGAATTTACCGACAATTTCCCTTTGGTTTTGGGTTTTTCAGTTTTTTTTTTTGGGCTACGTTTCTCGCTTTTTTTCAAAAACTCCGCCTTCGTCTTTTTTTTAGATTTTTCATTGCGATGTTCGGAATCACATTCGACTTGGCCGCGTATTACGGTGCTGCTTTTTTTCGCCTGCTGTCGGATTCTCGGAAGTCACTCAGCTGGATATCCGGCAATGTCATTAACACCGACCCGCTACCATCGTCAACGTCTTCCTCCTCGTCAACACGGGCGACAATAGTCGTCATGTCATTTCTCTCATCAACTCGCCATCGAAATTTCGTCGTTTTCATTGTCACGGAAATAGGACGGCCGTCGCCCCTGTCGTGACACTGTCATTTCGTTTCCCGATAAACGCCGGGACTCCGATCGCCGGGCGTATCGTCGATACGCCCACCACCACCACCACCCCACTTGATTCTATGCATCGATTGGAAAAACAGCACTGGATTGGTAACCTCAAAAGCACAAGACATTAGCCATCCACGCGGATGAGACATGTCCAAGATCCGATTATCAATCTCGAGAAATTACATCACTGGTTGACGCCCGACAACATTCAAAACGACAGCGAACCGGGAAAAAAAACAAAACAAAAAACACTCGGAGAATATTTCGTTTTGTTACAACTCACCGAAAGCGGTGCGTGAACCAGGTCCAGCAGTCCAGGTCAGTATTATCAGATGCAATCGCTGCTGCCAAAGTTATAACTCGAAGAGATTTCCAAGTGCGCGGATCTGCTTCCCACTGGTAACTGACACATAACAATCGGTCGTAGTCGAATTTGAGGTCTTCAGAGATACGGAATGCCAGAAGATTCTGACAGAGAAATACTTGACAAACTAGAAAAATAAAGAGAAATAAAAAGAAATATGATTTGTTTGTTTTTCTTTCGAATAATAAAACCGGACTCTGCAACAGCAAAATAAGGTCAGCAGGTATAATTTCAAACAGCGGGAAAAAAAAAACGTCCTTCGTGTTCGTGATTAGAAAAGAAAAGATTTAAAAAATAAACTAACAAATAGTAAGCCAAAGTTTTGTGTCGCGAAGCAGAAAAATACCGGAATAACTACTTAGAGAAATCATTTGCGAATTTATTTTATTGGAAAAAAATTCGTCGCAGTAGGTGCGGGGAACCCGCCAATGAAAAGGCCAAAATTGTTTTCGCCATTGGCGCCACATCAGCGGCTTGATTTAGAATAGATTGAGGCCTTTGCCTCAAAGTATTTGTCGCCCTTTGGCTCTGCCCAATACGAAATTGGCATGCCATTCCGTACCGCAGCTTCGATTTTTTTGTTGGTTGGTTCTAAAGTTATCCGAGCTACATCTTCAGGGTTGCGTGTTTTATATCAATAAACTTAAGGCCTTTGCCTTTCCAGCAACTGTTGATGGGCCGCCCTAAATAAGCAAAATAGGGGAATCATCTGCGTGTCCGGTGGCATTGGTTTTTACACATTCGACTCGAAAAGAAACGGTGGATTAGTCTCACCACCCTATTCAAAAATGTGAGATGATGATCAAAATATAGATACGTTGGATGATGGCGAGCATCTACTATTTTTTAAGAGCAAAGACAACACGAAAAAAGGTTTAGCTCGCCGATGCACGAATCCCGCGGGATGAGAGAAGTAACGCAAGTAAAAAACAAAAAATAGATACGTACAGTATAAAAATGTTGACAAGATACAATCAACTAGAAGCCGTCCTTTTTTCTCCGGTTCACTCATCATCATCTGAATTTACTCCGCGTTTTTTTTGTCTATGCAGGTAATAATTTCTTAAGATGATGAGTACACCCACGATCCACCGGCGGCCATTTCTATTATTTTTCCGGAAAAAAAAGAACAATCCAACTTTGTTTTTGGTGGGAGGAGGATATAGTAGGAAGACAATGTTAGTTCTTTTTTTCTTTAAATAAACGAGGTGAATCGCCTATTAATTTGAGACAATTTCCCGTATAAGATTCAGAGAGGAACACTGAGCATCCAAGATATGCCAGCATATGTGTATACCCGAGAACCGGACTAAGTATCAAAAGAGAAAGGCGAAGCACAAGATTACCATCGACCGACAGATGTGGATAATTGATGGATAGAAGATGAAATTTAGTGGAGCCGTTCTATCCATAAAACATTCCAAAGATTTATTAATATCACGATCCGTCCGTGTTTCGGATAGCCTATTTTGATGCTTGTTGGACAATGACGATTACGGCCAGCATGATATTTTTGCTAATCATCGGGATTAAGAGGCTCCCGCATTGTTCGATTTGTATTGCCACCTTCGCCATTAACATGACGGAAGAGTTCTGCCCCCGCTGCTTTTAACGCACCCAAAGCAGTGGTTTTTATGAGATCTTCATCGGCGTGATTTCCACCTCAAAACACGCTCTTTTTCTATTACTTCATTTATTTATTTATTTGAGAATTGATAGCGACGAAGAACCCAAATCTCCAGCTGTGTTCTTTCCCTGTGGGATTGGCCTCTGAAACCAACGTCGTTTACGCAACATCATCGAACGTATAGCGAGGAGAAACCGACCGACGTGGGGCTACGACGTGTTCGCCGCAGCGTTAAAGACTCGCACGACGACGGTGAAATGAATTTGTTTCTTCTTTTTCTCCCCCTCGCTCCCCTAAGATGCCTCTCTCTTTCAACACATTCCTTTCCCCCTCGAGTGGCAGAAGATTTGAAGAAACAACTTTCTCTTTACGTCGAATGTCATAGATCAGCGATTTCCCCATATGCTGCTGGCCAAGAAATTGCCCGAATTCGAACACATCGACATCGAGGAAGGAAAAAAGAATAAGCCGATATGAAGGAGCCGCTGGCCAGGTTCTTCTGAATTCCATTATTAGAGTGCGAGAGGGTTATTCCTTGCGCGCAAGAGTCTATAATAACCGACATGACAGGATCATGCTCGGCTGGGCCCCGCGTCGAGGGAGAAAGTAGAGACGGGCAATAATGCGCAGGGCCGGAATTGAAAACGCAGCCGAGGAGAAAGAAACGAAAAGAGTGTTCAAACAGCTGGCTGGCTCCTTTCTTTTCCCTTTTGAACCTGGCATTGGTGTGTGGTGCATAGGGCGACAGCCGTCAAATAGCTTCGAGCTTCATCGTAGAGACTCTCTCATAAATAACTAATAAGACGATCTCCCAGTGATCGGACAGCGCTTTCTTTCCCAACAACAACAATGGACTCTTTTGTTTTCCCAGGTGAAAATGCTGCACAGAGAATGATAATAAGTAGTGATCCTCCTCTGGCGTATCCCAAATTGTCAGGCATTCGTTTCGCACGGCTATAAATTGTGGGGGGACGATCTATTCGTTTTCACTTTGTCTAGCTGGAAACGGTAGACACACATGATTTGCATGGATATAACCAAGAGCGGAGATATCAAGGAAAAGTATTGAATAAAAGATGTCACAGAATAGCACGGAGATCAAAAGAAGACAATGTAATAAATTCCCCGGTCGCTGAACTAGTCTGCGGATACCACGTTGTTTACACCAGCCGAAAGAGATACTAGAAAATGTTGTTTGTGATTTGGCAAAGCAACGGAATAACTCTGGCGCGCTCGTATACCGCAAGAAAGTTGTTTTTGGCATTCGCTTTTAAAAAAAAAGGACATCAAATGTTACGACAAACGACGTCGTGAAACACCAACTTAAACCCTTACATGTCAGCTCTATTCCTCAAGCTGGAAGCTCAGAAATATATCACAACAATTTGGCCATTAAAAAAGAAAAAAAGGTCTAGTTCTTCTTTTTCTTTCTCTCTTTCTCTTCTGAAATTCCAACGATATATGTGTCTTTTTTTTTTCTTTCCACAAGGTTTAAATCGTTTGAAACAAACCGCAATCATCTTCGTGATGAATCGTTTCTGGACCGAAAAGCCGACAGCGGTCGTTTTTTTTGCCTCCTCGTAAGTGGCGGATGAGCGCTCGTTATATATCCTCCGCTGATTACACTAATTTCTGGCGTAAAAAAAGGGGAATTGAAAGCACTTCGCAGAAGAGCACAAAGAGGCCTGGATTTTGTAACAACAAAAAAAAGAGAACATTGTAGCAACTTTGATTTGTTTTTGTAGGAGAGATTCAAAGAAGAGTAAAATTTTTTAAGAGAGTTCCACAAAAGAGTCATTGTGCGATTTGTCACGAGCCCCAGCGCAAGGCTCCGTACTATTTCAATCCAACAGAATAAAAAAAGATGAAGCTCGATTAATACGTTTTGCCAAGGAGAAATAATGGGCCTGCATCTGGGGGCTTTTTGGTCGTCCCCTCCAGTAAATCGTCAATCGTTGCCATCTTCGTGTTTATTTCGTACGTTAACGGTCCGTTGCATTATTGCGCTGTGGAACGACATTCGACCCGTCCTAGTAACCTTAATCATAAGCAAATAACGCTGACGATCACGACAGAACCCTTCTGGGTAGGCGGTAGGCTTCTTCCCGCGAATAGCCGTTGCCGTTTGCCATTTACTTGAACCGCGCTATAAAAGGACAACGCGGATATGTTGCGATTTATCTACAATAACTTGCCGAGCATCCGCGTCAGATGGCCGTAAGTGATTTGTAAATTCATCAGTTGACCTACATGTCAAAAAATGGCGATGGAGTGACGCAAAACGAGGAAGTCCCCTTCCATATTTGTTAAATCAGTTCAGATGACGACTCATTTTTTTGGCATGAATTTTGATTTATCAAATGTGTTCATCGCCCATTGGTTTCCATCTCAAATCGCATCTCACACACAAAGGCGTTCGTCTTACTAACCCTCGCACGGATGTTGCCAACTCACTCAGCAGTCCGTGTTAGTCTGACAAAAGACACGATGAAGTCTCGAGGGCCCCGTTCGGCGAAAAACGTTTATGCAGTGTGTCAGATTTCACAAGATGATTTCGGTGGCAGCTTTCCCCCGCCAAAGTACCGCGTGTTCTCACCTATATTGAACACAATAGCGTTCCCACATAGTCATCGCTTCTGATATGCTGGAACGGATTCGTGTTCCAAAAACAGCCATCATCGGTACCCAAAATCACGGCATTCGTTGACCAAAAGAACGCGAACCACTGACAAATAACGACGAGCGTTGAACCAACCGCTTATTACGATATCAGAATACTGGTAAACACGTTAGCAACAACATAAACCGGCGTCGTACTTCGTTTCAAAGTGTAATTAGCTTTCTCGAATGCGGCGGAACGACTGATCGGACAGAACGGAAGGTAATTAAGGTACACCACTAATGGACTTCACGCTATTACGTAGAAGGAAAATGTAGGGAGATAAACAAATAGAGGCCAATCCTGTATCAATGGTACGTGGGATATTTAGCCATTTGTACGAATTAAAAAAAATGTATCTTCACCGACTAAGCAGAAGCCACAATATTGCTTTGTTTTTGGTTCACTAACGATTACGCTGGAGCCTACGTGCTGGTCATTGAGAACACGGGAAGTACAAGGCTTTGTGGGTTCATGGGAAATCTGTTATCACGAAAGAAGTAAAAATTGCCGAAGCGAATGCAATTAAAAAAGATTTTTTCACGCGATAACATTTGTAGACGACGATTCAAACGATTGAAATCGAATACATTCAACTTTTACTTGCGTAATGCAATTCCGATGACGCAGCCAGCCTCCTCAATATGCTAATAATTAAACGAATGTGGCATTTTCATTTATTCGGTGTTCCAGCGAGCTACATCAATACTTTCTGACTGATCGATTGTTAAAAACCCACTTCCCAATTTTTTTTTTCTTGTATTGCCTTCTAGCCTAGAGTGAGAAAGCTTGGGATCACCGAAAAAAATATTTATTGCCAACCACCATCCTGTCAGGATGCCGTCCTAACATGGATAAGAAAATGTTTCGTTCAGTAATCAATCATATCTATAAGGTGAAAGCAAAAAAAAAAATCCTGATATTCATCTCCCTTTTTACAACAAGCGAGGAAAATATAGAGTTCTATTTATATATCGATCCCCACATACGCTATCCCAAAAAAGGTGATCCTACGATTAGCTCGCTACGTCGCTACGTCTAATTCTGAGAATACTGCCGTATGAGCCACTTGAACTAGTTTTCCCCCAACAACTGTAATCAGTCGGCAGGTCTCTTTGAGTGCTCAATTAATAGAACAATTCGGAGAACATCCAGCCTTTGAAAAAAACAAAAACACCCTTTTCTATTTTCAGTCGTTTGGTGCAACCATTTGTAGTGATGATTTAAAAAAATAAAATAAAACAGAGCTGGAATAGTTCCAATCTTTATGTAGAACGCAATCTTTCGTCGGTTCAAAAAAAAACGGACGAAGATTATAAAGATAAACTAACTTTCACGAAAAGGACATTGAATAACCAAAATAAACTTACTTTGATTTGTAGAATAGTTGTGGTATTTTGGAGTGCATCGATTCCGTATTCATGCAGCGGAATTTAATAATAACATGCCATGGACACGGCCGCAAACCGTTCCTCTCTGCGCTGATTCTCTGCCGCCGATAAGCTGGAAGAACGACGAGAGCTCATTTCTTTCCATTTTTTCGTTTCTGTGTGGAAAAGTTAAGAATATATTACTGTGAGTTATGCATTGAGAAACGCGACGACGGAGACGAAATGATAACATTTCCATTTATTTTAGTTTGCATGTTTCATTCATCAATGATCGATTTGACGTCTTAGATAACGCTGAATAATGTCCCTTAAAACTTTTAAATTTTCACACTAAACGGACTTTGTTATGTAAATGACTACTTAGTAACCACCTACCCCAAGATGGGAATACTTGGCTACGTGATCATTTCACTTCTGAACTTTCCTGAATTTTAGCATTTCACGAAGACTAATCATTAACTAACAGTAAGTTAAGGCTGTTGGGAATGGAGAGAGAAATTGAAATGACCTCAGGAGAAAATAATCAATTACTTTCATTCGGAATAAAGGTTGAAAACGGCAGGTTATGCCTCGGGTTATGAATATGAAAGTGAAAAAGATGTTGAAAGCCTGTCTGAAAAACGAAAACTGCACTTCTTGCGCAATTCTTGGCAACCCATCCAGGAGCATTTATCACTACAAACATAATTTTCATTAATTAAAAAAATAACATGTGCCGCGGTAGTACATGTAATGATTTGTATCATCCAACCAAAGTCCAAATTGTTACAACAACCCGGTTGAACGTCTTGACAAAATTAGAAATCATATCCAGCTTATTTATCATGGCTCATGGCTGCGCGTCATCTCAAACCTGCCGCAATGCACAAAATTCCGCTTCAAACCGGAATCGAAGACTGGCGTCACATAGACTCTAGAAATTTCTGTTTCCGTGTGAGCGAAATGATAGAGAAAACAAAAGGAGGAGGCTGCTGGCAAGATAAGTGGTCAGAAAAGATCTCGTGCGAGAGGGCCATGGAGAGAACGAGGTGTCTGCGTGCTCTATAGTTCTCTCCCACAAATGACAAGGGTTCATGTTTATCGCCGTTCTTCTTCGTCTACCGTTTCTTGACCCCCCTTACAATGAAAGAAATAAGAGCAGCGACCTTGGTCCCGATTCTGCTCTTCCGAAGTCCACCGCTTGTTTTGATCCCCAATTGACAGCTAGTCGGTTCTTCTTTCTCCGTCTCTCCTTTGACTCCGTGCGCAAGTCAATTTTCCGACTGAATCTTAGTAAAAAAAATACCTGCAACTCTTGTTATGAGGGGAAAACAAAAGTGAAATCTCAATAGATTGAAGGACGACAACAAAGTGAATTCAGGTCACCTAGCACACGTTAGGTGTGGTATACAACTTGCTCCAGTGATTTCAACCACCGGAAGGAACGATTGTTTGGCCGTCATTCAGACTGGGATTATCTATCAAGTACAGTAACCAAAGAACTCAAAAGAAGGTCAGCTTCGTCAGCTCATGCTTTTTCCTGTACGTGACTGCTTATGGGAGATAAAAGAAACTTTAAGGAAAATGTGCAAAGGAGAAAATGGCAATTGGCAAACAAAATGGACTGAAGAAGAATAACTGACTAAAAAGACGAAAAAATTTAGTTACCTCTATTTGATATTTAATGTTGATGTCTGCTAATCATTAAAAGTTTATGTATCAAAAATTGAACTGTCACCTCTTTTCTTTTTCTTTCTTGACGTACGGTAGTATTAAAGGCAGCAAAGTACTTTCTCTTTTTTACAATCGCGTGTCCTTTGACCTCTTAAAGTTGACCTCAATCCTCCTGGCTACCAACTGGCTAGTTACCAATATTAAGGTTTATTGACACGAACCCGCGTGAATTTAAATAAGCGATTTCAAATGCACCCCGATCCAATTGAGTAACTGGGAATGTTACAATTGGGGAATGTAAAAATAGTTATTTAATTCAACACGCATAAAAAACAATGCATTTAAGTGGGGTTCAGATCTTGGGAACCAACAACAAAGGCTGGAAAAACCGACAGTGCCAGGTACGAAAGGCCTACACACTGATTGAGATGGTGCGATGTTTTGATACTGATCCTCCAATCGCATATGGAGGAAAAGTACAGGTCAGGTAGGTCATCTTGGGTTTTTCCTTCCCTGGGGGTATTGGAAAAACCCTCGATTACTACTGAGAGCGACAATATAAGGACAAGTCAACAAAGGTGAGCATCGACCTGATAATACCAGACTGTGCCATGGTACGCATAGGCCTACTCACCAAACAAACCAAGATTTTTTTTATTCCATCTTTATCTTCCTTTTTTTCTTCTTAGCGCTTTCTCCGAAGTAAAATTAAAGAAAATCCTCTGTGACCCTTGGACCAAATTCTACATGGCAACCGGGCGTCTCCAGATGACGGTTTTAGACGTTTGAGTAGAAATTCTGGCAATTTCTAGCGTCTCGAACGTTGTTATCACGATTGAATGAAATTTCTCAGCAATCTACAAAGATTGCCATTTGCCCCCCAAAAATCAAAAATTTTTAGTTTACCCAAAAATTTTAAAACGTTGATCGAATGTTGGCTATCTTTAGAAAAAGGAAGCACTACTCATAAAAAGAGAAGGAAGTTGGCGCTGATTGACCACCCCACCAATCGTTCTTGCCCTTATTCCCTTTAACCCTCAACATCTCTGACCAGTGCCCTCCCTCTTTAACCCCCCCCCCCCACTCCTTCCAGAAAACTCTTTAAATAGTCGGTGGATCTGTTGTACCGTCGACATTCTCCATCATCACTCCCAACATTCGATTTCCACCACAGTCGATCCTACAGTCGATCTAAATAACATTATAGTGAACGTCCACCGACAACCAACCAACATCATCAGATGTCATCGCACCAGAATGGCACGAACGGACTCGACGTTGGAACGGGAGAATCAGCCGGATCAGCTCCGTTGATTGTCGTTTCCAATCGGCTCCCATTTGTCCTTACACGTGACAAAATTGGAAAATTACGGCGATCACACAGGTACGTGGCTTTTCTTTTGTTTCGTAAGAATAAAATGGAAAAAAGAAAAAAACAAACGGTATAGTGTAAAAATTTGACTACTGCTTATTCCCTTAGTGCGGGCGGGTTAGTGACAGCATTGGGTCCGGTAGTGATGAAGTGTGGAGGGTTGTGGATAGGCTGGCCAGGATCGCATGACATGCGACCGCTGGATGAAATACCTGAGCCGGACACTCCGAATAGTGGGCTAAAATCACAGCAGGTGAAGGCAGTCTTAGTCCGTCAAGAATTGTTCGACTCATTCTATAACGGCTGCTGCAACGGAACCTTTTGGCCGCTATTCCATTCGATGCCTGATCGGGCCATCTTTAGCTCCGACACTTGGAAAGTAAATATAAAATCAAAGTGTTTCACCAAAAGCCCAGTATACCAATTATGTATGCACAGGCTTATCAAGAAGTCAACGAAGAATTTGCACTCAAGACTATCGACGCCTTGCGACAAGTTCACAGCCGTTTGTTAAAAGAATACCAAAACAACGAGGATGCCATGCCTATCCCAGTTGTCTGGATTCACGATTATCAACTTATGCTGGCCGCTGCCATGATTCGCCAGGTAAGGATCAAACTTTATTAGCTAATCGAGAGATTTCATCTAAAAATTATTCAAACGCAAAGGTGGCCATTGAAGAGAACCTCACTTGCAAACTTGGCTTCTTCCTCCACATTCCATTTCCATCGTGGGACATAATGAGACTCTTCCCCTGGGACGACCAGATTTTGGAAGGCATTCTAGGTACAGTAACTTTTACAAAATCGTGGTGTCTTTGTTATGGCGAAAACAGACCACGGTTGCTTAGTGACAATTATTTTGGCTAGTGTCACGACGAAACTTTCGTTATTGTTTAGGGAAAAGACAGCTGCTGGGTTACAAGTGGCAAAACACAATAGCAAAATGACTTTTCAACAAAATGTCAATTGGGGAAAACCGCAATTCAAAATAATATTCGATAAACAAAACAAGCCCTGAATTCTTTTGAAAACGTTGGGTAAAAATGTCGACTGCTACTTTGTGCAAAAATGAAATCTATGCTCGACCCTTGGCAAAAAAGCAAATAACACGTTAAATTAGTAACTTACTTCTCATGGATGGTTTTCCTTGCAAGCCTTAAAGATTTCCAGTTTTTCCTCGAGGTCACTTTTGTTGGTGAACGTTCACTTGAAAAAGAAATCGTTATTTTATGCATATCACTGGTTGAGGAAAATAGTACCACATGTTGCCATCGCGTGTTTTTATTTCAATGCACTAAAAAAAAAGTAACGGTGGATTGCAGCTTTGCAAAATTGGTTTTTCAACGCCAATGCTCGTGCCTCGTGGACAACTGGCCAAAAAACATTACTAACAATACCAGCAGGAAGACACCAAATAATGTGGTGTTCTGCTGCCTCACTTTGGCAATTAGCCGGCGTTGCAATTTTCCATAACTTTTTCAAAATACAGTATACACATAACATAATTTTTAAATTGCACCTTATCAGTGTTTTATAGGTGCTGATAGTTATTTTTCAAGAACGTAAACAAATAATACCGTTAAAAAAAATGATTATAGTTGTAAAAACATTTGGGCAATTCTACTCTCTCATGCTGTGTGCAAACTGAATGGGCCATTTCAAAATTGAAACATTTTTCTTTTTTTATTGCAAATAGCTTGTGACATGGTTGGCTTCCACATCGATGACTACTGCACCAATTTCATCGAATGTTGCCAACGCCGTTTGGGATGTCGGGTCGATCACGCCAATGGCAACGTGGAATACGACAATCGCACCGTTCACGTTCGGCCTCTTCCTATTGGAATTCCTTTCAATCATTTCCAGCAGCTGGCCTTTAAAGCACCTCGAGTAAGTATTGTCGCATTGGACAGCAGCAGATGTGCATTTCCTGCTTCAAACGATAACCAATGTGTCACTTGATATAAATGATAAAAAAAAAGGTGATGAAAGACGAACGAGTCGTGTTGGGAGTGGATCGACTCGACTACACAAAAGGATTGGTCCAACGCATCAAAGCGTTCGAAAGGCTGCTGGAGCGTCATCCGGAGCATTTGGAACGTGTCGTTCTGATGCAAATCGCCGTCCCGTCGCGCACGGACGTCAGGGAGTACAAAGCACTGAAAGAGGAGATTGATCAATTGGTTGGCCGCATTAATGGCCGTTTCTCCACCGCTGACTGGTCACCCATTCGATACATTTACGGCTGCATCTCGCAGGTACCTACTTGGGTCTCTTTTGTGATGTCGTTAACAAATTTGAGCTAACGGGATCGTTTCGGAAAATATTAACAGGACAACTTGGCCGCTTTTTATCGCGATTCGGCCGTTGCGTTGGTCACGCCGTTACGCGACGGAATGAATTTGGTGGCTAAAGAGTTTGTCGCCTGCCAAATTAACGAAACGGGTGTGTTGATCCTCTCGCCTTTCGCTGGAGCCGGTGGCACCATGCGTGAAGCTCTGCTGGTCAATCCCTACGAGGTGGATATGGTGTCGGAAATGATCCACAAGGCCTTGATTATGGACGTAGATGAACGGCAGCGTCGAATGAAACTTTTACGTTCACGCGAATCCTCCATGGATGTCGACTACTGGATGGCGAGCTTCTTGAAAGAAATGCAGCTAGTCGAGTGTGCCATTACGGGACCTCCTTCGTCGATCCCCGTCGACTACGGCTACCAATCTTATCTGACAGAATACATTGAAGATTCCACTAAACTCAATCTCCTTTTGGACTATGACGGAACATTAGCACCCATTGTTAGTCATCCGGATCTGGCGATAATGTCGACCGAGACCCGACGCGTTTTGACTCACCTTTCACAAATGCCGTCCGTTTCCGTCTGCGTCATGTCAGGGCGATCGCTCGACAATCTCCGCAAAATGGTGGCCATCGATGGAATCACCTATGCAGGCTCCCAAGGATTGGAAATCCTTCATCCTGATGGTATTGGCTAAATAAAAGAAAAAAGTCATTTTGTGATGGCAGAGTGTTGGAAACATATTTGTCTTTGTCTCTACAGGATCGCGCTTCATCCATCCAGTTCCCACGGACCATCAAATCCGATTGCAAAATCTTCTTCCGGCCCTAGAGGTTGGTGGTGTCCTTTGCAATTGATTTTTTCTGCTTCTTTCCATTAGTTTTGGTTGGTTGCCGATTAAAAATTCATTTGGTTAGATGGAAGTCTGCACTAATGGAGCCTGGGTGGAAAACAAGGGCGCCCTGTTAACATACCATTATCGAGCGGTGTCGTCTCCCGAGCGCCGCGACTCGCTGGTGCAGAGGGCCGTCCAGTTATTCCGCGAGCACGGATTCTATCCGCATCACACGCAGATGGCCATTGAAGCTCGTCCTCCCGTTCCGTGGGACAAAGGCCGGGCTTCTCTCTACATTATGCGAACCACGTACGGCGTCGACTGGCCACAACGGGTCGGTGGGCCGGAACGAGTTCGAATTCTCTACGCCGGTGACGACGACACCGACGAAGAAGTCATGGAGGCCTTGAGTGGCCTCGCCTGTACCTTCCGCGTGTCCAGGGTGCCCGTTTACAAGTCGGCAGCCAATTACCGACTGACCGATCCTGAAGCCGTCCAGTCGTTGCTACACTGGATCGAAGATAAGCTCGACCAACGAGCGGTGGTTCCATCTCCTTTGGTGGGATTCACTGCCAGCTTTCTCATCACCTGCATTCACGAATCGGAAAACGCCTCCTCTGACGAGGAGCAGACGGATCTCGTCGATACGACCCTCGTGAGCAAGCGGCGGCGGCGCAATTCCAGAAATTCGAATTTTGTTTTGAGCAAAGCCGCCGCTGCTGGACTACTTCGCAGCAGTAACAATTTCAAAGCTGCCTTGTGTCACCATTCTCAGGACTCCATCACTGTAATCGGACATTAGCCCTTGCGAGATTGTATCCCCTCCCCTCCTTTTTCTTAATACGTCGTTGACAACTGAACATCCATTTCAATTCAAGCCCAGTGTCAAACATTTTGGAAACTTCATTGTAGTTAAAATTAGTGCCATCACCGCGGAAAAAAAACAAAGGGCGCAATCTTTCATCACCCGTTACTCTTCCTGTCGACAACTACTTGGACGTTTCAACTCTTTTCCCACTATTTTCTTTACCCCGCATATTATTACAACTGCGACATTGATTGTTGTTTTTCGTATTTCTTCTTCGTAGACCTCCGAAAAGTTCCGACGATTGTCTTTTTCTTTTTGCTCATCGAATTCGTTATTTGCACCCTTGACACGCACATCTGAAATCTACAATATACCGTTTATAATTGAGAGTTTACGTTTCGTTTTGGTTTAAAGTCCGAGATATGTGAGACGGTTATTATATTTCACGAAATTCAAAAACTAAGAGGATAAAATACCATGACAGAGACAACTTGCGACTAATGCAATACTTAAACACATTTAGGGTTTTCGCTTTTAGAATTTCACCAAGAAACCAAACCAAACCAAAAAATAGACCGATAATGTCAGCCATGGAGTGACGAAGGAGAAATTGCGGCATTTCACGGTTTTAGAAATATAATTACACACTATATATTTTTTTATATGATAAAAATCAAACTAACATGAGGATTGCGAAGTATTAGAATTGAAGATTATAAAGAGAGCAAGAAGAAAATACTTGAGAGTAGCATGACACTTTGTGCGCATTGAAAACTTTCTGACTGGTTTGTCTTCCGAGACAAGAAAGTGACATTTGGGTGACCGACGTCGTATACATATGATTGAAAATATGTCGCATGATACAAAAAATTTGAACTTGATTTTAGTTGATTAGGATCGACTATACAGGAAAGAATGATAATAATCTATGATTTTCGACAACCATTTCTAGACCCGACAGACGAGCAAGAGTATTTAAAAATTAAAAAAAAAAAGCCTTTGTTCTGATGTCAACGACCTGGAAGGTTTGTGACTTGCGTCATTAGCTCCAGAGTTGGCACTTGTTGGCTGGATTCATCGGGCTGTCGAGTGGACAATTGAAAACTTGAGAGAAAGTAGGACTGTTCTGAAGGACGCCGTTTGCACGATATTTCCCCGGACTGTGAGCCTCTTTTGTGTACTTCTCGTAGCCGTCACCATTCAGCACCTCGCACCAGATCTATTGTAAATCCAGACACAAAAGACGGTATCAAATACAAAGTAGTGAGAAAAAGAAAGTCGCCGTAGAAACCTGTCCGTAAGTGATGAAAAAAAGCTGATCGTCGGTGTAGTTGACACCCGGCAGTCGATATTCTGGGCTGCGGATCTCTTCACCTCCAGACTTTGAATTTGA
Organism: Daphnia pulex; assembly: GCF_021134715.1. Lineage (NCBI taxonomy): Eukaryota > Metazoa > Arthropoda > Branchiopoda > Diplostraca > Daphniidae > Daphnia > Daphnia pulex. Next base: position 4,613,151 of record NC_060018.1, on the reverse strand, counting down.
TTTATAAGCGGTCCAGGCGTGGGCAAGTCCGCCGCTGTCGCAAACGTTTTCGCCTAATGTTCTGTTTCCGTCAATCTTTGACGACAGAAATTACCGGAATTTTATTCATATATAATGTGATGTGCTACTTTTCGTCATAAAAAGCCTCGTTTCCTTAATGACGCTCACGAAATCCAGTCAAACGCCAAGCATGCATTTCACGACACTCAAAATCTCGCTTGGAATCAAAAGTTAAATTAGTTGGGATGCTTTCAAGATAATCAAATAACTCGGGCCGGAAGCCCTTCCCTCCTAAATAAACGAAACTATTCCGTCACTTCCACCCGCCGCTTCCCGACTTGCGCAAACTCATCGACGTATATCAAGATCGCAGGCGCAATTTCAGACAACAAAGAAGAGTAGGAGCGATTGATCAGAATGCGTATACTGTATAGGGAGGACACTAACCGGTTTATCGATGTGGTCAATCGTGAAGGCGGCATACTGCTGGATGAAACAGTCAGCCCGCTGACTGAACTCGCGCATCAAGGACTCGCTCCACCATTGAGTCATGTTGCCATGTCGATCGTATCTCCGTCCTTTTCATTAAAAGCAACGAACAAGACAGAAATTCAATCAGATTTCAATCAGTCAGAAACTGCGACAGAGAGAGAGAGAGATTTGATGGACATACCGTTGACGTCGAATCCGTGAACAATTTCATGGCCGATCACGACGCCCAGATTGCCGTATGTCATATATCTTGGAATTGACAAGTGAATAAAGCTCATTATTACTTCATTAACAGGATATTAGTTGCTGCTGCGAATCGTGATGAAATTTACCTTGGTAGGTCTAGGTTGAAGAAAGGCTCGCGAAGGATTCCTAACGGGAAAACTAATTCGACGAAAACGAGACAAGAGAAAAAGGATTTGAGAAATGAGACGAGAAATGTGTGCGTGCGAATATTATTTCAAAAAAGGAGGGGGGAATCATTATTAACTGATCTCGTTGGTCGACGGATTGTGAAAGGCGTTGACGACCAGTGGTTGAACTAGCCATTCCCTGGAAATTTAATCAAGCACATTTTAGCAGCATAAGCAGTCAGACACAAAATGAAGGCTTGGCTATTGTTATACAATACGTACTTCTCTTCGGGCGGTGGCTGGAAGACTTTTTGAATTTCGCGCCAGACTTCGTGACGCCTTATGCGCATAACGTTGAAGAAAATGTGTCCATTGTCAATGTGCAGCTAAAGAAAAAAGGGCGATTTTCCAGTTTAAAGTAAAAATATGAAACAAAAGTCAATCAATCTGTTTCCTAGCTGCCATAATAATTTTCCAGGAATATGCCCATACCTCGTGATAATCGAGATCCAATTGAGTCAAGTTGAGAATTTTGTTAGGATAGCCAATCTTGGAGCCCATTGCCTCCAACTAGAAAAAACACGGGGACCGGAAAAGATTCATCATCACGCTCACTGCCTTCTCATTACCAGCGCTATCTCGTGGGATATTACAAAATGGCAAAAAAGCAGTCAATAATAAATTTGAAACTAGTTTACTTTCTCCAGCAGACGCAGCGTCATCTCCTCTTCGATCCACTTTTGGCGGGCGATGCTTGCGCCGAAAGCTTCTTTCAGTTCGTCGATCAGCTGCAATATCTACAGTTTGTTTAGCAAGCACTTTGAAGATCGAATACCAAACAACACACATTTTTTTTGTCTTTTCCAAATGAATAAATACCCAGGTATTCGTCCAATTTGAGGCCATTTTGGTTACGTAAAGATGTGCGGCTACTAATCCGAAACCTTCGTTCACCAGCGCGACGCACTGCTTCCACCTATAAGTCAAGCCAGCCAGACACATTAGGGACGATCATCATCGACTTCCGCATTTGGCTGAGAGCTCATTTGGGAATTTTTAAAAAAAGAAAGAAAAAAGATACGAACCTCGTGAGATAAATGCGCTCTTCACCCAAATTGGGCACGCTTTGTTTAAAGTTGGTCCACATTTTCTGGAAACGGGTGGTAATAAGAGGCATCGATTTGAAGACGAATCGCCATATCAAATAATTGGTTACGGTCCTTTTAAATTGTGAAATTACAAAAAAAGATAGAAACCAAATAAAAAGAAAAGAATTGTGAAAGTTACACGGTTGGGTATTGAGAAACTATTAACAACTACGCTGCTACCTGGTCGGTGTAGTGCTGAGAAGCGTGCTTAGCTCGGGTAGAAAATCACGACACTGCAGACTGACTGGCATGTCGGACAACAGGAGAGCCGACCGATCCTGCTCGTTTAATCCGGTGGCTCGGAGAAGTGTCTCCACGGCTGCTGTCCAGTTAATCTGTTTTTCACGAATCCAATCAGTAAGTTTCGCCTGGACATAACACGCACAGCTCTTCTTTCGCCTAGTCTGCCAGACGGGAAGCGGATTGCGACGAGACATATAAATTCGTCCCATAAACTCCTCTCTGATACACAGCCCATTGAATATTTTGTTGCAGCATGACATTTTCTCTGATCGCGTAAGCCTCAAAACTGGTCTTAAGAATTAGGTGGAGATGGAGCCAGCTCGTTGCAGTGTGTGTGTTTGTTAAAAAATAAAAATAAATAAAAAAGTCAAAAGAGTTCATCAAGCAGGTTTTGTCCAAGTTTTCTAAAGATAGCCACGAAGCGACGCGTCGGCGCCGGATCTTTGTAACTGTGCATGCTGCATAGTGTCGTTAACGACGAAGGAGGACGGTCGGTTCCGTGTACGGCTGACGCCGCTGGGTTCGCCTATACGGGCACTAATTAATGACAAAGTTACCGGATGGAAGAAAAATATGCGAGAAAATAAATCAATCAATAGAGATAAAGAAGGCAGGAATGAAGATAAGAATCAGCCGAGCCCAACGAAAAAGGTCGCCCTACTTGGCAAGGACGCAACCGCTTCTTTTACCCGAGTTAACTCCAGTATTCAATTCAGTTTCATCAAAATTGAAGGTGATTCAATCGAGAATTTCGTGTTGAGACATTTCCAGCCCAGAAAAAAAAAAAAGATTGGATACATTCACAAGGTGACGTCGAAAGCAGATCGATAAAAGAAAATTGAAATCAAGCATTCAATTTCCCTCTATGTTTACATATCTATAGATAAAGAGAGAGACACCAAGAATCAAATGTGAAAAATAAGCCAGGGTAGACAGCAGTCTCGACTGTCTGGCCAAAACTGTCACCCGAAACGAAACCACACGCTCTAAAAGTTGATCATACAACAACAAAGATTTCTGATAAGGGAAAAAAGGCAAACCCCGTCTGAACATTGTTTTGCTTATTTACCGCAGGAAATTGGGCATCCATGTCATGGAGGCTCAAGCGGTGATCGACGACGACGTCCTGATGAAAGGCGGAGTTCTCTAGATCTTCGCTGCTGGTGCCGGTGCGGTTCGAATCGCTCGTCGGATCTAACATGAAGTCACCATCGGCGCAGAAATTGCTGGAAATCTATAATCAAACCAAAACCAAAATTGACTCTCTCTTTCTCAAATAAAAGAGGGGAAACGAGAGAGGGAAACAAAAGACAGCGATATAAAAAAGAAATGAAATAAGAAGACAGCTGACGACATCGTAGAGTCGCATTTTCCGGACTCTTGGTTTACTACTACGATCATGGTGAGAATTTGGCTGGAACAGAAAAAGGCAAGGACCGAAAAAACAACACTCCTGCATCTAGTTATCTGCAAAGTTTTCGCTCTGTTATTCTATTCTTTTTGACTGCATAAACCCCGGTGTAAAATGAGAATGGAAAATGAGAGGGTAAGAAAAAAGGGGAAATAAAGAGGGGGAATTGAAGTTGCGCAAACAACGAACTCTCCGAGATAAAAAGAAGATCGATTCCACGATATGAATGTACATATTCAAATCCGTCATGCCAGAGAGACACGGACTGCAGCCTCGTCCTTTCAATGAAAACCCAAATCCCTCTTTATTTCCAAACTTTGAAGTTACAAACTATTCAAAAGTGGGATTATCGCGGCATCAAGTTCAAACATTGGAAATCTAGTCGGAATGCGACTAAAATAGATGACAACAATTGAATTAGACAAACAAGGAAAGGATAGAGAGTTACTTTGGCAAAGCGCGCCTCAAAGGCCAGCATATCGTCGAGTTCGTCAAGTGGCTCACGCCGACCGCCGCTCAGCAGAAGAATAGTCTCCTCCATGAGATTGCGATAGGAGCGGAGGCAGCGTGAATGTCTGGCCACCGTTTCGTTCTTGCTCACGTCATACCTAAAATTGTAGGTATATTACCTAAAATTTTTTATTGGCCGTCAGGCCGTTGTTGAGGCCGTCAGGCTGTTCTTGTGGCCGTCAGGCCCACTATGCCGTCAGGCTAGGTTAGGACCACTCTGTTGTCATATATAGCAAAGTGCTGTCAGGACCGCTTTGCTTATATATAGTAAAGCGGTCCCAACTCTCAACAGCTTTGCTATATATGACAGCAGAGTGGTCCCAACCTAGCCTGACGGCATAGCGGGCCTGAAGGCCTCAAGAACGGCCTAACGGCCTCAAGAACGGCCTGACGGCCTCAAGAACGGCCTAACGGCCTCAAGAACGGCCTGACGGCCTCAAGAACGGCCTAACGGCCTCAAGTATATTGATATGAATTCTTGCTCACGTCATACCAGTCTTTCTCCATCAGCGGTTCACCTTTGTAAAACTGTTCAAACACAAAGAGATTTAGAAGAATAAATTTAATTAAAAAAAAAAAAAAACTTTTGCGCAATCCCCCGACCGAGTCATAAGGGTGGGGGTACAACTTTTTCATAAACTCTTGCGGAAAATTCGTGCGAATGTACGTCGCACTATATTTGACAAGGACTAAAATAAATAGTGAAAACGAAAGTGGGACGACCCTGCACATAAATTTCTTTACGCACAGGGACTTTTAATATATACCTAATACTATACCTGGAGGATGTACTGGGACGAGTTTCGTTCGTCTTGCGTGACGTAAATGTCGACGAAACTGTGAACTTGGAGGGCGGCCAGGGTCCCGATCAGGTGCTCGAGTGACGCATGATCGTGCGGACGGTCGCCGGGCTCGAGCATCAGCAAAGGCCAAGCGCCTAATTCACCCGGCTGTAGAAAAGCAAACAGTGGCAAGTCCCTGACGTCGCCAAAATCCGCATCGTCCAAATCTGCCATCAGTCATCATCAGCCAGCCGGCAATGTTGACCATCCAGCGGAAAGTCGGAAAACAAGAAAGAGTCCATCATGCAGCCGGCACGACAAATACAAAACAGTACAACATCATAATACATAACATGCACATCACACAATTCATCATTTAACCAAATGCAAATGCCAGGAGGGACCCATGCAGCTTCCTTCACTCGACTTAGTTTCAAAGAAGTCAGTTTCACTGACTTGTCGCTCGCCTCAAACCAGCGACGAGGAACAAAAAAGAAGGAAGGATTGAAAATGGAATTCTTTTTCGGGAATGTCAAACGACAACTGATTGTTTGAAAGAAAGATAAGAGAAGAAAGGCGAGCTGAGGTTGGACTTACGCGGACTCATACACGAAGCGTAGAAATCTTTGATTTTCCGAACCGATCCGTTGACGTTAGCATCGCCATCGTGCGGCTGTTCCAACACTTCTGCACACACACACAAAGATTCAGACATGCAATCATCAAATCATAAAGCGGATCGTGAATTTTTTAAAAAGGACAATAATCCAAGGTTTGGATGGTTATCAACCGACTTCGAGTATTAAGTAGCATTTCGTCCTGCATTTCTTGTAGAGTTGAAAGCTGATTAGAGTCATCGGGAACGCTGTACGTTTCCAGGAAGCGGCCGCAAGAGAATCGGTAGAAATCGGTACAGGGATCAACCGACGGATCGAGACGGGCCAGAAGACGCGCTGCCGCTCTCACACAGGCCGGAGTCGTGCACAGCTCGCCCTGATGCTGGTCTTCCGGCAATGCGGCGCTCGCATCTTCATAATTGCCAAACAATCCTGCAGTTTTGAATTTTTCACAAATAAGAAAGGTTTCACTCAGTCACATGAAGGCATCAGTTTTATTTTTCAAAACAAAATATCAAAAGTCACAAAGTTTTACGATCAGAGATAAATATTTCAGCTCTAGATTTTTATTTGACTTGTTTCCGAGTCGCGATTTCTTTTGCTAATGCCAATGGAACCGACACGGTTCTAATGGCCCAACCTATACTCGCTTTGGCAAGGCTTCCTCGCAAACTGCGAGACGTGGGCCATAAATCAACAGCGATGCCCCGCTAAACAAGAAGTATAACGACTTCAAAAAGAAAAAGAAGATCCTCTTGCCCTCCCCCTATTCAACGGCTAAGCAGTCCAGTATATTCATACATGTATATATAGATAGTCAGAATTAGAGCTGGTCGTGCGTGCTCTATTGTTTGACTGGGCTAGGTTGCCAACTGAAGAGAGAGGGGGGAAAAAACACATGCGACATTTGTCGGGTTTTGCCCATTAGATTGAGACGTTGTTCCGAAGTTTGTCAACAACACGCTCGACGAGAAAACATACAAACGGGGAGGGGTAGGATATACATATCGCTTCTAACGGAATGAAAATTAACGACAAATAAATTGAAATCAACGACTAGTCGAACGGGTGCAACTTTGACGGGGAGTAATAGGTTAATGAATTATCGACTTTGGTTCAAACGAAAATCACAAGTGACGAGAGCGGAAGGCCTCTCGTCTTCATCGCAAACTGCCAAATAATGGCCCCGTTGTAATATACTGTATGGACAATGTCGGAGTCTGGAGTTTTGCAAGAGAGAGAGAGAAGCCGACAGAGCGAATGGGGCCGACACGACACCCCTGATCCCATTAGTCTGCTGGGCGGACAGTCAACTAGCTTATTTTGGAGTGCTTCGTTTCTTTATGCAATAGGTTGCAGAAGAAAGATCGGCTATAGGCAAACTGACAATTAGGTTACGCGTGCTCCAGTTATCACTTTGGCACGTCGTTCACGCCAATTGCGAATATTGGGCAACATTCAATTAGAAAAAAGGAAAAATAGTGTTTAGATAGTGACCATAAGGTTGCCAGAACCAGAAGACGGCAGATGCAACGATGATTGAGGTGATGACGGTGAACGGGATCCACCACCAACAGCGACTGCAGCTCCTACCGCGGTACTCCACGTACCTGTGCGGCAGTGCGGTAGATCATTAATGACACATGAATTTGAATTCAATGAATTAGCCAAAAGATGAGCCATTTTTTTGTTTTTACCTTTCGGGCATGGAGAAATGTTCTTCGTCGGTCCCGCTGTTGAGACTGGACGCGCTGGGCGGCGGTTGGCGTAAGAGTGAGATCCGCGAGCTTTGACTACGCACAACCGGTCGGTGACGGCCGACTTTGGAGAGTCCGACGAGTCCGTTGCGGGACGACGGAGCGGCGGAAGAGGCCTGCCGGACCTGCGGAGGCGAAGAAGCCGGCGACGATGAAGACATGTTGAACGTCCCCAGTGAGATGTGCGGCAACGAATGTTTGGCGGAATTGGTATTTAAAAACGGATCCGACTTGATTGAAGAACTGAAGGCATTCAGGTCGACGCAGCGGAGAGATGGAGACGGTGTTCTTTGTTGAGCTGTTGATTGTCCGGCGTGTATCGAGTTCAAATGAGATTCGTCCTCCATCGACTCGATGGATTGCATTCCTTACCACTGGCGGCGGATATTCGATCTGAAACTTGTCCGACAGGGCACCTTGTCACCCATCGACCAGTACCAATCAATTGGGCGACTATTTCGCGTGATTGGCAAAACACACATCCACACAGTTTTCTTACCCCGAAGTAGGCGGTGGGTAGCCAAGGACTAGACTGGCTCACGTGAAGCGACCTACTGCAGAGCCTGAGTCTCGGACGGAAAACCATGTCCCTCTTCGGTACAATCAACCAGCCCAGCAGCAAGCACATCACGCATGCTCTCAGCCGACCGGTCCCAGCAGCGCCAGAGCCAAGAAAGCCTCTCTAGCTGGGCTTCCGATGTCTTGATGGGCGAGAGATAGAGGCGTGTGTATAGCCAACGGGGTTGACAAAGAGCACGTTTGCTCCATATCAGGGTTCCTTATTCGTCACCATCGAGTGCTGTTGAACGCATCTTTTTATTTGTCTATCGTCCTTCTTCTTCTTTTATTTTTGCGGATGTCGGAAGCAGCTGCCGCCTTCGCTTTCCAACAGGAAGACCACCATCGACGGCGCCCCTTCTTCACGCGCCGGAGGTTCACGTACAGTGTTAAAAAGCCCCGGTGTTAAAAATATCTCCTTTATGATTACCATAATACTAATAAGGCCACCTTCTGTTCTCGTTCGTGGGTTCTTCTCGCCCAGGCCTTGTGTGATGGTCATGATTTCCTCCGACAGGTAAACAAACAAACACAACCGGGACATGCGGCGGCCGATGTGTGTGGGTGTTTGTCTATATTATGCCCTCTCAAGTGTCGCGTAACCCGACAGATGACGCCAACCGATGTGGAGGTAATAATGAAGATGCTGCTGCTGCTGTCCTGCAACTAAGAATAGATCAGCCGAAATTAATTAAGGCAGACAATGAGAGTCCATTGAAAAGGGGGCGAAAAAAACAAATTCTCATTACCTTCCGTTCGCCGGGTTGAATAAGATGGATTCGGTCGTGTTCCGGCCCAGTTTAAGGATGGCCGACTTTTAATTCAATCACGCTTAGTCGAGCGAGGCGAAGAAATTGTTTCAATAATGTACGACATCGTTGGCAGGCCCTATCTTGACGACTGGTCTTCCCCAGATGGATGTACTGCTGCTGCTGCTACCTCCCTCTTCTTCTTCTTCTTCCGACCATGTCGTTTCGTTCCGTCGAGTTATTTCAAAAGCGGCGTGACACCGCAGCTTCGCTACCCCCTCTTCGACGTGCGTGCATGAACCAAGATAAATCCTCCCGAGTCGAGATCCCTCAATACCCTCGTATATTTGGCTGGAAATTGCTGTCTTTTAAAACCATTTCGGCCCCATCTTCAGCGGTTTGGGGCTTGCCCTTTCTCGCTTTTATGAGAGGCAGCGGCAGCCAGCCTTTTCGTCCGGGTTTCTATTTACATATCGATTCTATATCGCGTCGCGTCCGGATTTCGATTTCGGTTTTACGATTCCAATGTAGACATAAAGTTGCTCCATCCGCCCACACGACGACTTAAGGGCGATCGATCACATTTACTGCGTGCTCACTCTTAAGAATCGGCGACAAAACGATTTGAAATTGGGCGCCCATGTTTGCATCAAATACAGTCGTAGTTGGAGAAAGATTTTGGAATAAAAGTTTAAGCGCCTATCGCGTATTTGAAAAGGACAGCGGTGAGTACAATCGTGTTTCCAGACACACGTTTGCGTCGTGAAGGCGCCTTCTACTATGCATGTCGGGAAGAATGAGATTGGTTTTTTCGTGCTAAATAACTGAGGGTTCCTACGACGAAATTAAAGACAACAGTTTTTTGTTTGTTTGGTTTTTTGGGCTTTTAAATAGAAAAACAAAAAAACAACAGCCAATAAGGCAGCGAATCAAAGAGAAGGAGAAATAAACAAATGAACTAATCTCATTGGAAGAAGGTGGTGCGTGATAAAGAGTTCATGGTTCGGTGTCTGCTGACGACATCAATTGAGGTCGTCACGATTCAATTCGGTCGCCTTCTAAACTTAGCGCAACAACTTCGGATTCAAAGAAAGTAAATGACCATTTTCGTTTGGCATTCAGCAAACATATTGGTAGTACTACGTGCGCCTCAGCTATTCATCCGGCAACGTAAACAACAAGAAGGCTAATACAAATATCAAGGGCAATAACGACCGAAAAAAAAAGAAAAACCCAGCATTAAAGATTGCTACTTTATGAAGGAGCCAAGGAGGGAAGACCTTGGCATCCTGAAAGAAAATGAAAAAGAAACTAATCAATAAATCAAAATCTACATTTTTTAAATCGTGTTCCGTTTGAATTATTAAAACTTTAAACCCGAGTTAGACTTTATAAAATCTCGCCAAGTTCCCCTACTACGTCCCATTACAGATTAATTGTCGGATGGACAGAGAATTAATATGGAAATTACCAGTTTAAAATTAGCGCATCTGCTGTCCTTCAGCATTTGCATGCATTAGGCTGTTGCGTGTGGGCGCTGATAATATTACTCGGTAAATTAATTACCCGAGATTTATTTTTATTGCTTGCTAACGTCCACGTGCTTTTAAAAAACTTGAAAAATGAAAAACAACTTCCTCCAAAAAACTAGTAGAAATTGCAAATTGTCACTTAACCACTTTAGGAATCGTACTCGAGTAAGGAATTAGTGATAAGTTGCGTTATTTTAATAAGAAAAGTAGGAACTAGACAATTACATAGACGACGAATTTCAGTATAAAATGTTTGCCTAATGTAGCTTTAATAATTCAATTCAAAAAATTAGGGACGGTTTTTTTTTAAATTGAGGGTTATGTGATTACCGCTGAACGACTGAGAATATTTTCCCATTAACTTCGTAAACAGCATAGACGAGAGAGCACTAACAGTGAGAATTCATTCACCTCGCAAGCCAAAATCGTTGATTATTTGTTACATCCGTCTTCCTTTCGGATGCGAGAGGAAACAGAAATAGAGCAAAACAAAAATCTCGTTTCGTACCCTCCCCGTTCTTCCGGCTCCGGTCCCAAGTTTCCTACTTCCGTTGTTGATTTTTTTCTTTTTCTTCTTACCATTTCGCTGGATTTGTTTGGATTCGTTCAACCCAGTTTCCCCTTTCCTGATCCTCGATTTTCTTTGCAACAAACAAAACAAAAAGAAACCAATAAAAGCCAAACAAAAGCTCAAATCATCAAACTCAAACACAGAAATAAGAAAGAAAACGTTACGAGTTGGTGGTGCCGCCGAAAGTCAAGTTTTTTCCCCCTTTTTCGTCTTGGAAACTTTGTTTTCTTTTTTGTTTTTTGTTATTTTCACACGCGCCACTGGAAGGAAAACTATATTTACAACGTCCGAATCACTGACGAGATTCGCTGTTGTTTCTCTTTAGTGTTTTATGGTTGCACACATGTGCTCTTTTTTCGACACAGAAGAGCAAATGACCGCTGTCAAAGTTGTTTTCCCTTTTGTTCCGCCGAGTCGGACACACACTTTTCACTCGCTAGAGCAAACACGATCCACGAAAGCGAAAGAAAAAACGAGCATAAATCGTTTAGGCAAGTGAAAACAAAAAGAAAAATAACTTTCACTTTAGAGATTAAACTTCTTTCCCCCTCTCCCCAAAATGCTCGGTCTCTACGACAACTAGTGAAGACGGTACAATAAAATAACAGCTGATGTGACATCCACCATGAACCTATTTGTTTGATGTTCTGATTTCCGGAAGACCTTCGTTTACTAGTGTATACTCTGGGAAACAGCCCAACAGTCGGTAAATATGATAGCAACGTACTGATACTTATAAAAGGATCGGAGATCTTCAACAACTTGACCAAATAAGATGAAAAAAAACCACGTGAGATCAGATCGAATTCGATATTCAGAGGTTCTCCAAATAGTGGCAAGCAGATAGATCGACTGATTGTGTTACAGCCTCTTTTTTTCCGAATTTCTTTAGGAACAGATCATCATAAACTATGGCACTCTTCAGTCAGTCGATCTGCTAGAGTGTGTAAACAATGTTACACTACTGCAAAACCAACGTACGCAGCTACAAGAAAAATCCTTTCAAAACATGGAAACATTTTAGGATGTCTGACTTACCCCAGCAACGGCTTCGTAGAACGGACAGGCCATATTATGGAATCATTAGTCTTCCGTACTATTAGGTTACGCTGATGTTTCGCAACAAAATATTGCCACCGTGACACCGTAGAATACGTAGTAGTCGTAAACCATGGAGAATTCATGTCAATAATAAGCATGATATAGTGATACACTGAACAGATGATACGGTTACTCGACAGAGGACGTTGTAGACGAAAAAATAAATAATGCGGTGGCAGCACTTGCTTCCGGGATCCAATGTTACATTGCACTGTTCACGTTCACGTTCCAATGTCCCATTCCACGTCTGAAGCTAAATATCAAAATCAGATATCACAGCACACCAGATTGAAGCATGTCTCTACACATTTTAGTATAATAATCAACTGATTAATATTTCTTACCGTTCCTTAGGGTTTCTATTTAAGTTTCTCTCGACATCTGACACTGTATATTTTCAAAGTCATCCCTACTTGCTATGTGCTAATTAAAAACCTAATCCCTTTTTTCCTCCTTATGAAATATGCTAGTAACAATATCGTACTTCATTAGATTTACCCGTCTCACCTTAGTTTATCGACTTAACATCAAAACGGGAACCATAATTGAAACGTATACCCTTCAGAAATAAATGGATGGGAAACTTTATTAGTTTATAAGCCCAGGGGACATTTTGTCCAATCTATTCATGCATAGCTAGTGTTAAATTGATGAGTAATCCAATGCCCAATTCACCTTCTATTTTATCCAACGACGAGACATTCGTTTTTGAAGAGTTATATTTCCACTAACTTTTGGGGACCATTTTTTTTTTGTTCATATGGATTCAGCACTGTCAAGTACGACCATACTGGAATTGGTGTTTGAATAAAAGAAAGAAGTTTAGATAAACGGTTTCCATCTTTACTTTGTACAAAGGAATCCGGAACATCTACACAACGCTATTAGAACTGCAGAGACGGTGGAACTCGCTCGTTAGACTGGATGTAACCATGTGGTGAAAGATTGACATGTATTTTCTTCATTTGCGACTTCCAAATCTACAGCTGAGGGATGGGTCTATTCCGTCAGGCGACTTATGCTTGCGATTCAGCAAGTTTCTCTGCCTTGGCAACAACTTCTTCGATCGGGCCAACCATGTAGAAGGCGGCCTCGGGCAGGTGATCGAGTTCACCGTTCAAGATCATCTTGAATCCCTGTTACGCCAATGAAGAAAATTAGCTCAATTCACGATCAGAAATCACAGCCATGATTCATTTACCTTGATGGTTTCGGCAATGGGGACCAACTTTCCGGCGTGACCAGTGAAAACCTCAGCGACTTGGAAGGGCTGAGACAAGAATCTCTGGATCTTACGGGCGCGGGCGACGGTCAATTTGTCGTCTTCAGACAACTCATCCATACCCAAAATAGCGATAATGTCCTGGAGTGACTTGTAATCCTGGAGGATCTTCTGGACACCACGAGCGGCGTTGTAGTGGACATCACCGATGATGTTGGGGTCCATCATACGGGAGGTGGAATCGAGGGGATCGACAGCGGGGTAAATACCCAACTCAGCAATGGCGCGGGACAACACAGTGGTGGCGTCCAAGTGAGCAAAGGTAGTGGCAGGGGCGGGATCAGTCAAATCGTCAGCAGGCACGTAGATAGCCTAGAAATAAAATAAAATGAGCATTCTGACCCAGCAAATTTAGGTTAGTTTCGATTACCTGCACTGAAGTAATGGAACCTTTCTTGGTGGTGGTAATTCGCTCCTGCATGGAACCCATGTCAGTGGCCAAAGTTGGCTGGTAACCGACAGCAGACGGGATACGACCCAACAAAGCAGACACCTCAGAACCAGCTTGTGTGAAACGGAAAATGTTGTCAATGAAGAGCAACACATCCTGGCCTTCCTGGTCACGGAAATATTCAGCGACAGTCAAACCAGTCAAAGCGACACGGGCGCGAGCGCCGGGGGGCTCGTTCATCTGACCGTACACCAAAGCTACCTGTAATTCAATGAAAAAAAAGGGTTAATATATACCTAAGGATATTACTCAACATTAGAAGTATTCACCTTGGAGGTCTTGTCCTTCAGGGAAATGACACCGGATTCAATCATCTCGTGGTAAAGATCGTTACCCTCGCGAGTACGTTCACCGACACCGGCAAACACGGAGTAACCACCATGGGCCTTAGCGACGTTGTTAATCAGTTCCATAATCAATACAGTTTTACCGACACCAGCACCACCGAAGAGACCTAGACGAGTTGAATGTTAACTTAAGCTCGAATTCTATTCTTAAATTTTAATTTACCAATTTTGCCTCCCTTGGCGTAAGGAGCAAGCAAGTCGACGACCTTGATACCAGTAATCAAAATTTCTTGGGCGACGTTCATCTCAACGAATTCAGGAGCCTCAGCGTGGATGGCAGCGAATTTATCGGTGACGATGGGACCCCTCTCATCGATGGGCTCACCTGTAAATCAACGAAGAAATAAGTTATTGAAAATAGCAATGTATGATACCATCCAGGAATTTGGAGCATGAATTACTCAAAAAATTATAGACAGCACCAGAATAATGTATCTCCAGAAAATTTCCAGAAAAATCACTAGGATTTTGACTGGGGTAAGCAAGGAGAAAATGTTCAAATGAGCACACTCACCAATAACATTCATGATACGACCAAGAGTTTCAGGTCCAACTGGGATCCTGATGGGTGATCCAGTGTCCAAAACAGGCTGGCCACGAATCAAACCCTCAGTACCGTCCATGGCAATGGTACGGACAGTGTTCTCACCTAATTAACAGAAACACATTTAAGGTTACAATGCACTACTAAATAGCAACGATAAAGAAAGATTATACCCAAATGCTGGGCAACCTCAAGAATCAGCCTTGGGCTACGGTTGGAGACTTCGAGGGCATTGAGGATGGGTGGGAGCTGATCTTCAAACTGGACATCGACGACGGCACCGATGACTGCGACAATCTTTCCGTTAGCAATAGCTGCAGCTGGAGCAGCAGCTTTGGCAGCAGCTCCGGCGCTCACCAGCTTTGAAGTGTAGAAGCTTCCTGTAAATTAATCCACACAGTTTTTAACAAGAAAAACATGATGTAAATGAAAAAATCTAGGAATTGAGAAATAAGAACAAATACTATACAGAACTTCAACCCTAGGCAACACCCTAGGAATGAATTAAGTAGATAAGGAATAAATTAAAATTCTCTACACATACACGAAGACATGGCGGCCATATTGGTGTCGTGCAGCGTTACGTGACGACCGGCCGGCACATAGTTTTTAAGTACATTTAATGAGGAAAATTAGCACTTACGTTTCGAGAGAAGAGCCGGCAGGACCTTGGATTGTCCATTCTGGATGTGGCTAAGAGAAACAGTCGGTTGGACTGTTCTCAAAATTCCCGAAGAAGCTCGAGCGACGGCGTTCAACATTGCTGCGATGGCTGGCGAAGACAGAGACAGAGGTTTTTGGGCAAGAAATACCTGGTCACATGACCAAGGGCCCTTCCGCCCCGTTGACAGATCGCTAACTAAATTTCCGCATTAAATCGCGGAAAAACTAAAAAATATAATAATTGTGATTTTCTCTATTGGCAATAACTTTTGTCATAGATTTTTGCAATTGTATGAGAAAAAAATATATTAAATAACAATCGAAAGCAAATTTGAAATATCGCTCACACAAACAAAAAAACTTTTTTGGCTTGGCGCTTGGGTAGAATCTTGAGCCTCTATGCATTACTAAAAATAGAATGGAAAGAAATAGATTTCTATTACAATGCAAATTGTATACGGAATGTACATAAATGTACCTGTTGTACTGCCTTGTACTAAACATTCCACATTAAATGGGTAATTTTTTTTTTTTTTTGGGTTATATATGTTGACACTTTAATTGGCCTTATGTTCTAAGCATTGTATATTTTTATTTTCTCAAGTTATAAAAAAAAGTTGGAATTGTAAAAAGATTTTTTGTCACATAGCTATGAGACGTTTCAGCTGAACTGTTTATAGAATTTATTTCTCAAGTTATTTTATTTTCCGTCAGACATCGTGCAGTCGCGCACTGAAACTCAAACAGTATGGCGCCTCCCGGTAAACGTCACCGTGCGCCAAGCACGAAAATTCAAGTGATTAAAGGAAGACTTTTAAAGTTTCAAGCGAAATATCTAACTACTGACTTTGCGAAACGATTAGTCCTTGATCCCAGTTTGCTATGGGTTTCCGCTATTCTTCTACTCGTCGGCGAGTTGTTTGTGAATGTTCTAGTCATTCAGCGAGTTCCATGTATGTAAACAGAAATTTGTAAAATATTAACTATAATAATAATATGTTGATACTTTCTTCTTTGATGCAGATACAGAGATAGATTGGATAGCTTATATGCAAGAAGTTGAAGGAGTAGTGAATGGAACATGGGACTACTCCAAACTGAAGGGGGATACAGGACCTCTAGTCTATCCAGCTGGATTTGTTTACATTTTTACTATCCTCTACTACATCACCAACTATGGAAGAAATATTAGATTTGCTCAGTACATATTTTGTGGATTTTATCTTGTGACTGTGGCCTTGGTCTTCAGGATCTACTCAAAGTCATGTAAAGTAAGTTATGGATATGTATGAAGTAAATCAGAATACCTCTACTATTTTGGTTTCTTTCACAGATCCCTCCGTACATGCTGATATTCATCTGCTGTACTTCATACAGGGTTCATTCTATCTATGTCCTAAGACTGTTCAATGACCCAGTTGCTATGATGTTCTTGTATTTATCAGTAAACCTATTCATGGATGGCTATTGGACATTGGGCAGTACATTTTTCAGGTATTTTAGACTAATGAACAGTTTTCATTATTGTATTTACATTTTGAAATTCCTTTATAGTCTGGCAGTTTCCATTAAAATGAATATTCTGCTATTTGCGCCAGCCTTATTGCTGGCGTACATTGCTTCTCAAGGATTCTACGGGACCATTAAGCAACTCAGTATATGTGCCGGAATTCAAGTATTTTCTACAGCATCCGCGTATTGTCGCTTTCGTCAAATTAAAGATTTTTCTGTTATTTATTTTTCAGCTTCTTTTAGGAGCCCCTTTTCTTTTAACCAATCCTGTTGCCTACATGGTTGGATCGTTCAATTTGGGACGCGTTTTCTTATTTGAATGGACGGTTAATTGGCGATTTCTTTCTGAAGAACTATTCGTCCATCCTGGCTTCCACATATCTCTTTTACTTCTTCACGTGGGACTTTTAGCCATTTTCGCAAAACCATGGTTCAGGTGATCTGCGAATAATTGTATATTTTATTCTGCATCTTTAAGTCAAATTTTTATTTCATATTCAGATACATGAAAAGCTTCGCCAAGTTGCAGCCAACTGGAGTGGGAATAGTGTCACAACTTCTTCTCTTGCCTCTGTTCACTGCCAATTTGATTGGAGTGGCGTTCAGCCGTTCGTTACATTACCAATTCTATGTCTGGTACTTTCACACTCTGCCTTATCTCCTCTGGTCGACCCCATACTCGATATGGCTCAGGTATTGTATAGCTGCTCGTTTGACTAGTCAGAGCTTTGCGCATTGCTTTCATTTCCCCATTTTACAATGCAGGTTATGTATCTTGGGCTTGATTGAAATGAGTTGGAACACTTTTCCGTCGACGAATGTGAGCAGTGCCATGTTGCACGTGTGCCACCTTCTGATTATTTACGGAATTTTCTCGAAACGTAACCCACCCAAGGACATGGATATCAACATTAATAAGAACAAATGATGATTTAATAAATCAACGGTTCACCTTTTGTTTTCCTTTTGAGTTTGAAGTGTGCTGCCCCTGCATGCTTGAGATAATTGTATTTGTGTGATCAATACAATATTTCTCGCTGCCAAATCCAAATTTTTCTCATACTGGATAACAAGCTTTAAAAAAAATTTATTGTTCATGTTCTAGATCTTTTCCATCAGATTACAAAAATAGGAGGCTTCCTGTAAAACTAAAAATCTAGTTTTTAATAAAAGATCAAAGCAGAGCATGAACCAGCGCACGGGACTAGTTTCCAATTTTAATGGCAATCTTTTCTCGCCGAGCCATTCGCATAAAATATGAGCTGCGACCTTACATGGTTTGGAAACGAGGACTTGTTCGACCGGTTTCAAACGTGATCTGTTTGGTAACATTAATCTCCTACCGCCTGCCTGTCAATCGATGAATTGGCTTGCTCTCGTCTATCCAGGAATTGAACAGCAACAAAATATGGCAAGCCAAACGGGAAGAAAAACTGGATGTGATGTGCCATCAGGCTTTGGGGGTCGATAATTTGATTTTGAAAATAGATTGCCCATATTTCGTTTAATCCTCCCTCACTTTTTGTTGATGGCCAAAAGAAGAACTAACATGGAAGTTTTGTGTCAAGTAGCCAAATAGATCGTCCAGTTTGTCCGTCAGTTGGCCATAAAAGTGTATTATTTACGTAACAATGTATATATTATGTGCATGTAACACGGAAAACATCAAAACGGTTACTTCGATGACGGTCCCGATTGTGTGCATCGCCATCTCTTTAAGGAGTCACGCGGTCATAACGAAAATCGGTCACCGTTTATTTCCCGAAACGATCGTGCTGCCATATTCTATTTTAGTATATTCTATTATAGTACGATCGTGTACACACGGTTTTCATTTCACATATTAGGAAATAGGCATTTGATTTGCGATGTTGTTTGCTCCTGCAAAATTCAACTTTGAGTCACTTCTTCATTTTGAATCTAACCGCCCATGTTTGTCACGGGACCACACACACCCCCACTTCGCTTGTTTGTCGTATGCTCCATTTTTGTTTGCGTATAATTGGCAAGTTGCTGAAGTGGATAGAACATGATAATAGGACATTGCGTCGTAAAATACTAAGAAACTCGTTTGTCGTCCAGGTGACAGTCGTTTCGTCACTATATTCCCCTTTGTTTTTGTTTTTTTAAGGATAGCGTGCACCGGTGGCCGTCAGAACAACAGAAGCTGGAAAAAGCGACGTGTCCGTGATAGCACGGAGAGGCTGGAAAAGTTGATATTCACATCGATTGCTTTTTAGCTTGCCCAGCACGGGAGACGGGGACTAGGTATGGGCTGTATATATGTACCCGGGAGTAGTCTCGACCCATTCGACCCCCTCTTTGAGTTCGCTCTCTCACGAGTAACTAGTGAGCCAGAGCAAGTATATAGCATGTATATAGGGAGCTCATAGGTAGCCCATCAGTTGTGCTTTCATTTCCGGCCAGTCAAGTCGCTTCTAACCGACACAGCTGTCAAAAAGTCCCGACTGACCCTTTTCTCTCTTTCTCCCACTATCCATCACATCACAACCCCCAAGTGGTGTTTCGCATGGTAGCACTAGTCCGATTCCGAGTTATATTATTACACCAAGTTAGGTTCGATGCGCCACATTGTTTAATGACGCCAACTCTCTCCTGGCCGGCCGCCGCTCTCCATGAAAAATCGGACCGCTATCGTCTGTAACACTGTGCACGCACTCGACGGTGGAGGTGCTTGAACGATAGCAAAAAGCTCGAGAGATTAAAGTAGACGTATACTACTTGGCGAAAATGTGCTGGTGGTTCCCTGTGGTCATTACAATTGTTTCCGCTCTGTGCGGATGTAGCCGGGCGGCTTTCCTTCTGGGCTACACGGCCGAATCGTGCGACGACCTCCGACCTCATCGGATCCCTTTCGCTCAAGATCTGATGGGCCAGTCGGGCGGATTCCAACCCGGTCTCGGCTCGAACGGTCTGCCCATTAATGCTCCCGGTTTCAATAGACCCAATCCGAACGGACCGGCTGCGGACGGTGTCAACATCCAGCCGGTTCTGATGACGACCGTGACTCCCTACAGGATTTTGACTGCAGATAGCCGCTACAAAAAAGGACGCGCTATTGAAGGTTTGTGAAATGTTGTTTCAGTTTGAACATATCGGATGAACAGCTAGAGTGCCCTATTTCAGAGTGGAAATGTAATGAGACATCCTTTTAATCAATTTAGCTTTTCTCTTGACATTATTCTTTTTCTTTGGTAACTTGAACTCGCTGGAAGGGGACGCATTAACAATATTGGTACCGCGTAATTCCTTAGAATCTCATCGACTATCGATCGGGGCGAATCTATTCAGCTGAGCTGATCTTTCACGTCATCTGATATATCTTTTGACGTTGAGCGCAACCACAGTATTGTATAAATAAGTCAAAGATCCAGTCTGGCGTTACCTTGGCTACGCGAGTTCAACACAAAGACGCAGCGCGCATTCATCGCGTGTGCTGTGTATGCTGGGCTTGCTGGATGGGACGTCATTGAATATGAATGATGTTTCGGAGCACCGATATAGTGGCGTCAGTATATAGACGACGCCAACTTTAGGTTAATTTTCTCTTTGTTTGAACAACAAAAAGTCCGTGAAACCTACCACAATTTATGCAACGACAATGTTTCTCCACGACTTTTTAACCAACAACATTTTTTTTTTATTGCGCTGAAAGTTTTTTGATTACGATGTTCGTTTTTATTTGTTTGTTTGCCGCTTTCGGGCTGTTGTTTTAGTGAGACTGGAGGGTCGTGAATATTTCGAAGCGTTCGTCATGGAGGCTAGGTTCGTAAAAACTTTGTTTTATCCCTTGTACGTATAATAGGAGTCGGATTAACATATGAATTGGCATGACAATTAACAGAGCACTCGGCGGAGGACCAACCAACAAGTTACCGCAAGCGGGTGTCGGTCGTTTCGTCGGAGCTCCGAAAACGGCCATGTTTCTGAGCTGTAGAGATCGGTCGTCGTCGGCCGTCGTCAACGCCCCCAATCCCGTCCGCATGAACAACTTGACATTCACCTGGGAAGCGCCATTCCAAGATGTCGGCGACATTTATTTCATGTAACACGAGATATACTAGCCTATACAATGTTTTTTTTTTTTCTCCTGGCTGATATACGTCATCATTGCGGGATTTCCCTCAATTTGGGTTTTCTTTTTGTCTGATTTGATGTTCACGCAGAGCCAGCGTCCTATTGGGCGATCGCTATTGGGTCTTCACGTCGGAGAGATTACTCAGCAATCCGTTTCGTGAGTGACATAACCCACTAATCGCTAAATAATAATTGTTCTATGTTATATAGTACCTTACTGGTAGTATCGAGACTCTCCCCTTTTTGTTTTCCCCTCTGATGGCCTTTGTTTTTATAGCGGGGGAGTTGGTGGGCTGCGGCATCCGGCGTACCTGCGTCAGACTCTGCGGCTATTACCAGTCGAGTCCAATTTGTTCGCTGGACGAAGCCGAATACGTTTTGATTATCGAGATCGACCCGTCGTTGCGCGAAGCTCAAATCACGATCGGCGGATTCATTCGGGATCCGCAGGTATCAAAATGAATTGCGACTTTTTATTCCTTCGCATATAGGATAACAAAGATGGGTTATCCACCATCAATCACGATTAACCTTTGAATTGCCTTGCGTATATTGGTAGACTTACGTCGCCTTCGGGATGGCTTACAGCGACTTTTCGTTAACGGACATGGACATGAGCGTCTGCATGTTGGACCGCGGTCGTGTCACCCTCGGTCACTACGTAATCATTATGACTATCGAATTATTACAATTTTGATTGCGCTATTGTTTCATCTATTTCTTATTTATTGTATTTGCAGTACGTCAAACAGGAGATTTTCCCTCCGTTCCCTCACGCTGGTGTAAGTCAAATTTGTTGTTGTTGTTGTTGTCCTTGTGCTGCTTGCTTACCGGTCCGACCCTTTTCTTGTCGGCAACGGCTACATCATTATTGTTATTATTATCATCGTCCTCTTGCGAAATGATTGCGTGACGAATAACCTCCCTCTGTGACACGATAGCCGCGCCATCAATCTCCATGACGTTATGGCAATGTTCTAACTACAAATTTATGATCAGAAACTGACTGGAATTGTTGTTGTTATTCGTTCAGACTACTGGTTCTTTCAAGGCAATGATTGATCCTCTTTTGTGACTCACAATTTTAAACAGATTATCGTCCCCGATTTGACGGATCTAGATAACAATCGATTATGGTGCAGGTAAGTTATCCTGGTGTACATCAGGGTTTAAACTAAAATCTATCTTTAAATCTATTTGAGATTTATAATGTGACATAACTTGTGTAGGTTTAGGCGGCCTCTACTACCTTACGGCCCGACCAGCATCAACCCCACCCGTTCCATGTATCATTACTACTTCAAAGGTCCCAAGAATGATTCAGGTATTAAATGTCATCGCTGTTGTTCTTTTGTACATTTTCACGTCTCATTATAAATGACTTTGATTAGGAATTTATTTACCGGAAAACATTTACAAGATGAACATTTCTCCGCGTCAGTACAACATCACGGAATTCTACACGGACGTACAAATCAGCAACAGAGCGTTTCTTCCGGTTGCCAGCAGGCATTTATTGGTCGTCATCTTTCTACTTTTAGTCGGACTTCATTCAAGAGCAACTTAATTACATTTTTCAAAAATTCCTATATCACAAAATTCACAATTCAAAACGATACTCATGATGTTACAGCATATATTTTTTGCCCTCCTTTTATTCAAGATACGCACCTGCACGATTTCTATTCAATGTTTGATTTTACCGCCAACTATTTAGTCAGCGGGAAAATACATTTAAAAAAAACGTTCGTCTTCAATTACATAATAATGGCGCGTTTTCATTTCAGTTTTTAAAGCCTCCCAAAAAGAAACGACGCAGAATCAAATCAACTGTTGAGAATTGGTAGCATGCCAATATGCCAATGAATGGCCGGGATATATCAATATAACGGAAGGAATCGAAATAATGCATGCCGTGAATCTCAACTTTCTGCTGTTCAGTTCAGATCAGAGTCCGGAATTCACCCCGAAGACGTTGATTGCGTCATTCATTTTGTTACCCAATTTTATTTTCAAATATTCTAGAGGTGAGAAATTTTCCCTAAGGAACGCCGAAAGGGTAAAAAAAATTAGAAAAAAAAAGTTTCGCCACATGTCATCTAGCGGTCAAATGTAGAACTGCATGGGAAAATTCCCTTTTCTTGCCCTAAAACGCGGAAATTTTCTTCGTTTACTCTAGAGTAAACAAACTAAGCTAAAGCGAGAATTAGTAGCTAGGCATGTTAGGTGTAAAATCAAGAAAGACGGACTATATGAGAATCAAGAATGTTGCTTAATGGTGTAGACGCGACGAGATGAACAACTTAAGAAAACTTTACATTTGGATCACGTAGCGCGTATTGCGTAGCAGTATTTTTCATTATTGAAACTCATGTTTAATTGGACTCTCGTACAAAAGTCTGCAATTATGTGCAATTACCGCAGCGCAGCAGTAATTGCGAATTAACGTACAACACACAAAGGCTGCAATTGTTGTACCGTTTACAAATAATATGGAGTACTAACTTTTAGAATCTAACGTTGGGACACAGCAGTTCCGTTACAGAACAGACTTGTTGTTTTAAGAAAAAAATAGAACCTTGGCCATATAAAGTTGCTGTAAAATTGTATGTAGAAGAAAATCGATAAAAGAAGAGGACGCATCAAGAAAGTAATTGACTTTTAGTACCTCGGACGGATAGTGGCATAGTGCTATCCTGTGTCAACCCATCATTCGAGACGAATGATACAAGCGAATAAATTCTGTAGTTACTTCATTAGTTACATTTTCAGTTGTATGCTGACCGAAAAATAGAATTCGGCTTATTTATTCCTTTCATTTGAAAAAAAATGTGTCTTATTTATCACGACGGGATCTGAAGGATCTCACGCTGATGCAAAAACCGGCAAAAACAATATGTTTGCTGTTGCATGATGTAATATAATTTTTTTTTCATAAATAAAAAAACAGTAAGCAATGTTCGATTACGACCTCCTTTATTGGAACGTTTACGATTGTTAATATTTATAGCACGCAATTTTCAATATTGTATTGTTCATTCTATATGGATATTTTCGCCTGATGTATAAAAAATAAAATAATATTGAATACGCTGAACGATTTCTATAATATTTGAATGCTCGTCCGGATTAAAATAGGCAGTCATGCAGTCATAGAGCTAAGATTACATTGATAAGGTTCGAATAGCGATGTATTGTCGATAGCGATTGGCCTATCTTCCCGAATGCTTTTTAATGGTAGAAAACAGAGAGAAATAGAAACTGAGCCATTTAAATAGATAGATAATACCGGTGTAGAGCATATCGACCAAATTTATACCGTTGCTGCAGTACTACTTGTATTCCTAGACCCCAGCCATTTCAACGCAATTTGCAATCAAGTCTTTCCTTTTTTAATATATTACGTATATTATATTCGTTCTTTTCGACAATGCTGTGCTGCTTGAAATTTATCAGTGGAACACTAGTATAAGAAAAGGTACCGTACGTATTCTTTTATTATATTTCCTTTAGAACGACGGTACATACTGTCGCACTTGTCACATAAAAAAGGCTGCGGGCATTTTCACCTAGTAATAAAGGACTGAGTCTGTCCTCATTTTGAATTAATGTTAAGTATGTAGAACTAATACTGTAGGAGACGGATAGTAAATGTCTATACGAATTTGGTGCAGAACATTCGTGTCATTCATTCGTATTGTAAAAAGCTGCTGCCCTTATCCATAGTCTCATCTATATTTGATCAGAAGTAATGGCTATAAACTGCAAAATTATAAGCCAAGCATGCGGGCTGCGTGCTGAACTCCTGATCCACTTACCAATATCCAATAGCACAAATGAAAATAGAGTGGTTAAATGAATAAAACGCAAGTAAGTGATGGCGTGTTTACATTGTTTGTTTTATTATTATTATTATTTTGTATTGGAAATCAAAACGGTCAAGTTAATAATTCTGCGCAATAATAGGGTGGTGACATCGAATAAATAAGATTTGATACGGGTTTTAGAATGCGATTCAGTTGTTCTTCGGTACCAAAAAGCACTCGTCAATCATATGATAAAATACAAAAGCATCCTGCATGGAAAGGAATTACATCTTGCGATCAGGTTTGACAATCGAGTTGATACCGTCTTCGTATGATGAATTTACTGTATTACATCATGCAATTAAAGAAGAAATTGATTTAACATGTATTTTGTTTTGCTCTTTGTGTTTTTTGTATAATCATCCACTTCTTCAGTCGTGCTGGCTGGCAGCACTAACGCGAGGGACGTCAGGATCGGCTCGTCGACCAAAACGGAGTCTTTCATGAATAACACAAGTCAAAATTAAATATTCAAAATGGACTTTATAATTATCGCTGAGGAAAAAAAGACGAGATGATTACCGGAGAGATGGCGAACGGTCAGACTTGCGTACGATTAAATGGCCACGACCTTCTGATTCCAATTTGTCGGCCAACATTTCACGCTGAAGCAATAATTCGTAGAGGCTTGGCTGCTCACCATTAAGACGATCTACATCGCGCAGCAAAATATACACATGGGCAGCAGCTTTTATAATTATCAATCGCTCAAAGTGGCATATCAATATACCATATACATCAAAAGAAAGTTGAGAAAGAAATGAATGCAACGAACTTTATACCTTCTGAATAATCTTCAAAGCCGCTGAGTAATGGGGTGGGAGATGCGCTAGCGATATTCTGCTGATTGTCTTGATGTATTATGAAGACCACAAAGGTCACTAGAAGAACGGTGCGTGTAGTCCAGCAGTTGATCCTTGGGCAAAGCTCCATTTCTTCAAAACATTTGACAAGACATTTGACATAAAAGAGCCGCAAAATATATAAGGTTGCTGATCGACACAAACTAATCTTACCGACTAATTGCCATATTTGGGATAAAAGAAACGAACCTGATATGTTTTAAATAGATGTACGGTTTGCTCGCCAGTAATGGAACTGATCAAATCCGTAGCTAAAGCAGATCTGAGCTTACTCTCTCAATCAACCGTAGTAGATATAGCGCGTCGCAGCGGCCCTATATACCAGCCAGCGGGAGCGGGCGCGAGCCAGCGCTGTGACGTGTGTTGCGTTGAGAGTTTTGAGACGCACATCGAGCGGGAGTGGGGGGCGCGCAAGTTCAGCCCCAAAAGCAGCTCTCAGCACGCCTGCTCATCTCCGATCGGGCAAGAATTCTATCTCCATTCCATTTGCCACTTCCGACAAATCCAACCTCTTCCCAACCGTTGGCAATGTCAATATAAAAGAAACAACTTGAACCAACAACAAAAATAAAAATAATAATATGTTTGGACGAACCATTTTTCGTTCTATTGTGGTTCGGTATAAGAAAGTGGAAAGTACTGTATTATTGTATAGTCCTTGAGACGGAAGTGCGGCAAGTCACCAGAAACTTTCCGGATGCGGGAATATATCATTTTAAAATATCGCACCCTATACAGCATGAAATGCCTCGAGTTTCTTTTATTTGAAATTTGAGAAACCCATCCAGTATAAAGTGTTTATTCGTTTGATGTCAGGCTTCCATTATTTGAGTCTTCTATATATAGGCTATCTCCCCGGTAACACAACGGTAATATGTCCAACTATACGTATAAAATTCATGCCAATGTTGTAACCGCATATGAAGCCACTTTTTATAGGTAGACTTTATACATGTAGTCACGCGGGAAAACTTTTATCCAATGCGGGTATTTTTCATAGTTATATGTACTTTATATCGCAATAATATAAGAGCAATGTCACACGGTCATTGTCAAAATTTCACTATAACAAGAACACAGGGAATAAACTAAACTATTATTCCAAACAAGCGAAATAAGATTATTATTTTAAGGAGTTACCATTTATATGGGCTGCAGCAGTAGCAGCACTCATGCAGTTCCGGTTTTAAGCTATTAGGCTATATACGGTCGTTTGCTTCCGACTGATTTTCGGAGTCGAATTCAATTGATGTTATTTCTTTAGGTTTATCAAGTATGGGGGGGGGGCATTATTTAAGAATGATATAATGACGTCATAACAAGTTTGTTGACGGAATACATCTATATTTTTATTGTTATGCGACACCCTATTTGTTATGGACACCTGCGACTAACGAGATATGGGCTAACTATATAGTTACCTTAGAAAAGAGTCTCCATTTCGGTTGATCGAAAATTGCTGGATACCAATTGGTCGCAACTAATGGATATACCGACTATTTGGCGCAAGAGACATTTGTGTGCTATGAGCCCACATGTTTCCGTTTCGTATTATTCGCTCGTTGGGAGGACAGGGCTCGTCGAGGCTCGTTTTTCTGATCCCCTGGGTGAGGTGCACTTCCACTCTCATTTAATAGGTATGAATATAGTACACATTTCAGACAGAGTCCACGGTTTTTACTTTTTACCTAATCGTTTCACATGAAAGTATTTATAAAAGCTAAAGCTCATTATCAGATGGAGCATACGGTAGGCTACCGTTTCTTCAATTCGTTACAATTAGTAGCTGTCCATATAGACGTATTTTAGTCTAAATGTTTCATTGACTTTTACACTGTCTGACTCAGTCGTCATCATTCGTACAGTGGGTTCAATTCTGGGAATTTCGACTTTATCGCGTTTTTGGAGTAGAAGATTATCTCACATTAATTAAATAGATCAAAATTTAATAAGCTATTAGCCTTTTTTTTTAGAAAATTATAATTGCAAATTTCTCTATTCCGAAGTAGATTTCTGCTTCTGGTTGATGAAAGAAGGGACAGCTTAACACTATCAAGGGTAGCGAAGCCTACACCGCAAGACAAAAACAATTAATTTGTGTTTGTATTTGCAGTATAATATTACTGCAAAAAAAATTTAATTTGAAACGGGCTTGAGGGAAATCACGGGGAAATCAAAAGGGCATATGCTTTATTTTAAGCGGTATAGCAAAAATAAAAGTCGCTTTGTTATTGAAACTAAACAAAGGTTAGGCCTACGCTATATGATATGCGATCGTCATGCTAATACAAAGAAAAACAAACAGTTCGAGCTCTTGTTTTGACTAAAAAATCATGTTTTCCATATATGAAATACTTTAATTGAATCTTAAAATAGATTACCTATGACGGAGCGACCTACAAGATTTCATGTGTTCTTTAAAGAAAACCTTGCAAACGTCAATCATACGCGGATTTATAGTCCCTTTGTCCCTTCAAAAGGTCGTTACGGCTGCTTTACTACAGCCACAGACTAAGAGTCTGTGCTACAGCCATCAAGAAAGCTGAAATAAACGAATGGGATTTCAGTCAACACATTTTGTATGATCTGGCCAATGCCAAGCTGATTGCTGCGAACCCCAATTTCCGGCGAACATAAGCCTTGTATAAACAGTAATTAAATGTCTTGCTTGTGAACCTCGCCAACTTTAGAAAATTTAATGAAAACAAAACAAGAATTAGATCACACATGCTGAAATTGTATTGTGTCAAGGCATTATACTTTAACCTATTAAGTTTCCCTAATGAATTTCATTTAACAGATTTTTTTCAACTTAAAAAAAATCCAATTTGCCACATCACATCTGGAATTCACTGGCGCGAGTCTATTATTCGACAGTCCCTTACTTCTCCGTAATTGAATTAAGCCATCGCAAGAGATTTTCTTTCGGACGGCGCAGCTCGAGCCAAAGTGACACAACGTTGGTGCATCTGCTGCATTGAGAACAGGCAGACACCATCGCCAAGGCATGAAATTGCTTTAAAGGATGTCTCATCCAGTGTATATTTTTCTTCAGTTGTTATGTTAGGCGATAGTTTTGGCAATCACTCTTCCCTATATGCGCTCATGGGCCTTGCCAGGCAATTGCAAATTATATTTTTTAGTTTTCTGAACCCAGTTTGCACTATAAAAGTTGAGTACAGAATTCGAAACACGCAAGAAGTTCATAATAGCTCTCACGTGATTTTTAATGTTTTAATAGTTATACGGCTATACGCTCATACCTACTACGCTTGACATGCTGCAAATTTAAATTCTTTTATTTCGCCATTAATTTCGAAATATTTATTGTAAAAGAGTCTACAAAAAATTGAAAACAATGTTTCAACAATTGAAACCGCAGATTCAAATGTAGAGGAATAGTATAGATACGCCTCTGAATCAAAATAAGTAAGTCCATCCTGCATGGTTTTACTCTTTTATGGTGATTTATTCCAGAGAAATGGTTAATACAGAAAAAAAAAACTTTGGACTTAAAGTTCAACACCGACAACTGCACTGCAACTGCATAGTATATGGCCATGCAGGCCTATAAATATATACAGTGAGCGCGCTCATCCACAGCTTATGCTAACGTTCATCGTTGATATACAGCAGCGTCGTAGGTATGAGCTACCGGCGCGTGTACTTAGCTCGCGAGCTGCGACACCGAGAAAGCAATCTTATAACCAAATCCAAATATCAGCCAAACTTTAATAACTTTCTGGTGTACGCGAGAGTTGAAACGACGGAATGTTGTTCTACGCACTGAAGGTACAGTGCAAAAAGGCTTATTGAATACTTAAACAGGCCTAGATCTAGGCCTTTATATACCATATAGAAGGATTATTAAAATCCAAACGAATTTATTCTTGTGATGAACGATAGTAAATCGTTGTAAATTCAATTTATCTTCGGCAATCGTGTTGACTGAATGAAAGAATCCAAAACTGTTAAAGGGTGAATTTTGGCATGAATAAAACAAACAATAAGGGATCACGCGGTCACGATGTGTACTGCGCGACCCTCTGACGTCATATAGTTGTATCCGATTACATCTGATTTAGCATAAACGCGTATTATAGATCTCGTGTACAGAAAAAATATATAGAACCCAGTTACAACTACCCCACTGAAACCGATCCCTTCTGAATTCCTGTCGGTTGCAATCAGTAGCCAAGCGGATTATGGCAGGAGAAACGATTAACAGCAGACCTATTGATTTTCTAGTAAATGTCAACAGTTTGGTAAAGTGATGGCCACCATTAGCGCGGAGTAGAACAGAGAAGAAGAAACTAAAGCCGAGACTAACGCCAAAGTAGGCGGATGGAGAAACAGTTAAACTCGTATCGAGGATTTAAAAATTCTAAATTTGAACCGCCGCCGCCGCGCAGTTTGTGTTTGCGATCCTTGATCAAATAAACATGTAATAAGAGAAAATATTAAGAACTTGATGGAATGCGTTCAGTTTCAGTATGTATCACCATTTTGTGGGGAAATAAACTATTCTGAATACGGTGTCCATTTTGATCAAACCTATATCGATCCGTAGTGCCAGCATAAGCTTTCGACCGACTACTATTTCGAAAACAAGATGGTCAATTCAACCGCGAATGAAAGAGTATTGACGGTTCATTCGTACATGCGTATATACACAACGGAGAAGCTGTATAGTATACACAGGCAATAGCCATCCGAATGGCTGACAACCATCAGGATTTTTTTTTTGCCTAGCCACAGCATACAGTGTCCATCTAAACTATATTCGTATATAAGCTGCAGGCGGCTGCCGGCTGTCGCCGCCGACAATAAGCACAGATAGTAAAAAGTTTGGATTGTGGTCCTATTCCAGCGTATACGACAAGGTACATGTATGGTGCACAATTCTAAATAAGTAAAATATAGGCCTGCACCTTCTCCTGCTGTACAGACGCTCTATACCATCGAAAACACAAAGCCGTATAAGTCCCCCCAACTCTTTTGTAAATTTAGTGTACTTCCTACTTGTTGTCAGTGGAAAGAAAGATGAAAGAAATTTGCAAGACTTTCCGAGACTTGGTGATGCAAAAGTTTAAAATGAATTGATGCATCAGTGACACTTAAATCAACTTTTTCTCCCGCTTTTCTTCATTCATTGATTGGTTACGCTTTCCAGCGTTAGCCTACGAACCTGATGCGCAATTGACTTGATGTGCTCACTGCTCAGAGAGGAGGAAAGCAATCAGATAACTCAACAGACTCTTTACTAGCGCTGACTTACTAGTGCTAGTGCTCCTAGAGTGCTGACTATTCGTGCGGTGTACTCGATGAATCACCCACTCGAGTTGACACTTAAGCTAAGTAAAAACAATTGTATCGACAGCGGACTGACTACTGGATTGGAAGCAACTTACATTTCTTTCCAATGCAAGGGGGTTATACAACAGTTTCTCGGAAACTCAAGTTCCGGGTTCCCGGAGGCTATAGTTTTAGAACGAGTTTTCGAAGTTCCGAACGCTGTACCGCATCGCCAGAATCTGCCAACACCTTTCCAAAGACGCGCATGCTGTTGGGGCAATAATTATCTGCCCGCATAGCAAGTAAACAGACCGCTTGTCGTCCAAGTGTAAACCCGATGGGACCGGACCAACCTTGAGAGTGACAAGCGCGCAATTCTATTCCGACGATTTGGCTGGCGATTGGCTATATACACACCCCAGTTCTACCGACTTTCCGCACCAATAAGCAATAAAACGTTACCAAACTTTAATCAGCATAAAAATAATTCGCCAATAATCTTTGTTTTTTTTTATTTTCCCGCCATCCGAATTTCCCGATAGCTCGTAAATGTAACAAGTTTACTACTCGCTGAAACTAACAACAATCAGTCTTGACTCCTCAAGTCAAGACCACTTCATCTTAGCAAGTGGCAGTTAGTGACAGCCAAGTGGCACAAGTCATTCAATTTGCTACTGCCAAATGAAGAGGTGCTGATGATATAATTTCTCTATGTAATAAAAGGAGCGGCTTATAATGTAGATTTCATTTGTAAATAAAAGAACGAGAATTTCTCGACATCCTTGACACATGCTGCACAAGCACCGTACCCTACGAACGCGGTGCCATCAAAATATCAAGTGCAGTTTGTTATCTCTTTAGCTCATTATTTCGCCACTGCGCCAGCTGTCCATTGTGCTAGTTTAATACGGTTTCTAACTGGCACTACAAAAGAAATAGACAATTAGTATAATCATTTCTCTAACTCGTCGACTGGATATTCCAAGTTCCAACGACATAAACAGTTGCGACGCATTAAAATGGCAACATATGCAGAACTTGCAGGAGGAAAAACAACAAATGGAATAATAGTGATAAATTATCGGACTTCAGAAACCATTACAGTAGCCTAAGTCTAAAATATTACCTCATATACCTAGTGTGAGTATGTACAATGTAACATACACGCGTACATGCACGATAATTTGTAGTAGACTGTATATTTTAAGGTCTGGGATCGATTCTCTAACTTTTTACGAGAGGTTATTACTTATTATTTCTTTTATTAAAATCATTCCTCCGGAAAATCTTGTCCAAAAATGTCATTTGTGACGTTCAGCGGGGAGAAACAGTGACGCGAATATAACAAGCAAGTCGGCTAGCAAACAATTTGAAAACTGATAGTATGTAATTATGTATGGCCTAGCTAGAACACGATAGCAAACAACCGAACAGCCTTCTGCTAATTAGATGACACACTGCAATGCGGTGAATGCAGGATATTGTTGACTGTGGACTGGCATAGAATTAGCAAAGGTCTTCATTAAGTCATTCGTGCTACATTTCTATTTCTAGACCTGCGTGAATTATAATAATATTTTGCAAAGATAAATCCTAAGTATACAGTCTATTGTCCTTTTTGTGCGCAATTTCTGATCCTGTTCCTACCTGATATATACTCTAGTCATGATGTGTTCATGTGTAAAAAGTACATAACCCCAAAACAAATGTTCGATGATTTATAGTTACCATAACAGCATACATTTCAACGTGCGCAATAAGAGATCTTGTTGGTGGAATATTGTTCGTCATCTCATTTTATGTATCCGCATCATTGTTTTAGATCGTTAACGGCTGTTGCGCACAGGCTCGTTGCAAATATTAGTCGCTCTGGTTGATCGCCGACTCAGTCAGTCCCTTATTAAGTGACCTTATAACAAGGCATCATGTTTTTGGCGTGACCGCATAACTTTTCGAGACCTTTCGGGTCTGCTGTTTTCATTTCCAGATGGGCATGACTACCCAATTAGCAGTGGACTGTGCAGATGTATGGGGGGTATGTACTCGATCAGGCGTCAAGACAATGACGGATGCGACTGCTGCTATCGTCGCGTGTTAACAGTCCTTTCACTCCGCAAGATGGGCTTCTGCACGTCTGCTTTCAAATGAATAAATCAATCAAGAATAACATAATCAAACCGTCGCTAAGGACTAGCAGAGTAGACAAACAAGTTATTCTGCGCAACTGGGAACGAATGTACTATTTCAACAAATGCCGCCCAACATTTTAAAAGATTAGAGGTTGCACGTGCGGAGGAAGATTTCCAAACTAAACTTACATGGGACGGAACAGCAGGCCACAGAGCACTGATCGATGTAGCGTGGGCAGTGGGGATAAAAGGGAAGAGATATAAATTGATGATTTAGCCGTAGCCATTCGTGCGAGGTGGAAGAAAAGATTGCGCTTTTGAGGCTAACATAATGGATTTGTCTCTGCTGATAGATGCAGCTGAGGGCTAGAGGTTATTCGCTCGAGAAAGTGTGTGAATGCACGGTTTGCTACTACAGAGTTTCGTACCAGTTGGCTGAGCTGCTGCGACAGGTATTGATCTAGCCCATCGCCTTCGGCATACGCACGCTTCCATTTTGACTGGCCCAAGATGTCCGGGCTCCCAATAGTGGCCGGTAACTCTCCCGACACCTCCACCTCGATTCATGTTTCAATATCCGGGTGGCAGATGGAAAAGAAAAATCACCGCGCCGTTTCCTTGGAATATTCGAAAGTTCCCTGCTAGCGCCCCACGGCTTCTTTCAACCCGCGAAATAAAGTAAAGCTGTATGGAATCAAAAGGTATAGAAATGAAGTTAGCGGTGTCAATCGAAAGGCAGTGGCTTGCATCATCCATTCACTTGTGACTCGTAGCGCAAATTGTTTTGGACATATTTTGATTAAAAATCTATTTTTGAAAAGACTTCTCGAAATTGATTAATATCACTGTATACTGTATGTACCCAGCTAGTGGACTCTAATAGAAATGACGACAATTGCAATTTATTATCAAAGTGGTATTAAATATTGCTAATAGTTTCTCAAGAGGTAAGCAAAGTATAAGACATTAGCTTAAAATATGCAATTATAAGTGAAGCTAACATAGCGTTTTGCATACGGTACGCATTTACGCAAAACTCTCGCTTGATTTTCATAAACATTTTCTGGGATAAAAACTCAGAATATAAAAATTGGCCAAACGCGCAGCTAAACAGCAACGATTTTACTTGGAAAATAAATAACACAATTTAAAGGTTATAAATGGAAAACATTGTTCGAGCTGTAAAAGTTTTGCATAAAATTCGCCACAGACTCCGTGAGAAAATCTAAATCAAATTTTATAATGTTCTTATTGTCCCTAAATTAATTAACTACAAAAAAGCATGTAAATGAAATTTAAGTTTTTCAAATTTACGATTTTGGTTTACCTCGTGACGGAAGAGGATATTTCGCAGTTTCCCGCAGTAGCAGTACGGTAACAGTAGTACAGTGTACGGCAGATCAGCTTGAATGATTGGATGCCATCTCTTGAACGAAAAAGAAAATTTTATTATCAGTTAACCCCAAATAAAAAAAACCCTGCTATTTCGAAACTCTGACGAAATGATGAATCAACAAAAGACTCCACGTATACACAAAAATGGAAGACACGTAATGATAATACGCAAAGAATTGACGATGCTAAACCTTTGCTTTATTTCCCATAATTTGGACTTATGCTGACGAACAGTTGCGCTCCAAATCACCGTTACAAAACAGTCCATTAAATCACTAAACAACGGTTCAAACGAAAGAATTTAACATTTTGTTTTGCCGTTACGATTTGTTACGAATTGCCCGTGGAATAACATCAAGCAAGCGCAAAAAAGGGAATTAGGGACACATGCCGCATCAAAATGCCGTAGTGGCGGCCAGTTACTGGGCGACACATAAAACAAATTTTTTTACATAAACCAGTTTGTAATGATAAAATTTACAAAAAAAAAAAAGAAAACATGTGGCGTTTTTCTGACATTGACATATAGAATTATGCCAATATCAACCCGAAATTGAACTAAAATGTATGTGAAGCCAGTCAGCACATCAAGCACTGCCTGATTGATTTCCAGAGGCTTTTTTCCTCTCCTCTTCAGTGTTGTTTTTATTATCCTCTTCAGTCATTTTGGGTTTCTTCACATCTTCATCCATGGGAATTTTCTCGACAGAAATTGCTTGTGGATCAACTCTAAGTGCGACGTTGACCGCAGCAGCCGCCGCGTGAGCTGCAGCTATTTTCGCCTGACCGAGAGCCTTTTCGACTTTCCCTTCCATTTCAAGAATTTCTTCTTTGTTAACCAAATTTAGGATTTCTGTCATTTGCTTCGAGCTCATCTGGATCTTTTCATCACTCAATAGTTCAATCACCTAGAAAAAAATTGAAAAATTAAAAAAACAAAAACAAACTGTGAAGTATTATGAAAGAAAATGGTATATCAAAATCAGCAAATACCTTCACGAGATCATCAACTTTGACGACTCCATCACAATCTTGATCAATCTGACCAAGGAGTTGGACAATTTGCTGAAGCTTCGCCGAATTCTCCACGGCCTGCAGTCTTCGGATAGAGGCAATTAATTCTTCAATAGAGACAATCTCTTCAACTTCAGCCACTTTTTCTCCACTATCATCCGTTTTGCGCTCGACTCTTCCTTCGAGACGATCGACTGTACCGTCAAGTTGATGGATCATGCGGTTAACAGAGAGGAAAAGGCGTCGGGCTGCCTTTGATTCCCGAAGAACCAAGCGTCTACGTTCTGGTGCCTGTTGGGTAGCAGAAGAATCCAAAAAGTCCTTCAATTCCTCAATATCTTCTTGATATTCAGCCATTTCTTCTTTGAGCTCTGTCAGTTCTTCTTTCTCAATTAAGAGTCGCTTGCGCTGGACACCGATGCTTTCGAGTGCGTTTTCCAAGGCGGCGACATCAGCTGAAGTCAATTGGTCATCAGTAGCCGAAGCTGGTGTCAACACCTTAGCTTTATCTAAATAAGGAAATTCGTTAATGTTAGTCAGATTTAAACTTTGATAAAAAATAATCATCACTTTGATCTATAATAATATTTGAAGGATAAATAATAACAAAATCACCTTGAATCACTGGAGCTAAATCTGCTAGCAACTCGGAGGCTGACGCTGGTGACAGAGCAGCTGGGACTGGAACTGGTTTGGCAATACTTTCTTTGCGCTCTTCTTCAATCATAGCTTCTTCTAATTTCACAGCCAGAATACGCGCTTCGTTGTCGATCTTACCACGACGTTGACTGATTGCGTCGCGTGTTTGCGCAACTACGGATTCTGGAAGAGAGGCAATTGTTGCCTTGAGCTGATCAGAGGTAACATCGCTATCCGGTAAGTAGAGTGCACGAGAGAGAAGCATTAATGAAGGAGGAACTTTTTCGTTCAAACTCAGATCAAGCCATTGGAGCAATTGAGACTTGAGACGGATTTCGCTAATTCCTAATGCTCTCATGCCGCGAGCTCGACAAGCTGCTTGTAGTTCACTGACGGTCAGAGAGTCGATGCCTTCCTTTTGAATCACTTTGTCGTCAGCCGCCAAGCTTCGAAGCCTCATCCTCAACTGAAAACGAAGAAGGCTGTTGGGTCCAAGTGTTGCGATCTCTAGCACACGACACAGAGCTAATAGTTGGGGCCGTGACAAAGAATCCAGAGTTATTTCATCTTCGAAGAGCTTAGAGAAACGCAGAATGTCTTCGTTGGACGCTTGCTGTCCCGAACTACGAATTTTGACACAAAATTCTGCAAACTCTTTAGCCGTGTAGCTCTGATGGCCACTTCCCACGGCTCGTTTTAAAGCCATTTCATCCAATGTTTGCTGTAAAAACTTGGCCATTTCCAGTTTAACCTTTAATGATGTCTTCATTTTTGCTTCTTTTTCATTGGCCGTTTGGAAAGTGGATGGCAACATATTGGGGAAAAGTTTCAGGAAGATGGGTAGAGTAAATTCCATAAAGGGAACGATAATGAAGACGGAGAAAGGCACTAGACGGAACACGTCGGCTGATGTTTTCACGAGTTGTTTCTTCTCCCTACGTGAAAGCGATTCTCCTCTCAATAAGCGCCAAAGAAGATTCCACGATATTTTTACATCGATAAATAGCAGACGAAAACCATGATAATAGTGTTTTAGTTCATCCATGATTCTTTTGCCAATAGATGGTTTCGCTACTGCAGTTGTCATCAATGGCTGGGTGGCAGTTGACTTCTTTTCTTGTTCTTTTTTCAGATCCTCTTTGAAAGCCAGGACTGACTCTTCAACCCTTGACGAGGGCTTGAGGGGGTCATTGTCCCATTTGGAATTTGTTGTCTGTAAGCTACGACATTGCACAACTAAAAAATCTGATTTAACGTTAACAAAATTCTTGTGGACACTGAATGGATATGCTCCCTTGTAAGCAACATTACTGTAGGGTAAGTGAAATCGTAGACTCTGTCCCATAGCACACTGGACACGGGGTAACCCATTGTGAGTGGTGGCCTGTAATAATTGTTTTTTTTTGTTAACTATCTAGTGGCTAGAAAAAAAAATTATTTAAAATTTGTGTTACTTGAAGGCCTCGAAGGAAACTGGAGGCACTCAGTATGAGCATTCCAGTAGGAATATTCGTCTTAGGCAATTTTATTTTTCTCTGACAATTTGGTGAATTGTGATTGTGAAAAAGACGGAACTCCAACAAAATTACACAAGTGACGAATATTTCATCATCAACTTCGTCTGCTAGTTTGTGGTTTCTGCAGCAGTGCCAAATAATAAAAGCGGAAAAAATCAAGTTATATAATAGAACAGCTGAACAGTAAATAACAACTGAAAATCTAACTTAAGTCCTAAAACTGATTTAATAATAACTCTTTTTTTTTCTTGGCTGTCCGCTGTTTGTGTAAATAAGGGGAAATTGAACATATTTTCCCCTGATTTTCCCTTGGTCTTGTAGCTTTCAGGGGGGGAGAGGCCTAATGTGCAGTGAGACTAAGGAAGAAGCAACCATTGGCTGAAGTCTGTGTCATAGAGTCCACCAGAGCCGTCCCTAGCTATACACTGCACTGTTGTAAAAAATAGTGGCCTGATCTACACTGCACAAATAACTCCGCCCACCATTCTCTTTTGTATATGCCGATCCCTTGCTGCGCGCGCGAGTTTCCCGATAGGAGTGGTCCAACAATTAGAAAATAGTTTTCCTCAAGTCTATATTTTGATTTTCCGATTTTCCCTTTATCCTTTATGGTAAAATTTATTGCACTCCGGAGCACTCTAGTGTCAAAAGAGGCTGTTGGTTTATATTACAGATGAATCTGTAATCAAGTACAACCATTTGAGGAAAATGGTTACTTGGTTAGAATAGATTTAAATCCTACAGTTCCTCATTGTTCACTTGCCAGCCTTATTGGCCTCTGCCTGAGAGGCAAGATTCAGAAAAATGTGGTGGAAAGGATCAAATTGGACATAGTTATTGCAGAGGGTAAACACAGCACAGAAGAAGAGAGTAAGTCCTAATACCATATTTAAATGTTCAAAAAAGCTTTCATAAAATATTCTTTTACTTTATAATAAACAAATCAACGATAAGGAAAGACTAAGAGTCGCCGCCGCCTAAGAGAATCTTAACTTAAAAGAAATGTTCAATAGTTGCATAAGAGATAAAGAATAAGAATTTTTTTGAGAAGAAAAAAAAATAAAAGACAATAAATTTCGTCAGAGTATTTTGTATTCCATTCCATGAGATCAACTCACAAGTATGAAAGGCACTGCAGAGACAATTTCATCGCACATATCGATTGATTTTAGTAGAAGACTAGAACAATTACCAAAAAGCTCCCTGGTATATTTATAAATTTTGCAAGTGTTATCTCTGGTTAGAAGAAAAGCATAACCAAAAGCGACAAGCAAGTTTGTTTCGTGAAAGACTTGTAAACTTAAAAAAAGATCAAAATTTCTCAAAAACGAGACAAGTTAAGTGAAAAACAAAAGGGAAGTGGGGCGGGAGGCAGTAAGTACTAAGTAATTTCAGGTGAGTCGAGAAGAGAGGGACTTTTAAAACTTCGGACAGGACCGCAGGAGTGCTGGGAATAACATCCATAATCACTTTGACAGGGTCGTTGTTGTTTTCCTCGGGCTCGATCTTGGACGCAGGCTGCTGCTTCTCCAAGTCCGTGGCGGTGCAAAGGGAACGAGTGCGGGGTGCTCGACGGCCGCTACCGCGTCGGACGGGCTTGTCTGGCTGCGCAAGGTGTTGATTCAGCAGCTTGATGACTTCCTCCACGTCGGCTTCATTCTTGCCTTTATGTTCTCTTTGATGACCTCGACCACACCGTCATCTTTCTTGTCCTGCAAAAGAAATTTCAATTATCCGGTTAAGAATTGAAAATAAGAAAGCAAACCCACCTTGAATGTTTCCGTAAGGCCTGCATAGGTGATGCCCGACTCAACGAGCATATGGCGGAGGAATCCAGCTCGCCGGCGAGGCTTGATACCTTGACGAAACATGTCAGCGAATACAGGTCTCCATTGAGCCTCCTAAGTCAATTCTTCTTTGATCTTCTTGACTTGTTCGAGCAAATGATCGCAACTGATGACGGTCTCCTTAAGTACCCCAGTGTTGATGCGGCCGCCATGCACCTTGCGAAGGATCTTGTGAAGTGCTTGATTGAGCACGTTGAACAGCGCTCTCCAAAGGTGTGTCGACTCCAAGGTGGTGATCAGCCAAAGCTTTAAGGACCATGCGATGTTCATCCTTCAAATCATGCACCTGTTTTCGATTGAAACGTTAGAAAATCTAACCAATTCACGTGTTACTATT
This sequence comes from Daphnia pulex, assembly GCF_021134715.1. Lineage (NCBI taxonomy): Eukaryota > Metazoa > Arthropoda > Branchiopoda > Diplostraca > Daphniidae > Daphnia > Daphnia pulex. Next base: position 4,573,528 of record NC_060018.1, on the reverse strand, counting down.
TCATTTGTTACCTGTTGACGGAGCAGATCCCAGCCATTAACACATCCAAGCAAAATCTTGTTGACATCATCAAGAAGACGGTAACGTTCCAAAGCCTAAAACAAACTGAAAGTTAGAAACGAGTCTAAAAATAGAAACTAAATGGCGATATACCTGGAAGAGCTGAAGGATCTTGGAGTGGCGTGGTTCAAAGAAGACTAAGACAATTTTCTTGTCGGTGAAATTATCTTTTTGGAGCTTGATGAGCCACGAGGCGAAATCGTTGCAGGCGGCCACCTCGCTCTTGGACTTGAGCATTCTGTTGTTGCGGATCTCCTTGAGCATGCGGTAACGACCCGTGTCAACGATGCGAAGATTGTAGTTGCGAATTACATTCAGCGGTAGCTTGCCATACGGCATGACGTACTCGTTGAAATCGTGCCCTTCTGCTTTCTCTTACTGTGCCACGTAGAATGATCCCAGGTTGACCATCTCGTCGATGAGGCGTCGACCAGTAACGGTGGCTTCCCACATGACCACAGCAATGCTGTCATCGTGTTCAGGCATTGGCTGTGCTGGCTGAGTGGTGATCACAGCGGGGGGAGCATCAGATTCAACCTTGGCCTCTGGAGTTGGTGGCTGAATTACCACCTCTATGATGGTCTCCTCTATGATAGTCTCCCGGAAGATGAGGTCTGTTGTTCTTCACTGTTGTTGGTCATTTCTGTAATTTTATTCTGCAACACAAAATACTATCGATAAATCAAACAGCATTCAACAACAGTGTAGATGGTAAAAAAAAATGCGAGCAAAGAGAATATGAAGGCAGGCTTCAAGAACAGTTCCCCTTTTCTTTAACCAATGTGGTATTGAATTAGTTAATTAATTACCTGAGGATCTACCATTGATGGCCACTGGTTGATGGAACCAGTAACGGTGGCTTCCCACATGACCACAGCAATGCTGTCATCGTGTTCAGGCATTGGCTGGGCTAGCTGAGTGGTGATCACAGCGGGGGGAGCATCAGATTCAACCTTGGCCTCTGGAGTTGGTGGCTGAATTACCACCTCTATGATGGTCTCCCGGAAGATGAGGTCTGTTGTTCTTCACTGTTGTTGGTCATTTCTGTAATTTTATTCTGCAACACAAAACACTATCGATAAATCAAACAGCATTCAACAACAGTGTAGATGGTTAAAAAAAAATGCGAGCAAAGAGAATACGAAGGCAGGCTTCAAGAACAGTTCCCCTTTTCTTTAACCAATGTGGTATTGAATTAGTTAATTAATTACCTGAGGATCTACCATTGGATCTACCATTGTGTCTACCATTGTGTCTACCATTGTGGCCGCTGGTTGATGGAAGAAAATATTCATTTACTTTCGAATGAAGATTGAAGACTGCAATTTTGCAAATGGAAAACAGTAGAGTAGACGGAGTTGACTAGATAATAGGCTGTGTTTATATAGCACGGCCTTATAGCAATGCGTCAGAACTCAGAACCATCTAGCGGCAGTTTAATAAAACACGAAAACACAAATTCGAGTTTATAATTATGATTTCGTCGCAATATAAAAATCTAAATGCGACGGCTCCATGTAAAACCTTGTCTTGCACAAGATGATCATAATTTCCTAATTCTTTAACTCTAATAAGAAAAAAAACGTATAAGACATTAATGAAATAAACAACTTTCCTATCTCACTGAGAGGAACAACGCCATCTGTTGGTCTGGGTTGGGTTGGGTTGGGTCAGGAAACAGGTCTTTGGCGATAGAATCCCTATCGGGAAATTATTCTGCATGGTTTCGAGTTTCAGATTGTAATTTGTAGTGGCCGTAGTGGCGATTAAATTTCACGTCACCCGTATGATTTAGACGCTGATAGTTACAACCCGGAAAGACAAAAGTGGTCTGCATTATCTAAAAAATATAGTAGCTATCAGCTTACTTGGATTTTGATTAAGCTTGCAATAAATAAAAGACAAATAAAAAGATTACAAAATAAATGAATATGTGAGATCATGGGTTATTTTTAAATTCGACTTCGACTGTTATAAGGGAAGTCCGGGAGCGGTGCGGTTATTTATTTGGTCCATTGTTTTCCACTATTTTTTGGAGTAACGTGGTAGTAATTGACCAATTTTGCATGAAATCGCACCGAAATGATTGGATTGAAAAGTGTGAGGGGTCATTGAGTGGGGCGAACTTTGCTGTATTGGAGTTCCTTAAAAATGAAATACCATTTCACATTTCCGTTTTTAACAGCGTTTACATTTTTTTTAAAATTTATTGATAAAACAATCTATACCGGGAATGTGTGGGTGTGTCTTTTATGTGTGGGCAGGAAGAGAATAAAAGGGTAGAAGAAAAGAAAGTCATACGAAAAGGATCAAAGCATTTTTCAATAATAATAAACTGCGTGTCACACCTCAATATTACACATAGACACACAGCAATAGTCTATAATTTTAATTCTTCACTTAAATACAAAAAAATTGTTACCCTTTCCTTTTAATTATAATTTCTCACTTTATCTTGACAAGCTATTCGTCATTAGCACAAACAGTTTAATAACATTAAGATAACAATAATTTGTGTGGACAGAAAAGGGAAGGCATTCACGAAATCAAAGAAGCAGGAAACGCCTTTCTCACAAACGGAAATCTTTCCGTCATCTCATATTATACAATCAGATTTCGAATACGGTATACAAGATGGCGGCCATGATACTTCCTATAACTGTTCAATAATAGACATAGATTTAAGGCAGCAGTTTGAAAGAATGGGTATATGTGTGTGTGCATGTAACATTTACAGTGGCCAACTTCTGGCCATAATTGGCATCTAAGCCACAAGAGAAAGAGACGATTTTCCTTTATTTTGCTATCCAGTTAATTTCATCCAATCAGACCCAAGTGTTTAGTCCTGTGTGCGGAAGGACCGATCCATGGACTCAGGAATCACCTGTTGAATATATTGTGGTAGTTGTTGAGCAACGCTTCAACAACCAGGTTTTGTTGCATCATGTCCAACGCCAGGTTGTTGGAGACAGTTGCAGCCCACATCAGAGTCGGTCCAAAAACGATGGCCAAATTGGAGATGTGCATTCGGTTGTGCTCGCGGTATTCCGTGATTTTTAGCAAATGCTGCAACAGATACTGCAACGTGTCATAGTTCTCTGTCGGCAATGACTCGACGATATCTACGTTCATAAAAAATGAATTAGTTTATGAAATTAAAAAAACTTTATTCAAATTGACGTACCTCGATATCGACGTATTCGTTCCGGATTGGGTCCCTGATAATTGGTGGCCTGCAGGGCTTTCTCAAAAAGTGGGCAAGGAATAAGTGGTTCTTTAAGTTCGCGAAAAAAGAGCTTCAGGCAACCCGTCAATACATGAACGTCGTCTTCGATTTCCAAAATGGCCCAATTGTACTGATCCACCTATTTCCAACAAGAAAATCGTTATTCTCCATTCTTTCACAAGACAGTAAAAATGATTAATTACCTGACAACGAATCTTTTGAATTTGCGAGAGATTGCCGCTGGCTCGATAGATTCCATCCGCTTTCATGTTCTCCTGTTTGCTCTCAATCAGCTGGATCACTTGCTGTACAAATTTGGGCACCGTCGACCCGTCGAAGTGGCATAGGGCGGACAAATGGCAACCAAAAACAGGCTCATCCTTCCAGATGCCTTTCTTGACGAGCGAATCGACAGTTGGGCGGCGGACGAAGAATTTCCGCAGCTTGTCTCTCAAATTATCTTGTCTTTCTCGATTTGATCCTGGTGCAACCGCAGTCAAATCCTCCGTACTGCCAAGGAAAGGCACTTTGGTGGATTTGGTCCGTCCCAATTTGTTTTTCCTGCTGCCTTGCTTCATCAGACTGCTGCTATTGCTGAAGCTCACTGGCGAGTCGGGCGAAGGAGGACTTAAGTATTGTGTTAGCGAATCGTTGCGTTTGTGCCTCGATTCCACCGGTGAGAAACTCTTTTCCAACGACAATTTCTTGGGTTTCGAACCAATCGAAGGCGACGAATGTGGTGAAGTGTAGTGATGGGAGGTCTCTACTAATATCAGAATCGTCGGTTGAAAAGTGTCACATGAGAAACTCGATAAATATATTGCTACCTTTTGTCCCACAAGGCAATCGCTGAATGGCTCGTTTAATCTCATTGAACCATACGACAGCGTTGGTTTCATCCTCGTCTTGCAACAAGAGCTGGACGCCAAGGAGCGTCGACACTTGGAAAACGCCTTTGCGACTGGATTTGACGGCCGCCCACTCGATCGTCGCCCCGTTCAAATCCACGCATAATTCCGGCTTGTTGGTTCCTGTGGACGATCCAGCGGCTGTGGTAGACATTTTCGCCCTACATTGTCGCGTTAATGGAAATTGAATTGGAATAATAAAGTATTTAAAGAAGCACAATCTAATATATTACGAGGATTCTTTGAAGAGAAAAAGGAACAAATCCGTCAGGACCACCCAAGAGGAAGTCCAATTTTTACGGATTTTCTTGCCGTTCTCAGTCAGTTTGGTTTTGTGTAGAAAACCCTGTTGCAGAACTCGCTAATATATAAATGAAAGAATTAGTCAAATGATTCACATTTACTTTGAAAACATCAGCTAAAACAAGCAAATGACGTGATTAGTGGCAAATCAAAGCAAATTGGTGAATAAACAGAATAGGTGAAACACAAAAGCCAATGGAAAGCGCGGCCCCCAAATTCAAGTGCAATCAGTTGTGGTTTATTATTTGTTGGAAAAGCCAAAAAAAGCCAATTATTATTTTTTGTTTGATTGACTGCAGAACTTTACATTACCGTGGACGGTCTGGACCCAAACACAATTCCTCTCTATTTGCCTCCCCCAAACCCACAGAGCCCAAAACATTTAAAAATAACGGCAGTTCAACAACAAAAATTAAAGCGAAAAGGGAGAGGAAAGACGAGGGGAAACTTACGATATCAAGATTTTTCAGGTAATCACTTACGATGCTACCCCCTTGCAAATTTGGCCATTGTGGCTGAATATTGCGAGGTAGTGAGGCCGTCTTGGCCGGGGCTAATAACGTTACACGACTGGACTCTCCACTTACATTCTCGACTGCAATGTCCTCGACACAGCCACTAATTGATTCCAATTAAAGAAAAAGAAAAATAAAATAGAAAGGTATGACGTTAATGAATACAAGTCGTTTGTTCATTTTATTTTACCTGAAGTTAGTCAAGACCATTGATCGAGTTTTGCTGTTGCGATCGGCTTTCGACGTCCTTTGACGGACCATATCCCATTTGGATGTAGACACGGGGACGACTGTCATTTGTTCGTTCATTTTGGGACTGAGTTTACTGCCTTCCGGATAATAAACGCCTTGCTGAATACCCTGCTGTTTGTTCGATTGATTGATTGACGGTAGAAAAAAGGACGAGTGCAATTAAAATTCACAATCAATCATTAAATTGTAAAGAATTATTCAATTACCGGTTCACTCTCTGTTAACGTCAAAGCGGGAACGATTGTGACTTGAGGAAGGGACCACAGAGACTCGGTGCTATCCTCTTCGTAGAAATAGACGCGGCCCTCGTTGTCAAGTGAGGTGTACCACTGCAAATGACCCATTAAAATTGGTGAAAAAAGAAAATAAACGAGATTAATAATAGAATTCAATTTAGAAAACTCGTTTCTCTTAAATTATGCGCGGAAAAGAAAAGAGCCAAATTATTTGGTGGTTGTGGGTCAAATGCATCGATTGTTTTTCAGGACACCTGAGCTAGATCATTGGGATGAGATAGTCGATTTTGCAGAACAAGTGCGTCGTTCCAGGAAAACGCCTCAGAGGCATTGGCGCATGTGAGGACACGCTGCGGCTCCAGCGTCTGCGATTGGCTGTTGTGCAACAGGATGCGGGCAACGGGATTCTTTTCTCCTGTTACTTCTTCTTCGTTTCTTTCGACTGAAAGGAAAACACTTGACTTGCAGAGCCACTGGCAACGGGAACGACAGCGCCGCGTCGTCACGACGGTGGGCCTAGAATGTCGCTGATGCTGCCTAGATCTAGCGTCCTCTATTAACGGCGACACCGCATCATCTCCACCAAAGTTCCAAATATAGCCGAGGGCGTCTATCCGTGCTGGGTGTCGGTGGCTGGTGGCAGAAATCCATCTCGAAACATTGGGAGAAATGAATCCAAGTCTGTCGAGAAAATTTCAAATCTTCTTCAACCACTTGACAGCTGTCGGTGGCTTCAGAAATGCGGGGCAGATTCGTCTGACGGACAATAAGTCTCTTTCTCGTCTGCACCACCACTTCTGGCTGAACAATGACAAATTCCTCTTCGATTTCTCGACTAAAATCGGCAGCGCCAGGTGATTCAGAAGCGACTTGATCACGGCCAGGCGAAACGTGACGAGGAGGGTCCTCGATCGAGAAGATGCAGCGTTCACCCTTTGGAAGGTTTAAACTACTTGCAGTACTTAACTGGTTTGTCAACAAAATCAAACGTTGATCCCGTTCTTCGGTCAGGGCATTGGAATCGCGGAAACATGGGCAAAGTGAGCGTATCCAGGTTCTACTCATGTCATCGTAAACCCCGATGGATTAAATGATTTCACCCTTGATCAAATCTCGTACTCGCATCGAATGAGCAACAGTATCTTCACTGGCCGTTTGGTAACGGATGGAGCGCAGCAATTGAAGGACGGGGCGCGTCGGCTCTTTAACACAGGCAAACTCCTCGGCGAAAGTCCATTCTCCAAGAGAGTGAACCAAGACTAACTACACTTTTAATCGCTGCAATGGAGCCTTGACAAAAATCCAAACGAATTCTTTTTTTATCGGTAAACCACAAAATTCTAAACTTCCTTTTAAGGGTAAGAAAAATCGACATAAACCGGAATTCCTTTTGTGATAAGTTCATCCTGGCAAAATGTTCGTGTGGTCTGGTGATGTTGGGCTGCAAATTGGGTTCCATTGTCACCAGGAAACCCGCGAGAGAAACTTATAGAAAACCAAACGGAAAATATACCTTTGCTCCAGTATGGCTGTTGGTGTAGAAGACTTCGTCCGTGGACGGATCTACAGATTCAATCCATCCACGTGGCACGCTCAATAACGTGTGGTTTTTGGCATGGGCCTCCTTGATCGCCTCTGACACGAGACGTGATTGATGGTTCGTGGTGGACGAGTTATGAGAGTCGACACTACTCGACAATTGATCACCGTCATTGAATTTCTCTTCTTCGATGGAAATGCCCTACAATAACAACAAAAAGAAAACGTTATCCATCCAAAAAAAAAGAGAAAACGTACCAAAACAATAGCAAAGAAGAAAGGACAGATTTGGTTAATTTATGGATGAGATCCAGAAATAATTAAAGAAGAAAAAAAATCTCACTCGTGTGATGGGACTGGTTCCTATTCTTCTGGGTGGTTTCCAACTCTTGGCCCGATTCTCGCTATTTAAATAAAAAGGTCGCCCAGTTGTCTGATCCACATATTCGAACCAATTTTCAAACAGTTCTCGTCTTGGGCGTTGGCGCGGACCAGGAGAGTCAGGTGGAGGTTTCGTAAGACTACCCGTGTTGTTGTTGTTGTTGTGATTCATTTGCGATCTCGAATGATCGCTCTGGAATTTAATAATACAACAAATGTATTTTTTTTTTTAATAATTCCCAAATGAATTGAAATGTTACCTTGACTGAGGGAATGGAGTTAAGCGAGTCCTTGGAACTCAAAATGTCTTCACAGGACGAGGCGTAATTGGCTTCCAGTTCGCTACCCGACAAGTTCGACTCGGATCCACGCAACGTCTTGACTGCTTTCAAACTGATGGCGTCGTCGATTGAACTCTCGAGATCAACACTTGAACCCAATTGCTCTTGAGAACCTTTATCTTGTCCGTCCTTACAAATATATATGTAAAAATAAATGAACGTATTGAACTGAGGGTTAAACAAAGAGCCGTTAATTAAATACCTCCTTCTCATTGAAAAGCGGATTATTAAAACTCATGTTGATGCCGGATTCGTCGCTTTGAATGTCGTCCAACGTATCGACCATGGTCAACGGTCTCATCAAATTGACGTAATTATCCTTGACCTCCTTTTTAGAATTCGATTCAGAATTGCTCAATCTAAAAAGTGGGAAGGAAAGAAAGAAGTCAGGGTCATGTGGGATTTAAAAAAAAACTGTCAAATCTTGATCGTGACACGATTGCGTGATTATTTTATACTTTTGTATTGATATCTGTGGTTGTTGTTGTTTAGGAGTAGCTGTAGGTGTTGGAGGTTTGGCCGCTGGGAGTTTGGCGTTTTTTGGTGGCAATCTTGGCGGTGACGAGGAACTGGCGGACTGGCCCATAGCTCCAGCCGACCGTTCCATGGACTCGGATGATGAACGACGTGGCGGAGGAATAGGGTGGGGATAGGAGAGGGGCGTCTGAATCTGTTGAGCCAACTTCTCCAGAGATTCCGATAAGGCGCGATTGTGACTCACAAGAAAAGTGGACGGCGACTGCGGGGATGAGTTGTTGTTGTTGTTGGCTGTTGTTACACTGGGAGTAATTCCTTTCGACACAGCACTGCTACTACTATTATTATTGTTAATATGGGGCGATCCAGGAGAAGGAGCAGAAGATCGCAAGGGTATCACTCGAGAATAATTGTCCACTTTGGGCAGTCGAACTGGAGGCGACGCACTTGCATCTACGCCTTGATTGGGATTCTTTTTGGGTGGGAGCGCCGGCGCCTTATCAGCGTGGCTGTTCTTATCACTGGATCCACTATCGGTCTCATCGACATTACATTCACGTCGGCTAACTGTCGCCGTCGTCTTATCACGCAACACTCGTCCGAGACTCGATTGGTTTTCCTGCTGAACCGATAGACGTGGTGGCAGCGGCGGAGCGGCCAACAGTGACTGCATCGATCGTCGATGACGTTTGACAGAATTAATATTGGCCGTCTCCTCTTCTTTGACAGGATGGCGGCGGCCCATCAAATATACTGGAGGGGGAGGAGTCGACTCTTCAACAGCCCAAGATTTCCGCCTCTCCCACAAATCTTTGGATATGCGCGGCTTCTTGAATCTGTCTACCAGCGACTCGCTCTTCAACTGGCGGCCGATGCTGCTGCTGCTCCTGTTGTGTGGGCTATCGTCCACTCCGTACTTGTTGTTGTGGCTTCTTTCTTTGCCACTTCTTTTGTTTACATCGCCACTGGCTCCGCCTCCTCCTGGCATGTCTTTGATTTCGTTCTCCAAAAGCTCTAGGAACATGATGGCGTCCATAGAGGTAGATCGCTGTTTTCGAAGCTCGGAATTGGCAACTTGCCGGATGGACCATTTGCTGCCTCCACCGGAAGCAGACTTCATGTCAGGTTGCCGGGCAGTTATGGGCGAATGCAGGCAATCGTCACTGCGACTCGTCTCGTTTAAGTGGGCGATTGAAGAGGAAGTTGACGATGAAACGCCAATGTGACGTCGATTGGCATTGGATTTGTTGTGACCAGACGGATTGACGGCCATGTGGCCGGATTTCGAACCCAGAAACGATCCAGTGGTGGACGAAGGGGAGGACGGAATGGCTTTTTTGGCCTTGCTGATTCCATCTTCCTGTAAGTAGTTGGCTGGAGCGTAAAAGGGTTGACTCTTGTCCCCTGGCCTACGCACCTGCCACCAGTCCGTGTTGCTCTTTTCCAATAGAATCAGTCGTTCTCCCTCCCGCATAGACACTTCGTTCCCACCATCGTTACTACCGCTGTTGTTGGTACTTGAATTAGCCACTGGATAAGAGTAGCTGTAAAGGACTGTCACTGTGCTCTTCTTCCTCCAGCCTTGAGACTCCATGGGTGCCATCGGACCTGGCTCTCTGGCAGCACTGCACCTAGTGGTGATGAAACAACAAATAAAAATTTCTTAGCTCAGTGAGTAACATTGATGGCAATTGATGGCAACATGGAAACACAGACAACAGGACTGTCCAAAATTGCATCAACAAGGGGGGTTATTAAACATTCAAAATGATAAGCTTTATCTGGGAAATGCAAAGGGATAAACTGATTTCTCAAAAGGATAAACAAAAATAAGATTAAGCAAGCATTGTTTACAAAATGCTCGAAGAACATGGTCTTAATGTAACTCAAACAATGTCACAATTGACGTATGATAGTTGTTGAAACAAGCTAACTATGCTGCACGCTGCATTGTGACACTGTTGCACTTGATGGAACAAGTGGTGCAGTAATACCAGCGAATAGATTCCACACTGATCATGGTATTTCGACAAGGTGAATCCCACACATTGAATCAAAGAGCTCTAGCCAACTACTGACTATGCACAGTTTTCGTCTGAATAACAAAGCCACATCGTACAATACTACAGAGCGATGGCTGTGTGTGTGCAACAACCGTTGTTCCACATAACACCCGTTCAGTTAGGTGGTTTCTAGCGGCCATATGAACAGAATGGAAAAATGATAGGAGACTCACCTCTCTCATCATTGGATGCGGGCAGAAAAAAAACACATGCGCCAAAAACTGAGTAGAATAGTGCCTGATACGGGATTGAAGGGGGCGTGAATGAAAAGGGAAAAAGTTGGAAAAAATTCCCACCAAACACACGACAGAGCAGCGAAATAAACAACACATAAAGGAAATGTAGTGGAATGTGACTGCGTTTTCCAGTTGCCTCCCCTCTCAGTACAGACGATTAGACGAACCCCTGTGGGGTTTTTGGGGAGAGATCGGGTTAAGCAACTTGTTGCTTGAACACACCTCTTCTTTTGATATCACGCGCTATTTCTATGAAACTCTTTTATCGTTCCAAATAAATATTTAAAATGTTTCATCAAATAATACGCCCCTCAGCAGCACACTTGATACTTAATTTTTGTTTCAACGAAAGAAAAGAAACGGGTTTGACTGCAAACGAATTCAAATTTAGTGAAAAACGCAAGGGCAATTTAACGGGTTGGTGGTGATATGAATCTATCGAAACAGCTGACAAGGATGGTATCACGCCATATGGTCATTTTCGCTTTTGAAGAGACTCAAAATACGTATTAATAAAAGAGGAAGAAAAAAAATAAGCTAGTGGCGAGTTTTAGATCATTACTACTACGGCTATAACGGGTCTTTCTCGTCGCCAGGTCGATACGGAGCATGTGATGGATATAACGGAGCAAGTCATGTGACACACACTAGGCGAACAAAACACAACAACAACAGTAATGCTACTTGCAAACGTTATTTAGCACCAAAACAATTTCCTTTGAGGATGATGTCACTCCACTCGGCCATCACCAGGAAGAGAGAACAAAAACAACGGCTCGGATTATTGAGCCTTGTCCAAATTCTCCAAAATTCTTATTATAAAGAAAAATGTTTAAAAATACGAATTGATATGGGGAGCTCACAGAGAAAGTGACCAAAACAAGTCTTATATTATAACAATGGGTACGGGGCTCTCCCCTCGGCTCTCTTTTCAAGCCTTTCATACCTTCAGGAGCTTTTTTTTCTGTTTGTTAGTTACCTGGCGCTGCTACATTAGCGGGCGCGACGGATCGAGGTCATAGTCGCTTCGGGCTTCCATGAAGCACTGGCACACTGATGATATGCAAAGAGGCGATCGACAATTTTTCAACTCGTTGGAGACGGAGGTATTGATGATCTACTAATCAAGTAGAGTGCAAAGACGACGCCACAAGGAACAAAAAGTCCGAAAAAAAGTCTTTGTGGATTCGGTTCGTGTTCATTAGTACGTATGTCCTTAACTGCAACTCGGTTATAAAAAAAACCACACAGACACTAACTGTTAGGCAGCTTCACAGATGGACAAACACAACACGAATGAACTGGCTCCGTGTATGATCGCCGTATGCGAATGGAGCGGATGCATTATTGTCGACTAGAAAGAAATAGGTTGAGGAACCAGCTGACAGCTTCTGAAGGAACATAGATGTTTGTTTTTTTATCACTAGATGTCTCATCATCTAGCGAGAATAAAAACAACTAGGTTAAAAAAACATCGAAGCAATCAGAATAGAGCAAACCAATGACGCGTGTCGCGTACCCCACGCCATAGCAACCTCGCGGCGGCCATATTATGTGAAAATTCACTTTGGGCCAGTCTTGCAACGAGCGGCTCAAAGTTTGTGCGGCGCACCTCCCAAGCTCAAATTTTTGAATGGCACACAAGGGTACAACAGAGTACAACACACTCCACAGCTCAACTAAGTTTGACCGTGGGAGGTGCGCCGCAAAAAAAGTTTGAGCTGTGAATGCTCAATCTTCCGCTCAAACGTATCAGCCAATCGCAATCAGAAAGCGCGACCATGCCTCTCCCCCTCTCTACCGTGTTGCCTACAACCCTCTTTTGCCCTACGGGCCTAAATGGGGAACACGAAAAGGGTGATTTCGATGAAGGTCACGTCGTCCACCAAAAATGGAGTGGGGTGCGTTTTTAAGTGGGGGGGGGGGGGAGTTTATCTCAACTATGAAGAGAGATTACTTGGGGAAATAATAATTTTAAAAATAAAATAAAAATACTGTGAGAATCAGCGTGAAAAACTGATTCGATTAATATTGATTTCCACCCGATCCCTTATGATATGCAAAACCCTATTCTGTCATTTCACCAAGAGGTGTAAAATTTCAGCGCTAGATGTCATGGCAAAATAAGCAGTTCAATGAGAGTTTGAGCTGTGCGCCGCAGAGTTTGAGTGAACGGCAAGACTGCTTTGGGCGATGAGGAGTTCTTACGGGTTTTGGGCCTTAGATTTTATTCCTCTTGCGAAATGATTGCGTGACAAATGACCTCTCTCTGTGACACGATAGCCGCGCCATCAATCTCCATGACGATATGGCAATGTTCTAACTACAAATTTATGATCAGAAACTGACTGGAATTGTTGTTGTTATCCGTTCAGACTACTGGTTCTTTCAAGGCAATGATTGATCCTCTTTTGTGACTCACAATTTTAAACAGATTATCGTCCCCAATTTGACGGATCTGGATAACAATCGATTATGGTGCAGGTAAGTTATCCTGGTGTACAGGGTTTAACCTAAAATTTTTTAATCTATTTGAGATTTATAATGTGACGTAACTTGTGTAGGTTTAGGCGGCCTCTACTACCTTACGGCCCGACCAGCATCAACCCCACCCGTTCCATGTATCATTACTACTTCAAAGGTCCCAAGAATGATTCAGGTATTAAATGTCATCGCTGTTGTTCTTTTGTACATTTTCACGTCTCATTATAAATTACTGTGATTAGGAATTTATTTACCGGAAAACATTTACAAGATGAACATTTCTCCGCGTCAGTACAACATCACGGAATTCTACACGGACGTACAAATCAGCAACAGAGCGTTTCTTCCGGTTGCCAGCAGGCATTTATTGGTCGTCATCTTTCTACTTTTAGTCGGACTTCATTCAAGAGCAATTTAATTAGATTTTTCAAAAATTCCTATATCACAATTCAAAACGATACTCATGATGTTACAGCAAATATTGTTTTCCCTCCTTTTATTCAAGATACGCACCTGCACGATTTCTATTCAATGTTTGATTTTACCGCCAACTATTTAGTCAGCGGGAAAATACATTTAAAAAAACGTTCGTCTTCAATTACGTAATAATGGCGCGTTTTCATTTCATTTTGACTGTAAAAGCCTCCCAAAAAGAAACGACGCAGAATCAAATTACATGTATATAGTGTGTATGGTCAAAAATGATTACTCAACATGAGCCATCAGCTGTTCACCCCCATTTATTATTCTATTTAGAGCGAATCCTCCCGCAGGTGGATTCATCAGCCAATTGACAGGAGAAAGCTAAAAGAGTGAGCTGGGAAAGAGCCCCGAATGACAGCCGGAATTAGATCATGGTTATTCTGCTGTAATAGTCGAAAATTGACCTAGTCACTTCGGATGCCTCGCTGATGGCTTTTTCCCCTAGTGAGTATGTATACAGTGAACCAGACAATAGTTTAAAATGCTCTTAGCCTCAAAAACCCAATCCGCCCTAGATTCACACGTCTGAATTCCAGAGCTTCTTGCTGCTGCATATTCTTATAACCCGATGAAGAGAAAAAGGCGAGCAAGATCAACCGCACACGCACCCAATGCAGCAGCAAGCACAGCCTGGCTTTTCTGCCCCGTGCTCAGGTGTTTAGCTGCAGGGAAATCGGCGCGCAGATGCAGGTAATATTGTACTATACCCTTACAGATTGGTAGAATATGACGACGCAGACAACTTCTTCTTCAACTGTTGAGAATTGGTAGCATGCCAATATGCCAATGAATGGCCGGAATATAACGGAAGGAATCGAAATAATGCATGCCGTAAGTCTCAACTTTCTGCTGTTCAGTTCAGATCAGAGTCCGGAATTCACCCCGAGGACGTTGATTGCGTCATTCATTTTGTTACCCAATTTTATTTTACAATATTCTAGAGGTGAGAAATTTTCCCGGTAGATTTTCCCCCAAAATAAATTCCGATACTTATCAGACCATACCAGGTCACGGCGAAATTCTTTTAGCATTTGCTGTCGTCCATACGGGCTTCGGTCAAATCTTATCGGAAAAAACTTATCTCCTGTCTATGCACTAAAAACCTCCACACCAAACAACATGCACGAGAAAAGATGGACTGGCGTAGATGGAATTAAGAAGGTAGAGAGACCTGCAAAAGTGCTGGCCAATAGTTTTCTCCTTTTTCGTATTCCTCCTCCGAGTATATATCTATACCAGACAGCTACCAGCAGCAGGAGAACTATACAATGTTGAACCGTAGCTCTGGCTTCGTCAGTGCCGTGATTCGAGGAGCGGCAGACGGATCTCTCGCCAACCGGTGGTTTATATTTCTACACGGCATAAAAATTGCGCTTCTTTTAAATGGGCATCTGAGGAAATTAGAGAAGCAAGCATCATCTCTCATCTCCTTGATTACTTTGCGTAATGACGTTGTGTTGGCGTGTTCTAGTGCGCAGTGGGGGCGTGTAGGGGTGTGTTTGTTTCTTTTCGTCTTAAGCGCAGCCAACATCTCTTGAACAATTCAAGTGCAGAGCAGCTGTAATCTCTCTCTACGTCAAGGAGATAATTAGGAAACTTAGACAGAAAGAGACTGGCCGTCTTTTCGTTATCGCAGTCTCGGAGGAGGGCGGCTCTTTGCGCAGCCGCATCGACTCTCCTCACGGTTTGCGTGTCTTGTCTCGTCGGCCAAATTTACCCTCCATCGCCCCTACTATACTGACTCTGTTCCTTCTGCCGTTCAATACGACGGGTGTTGTGTGTGTGTGCGCTTCTCGTCGCAACAGTTCCACTTCCGAAAGGCGACCAGCAGCCAAACCCATCGAAGCGTTTATTTTTTTTGTTGTCTCCATCGATTTCTTCATCTCGGAAACTTCACAACCCGGAAGGGCAACCGTCACACTCGTCAAGTGAGTTTTAACTTTTTTAGTTTTCTTTTTCTTTTTTTTTAGAGCAGTCGATTTTCTGACGATTGAAGTTTTTCTTTTTCTTTTCCGTACATCGTTATATATACGCTTTGTTGATACTCTTATTCGGACTGGTTATGGCTATCGGGGTGATGGGAAGCTGCTGCTAAAAAGTCGTTGTGGTCTTGTTTTGTTGTGATGCGTCTCGAGTGCGCACGCTCCTTTTTGGATGGATGGATGGATGGGGAATACTATAGTACAACAGAGACGGAACGAATTTTATTGTTTCTGGAGTTATGAATTTCTTCTGTCCCATTTACTACCATATCAATCACATTCCAGTTGGGAGAACATTAAGAACCTTGTTTCCAACGGGATATTCTGTCAACCGAAAAGAGAATAAATAATAAGAAAAACCAACAAGGGCGTCACGCATTTCAGATCGATAATATCAGACCTACCCAATAGATCACCGACTTGAGCTTTAACTTGTTGTCTTTTGTTTTCTCCTTGGCTTTATAAGGAAAAAACATCCGTCGGAAATGTCCGAAAATCGGTCTGCATTGATTGCGTCTTTGCTGTTATTCGGCTGCGTCATATCGTCCGCCCTACCAGCAGCTCCAGGAGGAACAGGTATACATAACAAATGATTTCCTGCTATACTGGAAACTGCGTCACAGCACGGGTCCTATTCGCTTTTCTTTTGCGAGTTTTCCTAAATTCATTCCTTCTTTATTTTTTATGATTTTCTTCCTGATTTCTTTTTTGATTTTCTCATTTTTATGGTTTTTGGTTTCATTCGCTTTCCCATAACTCTAACCGATGGGCGCACAATAAATAAGGTGGTGGATATCGAACGCTCAAACAATCCCGAGCGTCATCTAATAGCAAAGCAAACATAATGCCAAATCTGTCGGTTGGGGTCGGCTCTTTGGCTCGGGTTGTTGACGGGCAAATCCAGGAGAGGCAACTCGAGATTTCCTGGTGGTCCATTGATGGAGGATATCAAGAGGGGGATCAAATAGTCCTCTACCAGTATGTTTCCGAGACATCTTTCTGCCAATCGATGGGCTCTGCGGTGATTGAGCAAACGACGATTGACGCCGAGATGGCCAACGCCTCCTGGGTCCGTCTCAACTCCAACATGCCTCATTGGGTAGCTGGAGATCTGATTGATGAGCGCTGTCAATATTATTGGGCGGCTTATGTCCGCCTGGACGGCCAAATTGTCGCTTGTAATTGCCTCCGAGCCCGTCCCAATTGGATGGCCGACCTCAAAGACACCGGGATTAGCGCCGCCAAATTGAGGGAGCTCTATTTGCCCGGCACTCACGATGCGGCCGCCTACGAACGATATGCCGGACTAAGCTCAGACCAAATTGATACCAAATATGCTATTACTCAGGCAAGTTTTATTATCCGTACTCCGTAGACGAATAATTAGTTGATGAATTTAAAAAAGGTCTCTCCGGCTGAAAACAATCGAAACTTTTGGCCAAAGACATTTTTAAATCATTTAAAAACTTATACGCCCCCACCCAGGATGAAGATCTCTTTCATCAGCTTTCGTTCGGTGTCCGTTATTTGGACATGAGAATCATTTTCTCGCCCAACCTACCCAACGGCGCGGATGTCCGTTTCTACACTCACCACGGATCCTACATTTTGCGCCCACTGGTCAACGACACGGCGCTCGTCCGTGAATTCATCAGCCGAACGGAGGAGATTGTCATTTTTGACATCCACGGCGTGGATAATTTGGACCAAGAACCGGGAGCCCACCAGGAACTGCAAGATCTCCTTTATCAGGAATTCGGCCAGTGGATGGCCCCGGCCGACATGACCTGGGAGGCGACTCTGAACGATTTCTGGTCATCGGGTAAACGATTGATCGTGACTTACAACGATCCCAATCATGTTGGCGCGCCGTACTTTTGGCCAGCCGTTAAACATCAGTGGGGCAACGTCAATACCGTGGAAGACTTGGAGTCTTATCTGACTGGCGTGATGGAAGACGCTGCTCAAGGGCAATTCGCCTGCAGGCAAATTCCAATTGCCAATTGCAGACCATGGTCTGCAATGTCGGAACTCACGCCCAACTCGCTCGACGTCATGACCGATCGGCTCGACGGTTTACGCAACGCAGCGGACCTCGTCAATCGTGTGATATATGATTTCATTCCCATTATTTATATATAACTGCCAATGATCAAATGGCAACTGGAACGTGTTATTATTATTCATCTCAAAATGTCTATTCGATAATATTCAGGTAACGTAACCAACTGGTTCCGTGATCGCTGGTCAGAGTTGGCCAACATTGTGTCGTTGGACTTCTTCTTGGGTGGGAACATCGTCGATTTGGCTATCGCCGAGAATCAGCGTCGCTACCCTTAATCAAGAAGAGTTCAGAGATTCAAATTCCTTATAGTGTCGACCCGTCGTGCCGCTTATCTTCCATTTTTATTATACACTACCACGACCGCAGCTCGTCGGGAAAGGTGGTGGTGGTTGACTTATTGCTGGTGTTTGCTTCAGATTTCCTTGACATTTTAACAAACAAAATAATAATAAAAAAAGAAATTGATACCAAAAATATTATTGACACGGGAATAAACCAAACAAACATGTGAACCGTAATGATAAGGTTACGGTGGTTGTTGCACGGATGACGCGCGTCCGTCAGATAAACGGCTTTACTGGGTTCGCGATTGACAGGTTGATCAACAGTATTGACGTGGTTATCAATTGGACGTCAACATATCTATGTGTGCTCTGCATGTAATTTTCTTTCAGAGGAATGCTGGACAAGTCCGCTCTATCCGCCCGCCGAGAGTCCCAGGGTATTCCTAACACTATCGCCGCTGGCCAAGAGTTTGCCCGGTGGTAACAGCCAGCAGAGGCAAATCGAACTCAACTGGCACGGCAATGGAGCGGCCTCTCAACCCGGCGACTGGATTGGTCTCTATGAGCACGACCCTACAAACAACCCGACGCTTCCGCTCCGCCAGATCGCTGTGGCAACAGGAAAGAACAGCGGCTACCACAAAACCGACGTTCAGTTCGGATTCCCCGCCGTCGACCGACATCTTTTCACTGGAGATTCGTCCTGCCTCGGCTTCTGGATCGGCTACGTCCGCAACGGAGTTACCGTCAGCAGTAATTGCATCAAACTTCGTCCTTCGTGGATGTGGCAAAATAGGTAATTTCGATTGGGTTTCAGTCATTTCCCGTTACTTCACACATTATGGTTACACTTGGGACAGGGAAAAACTCGGTTCTGTGCCTCTTTACCAACTATTCCTTCCGGGTACACACAATTCCGGAAGCTATCGTCCGTACAACGGCCATTCAAGCGATACAGGTATATAGGCCTAGCAGTTTTAATATCGATCAATTAGTTTTTTATGCTGGATTTTGAAAATGACCTCGTTTTCCATTTATTCCCTGGAGTTTTCATGCGATATCTAATCTGCCAAGATGAAGACATTTTCCACTCGCTATCCTACGGCAAGGAGCATTTTCTATTGAATTCAACCGACCTTATATAACAAAAATGTTGGCCTATTATAATAGGAATCCGATATCTCGATGTTCGTGTCGGCTATTACCCAGAAAGGGATGACAAATTTTGGTTGAATCACAACTACGCCCGAGTCAATCCTCTCCGTTTCCTAATTGAAGATTTGAAAAATTTCTTGGAAGGTTCTCGAATCTTTTAATAATTTCAAACCAACTCACTTAAAAATATCTAATCAGTTTTGGGTTATTTTCTGAAACAGTGACACGCGAAATCGTCATTCTCGATTTCCACCGTTTCCCAGTGGGCTTCAGTCAAAACACACTGCGCAACAGAGAAACTCACGACCGATTGGTTAAATTGTTGTCGGATAAGCTGGGCGATTACATGGTGCCGTCCAGCTTCGGCCCCATGACGACGATGAATGATCTGTGGGCAATCAATCGAACTCTTATCATTGTCTATGCGGATGATTGGACCCGCTCATCTCATCCTTTCCTTTGGCCATCCATTCCTCAGGTTCGTTTAATTTTATTTATTTCTGTTTAATTGTGAATAACATTTAGACTTTGCGCCCAGGAATGGGGTGACAAAAGAAACGTCGACGATCTCTACAGATATTTGTCGGTTATTGATCACAAGCGATTCGATTCCGATTACTTTTGGGCTGCCATGGCAGAATTGACTCCATCAACAATGGACGTTTTGTTTCGTCCTAATGACGGGCTCAGAAAATTGGCGGATAATGTGGCCAGGAACGTGACGACTTGGTATCGTGATCTCTGGTGGAAGACGACCAGTATCGCCGCTGTCGACTTTTTCCATTCTACCGATATCATCGACGTGGCTATCGACGCCAGTCTCAAACGTGCTCGTTGCTCCAGCGTAGTTCCCACTACCCTTTCGAGTGCCACGACAATCCAGCAAACGGCAGCGGAAGAACGGTCGACAGCAACCGATAGACGGAGATTTTATCTAGGGCCTCGTAACCTCGACTTTGCTGAATCGACTTCGGAAACGACCCCTATAAGTCTAGACACGACCAGTCCCTCACCGAGAATAACTGCACGCAGACGAAGGCCCAAGAATAACACGACAGCAATCGTAGCGCCAAATTTACCGGTTATTACCACTACGAATTTAAACTGAACATGCAATTATTTTAATCTATACCCCGGTGATGATGACTATATCGAACCCAGTTTTAAGCAAACCCACTACACGACACGTTTGATTGTATTTATTAGTGTTATTGCTTGTATTGTTTGTCATGATTTAGCTAATATTAATAACCGATTCAGGCTATTTTCTGTTCGTGTTGTTTCCGTACCTACAATTTTTAACACGCAAAAACTCGAATAAATCCACCAAATAAAATTTAGAACATGTTGCCAATTTCCTTAAGTGATGGGGTATATAAGGATGTGCATATCATTTGTAGGTGAAAACACTTTTTTAACCATTTAATTACAGATGTGACTGG
This sequence comes from Daphnia pulex, assembly GCF_021134715.1. Classification (NCBI taxonomy): domain Eukaryota; kingdom Metazoa; phylum Arthropoda; class Branchiopoda; order Diplostraca; family Daphniidae; genus Daphnia; species Daphnia pulex. Next base: position 4,553,096 of record NC_060018.1, on the reverse strand, counting down.
CAGGATTGACAGTCAGTGCAAGGAGTGAAAAATTTGTCTTTGAAGGACATTTCTATTAAACTCAACAATATTAGAACACTTTAACTTATTGAAATCATAAATTAAAAATCACAGGAACAGTAATCAATCAGAAAACCATATACACATTCATTAACAATGCAAAAAGTCTTCGTACATTAAACCACCAAAACAATGACTCGGTTATCCATAAATAACAAATTTGAGATTTTATTGAATTATAATATAGACTCGGATGGTAAAATTTAGTTTCTAAGGGATGTCTTCGCCGGAAGCTCCGGAATCGTCAGGAGTACAGGTACAGCCCATCGCGACGCCAGTGGAGACAACATTTTCCATCAGTCCGGTAACAGTGTTGTTGAGATTGATTTCCAGCAGCGTCATAATTTGCTTGCAACTGCGGCCAGCGTTGCAATGCTTACACGATCCCCGGCAAACGATTTCGGTGTACTCGATGACAAAGTTTCCTAGGTGATGATCCATTTCCAACGTTCTATTTTCCACGCGGAAAGGACACAGAGTTTCCGAATGATTACCCAGGTCCTCGACTTCAGTGGAGATGGAAACAGTCGGAAACAGTTGAACTGCATCGACATTTCTTTGCGATGATTGCGCTCCTTGAATGCGGAGACTTTCGTTGTGCTGTACAGACTCCAACAACGGTATGGCAAAGCAGTAAGGTACCAAAACGCAAACAGTAGGCAAAAGAGCAATGCAAATGCTTAAAAACTTCATGATTGTTGGACTGGAACGAAACAGGGAGCGGCGAAACAAAAACTAAGTGGGATTAAGTGTCGTTCCCAATGAAGAAAACCGTTCTGATGGATCGACGGCTCGTACCGCATCTTATATATTCTTGAATCGGTTAGCAATCAAGCCTCCGAATGGAATGGAGCGAGCATGTAGGAAATCCGTGTCAGTGTAGCATAGGTGGAAGCGGAACGGGTCCCGCGAGTGAAAACTGTACAACAACCAAAGTGCGCGTCCATTCTTTTGGCAAACGGGAAAGTATGTACGCATGCCGCGCAGTCGGGCATTATTACATCCTATTTCAATTTCCCAGCTAAAAGACGTGATTTTGTACGTCATTCGGCATACGTAAGAAATTGTTAACCTATCTCATTTTCGCTAATCTTGGCTAGCATGTTCGTACAATGTGGTCGTTTATTTACCACGGGATTTCCTTTCAGCGTCTTAGATACGGGGACAAAATCCCACCAATCTCTTTCCAAAAACCACAAAAACCAGAATCGTTTTCAAAATTAGGATGGAGGAGTTGTAGAAGGATAACCAAAATTTCTACTGCTTTGCAAATCGCACCATTCTTTGACGTGTGATTCTTTATCCTGCAGGTGTGACAAATGGAAGCTAAAATGTCAGATGGGAATGTAGTCCACTGTTTACGTCAATACACTACGCCCGGATAACAAAACTGCGTAAAACGTTTTTTCGCGTTATTCCCTCCGAAGGACGCATTGCATATACAGTTGTGGTTTAGCCACCTCGTTAAGATTCGTTTGGTTTCGCCATGTAGGAAATTAAGAAAACAACACCGAGGAAAAGTCATAGACAACATCATTCATTCAAGTTCATAAAATATATAATTGCATGTTTCGAGTCTACGATATTACGACGGTACTAGATCAAGATTGTGCAGCTCACAATAGGAATGGGTTCACGTATTGTCTATCTGTTAAAAGAGACGGAGAGGGAAAATGGAGAAAGTAAAAAAAAAAATGGTTGAGGGTAGTACATGTGGTGGGTAGATAAGTGAAGTTAGGTATTTTGATCTTTACGAAAATGAAAAACAGAGAGGTGATATGATGGCATGATGTTTCGACGAGATCGTAAAACAAGCCAACTCAAACTTTTCTTCCCACTTTCACGACTTGACAGTTTTACAAATTACTGAGAAGAAATTAGGGTTATTGAGGGAGAAGGTGAGTGTGTAAACGGAACGCCACAGGTGACGATTGTCTCGACAAGAAGGAAGGTTATCCCATTCGCCTTCACATTCAAGAAGCTGCTCAATTTCAATCATGAGCACAAGGGGTTGGTTATCAATACGTGATGAAACAGAAAGAAAGAAAAAAGATTAACATTCATACATATTAAAAAAAAAACTTGCACTATTCCATTTAGAAATAAAAAAGCTACCAAACTAAATCAATTTTGAAAGAAAATTGACAAAACATGAAACAGCATTAATTCTCTCTTTAGAAAAGAAATGCAAATTGGATCGTGGTGGGCCAGCTCTTGAACTATAAAACATTCGGGTGCTGCTGATTTCTTATTGGTCAAGAATTTGAGACCCACTTACTGACGTTATTCGTTAAAATAAAGAACTGGAAAAGTAAAGCCCTTGTTTACAATGCTCAATGCATAATAAAACAAATTTAATTTTTAAAGAGGAAAAAAAAATGCACTCATATGGCATGCCGCTCCGATGCTGATGGGTGTGGGGAGGGACATATGGGTAAAAACAAATACGCTCGGAGTGCACGGCAACAGTTCTCAAGGATGGAGATGAATGACCTCAACAATACAACATGTAGTAGGAGCACAAAAGATGCAACTATTTTTTTAAGGGGGAGGGAGAGGGGGGAGGGGTTTAACGTTACTCAAAGTTTGACGAAAACATGTTCAGATCTTCGAAACCTGACGCACCAGAGTGATCCAACATCTGAAGCATGTCCGTCACTAATTCAGATCCTTGAGGAGGATGACTGGCCGATGATGTAGTTGGCACACCAACTCCACCACCTGCAACCCCTCCGCCAGTGGGACCTCCGTTATTCGGGCTAGATTCCGCGGGAGGAACTACGGGTGATTGCCAGTGCCAAAGTCCTGTTTAAATTACCATTTAATATAAGCTTTCAAAATAATTAACCAAATAAATCAATTTACCTGAACTTTGGTGGTATCCAGCTCGGCCAGTTGTTGCAGAGCTGCCTAGCTGCGTGTAAGTTGGACCAGAACTTCCTCCTGCCATTCATTATAAAATAACATTAAGAATAGTACAATATTTTTCATTTGTCAGGGGAAAATACCTGGAGATCTTGATGGGCTTATTCCTTCGTAAGCGGAGTAGCCACCCGGTGCAGTAGCGTGTGTTGACCAGGCAGTACTTCTAAGGAGAGAAATTGTTTAATAAGAACAAGACAAATTGAATGAAGCATCTATCATACCCTGCCGAGGCGGTAGGGCTTGGCGACTGTTTCGTACTGCTACCCGAGGGTATTCGGTTCAACACAGAATTGGATGAACCTTCGACAGACTGTGCTGACGCTGTTTCGTACTGTGACGAGGCAGCAGCTGAAGGATTATACATGGTCTGATTACTATTCGGGCGTCCTTGACCTTCAGACAGCGACTGTGCATGATAAACTTCACGTGCGCTTCGTCCGTAATCTTGGCTGGCGTGACCGTAGGCAGACACCAACCCACTACTTGTCGCCCCAACAGCTGTGGGATCGACTACTGTTCCTGAAACTTCTCCAGAAACAGTCGCATCACCAGTATGGTGCAAAGATCTAACAAGGAAAACAAACAAACAAACAAATTCAGTCTAGATGAACAGAAAAGAAAAATATCATAACTGAAAACAAGTGGACTTACTTGGCCGACGTATTGGTGCAGACGATATATTCAACTTCATCAGTGTACGGGTTCAAAAAAGCAAACGCAGATGTTCGAAGCCAGATCCAGTCACGCGACTTTGATCGGAATCGGTACATGACCGACATCACCTGGCCTTTCAGTTTGAGAACTTGCTCAAAACTTTCTTTCATATGGCTGACATCTTCCGGGTGGAATAAATCGAAGCAGATTTTGCCTAGCAGTTCAGGAGGAGAATAGCCGAGCAAATTGAGTGCACGCTGGTCAACAAAAGTGAATTTGCCATCAGCCGAATGACGTGAGATGAACTCTGCGGCGGAATTGGATCCAACTAGGTCAGAAGTATTTGGAGTAGAAGTGACCTGAAGGCGACCAATGGCCACTAGACAGCAGTGAGATCCAGAGTGAGAATCATCATCAACTCCTCGATCCATCGGTACGCCACTAGGCGGCCAATTTTTGATGTATCCTGTGCAATGAACGACGGCATAATGATGGCCATCGCGCGAGGGACCTAAGGCGGAACGTTGGCGTAGTCGATGTAGAGGGCCTGAAGATAAATGGTGTCAACAGAATTCACAAAGTTGTTCAACAATACACTACTACCTGGTGGTGATGTAAGAGGATCTGGTGACACTTGCCCCAACCTCATTCGGCAGATGAACCCTCGGCGCGAACCCATACATAACCGCATAGATGCTACGATTGAAATATAAATGAAGTGGTTAAAAAAAGAAATCAATGAAATTTCATGGTAAAAAATGTTTACATTGATGCCCCTCTTTTTTGACCGTTCCTGTTTTTAGGTCGAGAATACGACCGGCATTAGGAGGCTCCTGGGTAGACAGTTGCTCACGGACTTTCTCCACGTCGTCCGGATGCAAGTGGTCGTACAGACAAGAGCCGAACCAGTCACTTTGACCTTGGTGGAGGACTGGAGTCACACTATCGGAAACGTAAATCAAACGGCCAGTGTCACAAGCCGACACAAAAAGAAAGCCGTCGGCTGCTTCAAGAATCAAGTGCTTCAATTCTTGATCCGTGAGAAAGGAAGGTTTGTAGGTCCCATCGGCGCTTGTATTTCCCGTTCCTGTTGAACGAAAACAAGAAAGAAATGTAATGAACAAGTCCGTGATTGGCAATGTAGAAAATCAGACCTCGGAGAGCTTTCATGTGGGCTACAGCCATTCGAAGAATCGTCAGCTTGTCTGGTTTGCGGGCCAGTGCTGAACAAGTGGGCACCATATCAGACAGCTCCGTGATGTAAGCCGTCATTTTGTTGCGCCTTCGGCGCTCGATTTCGCAATGGTTCTCCCTACATAAAAAATAAAAGGGCGGCGGACAACATCTGCAGACTTTTCGACACTTACAAACTAATCGGACCCTTTCCTAATAGGAACAGACGTCTCACAATTGTGTACAACTAGGTGCTAATTCTTACCTGGCAAACCGCTCCTTGTCTTGCATATTGTCGTCCTCCATCCTGCCGAATTTGCTGGTACTTCCTTCGTCGTCCGAACTGATCAAAGTGAAGAAAATGAGAAAACGTTTAACACTCAAACATTTTTAAATAAGTAAAACACTACTGCATTAGATCACAGACAAAAGTTTGTGAATCACAAATGGGCAACACTCGCGCAAGTCGGATGCGGATGCCTTCAGTACTTCTATAAAGAATTCTTTAAATGTTGACCTCGAAGTTCGAACGCTTCTATCTCGAATCGTGACTGAATATTTGTACGGGAAGAGGCCGGTAGGAGGAGAATGTCTTTGTCTGATCTTTACTATTTAGGAAAATGGCTTTTTTTTCGGTTCCGGCTGAGCAACAACAATCGACTCTGATGGTGATCAATCTTCCTGTGTTGGGTAGTGGGTAGAATGTGCGCTAGAGGACTTACCCAAGAGAATCGGGTTGCCTTTTTTGCCGACAGTCTGATCCTGTGAGAAATACAAGCAAACAACAGAAGACATTACGTCAGTTCATTTTCATAAATTACCATCTAGCAAACGTGCGCACCATGGAACCAACCAGACAATAAAGAAGAAAAAAAAAGGGAGGTTGGACAACTTAATGAGCGGATGAACGCGGGATACTGGAATCCACGGGTGAAGAGTACGAAAACGTGAAAAGAATTTTCAAGTCTAAGTCTCATGGAAACGAGATAAAACTGACGGGAGAAGAGAGGAAATTTTGCCTCAGGCGATAGATCCATGCCCCAAGAAGACTGTTGACCCTCAGCAGCTGAAAGCAAGCTTTCCTTTTTCTCTCCCGCAACTAACGTTCAAGCTAACATTTTCCCACGCAACTGATAACTTAGAAATCGATAACATCGCAAATCATCCAACCCAGTTTATTAAAGCGGATATGAAAACAAAACCTTTTTTTTTGTACGAAACTATTTGTCCTTTGCATCAGCGAAAAGGAGACGTTTTATACACGATCTGAAACAAAGAAACAATCAGGGGAAGATAAGGGAAGCTGCTTTTGCTTTGTTGCCTAATGACATAATAGATGTGGGAATGAGGGGAAAAAGGTGCCTGACCTGCTGAATAAATTCTTTTGCACACTGAACTCTTGAACCCATTATAAAGAAATTAACTTGAGCTACATTAAACACAACTAGGGTTATTGCGGGAAACCCATCTGAGGTAGTAGTAAACACAATGTTACAGTATAATCATTTGATAATTGAAAAAATAAGAAAATTTAGATATGTTTCCTGTACACTAGTAAGAAAATCTCTATTCTGCTTTACATTCAATCACTTAAGTGGTTGGTTATAATGGTATAATGCACTTTAGCTTTTCCCCTGGCTTTACGCCCAATATAAAATTGGGTACATAGTAAAACATCTTAAGCGTGATAAAAACAGATTTTTAAGATATACAATTTCTTGATAACAAATAAACCTAAAGGCAATTACCAGACAGTTGATGAAGTCCTGCTAAATGGATGTCCATGAAGGAAAAAGGAACAAAGCTGTCAAAAATGTCCCTCAACCTTAGATTCCTCCCAATACTCCGAATTAGACCTTCTCCGATCAAGTCTTCACAGTTTAAACGTGTTGTACACAAACTATTTGTAGTTTTGCTTTATCTGTGCAAATAAACTTTAAAAATGTCAGTTTTCACTGCGTAGAGCTAGAAACCAACTTCTTCGCGTCACAATACGCCTAGCGCCATGTTTTCTCTGAACGTGGCAACATGGAATACGAAGAGGGAGAGAACTTTTTGATTCTTTTCCAAATCGAACTTTGGACCGGTAAAACTTTATTTTAAAAACTGATATAAATTTTTCAAAGTATCAAATTTCAATAAATATTTTTTTGTGATAGGTTCTGAAAAATTATTGGACTGTCAACGAAACTTTAATCCGCAACTTAACAAATGGCAACACTAACAAATAGCAGACGAATTAAAACAAAAATAAAAATGTAGAAAAGCTCGAGTTCCTTTACTTCCGTAATCTTTACATTGTAACTTAGACAACTTGGTTTTTATTTATGTTTTCCGATGTCATCGAAAACGAAGAAGCGGTTTGACAGGCTGATCAGTTGCGTTAAATCCAATAATGTTGAACAACTGAAACATTACGCAAGAAGAAGGAAGTATGCTAAACTCCACCTGGACGAGATAGGTGTCAACAAAAAAGGAGAAACATTGTTACATCTGGCGTGTCGACAAGGAAAACATGAGATTGTTGCGTTCTTGTTGGAAAATTCTCTTGGAGACCCAACTTCAATGGATTGCAAGGGCAACACACCACTTCACCTGGCATTGAAAGCTATCATGAAAATTGACGGGAGAAATGAATATTTAACTGGTAAGTTATTTTTCGAAATCTATAGTAAATAAAGAAACTAGTACATTCAAATATTTTAGCTTACAGGAAAATGATACTTGCTCATCTTAAAGAAATGGCTGTTTCATTAACACAACCTAATCTGGAAGGCCAAACTGCCAAAGATCTTTTGGATCTTGCTGATTCTGTCTATGAGTATCATTTAGGAGGAAATGAAAAAAAGACAGAGTTTTCTCAACAGAAAGATGAAAAAGAATGGCAGAAGAAACTTTCAGCAGAACTAGATGATGAATATGGAAGTCACTGGGGAAAATATGAAGAAGATTTTGTTCAAGAGGATGTAAATGAAACAGAATCTTATGACTCCTGGGCCAAAAGAATGATTGATGAGCATAAGAAAAAAATGTCATATCAAAAGTTTCATATTACACCACCATCCCCACCAAAATTGAAGCCATCCTGGTCTACGGAAGATCAACAGCAATTCTTGCGGGATGAAGAAATGCGGAATGAATTTCGAAAAAAGGCTAAAGCTACTCAAAAGCTTACTACATTCCTTACCAAACTTAGTTTGTTGATTCAAACTGAAGATCAAATTGAAATATCAGACCTCCCATTTAAGCCCACAGATGATGTTGAATCGATTGGACAACTTATATTGGCGCACGTCAAGGATTTGGTAGATCCTGACGCCAAGAGGAAGGCATTGCGCGAGCTGCAGCGACTTTGGCATCCAGATAAATTTTCTCAGAAATTTGGCGTGCGTTTAAAAGAAGAAATACGTGAAAATGTTATGAAAAAAGTTACTGAAATTTCTCAATATTTGAATGCATTTAACTGCGTTTCTACAGTCACTAACAAGTGAAAGTGACAAAATTCTTGTGCTGTGTAAATAAAAAAAAACATTAAATATTTTCCAGAAAGTAATATTTTAAAAACCATCAAATTCAATTTTTATTTTAACAAGCGTTCGAAGCACAGTAGATTAGATAAACCGGAATTCGGAGCCTTCGTTGAAAACCTGTTTCTTGTTTTTAGATTTTAATAGAAAGAAAAAACGAAATTTTCTTGAAAAACCCCGCAAGACAGTTTCCGAAGGTTTCAGCAACTTACCAAGTAACGCTTTGCTTAAACCGTGCAACGTTGTACGATTCCCCTATATTGTTCACCTAATCAATTCTTAATCATTTTTTTTTTCAATGATTAATGAAAAGGAAAACTAATGAATACGTGATATGAGACTTAAATCGAAAATTTAAACAATTATATGTACGGGTTATCTTGGAAAAGTAATGCGTTTATTATACCCACGGGAATAATTGATCGCAAAAAGTAGATATGGATTCTCAATATAACAGATGGAGCGATTAGTCGTCTGTTAATTGGCTGAGTAGAAGTTATAATTTCCTGTTCATTCTTGTGAGGTTTTGATTGTTTTGATTTCGCCTTTGTTCGATCAAACTCCTTGTTTCCTTTGTTTACTTCTGTTTTGATGTTTTTTTGAAAATCATAAAAAACAGCAAAATGAGAACAGGATTTTATAAGATTGATTTAAATAAAACAGAATGGGAAGTCCCAGACAGCTATCAAATGCTATCACCTGTAGGCTCAGGTGCTTATGGACAAGTGTGGTAAGATTTAAAGTTTAAACTATGTAACACTGATTATTTGTATTGTATAAATCTTTTTTGTATACCCAGCTCGGCAGTTGACTCAAGAACAGAGAACAAAGTAGCTATAAAAAAACTTGCTCGTCCTTTCCAATCTGCTATTCATGCCAAAAGAACATACAGAGAACTAAGGTTATTAAAACACATGAACCATGAGAATGTGATTGGACTCTTGGATGTCTTCACTCCTGCTTCATCACTGAGTGATTTTCAGGTAATTTCCATGTTTTCTGTCTTTTACAAGAGATTTGTGAATTTTTGAGCTATTATTTCACATGATAGGATGTTTACATGGTCACTCATTTGATGGGAGCTGACTTGAACAACATAGTAAAAACCCAAAAACTATCAGATGATCATGTTCAATTTTTGGTCTATCAAATCTTGCGTGGACTAAAGTACATTCACTCTGCTGGAATTATTCATAGAGTAGGATTCTTGACTAATGTAATTTCTAAATCAACACAAACTAATTCAATGATTTTGAACCACTGAAGGATTTAAAGCCTTCCAACATAGCAGTCAATGAAGACTGTGAACTCAAAATTTTAGATTTTGGTTTGGCTCGACCGACAGAAACCGAGATGACTGGTTACGTGGCGACACGCTGGTATCAATTTTTGCGAATTGCAATTTGTTTTTCAAATAGTGGTAATAATTGTGCGCATTTGATTTTCAATTAGGTACCGAGCTCCAGAGATTATGTTGAACTGGATGCGTTATTCTCAAACAGTTGATATTTGGTCCGTTGGATGCATCATGGCAGAGTAATAATAATAATATCAGTTTATTTTATTTATTTTATTATATAATTTTATTACACTTTATTTTATTTCATCCAGATTACTTACATCCAGAACACTTTTTCCAGGAACTGACCGTATCCTTTTAAAAAATACTAAATGATAAGTCGTAATTACATGTGTTAGTACCTAGTAAATATTCAAGAAGTTGAGGTAAGGAAAGATAATTGCACATTTGATGATTGCATGGATAGCTTAGTTATGATCAGGTTTGAAAATGCGTTTTTGAGCTTTTATTAAACCTTGACCCAACGTTCCCTTCTCCTCCTCTTCGCCGCACTATCATAGACATTCAACAACTGAACCTAATCATGGAACTTTTGGGTAAACCATCAGAAGAATTTATGGACAAAATCAGCAGTGATTCGGTAATTATTAGTTTCTTCCGGCTTCACACTCACGCTTATATTTTCCGCTTGATGTATGGGCTGCACGTAAATGTAACGTTTTTTCCTCTGTAGTTCGTAGTTTGCATAGTTGTAGTTTTTGTATTGCGTTCGTCTTTTGTAATGCGATAGTCTTTTCTAGTCCTCGCAAATGTGCGCTTCTGTTGTCATATCGTTGACATTAAGCTTGCCTTCAGTCGGCTTGAACTTCATCGCGTTTGGAATTTTTCTTCTGAAACTTCCTTACGTTTCTTTCACTATTGGGACTTGGTTTCTTTTCCCTATTATTTTCTGTTGACTTTTACCTATCCTTCTTGATTGGAACCCATAGACATCGATCAACTGATGCGTATCATGGCACTAACGGGGACGCCAAATGTTGAGCTGTTGGTTAAGCTGGGCAGTGAAGAGGTATCTCAGGTTCTATTACTCTGATAAATGTAATTCCCGAATTAACCTATTTTGCACCGAGTGAACTAATCTTACAGCTGCATGACCAGGGCACGTACAGAAAAAAATAGAATATCGGGGGAAGAGTTAGATAGCTTTTGATAAAGATGGCCATGTTTTGATCGGTGTGTGCATTAAGACATTGACGATCCTTATTTGACATTTCAAGAACACCTTGACTCACGCATTATTGAAATAGACATCGACCAGCTAACCCGCATCCTCTGGCTATGTGGCAAACCCGACGACGAGTTTCTTTCAAAAATCTCTAGTGAGGAAGTAAGTCGGCAAGCCATTTTCTACTCAGTCTTTTTCTTTTTTTTCTTTTTTTTTTCAATTTTATTTTCACGCCTTCTGCGTTACACGATGGGAATCTTCATTTCAGTGTGAATGCACTTAAATCTGTAAACCAGGTCGCTTGCTTGAAAGCATTAAAGGCGATTCCAAAATTTTTTAGCATTTCTTCTCCGGCCGTTTTAAGCTGTTAATGTGAATGAATGCTTTTCTAACGTATCAACATACGTATGATCCTCATTGTCGAATGTCGATACTTGCTTTTTGTTGTGCTAATTTACGTTCTTGATTAAGCTTTTGTTATTGCCAAGTCAAGACGTACATGTCGCTCATTTTTTCGCCAGTTTCTTTCTACGTGATAATTAGATTTCTTCAATTGTAAAATGTTTTATCCTGATACAGGCAAGAAACTACATCCGCTCACTTCCACCGATGAAAAGGAAAGATTTTAAACAAGTTTTCAAAGGCGCCAGCCCTTTAGGTAATCGTTTGTGGCGTGATCGTGTTATATCTCACGTTCTGATTTAAAATTTTGTTTGATCATTTCTTGAAATAGCGATTGATTTATTGGAGAAAACTCTTGAGCTTGATGCAGACAAGCGAATTAACGCCGAAGAAGCTTTGGCACATCCATATTTGGCTCAATACGCCGATCCAAGTGATGAGCCCACGTCCCATCCTTACGACCAGTCGTTTGAAGACATGGACCTCACAGTTGAAGAATGGAAAGGTATGGTTCATTTTTTAATGAAATCACTTTTGAAAAAACTTGGAACACTTTTGTCATCTATTAATGAAATGGCAGTAGTTCTTTAGTCCATGTAAAGTAAATTTGCAACATTAGAATAGTAATAGAAAAGGTCGTATTTAAATTTAAAAAATCTGCATATAGACAATTCAAGTTTGATGCGCTATCAATCTGTATTCATATGTGTCTTCTCTTGAACAGAACTCGTTTACAAGGAAGTCATAAGCTTTGTTGAATCGATGGCAGTCGCTGGTTCCTCAGAAGTGATCGGTACCGAGTGAAAATCTTCCTGAATCACGCTTTTGACCGTTTTTTTCTTAATTTTTATCGTGTTGCTTTAGATTTTAAAACTTTAATTGACTTGCTACCGCATTTGAAATTTGTTGACTCCTTTGAATCCTGTGCGCCTTTTATAACTAGCAATAAAATGTTAAGGGCGGTTTGTGAAGTGCTTAAAAATACCTTCGAACTGTGTGATGCTATTTGATGATAGACTGTAATCTGTATCCATCCGGTTAAAGATATTGCAAATGTTTATTTCCCTGAGACCCATCTGTTATTTCCCTCATGCCTTCCGTCGATAGTTTGTATTGGGGCTTCCTTCATATCCTTCATATATCCCAAACAATTCGAAAAAAAGCAAGTACTGGAAGCCGATGCAATAATCCGACTTTTAATTATTTGTAGTGTGTATGTGACTGCTGGGTCGACGTGTTGCCAGAAAAAAAAAAACAATAAACTTAGATTGCAACCCATCTATCAAACAGACATGCTTACCATCTTGTGCTCAGTCAAGATCATTTACACGGCAACATGTCATTGACGCAGTGAGAATATGACGTCACAGTTCACGCACTTGGAAGGCATCGTGGACAGTATAATCAATCGCCTACTGGAATCTAAACTGTAGCGCCAGTATTGTTTGAACTTCCAGCTGTGTTAGTTCGTCGTCTTTTTTTTTCGCCAAGGTCCTGTCTTACATACTTTGAAGTGCTCGTGCACTCAGTGTGATAGGAACATAGCGCAGAGATGGGCTGTTTGTCAGCGGGATACTGCATGTGGATGTCCCGGCGCCAATGATCTATCAAGATTGCGACCCTGTTGCTGAGGGGCATCTGTCTATTAATAGTTGAGTTGGGTCTGGCTGTCGGTATACAACGGCTTGGCTCCAAAAAATTCTTGCTACCATTCAGCTGATGGCTTGCGGCGGCAGTTGAGATTTCTCGTGTTGTTGGCAGTTCGTGCGGGAGCCGTTCAGTGACGTCCGTATGTGCGTCCGTATGGTGATTTTCTCTTACCATCTAACTTAACGTAGTTAAGTTTTTGTTTAACACGAAATGGATGTTATTGAAACCGTGGAATCTTCTGCTCCAGAAAGACAACAACAAACAACTGATAAGAAAAGTGAACGTCCTTACTCACTCATGGTAAATCTTCCGATCTTGTATTTCGTATTGCGATGTCAGTTTAATAATGCGATGTTAATTACTAATTCAAGTTGTGAAAATTCCTTGCACATTTTGGGCCAGCCCGGTTTCATCATCATTATTTCAAACGGTGGGCGAACGTGCCTTAATGCATTTAATTTATAAATTGCATTATATTGACGAGAGGTCATTCACTTCATTGTGCATATCCGATAACAAGCAGACCAAGCTGGAAGTGTCAGCATGTTTTCCTTTCTTTACGTGTCATTCTTGGGTGTCTCCATAAACGTGAACGGGTCTTCCATGCATGTCAAAAGGTGACATTTAAGAAAGGCCGCAAACAATTCTTTAATAACTGACAAAGAAATTACTTTTTCCGGTTCTTTTTGGTGGTTGGTCGGCCCTTACGTGCTATTATAATGTTTACAACAAACAAACATAGGAAAGAGAAAGAAAAATGGACTGGCAACGTTGTTGCCAAGGCTGAACAAGAACAAGACTGAGAGAATGGTCTAGCCTGTAGTTAGCAGCAGTTGCTTCATTCCAAAAAAGTTGGACTGTCATGGATTGTAGAGTTCCAATCTAAAAGGCCCCCTTTTTTGTTATTCTGTATAGTTTTAGTTACGTTGTCAATTATATGTCAGAGCTGGATGATTAAAATTGAGCGTAATCGTACTAAAATGCCCGGAAGGAGCTCAAAAAAAGTTTCTTCTATGCTCACAAGGGGCCGGAAAAACTTTTTCAAGGACGGCCTCATCACTGTAAGTTGCTATTGCTGTTTATCAATTCTCTCTTGAACAACTTGTGGCCCTGTCACCTTTAATTAAGATTTTGTTTCTGTTATTGACATATGTGTCTGGCTGGACTGTAACAAATGTTATGTTCTCTTTAAAGGGTTCTGGTATAGGGGAACCAAGTCTTTATCATGCATTGGTGGTCATCTTCCTGGAGTTTTTCGCTTGGGGTTTACTTACCACTCCAATGATCACAGTAAGTTAAAGTTCTTCCACCATTAAAAGGCTTTGTCTCATTTTCATCGTTTTCATAGGTTTTAAATGAAACTTTCCCTGATCACACATTTCTGATGAATGGACTAATTGTTGGAATCAAGGTATGCAAATTTCAAAATATATCAAGTGAAGCGCATTAAGCTAGTGCCTTTAAGTATTTTGCTCCACTTACCCCTTAACCTATATGGGAGAAAATAGTGAAAGCTTAGATTGAAGCTCTGGCAGGGAACACAACCCACTTAAGCCTTTTGCCTGAGGCCACTTTCTCTTGTTTTGTGTTTACTATCTCTAGCAAGTTTATATACCTGTCATCCTCTGAAAGTGTCTCTGCACATATGTATTCCTGTAGGCCACACATCTTAATGCAAAAAAAAAAAAAAAAAAATATTCAATCTTTTTTTTTTATTATTTTCACGAATCGTAGGTAAGGTTCGATAACATGTCGTGCACTCGTGCAGGCTGCTTGTAAATTTGTTTACTTCCTGATACGTGAAAGTTCTACCACGGAATTAGTTGACTCTGATTACCAAGCAGCTTTTTTCTAAGAAAACGCATTGAACTTGTCTTAAAGCAACTCGTGATTTGTTTTGCTGTGTTAATATTAAATTAATTCATAATAACATAATTAATTCTTAGCATATTTTATAGTGAAATTTATTTCCTTTTTCACTTCCAACTTCTTTTTTAAATTTAAAATAGGGATTGCTTTCCTTTCTAAGTGCACCACTTGTCGGTGCCTTGTCGGACGTATGGGGCAGAAAATTCTTCCTTGTCGTGACAGTGTTCTTCACTTGCGCTCCTATTCCTTTAATCCATATAAACACATGGTGGTACTTCGCCATGATTTCCATAAGTGGCGTATTTGCTGTAACGTTTTCCGTCGTATTTGCGTACGTGGCTGATGTCACCGATGAAAGCGAACGTAGTGCAGCATACGGACTGGTAAGTTTCATTATTCCGTATTAGGCAAACACTCATTTATAACTCTTTCCCTTTCAGGTGTCCGCAACATTTGCTGCGTCGTTGGTAACATCACCAGCATTGGGAGCTTATCTTGGCCGTGTATACAGCGAAACTTTAGTAGTAGCGATTGCAACTGCCGTTGCTCTTCTCGACGTATTTTTCATTTTAGTTGCTGTTCCCGAGTCATTGCCTGAGAAAGTTCGCCCCTCATCGTGGGGAGCACCAATTTCCTGGGAACAGGCGGATCCCTTTGCTGTACAGTTTTACCCTCTTTCTTAATTAAAGAGAAAAGAAATCAGGATTAAAAAAAAAAAAAAACATTTTCTTCCCTTAGGCATTGAAAAAAGTCGGCAAAGATAACACGATTTTGATGCTATGCGTCACTGTCTTTCTTTCTTATTTACCCGAAGCTGGCCAATACTCCTGTTTTTTCGTCTACCTGAAACTGGTGAGTTCTACTATGCTATGGAATTTATCTTATAGCATCATACTTGCTTGCGACGTGATGATGCATAGTTTTTCTCAAGACTGAAGTTTCCTATTCTATCGAGAGAAAGGAAGGTATTTGAGAAATTAAGAAATTGATAAATGGTTGAGGTCTCGAATTTATTTCACATCTATCGCATTGGGAAATGGAAATCAATATCGATCCTTTGTTTCAGAATTGTCTTAATCAATATTCTTTCATTTTAAATAAGAACATAACGACAAATTTTTTCTTTTTGACATTTACAGGTTATGGGATTCTCAGCTGAAGCTGTTGCAACCTTCATTGCCGTAGTAGGGGTACTGTCAGTTTTCGCCCAGACGGCAGTTCTTGGTTCGTTCTATATAATATTTCTATCAGTATTTATTTTTTTCCGTCGGTCTTACCTATTACTTGAACTTTCAGGACTGCTTATGAGAACTGTTGGAGCCAAAGCAACGATTTTAATTGGATTAGTTTTTGAGATGCTGCAGTTGGCTTGGTACGGCTTTGGTTCACAAATGTGGTAAGAAATTGATTTATTTTATCCTATTATTTTAGATTTACAGAAAGAAGACCATAAACTACTTTAAGTTGTTTATGTTAAATGAATGTTTTCTTGTTAGGATGATGTGGTCTGCTGGTGTTTTAGCTGCTATCTCGAGTATTTCGTATCCAGCTATTTCTGCGTTTGTGTCTATGCACGCGGATGCCGACAAGCAAGGGCTTGTGCAAGTAAGTTAAACCCTTTTGTCTCTTTCTCATTTCTGTCGGATGAAAACTTATTTTTTGTTTGTTTCAGGGAATGATCACAGGAGTTCGTGGTCTTTGTAACGGATTGGGTCCAGCCCTTTATGGACTCATTTTCTACCTCTTTAATGTCAATCTGAACGACAAGGATGCCGTTAAACTTTCGCATTCTGGTTCGCACACTAATGAAACGACACACATAGAAGATATTTCAGTGATTCGGGTTAGTTTACCAAAGAGTTTGTAATTGTATTTGTGCATTTATGCATTTGGAATCTTCAATAGGCTCTTCCTGGTCCACCCTTCGTATTTGGGTCGTTCTTAGTGGTTTGCGCTTTGTTAGTCGCCTTCTTCATCCCAGAAGGCCCACTGGGTTCAACATTGAAGTCAAATGCTCGGAGGTCATCAGGTTCGTTGATTCATATTTGACTTTGCGGAGCTTAGCTCGGCTCCACTTTTCTCTAAAGTTAACAGATGGGTTGCAATGTCAGGACCAACCGAAACACCTGTCGATGGAAATGTAGGAGGTCCAACATCAGTGCCGCTGATGCATCCATTGTCGTTGGAAGAGGAGATTGCGGCCTTGTAAATAGCACACACACATTATGACGAGAAGTTAAGCTAAATCGGGCTTACGCGATCTGAAAAGCTTCTCTTCTCTTTTTGTTATTTTGATGGCTTTCGCAGTTGTCCGGACGGTTGAATCTTGACAACTTTAATCGTTGATATGTATTTTGTTGCTGTCGAGTCAAATGTTGCGGAGTCGAGAAGCTTTAGCAGTTCGCGTTTAGCGCTTCTCTTGATTGAGTAAGATGTGCCGACTGTGACGGGTTTGGGGTAGCACCACATTATTTGATTCGATGTCCTAAAAATTGTGTAATAAATGCAATGCATGCGACTCATTGGCAAACCGGATTTCTATTACTGCCGACCAGTGTGTGCATGTATATAACGATATAATTGTGTAATTCGATGGATTTCACCGTGTAACTAAAAAAAAAAAATCATCATTTCCCCCTTAAACACAACAACAACATAAAAAAATGACGGAATACATTCTAATTGGATATTCATTCCTAACTCTTCGAATCTTTTACCCCCCCGGACGTTATATAGCTTGGTATCTTCCGCAAACCCAACTCGTCTATCGATCGAAGTATGTATATCTCGGTTAATAAAATTTATGTTCATTGCATATGTTTCTAATTGAAGATAGTTGCTAGGTACAGACCACCGACCATCAATATCTCTTTCAACATGCAGTTTAGACAGTATCTATGTGATAAGGAAGAACTACGGCGATGGTTCTAGACTGATGCGGAACACTTAAGTCTCCACGATGGCCTCCACCGACAGCTATTGGATGATTGGGTTTGCAATTATGTGTATAGTAACAATTATTGGTTGTATCGCTCACATTGCTATTCTCTTAGTAGTATTATCGATTCAAAATTTACGAAAAAATCCATCCAATTCGTTCATCGTTACACTTTCCCTAACTGGACTTTTGGCGACGTCAATTGTATTCCCTTCGGCCATCGTTATTTACGATGATGTGAAATCTGGTTCAAAAAAGTGGGTGGTAGCAGGTTCAAATTGTTCGAATGACCATACTGACGACATTCCTTGGGGTATGTGTACCGCCTTGCAGGTACTACATAATTTTTCAATTTACAATTCCGCTTGGTTGGTTTCTGCTATTGCAATTGAAAGAAACGTGTCCATCACTCGCCCATTTTATGCGGCTTCGGCATTAAAATATGCGTTGTTGAACGCAATCGTGACAGCGGGCAGCATACTTTTTGCTTTAATTCCAATTTTCCAATTACCTGATCAAACTTGTTATGCGCCATACGCCTATCGTTTTCAGGATCCAATTTTCCGTTGGTTGCAATTTTTGGCAGTCTATGTACTTCCAATCATTATTATCGTAGTAATGTATTTAAACATTTACCGAGTTGCACAGAATGTGCAAAGAACAATTCAGCCGACCCCTTCTCTGTTTCCTCCAATTAATGAAACGACTCCAAGAATATGGACTGTAAATCCAGTTGTCGTTTCGCAAACAGAATCAAGTATGGTCTCTAATAAGAAACGTAATAAAGCAATCAAGACGTTAGTGCTTACAATCGGTTCCTACATTGTACTGTGGTCGCCCTATTGGGTATTGAACGTGATCCCCATTGTTCATCACGAAGATTTTCTGTGTGACGCAGTTCCTGGGTACGTTACAAACAATGGCTCTATAACGGTGACGTGGCTTATGTATGCATCAATCAGCATTAATCCACTGTTATACGGTCTCTTGAATCGTGCCATCCGAATAGAAATCAAAGGCAAAATGCAAATGACAAAGCATTTTTTGTTTTGTAAGAATACGCAAACAGAATCAGCAAATCGAGAAGAGCATGGAGCTAATGCGGCAGAAAATTTCTGGTAAATTTTAATTTAATCCCTATAATTTATTAGTTATGTATTTACATTCACCCATTACACTTTGAAAAACTGTCTAGGGAGTTCTTGGAACGGACTAACAGTCCTCTTCCTGCTTGAAGTTAAACGTAGATCAGCTGAAGAGACGCGCCGAGAAATAAACGCATAGGCTACATGGATGTAGGTTTTATTTTAATCCTTTAAATTTCAATAATTTAGCGGTACCTTGATGAACAACACATTGCTGATTAATACTTGTGCACACGTATTTACAGACAACAATTTTTCTGGCTTCTACGACTTCTACTAGAATTTCTACATCATCACCAACTCGACAGGGATTTGGAAAAGTCATTGATTGTTCATAAACAACATAACCAGGCCCAGGTAACTGGGTGCCAAGAACAGCACTGACAAAGCCATTAAGCAAAACCCCATGAACTATAGCTTCCCCACCAAAATGAACTGAATTTAAGTCACCTGTCAACTTGGAAAAACTTTCCACATCTGCATAAGTTACTTTTTTAAGTTCTACTACTGTGGAGCCTTTCTGAATGAATGATTGAAGAAATCTTTTGTTTATCCCTTCAGCAAGATTCATCTTCATGTTGGTGCTCTTCTGGAGTATACACTTTATTCTCTTGATGAACATTTCCTTTCAAGTTAGCCTGAACTGATGCCAGATGACTCTTCTAAGAAAATGGTAGCCAAGTTCTTTATGTTTTGATTTTCACTATGTTTTAACAGTTGAATCTGGGCAATCAAGTCGGAAGTGGCAACATCTGTTGATAAACATAGATGAGAAATTAAAATCATAAAATGGTGTTACTTTTATTAGATCTTACTACCTGATGGAATTGCTGATGAAAGTAGAAAAATCAAAGTAGTAAGTCCGTGTTTCACTAAATCAGGGTTTTCAGACTTTACAAATTCTTTAATATGATTGAGTCCATTGTGTTTGAATATTATATCTTGGTTCAGGGGATCATTGGACAAATTACAAATACCCTTCAAACAGTATTCAACAAAGAATGGATTTCTGCTTTGCAGTCCGTTTAAGAACAATTCAATTATTTTGAGTTCTCTGATATAATCATAGTTCAAGGGATCATACGCAAAATTGGCCAAATTAGCTAAAACTTGTTCTTGGCTTTCTAAAATAATTGAAACAAATTATTTAGTAGTAATTTTTTAAAATTTGTTTTTAAAGATGAAACATACCAAGAGAATTCGATTGATAGAATTCATTAACCAACTCTTGAAGGAATTCGAAGCGATCTACTCCCTTTTTACCCGATTTTCGATAAAGTTGTTTACGAGTAGTAAACATTATCCCTGAGGGTAGTACTTGTACTACCAGAAGGCATTAAAGTAAATGCGGGTGTCTGGGTGTGTAGGAGGGGGAGGGATGTGGGGGGAGTGTACGGTGTTCTGGGCCAGGCTTCCAGAACCTTTAATTCAGAATCAGAATAAATTTATAGAAATCTAAACTACTGCATCGATTTTCTTCAAACTTTTTGTGTAAACTTACAGTAATTTATCTCAGCGGATAGGTAAGTTTCGATTCATTTGGTAATACTAAATTTTATTTCATTTTATGCGGATTTAGTCATTAGCTTTTTGTGACTTAGGACAACCACAAAAACCATTAGGTTGTCTGTTGACAGTCTGTTGATGTCTTGTTCAGTAAAAATAAATTTCGTCAACAGTTTTGTTATTGTTACAGGATATTGTTCCTCTTTTAGAGAAGTTCAGTGGAACAAAGGTATATTGGTGTGTGCTATTCCATTTAAGAAATGTACGTAAATTCATCAATTATGCTAGGCAATATTTTGGGATGAACAACTCACTGGCCCCATTGGTTTGGTGGCAGAATACAGTTTTCTTAAGGAACTAGATGTTGTAAAAATGTTCCAGTTAAAACCTGGGTGCTTGCCTTCCATATCTGTTAAAAATATACTGTTCATCACAAGACCTGAAGTTGAGCTGATGGATTGTATTGCCGATAACTTGCACAGGTATGAATAATCTACATATTTTAACTTTAAATAGTCAACAATAAGTTAATTTACATTTCAGCGAAGAAAGCCAAGGACATTCTGCTAGTAAGGAATATCAGTTAATTTTTATCTCCCGATGAAGTGCAGTATGTGAACAGCGGCTCAAGGTTGGTTAAAGTTACTTAAATCAGCGAAGAAGAAATTGTTGACAAAATTATTACTTCATTTAGGACAAAGGAGTGTATGGAACTCTTACTTCTATTGATGAACTGCCTGTTGATTTTTTCCCACTAGATAGTGATGTCATTTCAATGGAACTCGATAATGTTTTCAAGGTATTTATTTATGAGCCAAACTTTGAAAGGGATTGCTTGTCATCAATTTCTTCAAATTTATTCTCAGGATTTATATGTTGACAATGAAATCAGCTCCTTACACCAAATTGCTCATGGGTTAATGTCCCTCCAAAGTTTATATGGCATTTTCCCCAACGTTGTGGGTAAGGGGCGCCATGCCCGTAACGTATTCGAATTGATGACTCGAATGCGAGTGATATTGGGGTAGACTGTGATCCCCCCATATCTCCGTTGTTCGACACTCTTATGATCATTGATAGGACTGTATATTTGATAACTCCTGTTGTCACTCAGTTGACCTATGAGGGTCTTATCGACGAATTCTATGGAATAAAACATAGTAAGAAAGTATTGTTAGCTTCTGAGTAAAACAATTATTTTACTTGCATTTTGTGGTTTCATTGTTATTTAGATACAGTCAAGCTTCCAGGAGAAAATTTTCAAGCCTCATCACATGCGGGCCAGTCACCTCGCTCTGATGGTAGCTCTGTTAAATCTGTTGTTCTAAACTCGGCCGAAGAGCTTTACGCTGATTTGAGGTGAAATTTTGAATCAGACAAATTTTGATTCCGACAGTTTTAAAGTTATTTATTTTCGCAGGGACAAGAACTTTTCAGCCGTGGGTACTGCACTCAGTCGCAAAGCTAAAGCTATTTCAGCTCAGTAGCCTGGATAACGCCATTGTTGCATTTGGAGGTGTTAAGGTTTCTGCATTCGCACGCGATAGTGGAGAAATATTCCTAGACTCCTTCGATGATTCGGTAATCATGGTAAGTTTAAACTCAATAATATTTCTCCAGCAGTTTTTTTCATCGGGATTTTTTTTTCTTGTGTATTCTCTTTAGATCAACCCGGATATACCTGATGAAAGGGAGCTGAGGGAGTGGCTTAAAGACAATCAGTAAACAAATCCTTTTTTACTGACTGTCTGAAGATCTTAATTACTTGACGTCCTTAAACATCGACTGCAGCTAATTGCCTCCATCTTTTCGCGAATTGTTGCCTCCATCTGTTTCCCTGAATTGTTGCCTTGCCTCAAACTTTTTTCCTAAAATATGGCTTCGATCTTGTAACCTGAACTGTTGCCTCGATGTTGTACCCTGAACTGTTGCCTTTTTACCTCAGCCCTTGTGATGGAGAAATTGGACCACTGTCTGAGTTTAACTCAAGAATTTACATTGTTTATTATTTTATTTCGTAAATGATACAGAAAAAAAATCCAGGAAATTACAATAAACAAAATCTTACGAAATTCCTACATTTTAATTTTTGAAAATATAAGCAAAAGCTTTTAACTGATATCTTGCCCGTTAATACCCGAGGGCGAACCTGGAAGGGTCTTGTCTTTTTTTAAGAACATTGTTTTTGTAAAAATTTTGCCAAAACTGTGAAGGCTGGCAGACGCTCGAAATCAAGTATTGGCGCTTTGTTTACAAATATTTAAAAATAATGAATAATATTGAATGTGAGATTTGTTTTGTATAGCTATCAATTATGAGCTACACACATTTATTTTTAAATTAATTTAATAATTATTATTTAAATTATATTATTTTTTAAAGATAAATGAAATTATGCAAACTTGCACAACGAGGGGGGACTGACTTCATAATAGCCTAGCAGACGACATAATCGTGTTGTGATTTTTATCGTGAAATCGAAAGTTGGTGGGGAGAAATTGTAGATGAATTCGCAGTAGAAAAAGTTAATCATTCGATAGCCGGATTTTATATGTTGTGATATTTAAGGCCCAGTTATTTGTTCAAACATTTTCTTCAAATCCACGAGGTATATCAGAAAGTGAAAGAAGAAAAATGTCTCGCACCACAATCGAAACTACCGAAGCGAGTTTTTTACTCCAATTAAGTCAAACTGCAATTCACTTTGAACCTGTTACAAAAATCACAAATGTTTTCTACGATGAAGTGACTCGCCAGGTCTTCACAGTTCGATCCGGGGGAGCAACAGGAGTAAACGTCAAAGGCCCAAGGATGAAAAATCCTATAAATTTCCGAGTTGAAGATAAAGGAGCAGTACTTTCTATTAAATTCTCACCTGATCAACAGATCTTAGCAATTCAGAGAACTTCAAAATCAGTTGAATTTCAAAATTTTTCAAATCAAGTGCCTGATGGTGTAGAATACTCTCAACCCTGTAGAGGAAGTTCAACTGTTATTGTTGGATTTGTTTGGGTTTCAAACACAGACTTTATTCTGATAACTAATCAGGGAATAGAGCACTATCAAGTTGTGCCTGAAAAAAGATGCCTGAGAGCTGTGAAAAACCACAGTATTCAAAGCAACTGGTTTGTATATTGTCCCCTGTCTGGACTTTTATTGGTATCATCTGGCCCACTTGGTACTAGTCTTCAGCCCTATCTCTTCAAAAACCATCAGCTTCTACGTCTTACCAAATTTGAAGTCGACATTCCAAATCCTCCACAACCTGCACGTCTTTGCCTAGTCGAGAGAGACGTCACACCAACCATGCTTTACAATCAAATGGTAGTACTCGTCCTTAAGCATCCAATTAAACCAAATTCTACGGTCGGACGAGAGACCCCAGCATCAGGAAATTCGGAAATTGTCGTTTACACTTTGTGCAAAGACGCCCCTCCCCGGAAAACTCACGTACTTCAATTGGAAACCAGTGGCAAACTAGCTGTAAGCATCTTGGACAACTTGATTATTGTCCACCATCAAGCCTCTAAGACGTCATCCATTTTTGACATAAACTTGACGGGTGAATCAGACGGTCGAGTGATGACGTTGCATCCGTTCCTAGCATCCGTTACTATTCGCCCATACTTCCTCAACATCCCCGCTTCAGCCGCTATGCTGAACCACGAACCTTCTCAGATGAGTTGTGAGCTATATTCTCCAAACTGGGTAAATTCATTTGTGCTGTAAATATATGTACGTTTAATGTTTATTCGTTTGCTTTATTAAAAACAGGTATTTTTTCAATCCAACATCATTATCGACGCTCTATTAGGATGCCTTTGGAGTCTGGAACTAGTCCTAACTCCTTTGATTGATATGGTTGACAATCCTTGTGAATTGTTTGACTTCCTCCTGCAGAGAACGGAATCCAAATCGACTGTGATGGCACTCTTGAGTCGATTAATGTGCTATTCTCATTCAGTGGGAGCCGATGTGCCTGTCCTTGGCCGAGTATTCGATAAACTCAACGAAGCATACCGTAACCATTTGGACATTGAGATTCAGAGTCAGATCGCCATGCCAGCTGGTGCGTTTCAGTTGAGTACCGGATCTTCTTCACGACGACCCAATGTGGTTATTGACCAGACTGATGTCTACTCTCGTATCTTGTCACCCATGACGGAAAGCAAGCCAATGGATGAGACGCATGACCGTTTTATTGTGGCTGTCGTCAACGAGTACATTCGATCCCTCGTCCAATATCACATTCCAGTACAGCACTTTATTTATGAAGTACTCATCGAAGCTTTTGCACGTTTGGGACAGTTCTACCAGCTTCACCAGCTCTTCCAGTACCACGCAGTAGCTGATTCGAAACCTTTGGTATAAATACGCAAAATTGACTGTCATAATATAACCGCGGAAATACGCTTATTATATACGTTTCACTTCAGGCGTGCCTCCTGCTTTCGTTAGAAAGTGTATATCCAGCGGCGTATCAGCTCGCAGTCGACATGCTTAAGCGGATTTCAAATGCCAATGAAGAAATTGTAGAAATCCTGCTGTCCAAGAACAAAGTCCTGTCGGCATTAAGGTACTTTTGGCAGCCACATAAAGAGTTGTTTTGCCCTCAAGTCCATTAATGAACATTCATCTGCAACAGGTTCGCTCGGGATACAATTCCGGTTGAAAGCATATCAGCTCGCAAATTTCTCGAAGCGGCTCAAAACTCTCAGGATCCCTCCGTTTTTTATGGTGTCTACCAGTACTTTCAACAACGCAACCGGCGCGTTCGTGGAAGTTTAGCATTTTTGAAAGGAGAACACTGCGAAGTGTATATCCGTAAGTCGAAATCATTAGTTTAGTGTACTACAAGTATTTTTTTAAAGTTATTTTTCTTTTTATAGGTCATTTTAAGTTACTTTTCGGCGATGGTGATTGCAGTACTAGTCTAACCGATTCGCTATCAATGGGATAGCAAAGGAAAAAATAAAACACGTGACGGAGCCCATAGGACGAAACTGATAGCAAAGACTAGTTGTATTTTTCACGTCTCATTCTTTCATGTGATTATACATATATATATATATATATAGATTTTGAGTTCCATAGTTGCGAGGGACTCGGCGGCGATGGCAAAAGGATTTTTAGTATGTTTTAAGGAGAATCTATTGCACTCCAAAACAAGTACGTTAAATCAAATTATTCCTTTTGTTCTCTCGCTCATACTTAACATGTAAAGAGAAGGTCATTCTAAAAAGCTAATTGGGGGGGGGGAGGTGCATGGGACATTTTTAAAAACTATGACATAGCACGTTCGTCTTTCAGACTTTCAAAATTGCCCATGACAATAGGGGAATACAAATTTGGCAAATTTCCAATCGATTTTACGAGTCAAAGAAATTAAAGTAAGAATTGTAAGAGCGCGGAGAACAAAAGGAAGGCTGGTCGACGTTAAGTGTTGATCCCCGGAAAAAAATATTAGCCATTAAAAATCATTCATGCGTTAATTCACATACATTCACAGATTCACATTTGGTTATTGCGCTCAGCGGTGGCGCATTCCAGTGCAATTCTTTTTTTTTCTTCTTCTTCGTCGTGTACATTTAGAAAGGGAAATCACAGTCAGCCACCAAAAAAGAGAAAAACCAAAGAAGCTAATTCCATAGTCGACAACGTAAATATTTTTTTTGAAGCTTCCTCATTCAAAAAAGGGATTTAAAAATCCAAAGCCGAGACGTTCAATCAGATGGATGCTCGGGACAACTTCTGTTCACGTCAAACCACTGGTCGATGCAGCTAAGAAAATCGATAAAAGGACATTGGAGACGGAAAGGTAAACTCATGACGTGTTTTGTTGATATAGTTTGTAGTAGGTGAAAGACGAAAATACCTTTTGTGGTAAACGCAGAGGCAAGGTAGACGGGCTATGACGTGACCTTTGAGCAAGTCCTCCAAGCAGATGACGCACTCGCCTTTTTCGTCAGTCAGAATGTCCTCTGCAAATCAATCGGATATAATTAGCAGCAACCCCGGATAGCATGACTTTTAGTTGATCCAATACCGTTGTAATTCAATCTGGGCTTGGTCAGACACATGACGAGATGACACTCGATGTCGTCAGGCATCACAAACTTGGAGCAGACCGGGCATTTGATGCCTATGGATGAAACGGAAAGAGGGGGTTAATATTGAAGGATCGATTTGGATCCGATCCACGACATTGGGTTCAGTTAAAAAAGGGTAGAAGGACTCATGCCAAGTGTCTTTGCCAAAAGAGGAAAAGGGGGACGATAAAGAGAGAATTGGCCCTGGTGAACAAAACTGACCATGGACGACCCTCCTTGTTTGATGTCCTCTTGTGTGATGGCTGGGTCCATGGATATAAGCGTACGGAACAGGACTCGAAAGTGCCCTTGGCGTTCGATGTTGATGGTAGTCGGTGGATGGAAAACTTCCCGGTCCTACCATCAACATCCTGAGAGATTCTCTTCTATCAGAATAGTCGATATTGTTGTTGCGACCAACTAGGGGATTTATTGGACTGTTGATGTTAGCGGCGCTCGTCTCCTTAGCCATACACGACCCTATCACGATTCCCATTGGGCCTCTCATCCACACTTGCACCGTCGACTGAACATCCGCAGCATTCGAAATTGGTTAGCTGTCAAGACGCTGTTAGCAACGTCAAATACAAGCGAAGGAATCAACCCAACCTGGTCACTATGGAAACCCCCGAGTCACCTGTTAACGGCGCCGCCTTTGTCTGGCGCTCGCACGCAATCTTTCGGATGGATGAAAGGCGGAAACTAAGGGCACACTATCTAAATTACAACTGTCATCTCGGCAGGATGTAGTACTACTAACGGGATTAACGTGACAATATCAAATGTGCGGCTAGAGTGAATTCAGTTGCCTGAGAAAGCCGCAAACTATGCGATCAATGAACAGGTCCCTTGTGAGCTACGCAGTTGCGATACGATTTCTGAATAAAGTTGGAGACCCACAGGCACACGACGCAGGCGCATTTATCCATTGGCGTTCGTGCAAGATCGGGATTCCCATCCAAGACATTGACACACCCAAGAATTTGCTTCGCCAAAAACAAAATCTACCGTGACTTGCTTACATTCCAAGAACAACACGGAAAAATTTTGCAAGACTCATGAATACAAATGAAAAGAAACGAGAGATTACCATTAACTGCCCACATGTGACTGGGTAGTGAGTGAGTTACGTAGACGCGGCCTAATCCTAGTCCGTTAAGCGTGGCTTCGGCTAGGAACTCTTGGGCAGCGGCGAAGGTCAAATCTCGCACCGAAAAGGCTCCTGAATTGTCCCGTCGCTGATGATGACCACTGCTGCTTTCAGCAATAGTGGCAGATGAAGGATTGTTGGCGGAGCTGCTGGTTGAACGGCTTTCTCTGGAAGTGAGAAGTCTTGTCAGGGCCGCTCTAGGATTCGATAAGGACGAAGGTTCTTCCGTTTCATAATGAGAGCGACTAGGAGGATCCCCACCCTGATTTGTGGTGGATGACTGGTTAAGTAGAGCTGGATCAGGCATGTGGGAGAGAGATTGGGCTCTCTGACGGTCAGAAGAACTGGGTCCAGATGCTCTCCACAAATTGAAATTGCTAAGAAAGTGTCCCAAACCGGTATTGCTGCTGATACTGCTGCCAGTGCTGTCACTCTGCTGCCCTACTGCCACACCGGCACCACTGCTACCGATGCTGTAACTCCTGCTACTAGTAGTGGTTGGTATAGAACTGGGTCTGACTGGTTGATGTGCTGGTGTTTCAAGTGAGGAGCCCAGCCTGTCATGTGTAGCTGCAGTGTGTTGTCCATTGGTGTGACTGGATCGTTGTATGTCGACACTCGAAGTGTTGGTAGAGTATATGAAATTTTGGATTGAGCTTTCAGCTCTCTCCATGAAACTTCTCTCTTGCCTAGCTTGCCTGGAAGATTGCTCATAGTCAGACACCCTTTCAGCTCGTGAATAGATTTGTCTGGTTGGAGATGAGTCGTCACTCACTGGTGAAGCTGGAGTACTGGCCTTGCTACCCATCTTCTGCTAGACAAGTCGCTGTCGACAGCAATCCACCTGATCCACGAGGGCGAGGGCCGAAAAAAAGAAGAGAAAGATGGCGAACGTCATTATCATATACACATCGCACGTAACAAGGACATGAATTATAGAGGTAAGTAACACACCCAATTAACGTACCTGAATATGTACAAAATAAGATTTGGTGGATTAAAAAGAACGCAACATCTAAGAACAATGCCTTAGATTGCGTTATAGTCGATGTAGACGAGAGAGAGACGGCGGCAACGAAGGAACGAAGCTTTTCTTTGAGTTCTTTCGTTGATCTGTTTTGGTTGTCTACAGCGCTCGGCCATCGGGTGGCGTTGCGCCGAAACACACAATAGAAACACACAACAGTGTCTTGTGACGTCATAAAGAACAAGTCACGTTCTTCACGTTCAAAAATCCGGTTTAACCTAAAAACGATCAGTATCGTTCAAACTCAAGATTTTTTCACTGGGGAAAAACAGAAAATCTGGGGTGTTATTATCATTCCTACCGGTAAGGTTCTATCCGGTTGAAAGGAGAACAACGATCCCCCCAATTGCTGGAATGTAAGTTACGAACTTTCTAAAATCTATTGAATAGCTGCCGTAAGACGTAAACAACAACAACAACCCTCGATACAATTAAAAGGTAAACAAATGTGTTGTTGTGTATAGGAAACGGTTGTGACCTCCTTCCACTTGGTTTGGTCAGAAATCGTCACATACTTCGAATACTCCTACTCATTCTTCTCGACAAAAATAAACCATTTCGCTTGATTTTTCCCTAAACATTTGAGCCATCTCCTTTGAAAAAATCTGACGTGAATAATGTTTTATCTTTCTCCGGTCGAATTGAGTCTCCAAATGTTTTATTCATGTTTAAATCTTTCGAAAGTCGGTCATTTTCCTTTTCGAAAGTGAGTGACACCCCAATCGAAAGTGAAGTCATGTTTCTAAGTCTGCCGCTAGATGTCTCTTGGCGATTCATTTCATTTTCTAAACAACAAAAATGTCGTCGAGTTGGCAGTCGATCCAACTAAAAAAACCCAAACTGCTTAAAAACTCTCCATGGCCACTCGGAAACAGTAACACATTTTTATGCACGCACATCTGTATAGACCGGTTTTACCAGTTGTGGTGCATCACTCTCGGTCCAATAAAAAGTAATATAACGTATAGTATATATAACAAGTCGACAAGGACGACATGCCCGTTTACGGTGGAAATAAATAAAAGAGAGATGGTGTATCCTTGGGATGAGGTCATTGGATTGGCTTAGTATAATTATTACACTACCACCGAGAAATAAATGCAAGTAGCGTGAAAGAACGTGTTCACAAAGACGACCGTGGCAATCCATCCAAGGCAACATGTAGAGCTAGCTAGAGAGAGAGAACTGATGGAAGCATACAAACATCAAAGTTGTTAGAAAGCTATACGATCACGGAAGACGGAAACCTTGCAACAAGGCCAAACGGGTCCTAGTTGGGGGACATCCTTGAGATATTTGAACGCGGATCCTTTTTGTTTCTTTCCTCCTACCCTTTTGTGTGTGTATACATTTTTCACGACTATTGTCGGGAGGCCGTGATAAAACATTTAAACGAGCCCAGATTTGAGCCGTTTAGTATATGGTCACGGGTAATCGACCTTCACCTCAACACACACAGTAGTCACGAAATTTGTTTGGATATATACTTTCAATGGTTGTGAGCTGCTGTGTGTTTTCCGACATTCAGCAGAGCTCGTTTGGCCTTTTGTGCGCTCACAACCTTGAGTCGATCGATCCAATATCATCTGCCAGTCCCGCGGGAAAATGAGCAGGGCAATGTCTATACAGACGTTTCCAAGGTATACTAAAATGATAAGACTGTTTTTTTTTAAATACTTTTCCTTTGAAAAGTGAAAATTACATTTTTATTTTTATTTATATTTCATTCAGTTCGACTTACAAGTTCAACGTGTACGAATTTTCCATATATTTTATATTGGTTAGAATGAAAAAATAGTTTCGTACCGACCAACCCACACAGGACAAGTCGTCTGAGCAGTTCAAGGGCAGTCGGCCATGTTGGCGTGATTTTCTTTTCATGCGGCTGCTTTTATCTCAAGGTCAGTTGCCCGTTGCGCTCCCGATGCAGACAACATATTACATTCCGGGGGGATGATGACGACGACGACGACGGCGTTCATTTTTCACTCACGGCCAATTCACCGTCAGACATATTTTTTTGTTTTTTTGTTTTCGGCTGTAAAATGTCGACCGACACGAATTTTATCATTTCGCAGCCCTTGGAATCAGATTCAATTCTGTCCAGGTTATTTAACCCTCGTCCAAGGTTAATGTGTCTTTGCAGTTCCCGCTCACGAAATATTGTTCAACATGTTGTCCATATAATCAGACGATCCCCCTTGGCGTCAAGGACGTCTATCATTAGTTGAGGTACCCGTGAGGATTTGTCTGCCGTTCCTTTTTGGCATTGGCCGATCAATGACGCCAAGGTGACGGATATGAGCCAAAATAACTTGTCATCATCAAAAACTTGCGCTCGTCCGAGTCTTGCATGAAAGATAACGTGTAATTGTTTATTATCTGGGCGATTATTACGAGACAAAAGGAGACGAATAGAACAATTTTTGGGTGGTAAAATCTGGAGCAATGTCATTGACATTCGTCTACAAAAGAGCGCAGGATGTGCTGCAGGCACTTTTCTTTTTTCTCTTCCTAACATGTTTAAAAGTTGTGCTGATGTCAGTATACCATTTTATACCGGGACCGACCTTGGGAGACTATAGTCCCGCCTCCCGCCACTCTCGGGCGGGAGCTATTTGGCGTGCGGTATCAAAGCCAAGGCCAACAACTTCTTCTTTTCTGACTTCTTTTTTATTTTCCTTGTATTCCGCATCATCTAATATAAGAAAATCAAGTTTTCTCTATTGTTTTTTTATTTATTCTACCTTTTGAGAATGTTCATTTGACTTGCTGCAACACTTTGACAAAATTTATCGAGTACGACTGCTGTTGTTGCCGACCATATTCGGGAATTATTTCAAGGGCGGTTGAATTAATAGCCCGTAAAAAGTAACTACAAGAAAATGAGAGAGTTGACTGAACCGCCCTTTTTTTTTGCCTGTAGAAATGGCCACAGAGCTAAAACGAAAGCCATAATACCTGTTCAGGTGAATAAACTTACTCGACAGCGCAGGTGCGTGTTGGTGTGGAACGTTTAAATTTAGCGGGGCAAACAAAAAAATGGAGGCAATTTTATTTGTCAGGGTCTGGTTATTTATTTATTTTTTTTTTGCGTGGGAAATAATTTCAATTGGTTTTATTTATTTCATGGGGATATCATCAATTCCAGGAACATTTCAGGCTACGAAAACATTTCACTCTTCTTCTTATTAAAAATGTGTTGGTTGTTTATTTTGTTTTCGGCCATTTGCGGAATCGGATTTCAGAAAGAAAAATTGTAATGGTAAAGTTGTGTTGGAATATGTTTTTTAATGAGCTTCTTAATTTATTTATTCGTCAAGCGAAACTGTAAGTGAACCGAAAAAAAGAAACGATGACCTTTCGAACCGGAAAATCCTTTTATCAATTTAATATAAAATGTGCACCAACTACACCATCCAGTGGATTCATATAAAAATAAGACGAATGAAGAAGACCAAAGGTGAGTATGATTTTCCACAAAAGGTGAGAATAAAAGATAATGATTTCATCCAGCGTTAAAACGCCGGAAGAAAAACGACGTTATTAAATCGAGAGCTTTTATATAATACTACATAATATAGGGTTACACAATGTGGGCTCGATGATGGCGTAGGGAGAAAAAACAGAGGGGTGAGAGAGTGAAAGTGCCGTGGGGAGCAGATGGCGGATGGCGGAACACATGGATACCAGAAGCGGACACACCTTCCTTACCCGTAAGTTTTTGGTGTACACAGGAAGAAGGGAGGGGGGAATTGTCCGTTGACAATGACCTACTTTTGATTATTTCTTTACCCTAACGCATTTCTATGGGTTTTTTATGAGGTCATCTGATCCATCGCGCAGTTTTTGCGTGACCTACTTCAATGGCATTCATTCCGGAAAGAAGACAAATAAAATGGCGCGATCCTTGAGAAAATTTAAACGAGAATTTGACCGGACATAAAAGGAATTGAAAACAATATCATCCATTCCGCCAGCCACAAGGTTATTATTTGCCAACATTTCCTTGTATATATCTCTTGTGTGTCTTTATTCAGTTCCTCATTTGTCGGTCACGAATTCAGTTCCGGTATCCTTGCGTCAGTGCGGTTTTTATTCACGACACGCTGCGCCTTGTAGGGTTTTCCCACCCCCAAGCTAAGTTATACTCTATTAATTGAGTGTTAACCTTCCAAGTAGGTGGTAGTAACAAGGCTAACGTTGAATTATATTTTGATTATTCCAGAAGCGCGATCATCTTTTTTTAAATTTGGTCAACTGACGTGACGAATGGCGCCGATAGGTGGCCCTGAGGCGGTTCGCCCTTGAAAATCGTTGTGTGTGTAATCTATCGACAAACCAAAAAAGAAACTGAAAGTTTTGTTTCACACACACATAGGTGCACACACACACATAGAGAAGTGTGTCGGCGGAGGGGAAGTGTGTGTGTTGGTAACCTTCACTGTGAACGCCACACACACACACACAGTACACACCGAGCCAAAAAGGCCTTGAACATTGGGCTCTCCGGAATAAAGGGGGCGGGTTTTCTTTTCCCTCCCTCTCCAGTCCCAGTCCACCCTACTAGCCGACTGCACGGCCACACTCACTGTTCAGACGTTGCCCATCGTTCTTGACGTGCGTTTCTCACCTCTCTCTCTCTCTCACATTTATAACTCTGATTTAATTTCTCTCTCTGTTGCTCTATTCCGTTTGCGTAGATGACTCAGACTAGTTGTTATTTTACCTATTTAATAGTATAATGGCTGTCGAGACAACTGTGGCTGATAGTAGTGAAACAGTAGTGATGAACCGTGATCCAGTTGAAGGTAATTCTAGCAGTTCCAGTTGCAATAGTCTTAGTGAACAAGCCTCGCCGGATAGTTCCTGTGTCATGATGGATGAACAAATTCAAACGACGGATCAACAGGAGACTACCAACGGTGCTGCGATGGACACGCCACCGAGGAGACAGAGTAGTGTTATCCGACTCATCCGCCCGGAATTGTTGATGAAAGAAGAACACGTGTTGAGTGCGACCGACTTGTCTGCTCCCAGGATCGATGTCATTGTCAATCCGCACCAATTTCAACCGGAATTCCGGCCCATGATGATGCAGCAGCAGCAACGTCGTGCAGTTAAACGTCCATCGCTTCCGCACAATGGCAACGCTTCCGCCGTTGTCTCGTCGTCTACCAGCCCAGGTCCTTCGAGCCACACTCCGCCTCCACCTCAACAACCGGTACAACAACAACAACGTTCAAACAACAACAATATCGTCATGGGGCCACCTCCACCACCTCCGCCGGCTCTTCTATCTTCACCTCCGGCTGTTGCTCTTCCCAAAAATGGAGGTCCTGTAGCCAAATCGCCACCCACCGGCGGTCGCATCCGCAAATCCACTGCCGGCACCCATCGTCGTCATTTGGCATCATCGCTGGATCACGCCGAAGAGCCTTCCAGTTCCATTCCCGAAATTGGTAAGTCCTGTCAATGAGACTAATCCTCCCGAAAATCTAATTTTGTTCACCCAGTCTGGGGCGAAAAAAAAGAGGGGTTTTAATTGAATTACGTAAATGTCTGGATGTGACGAAACACGTAAGGACATTTTTTAACGTTTGCACTTGAACGACTTCCGTTGCCGTAGGCGGACGGCAGACCGTGAAACCCGTGATTGATTCCCGCGTGGCCTTGAGGTTCAAATAATGATTTGGGTCATGACCAGCAGTCCCCATATTGTATTGTGTGCATGTATTCCGGGAGTCTCTCTTTTGTGTTTCCGGAAGAAATCGTTGCTAGTCATTGTTCTTTTGAAATCGACGTCAATGATGGCCTTGGGCACCAACGAAAAAGATCAATAACTTTTCACCCGCCATTTATTCATTTTTTCAAAATGGCGAAATTTTTATTTAAATTTGGTCAAGGTCATTTCAAAGCTCTTCTTCTCCCTCCAATTAGCATAAAATGGTTTCCCTTTTTATTTTTTGGTTTAAATTTGAATATTCAAACTCATTTTATTTCAAATCGCCACGTGTATTCAAGCGAAAAGATTTCAGATCAGGAAATCCACTCAAGGGCATCGTTACCATATTTCTACTGGGCGGGAATAACAAGATGCGGGGCGTGACAAGGCCAGCAGTCTTGTAAATGTATATCCGTCGTTCGTTCGTTCCCAAGGATTTTTCATATCAAGTAATTGTAAAAATTTTCGTACCATCTTTTTTTATTTTTTCGATGTGACCCCCAAGGTCTTCTCCTACCGATGAGGCCGTGAGAAATCGTGAGTCTTCGTGACTGGCCAACGTCCAAACTTTTTTACCGTCAAGGCCAAGACACACGGGTCCGCTGCTGACAAAAAGAAGGTCAAGGCCAAATTGTTTTTCTTTCCCCCCCGTCTTTATAGGGGTTGGTGTGGGGGTGGGTGGGTAAATAGAAGGAAATATTATCAACGCCCCATCCGGAAGATTTCAAGGTTTTCTCTCGGTATCTGACGTCACACGTGTGCGCTTCCATAACGAATCATCTTCGGCCGATTTCCAAGGTGACTTGGCGCGAATCTCATCGATCCAAACCAACCAGTATCGATCCCGGCAACTTTTTTTCGTTTCTTTTGCTATTTCATTTTCAAGGTCGACAGCATCGCGCAGCTGCACACGGACGTCAACACCCCGTTCAAGGTCGCAATGTCAACCGTCCGATAGGGAGCGCGCATTATTCATTTGCCAGAGAGGGTGTACGGTAGACAGCGCCACCATACTTACGATTGAGGTCATACTTTTTTCGGGCAGACATTTTTCGCTCGAGTGAAAGCGCATTTTCTATTCTACATGTAATAATGTTACGTTTATATTTTTTCCTCCCCTACACTACGGGGGGGGGGAATTTTGACCTCAATATCCTTAAAATGTGTGTGTTGTCCTAAAAGCGAAAAAACGAGACTCTTATTTGAGGGTGGAATTGGGGTCATGACGAGAAAGTAGTTCACTATTTCCGAAAAAGATGTTAGATCATAGGCAGGAGAAAGCGAGTTCTACTTTCTCTTTCGGGGGAGGCCTATTTTTCTTCTGGGTATAACACACTTAAAAAAATAACATGAAGAGACATGTATTTTTTAGCGTTACCCGGATACCAGCAGACCGCAAAAAAGAGCGCGGGAGCCAGTGACCGGCTCCAAGGTTACCTACCTCTCTCTCTCTCTCTTTTCACGGAAATTTGGTGGTATTTATGGAGGCGAAGAAGAAGATTTTTATTACAAGGTCGATGTTCGCTCCGGTCGTTTACATAGTTCCTCCTCAGCACCTCCTCCCATCATAATAATTTTTTGAATAAATAAAAAGCCCGCCGGTTTTTGATTCAAAATGCGCTGCATTTATGCAAATCTTTCTGGTTGTCGAGGTCACACAGACAGCTGCTGCCAGAGCATTGCACCCACATCCCCCTTTTGTTACATCTCTCGAAATAATAACGAACCGTTTCAATTTTTACGGAACGAAGCGAATCGAAAGAAAAAAGGAAAAAAGTCATTTTTCCCAAACTGAACAGCTGTTGACCTTGACGAATTAGCTTCATTCGAGTTGTAGATTCGGCCGCTAGATGGCAGCGCAGCGCTGAACGATTTAAAAATACATCCAAGGTCACATTTTCTTTTCTTATTAAAAACGTCGAGTTGATGAACTTGCAACCTCCAATTGCATCAGTCGACGATTTGAGTCAATTAAATTATTTTTTTGGTAATCAATATGTAAATGAGATAGAGACTCTTGTGTGATCTATTTTCACTTTTTGGGCGATGCGAGCTGCCATCTGTGTGTGATGTCGATGATTAAGATGACCGATGCTCTCATTCGAGTCCGATGATCCTGCCGAAATGAGGACGTGTTGTTCGCTGGGCGAAAGAAGGAGAGCCTGAATTTTTGTAGATCAAAAGAGTCGCAAGCGAGAGAGAGAGCGTTGGCCTAATAATTAAATGAAAGCGACATCTTTGGGAGAAAACGTTTGGTTGGGCAGAAGAAGAAGTCCATTTAAAAAAAAAAGGGAAAATGAGGACAGAATGGAAAGGGGCGCGATTGTTTGTTTTTTCTTTTTCCTTTCCTTGTCTTGTTTGGTACAATATCCAATTTTTTACTTAAGCAATTTTAATCGCTCTCTCTTTCGTTTATTTATTTATTTTTTTTAAATAATTCTTAAACGGTGTTTGTTGCCTCACTAGGAAATCGTTTCAACCGCACAATCAATTTATCAATTAAGTATTTTTTTTTTATTTTTAATAAAGTGCGCAAAACGACTTCCGTTAATGAAACCTCATTAAGCCGACCGTGTACGAGAAGGGACAAGAGGGTTCGTTTTTCCACGATTGTGTGTGGAGTACATGGGTTTTTTATATGACCGAGTTTTCATTTTCAAATTTGGGAGAGAAAAAATAAAAATTTAGGATTTTTGCTTTAGGTTGCGGCCGCTAGAGCTGCGCTGCTTCAAGTACACATAGGGCTCCCCCATCGTCCGTCACATGGGCGAGAGAATTTCATCAACTCTCTTCGACCTAGTGACACGATTTTCCGTCTTTTCCATTTGGTTGTTTGGGGCCAACGAACTTGCACTTTCGATAGGCATGGTGGGTCCATTTTTTTCTCTGTTTTTGGCACGTTTCACTGCCTCTCTGGTCAAGGAATAACACCTTGCGATGAAAGTGTTTTCTAATTGTTTTATCGGATAATCTGAATCTTGCATCCACACACAATCGATTGCACTTTTTAAATTGTCGACAAATTTCGGTTGTTCTCAATTTCTCTCCTTTTCAAGGAGGGTTTCTCGCGTGAGAAAAACTTTTCCCTTCATATTGGAAAAAAAAAAAAAACTTTCTTTCTCTTTTCGATCAGGAAATTGGACTATGACTGTAATTATATTTGCGCTGGATGTTTGATGGATCGAGTCTTAAAAAAAAACCTGTCCGCCAAAAATGGAATTTTCGGGGACAATTATAATTGAGGTCGAGTGTGAATTTAATTCTTAGTGACTGCCTTTTGATTCTAAATGGGTGACAGAGATATTGTGTAAGGATTGGGTTTCGATTCTGCGGATTTCGGAGTAAAAGTGATGTTGATGACCGCTTGGCCCACAATCGGGGCTGTTAGTAGGTCACCGTGCTACTAGTCATTCTTTATAGTACTACAACAGTTGTAGTAGTAATAGTAGTAGTGGGGGGATATACATAGCACTAACCTACACCTTACCAAACCATACCTGTGTGTAGCCGCACAGAAGGGAGAGTTTATTTCTGAAGAAAAAAGAAAAAAGCAGAGCCGGGCGAAAGTTTTTTCGATATAAGAAAACGGGGAGGAGCGAATCTGAAGAGAAGAAGAGAGAAAAGCCGAAGGAGGACGGGCGAAAGTTTTTTTCTTTCTTTATTTTTATATTTTTTCCCCTCCGCTAGCTCCCGCGTTTGGACCTTCACATATTCAAAAGCGGTCCCGCGCGCGCATATCCACGCTGATACTAGGTCGCACCTCCTACTCTCTCGACTACTAGCCCTCCTCCCTAGTGTGGTGGTGTTTCTTTTTTCGGTGCAAGTGGAGAGCAAAGTGAAAATGAACGAAAGTCAGTCTTGAACCGTGCAGCACCCACTGTTGATCCAGCAGCCGATCGATCCGGCTCTCTTGATACAAATCTCTCTCGTGTTGTTGTTTCTACTTCACAAGTTTTCCTTCTTTTATCTTATGAACAAAAGTGTGTGTTTGCTCATATCCAATCGAGTAAACTGAGATCCCGCAAAGTCAAAAAAAGTGATTGAACGAAACAAGTTTGAAATTGAAAAAACAATTTTGAAATTCCTCGGTGAGTTTAAGGAGATGACGGTTGAGGATTATTTTACCGACGAACTGATTTATTCCGAAAGGATGTGCGTTGCCGATCGCAAAGAGATTCCATCCATGGCGTCGTCGAATGTCAACGACAGCGACACTGAATTATTGGGACGCGTCCTTGCAGGTAAAAAAACCAAAAACTTAAATTTTAAAAAATTGATTTAAAAGATGGAGGGAACAAGTCGCCATTTTATTGAAGGGAAATTTCCAAATAGCGAATCTTTTAAAATAAAAAAAGAAGAAGAAAAGCGATAGTGGACGAGATTGAAATAGGTAGCGCAAACACATAGAACTCTTGTGTGTGTGTATAGAGAGTAGGGGAGGGGAAAGGGGGGCGGCGTGAGTGACCGGGAATGAGGGCAGTGAACGACCGGGGCCGATGCCCCGGCGTCCTCGTTTCGCTCCCTCTTGCTGCCTCCCCCCCCCCCCTTCTTGTGCCAACTTTCATTTTTACCTCTGGCTTCTAACAAAAAGCAAAAACTTTTGTTCATTTATTTCCGAAAAATCCCGAAAAATGTCTCAAACTTGAAATGCGGACAGAGTTGATGATTTGAACTTGATTGCGTCACCAATCATTTTTTAAATTGAAAAAGAAACAACCAAATTTGAGATGACTCAAATCAGTCAAGGTCCTTATAGAATCTGAACGCCGAGATTAGGCAACTCTGAAAAAGAGCTGCGCGTGTAGGAGTTGGTGTGTGTGTGAGTGGGCACACATATCTTTCGTTTAAAAAACTCCTTGAAAAATTCAGTGCTATACACGCACAGCACACACACATATGTGTGGGGTGGTGGTGGGGGTTGCCATGACGACCCGCTCGAGTTCATCGCTCTGGCCTCGAAGAAAGTAGGTTAAGGCGAGTCTGAAATACACAGGCAACTCACGAAATCAAAATGAAGAAAAACGGATCCAGATGCCTGTTTGTTTTTTTGGCCTGTTGTGATTTGCACGAATCGGCATCTACGTGATTCCCGCCATCCCCTATTATTTTATCCCCTTTTTTCATTTGATTATTTGTGAATCGTGCTAGTCAAATATCTTCGATTGAATGAATGACATGGTAAATATGATCTAGAACATTTTGGGGTTTTTCGTCTGTGATGATTATGCATACGTAACTGTTCGATTGAGAGGTGCGTGTTGTGTGTGTTTGGAGATAGCGGCGGTTCGTGACCGACTTGGCGGCCACTGCTCTCGGGACTTTTGGAACACACAAACAGCACTGGATGAAAAAATAAAAAAAGACGCGACAGTGGAGAGGTTAGGTAGGTGGTGGTAGGGCGCCGATTGCGGTTGACGGTGTGACGTTTTTTTTTCTGAGGGAGTGAAAGTGGGTGGTGGTGGTGGTGTGTAGGGAGTGGATGAAGGCATAAAAGAGAGAGTGCAACGGACTAGTCTCCGTGCAGGGTGGATGACCTAGATTAATCTCTCTCCCCATCTTGCTGCTGCAGCCTGTCTTTTGTCTTTCATCCATCTTATTTTCTTTTGACACTCTCACTGGCCCACAATGGGGTTGGGCCAGCCGACGACAGATGGCGCTGCTGATGGGGCACTGGCAGGATCCCTGAAAATAGACAAATGTGAATGTGTAAATTATAAATAAATCACCCAAAAAGAAGAAGAACAAGAGGAGAAAATGAACGAATGTTGAGCACGCGACAAGGGCCGTTCGGGTTGCACACACACATGTTACGCGCGCGGTAAAATGATTCCTCCTCTTTTCAATTGCGCTTGCGCCAGCGCGATCCTTGGACGGCTTCGTCCTTGGCACGCTTTTTCGTTCAGCGTCGGTCGTTCAACCCCTGCGTCGTTCCAATTGTTTATTATTCACCCTGTTGGGTTTTGTCGACCAACTTTTCCCATCATTCATTAATCATCGCCCTAATTTTTAACAATGATTAACTTGATGATTCCCTAATAAGCTGAAACTAAAAGGTGCATGTCGTAATGTGGCCATAATCAGCTGAGATTAGTTGCACATGCAGCGGGAATTGGACTTTTGCACCTTTTGAGAAATAATAAAAAAATAAAATCAGCCCGGCGAATGAGGGTGGGGGGGATGTTGATTGGAACGCAGGCGCGCAAAGTGGGGGGAGGTGGTGGGGGTCCGGCGCCCACCGCCGACTTGTGTGCGTATATGCCACAGAGAGTTTAGTGAGTTGTAGAGTGCATTGGCCTGTGCGTTGAACGTCGTCGCAACTCACTTGCTCCTGTAATCTCGTGGGTGATAGAAGCACAGACGTAAATCAGCACAACAACAACCAATTAGCAATTAGTGTTCTGTGTGACAGTTGTGTGAAAAACATTTTTAATTCAATTTAAAAAAAAAAAAAACAGAAGAGAGAGAAAAAGTTTTGCGATGAAAGTGCAAAATCGTAATCCTGTCAAAAATGAGGTGACGGAGGAGAAAGGGAGAAAGTCTGCGGAGAAAGTCTTTAACACGACTCTACTGGTAGACGGCCGGCTGTTGGAAAGTGAACCGTCATCTCCGGTTTCTCTTTCACCTCTTCCCTTGCTGGCCACCGCTGCCACCACCACCATGGGCCAATTTTTCTGGTCCAGTCAACCGACACACTCTCACCTCATCTTCTCCGAAGGTATCATCGCTTAAACTCATTCCCGTTTTGTCCTACTTAACGGGAAAATCTTGAAAAAACATTTTCTCTGTCGAAATTTTACTTTTCATTTTTTATTTCAATCGGTCATCGAACTGAGGTGATTAAAAAGAGTCCTGATAAAGGAACGAAAAAGTGTGTCTGTGTCTGTGAGTTGCCAAACAGCTTTATTTTAAAGCTGCGACTCACAGATGTGGCCGTCAGTCGGTTGTTACCCAATCATATAGTCGGTATCAGTCGTGTGCATTTGTATTTTGCCCTATTTTTCACGGCCTCGGGGTGACTGCCCGCTCGTTCCCTGACGTCACTATCTGCGACAGCGCAATCTGCTTTTATTTATCATCATCTTACCGATCAGCGACACATTTTCGGTCTGTTCCTTTATTGGAACTGAAACACGCACAGAGTTTTGTCCAGTCCGTTTATTATGAATTCCAGATTCGGGCAAAACAGGCGATTGGATGAAAGTCTTTTTTTTTTTGGTTCCCTTTTATTATTTTGTCGGAACAAATAAATACAACTTATGTCAGGGCTGTTTGAGAGAGGGGTTCGATGTAGGTCACTTTCGCTATAAGCGCACTCGCCTGGTTCATCGAACTCTTGGCCACCCGATGACGTCAAAGCGACCCCCCAACCCCACTCTGTTTGGTTTGCCGATCTTTTTTCGCGAACCAGTTTATCGATCGACCGCTAGATGGCATCACTTCCCATTTCTAAAAAAGAATCCCCCCCAATGGGTGGGAACGTGCACGAGGTGAATGGACACATTTGTGTGTGACTGGGGAGTCTAGCCACCGCCTCCTCCTTTTTTTAAAAAAGAAACTGGGGGGAAAGGCGGAGCCAACTCACAGGGGTACTGGATCGATTCGGAGGTCGTCGCCCGACAAGTAGGTCACGGCCAGCTCCCTCCGGGGCAATGGTCTCCCCCCAAGTAGCGCACGAGGCTATCGCAGTGCACTGCACTCTCTCCTCTTTCCTTTTTTTTTCCAGCTTGGCTTCGACCGACCGACGAGAGGGGGGGATGAATTCTAAAAACAGGAATTTTTTTTTCCTTTTTCCTGTCTTGTGTTTTTGTCGGCCTCGTACGTACATAGGGGGGAGAATCTAGTTCAATCCTCCCCCTCAAACAAGGGAAAGTTACGTTAGGGTAACAACCGAAAATTTAGGGGCTCCTAAAAATATTCCAAATTCTTTTCGAGAGAAAGTTGTTGCAACCCCCCCACTTGTCTACGTAAAAATAACCCACACACATGGCAAATATAATTTCGTGCTAAAGAACTTTATCGATGACACGTTTATACACGTGTTTTTTCGGGGGAAAAAAAGGAAAACCGAAAGTTTTTCGTTCAAAATGTTCTTCGACTCGTATTGAACAAGGAGTCGTTTTAAGCAAAGCTTTTCCAGTGTGTTTGGGGGGGGGGGATTGTTTTTCCTTCTTTTCTGGATGTGTCAAAAGTCAGTAGTTCACTAGGTTCAAGGATAAAAGTAGAAATGTTTTGGGCAAGTTGTGATTAACAGGATTATTCCGGAACAGAGAGACTGAAAAAGCTGGGCCATGAGAAAAACTTTCTGGGGAGGATATAAGTCAAAATCAAAAACACAACAATTTTATCCGTCGAGGTCAGGCGGTCATTGGCCCATTCTTGTTAGTCCCCCCCAACCGTATCGATACCCTTTTTGTGTGTGTCTGTCCTCGATGAATATTCAAATAAGATAAGAAGTGAACGACATCTGACCGAGGCTAAAAGAAAGGGAAATAAGAAACAAAATAAATCCAAGTCAAAAGGAAATAAAAGAACAGTTTTGTTTGTTTGTCTGTTTTTTGAAGTAAAAAGTTGACAATAGAAATGGAAAAAAAGAAAAAAAAAAAGATGCGAACGACCGTGACTGAACTCGAGTGAACCAGGTAGTTGTGTGTGTGTGTGGAGTTTGCGGGACTTGAGCGCCGCCGCTGCCACCCGGCGGGAACGACCGCAATCAACCCCGCACACACACACACACACACACACACTAGCCCAAAAGTTATTTAGTATCAACTCTTTTTCTTTATTCTCCACTCTCTCGGCCATGCACGCGTTCTCGAAACCAAAAACCGTAAAACGTATTGTCCCAATGTTATACACTGCCTCCATTGAAAATGGATGTTTTCTTTCGGCACAGTACCGTTTCAGCTTTTGATTATTGCAAATAAGTTTAAATCCTACGATTTTTGCGATGATGCTACAAGTTGATTCAAAGATTAACTTCTATCAACTGTAAACCGAATTACAAAATAGCTTGTTTTCTGTAAATGAGTTTCAACTTACTCAGAGCAATTCATTTGGTCCGAGTTTGTTAATCATATCAAAGTAGATGAATCCAGAAAAATGAGAAGTTGATAGGTGGAAATGGTGGCAAGTTGGTGGATTGGTGTAAGTAGACTATGGAGATCAATAAAAAGTTGGTCAAAGACTTTCGGTCAGAGACTTGACCGGTAAAAAGAGAGTGCAACGTCCAAACGATGAAAGGGAAAAGCGCAGGTGTGTGTCGGTCACCCTCCCGGAGAAGAAAAAACCGTTACATGTACGACGGGATTTATCGTCCAGCTGCGGGAAAAAATATAAAGAATTTTCCCCAAAAAAAGTTTTGCTAACCAAGCCCGCCCCAAAGTCGTAAAGAAGAAAAAAACACCTTTCCTCTACCACCTAAAGAGTTGTGTGTGTGTGTGTATAATCATAACAACGGCCGGCAACGTGAGCAGAGGACGTTCGGCCAAGGTGGTGCGTTGACCTCCTTCTCCTTTCCTCTTAGTACACATTTCTTATAGAGATGTTGATTCTTGTTATCTGAATTGTTTTTTGGTTTGGTTTTTTCTTCTTTTATTTCTTCATTGGGTATTCCAAACGCCAAGTTGACAAAATCCGGGGAATAACGAAAGAACTGTCGCCAACGGTTGGTTTGTTTTAATTTGGTAGTGTCAACACACTCCCGAATTCAACTCCCGACAGAAGATAAAAGAAAACAATACGCAGACACTGGGGATGTAATTTATTTTTTACGGGAGCGTAACGCGCTACCAGGCAGATAACCCGTTACTTGTTGTTTTTCCCCTCATTTCTTGGAACAACAGCGAAAAGGCAAAGCAGTTACACATCTTAAATTTAGAAAAAAAGAAATATAAAAGATTTGATGGGAAATTATTGGCTAATACACAATTCCTTTGAATCCGGCCAATGACCAAGTGCAACAACCCCTTTTGGCTTCTAGTTGTTGTTGTTGACATTTGCTTCCATTCATCCGAAATTGTTTTGTTGTTTTTTAGTTCAATCAACCTGCTGATTAACCCTCCTGTGATTCTGTCGACCTTGATTTGAAACAAGGTCACGAGAACCCCCCCATTTAACTCTCGCTGGAAGCTCCTGGAAAGAAAAGACCAATGAACCCGATTCACCTTTTCTCATGGCCTTAATTTCGAACGAAACCATCAACGAGTTTGACATTTCCTACGTGATGGTACACACGAGCAGACGAAGAAGAAAAACATTTCAAGGCCAGAAAATGGGTTTTTTGTTGTGTTAAAAAAAAAGAGTCTTTTGGGTATCCGGAGAGTGAAGGACACACTAGTGGCCTCTTGTTTGATTTATCTCTTTTTTCTTCCTACCCATGGACAGCAGCTCCCTTTTACCTGTTCTCACGACTTTTTAGACAAGGCTCCTTCTTAAATGATAATCACGATTCGACTGCTGCTGCTGCTGCGTGCTGCGGCACAACTCCCCAAGTTCAACGCCCGGCACGCAGGAGCATTGGCACCGGCGGCTGAACGCCGAGT
Source organism: Daphnia pulex (assembly GCF_021134715.1). Lineage (NCBI taxonomy): Eukaryota > Metazoa > Arthropoda > Branchiopoda > Diplostraca > Daphniidae > Daphnia > Daphnia pulex. The sequence continues at coordinate 4,508,190 of NC_060018.1, read as the reverse complement.
CTACCAGCCAGAGAGACTTAAAAAAACAAAAACCTTCTATTTCCTTTTATGAATTTTTATTAATTCAACTGCTGCGCACCTTGACATTGCAACAACGGAAACAAACTTTTTGAGTCAATTTTCCTTGAAATTGAAACTTGAATTTTTCAGACGACAAAATTTTTATTTTAATTCTTCTCTACCGTAAGTCGGAGAGAAATGGACGAAAAGCGCAAAGTCGGCGTCGTGAGCGTGAAGCAGTTCAAGGTAGATAACCTCTTGGAAACGGCGGCGGTTATAGAACCCACCTCCTCGTCGTTTCCTTATGGCCACCTCCTCCCTCCTCCTCCTGCTTCTTCTTCATTCCCTTTGGGCAAGTGGGGGGGGGCGACTTTAGGGGCCGGTACTTTCACTCTCATCTTTTAGTCGCTAGATGTTCGCCTCTGCGCACACACTACTACACTCTCCCCCCTCCCCAACAAGAAAAGAGAGGACCACTCTATTCGTATTAAGGTGGATTTTTGGAAACACTTTCTTTCAGTGTCTTGTTCATCGCCGTCGTGTGCGAAAGTGATCGAATTCGGTGCCTTTTTATATTTTGAATTTTGAAATTTTGACAAAAGGGAATTTGATTATTTTTTATCCAAACCAAAAATGAGAAGTGAAATTGTTGTGGGCGGTGAGAATGGCAAAGAGCCTACTGAACCTTCAGTTTTAATGTTGCAAAATATGGCGGTACATCATCATCATCATCAGGATCCTTGCTCGCGATCCGTCATCATCCATCCGCCGTCGCATCATCAAGTTGTTCAGCAACAAATGGTGAACGATGTCGTTCATCCGCCAGTTTCAACAATGTTTGCACCTCCTTTGCCCATTCAGAATGAGAGGAGAGAATTTCGTGAGCCTGAACTCGATATAGGTTCGTTTTTCTTAAATTTAAATTTAAATTGAATTCAGTAAATTGTGAAATGGAGGAAGTCATTCGTCGGACAAGGTCAGGGCGGATAAAAACCAGACAGTTTTTTCGTTATTTGAATGATTTTTGGCGGCCATGTTGACGTATTGAGTCGGTCAGTGACCGAATTGAAGGACTTTTTCTCCTTTTTTTTCCTTCTGCTAACAGCTGAGTCTCTTATTTTCCTTTTCGAATGAGCTCCTCCCACCAACCGGTTGGTGCTCCTCCCACTTCCACTCGATTTGAAGGTCAACCTGTGTGTGTGACGCACGAGACTTTCAATCGTTGCGCTCTTTAAAACCCAAACGGAATTTTCACTTGTTTGATTGTCTATTCACGCACAAAACAAATTGTAACGTTTCTTGTTTTAATTGGAAATTTTGCAGAATTTGACGGAACGACTGTCCTGTGCCGCGTTTGCGGAGATAAAGCTTCCGGCTTCCATTATGGCGTCCATTCGTGTGAAGGCTGCAAGGTAAGCAAAAATGTTTGGTTTAAAATCATTTGTAGATTAAGAGAGAAGAAAAAAAAATTTTAATTTGGGAAGTTGTTACCCAATCATCAAATCGGTCGTTCACCTGTGGGTCACTGTCACTTTCTGTGGATATTGGTAGTCTCGGTCCATCCGTTTGAAATTCTGCCGGCGGCTAAATTACCGTCTGCGCCTGGAAAAAAAAATAAAAATAGGCGGCGCTAGCGTCGCCGGCGCAGAGGTTAGTGGCCCGTAAAGCGACCGTTTCCCCGCACACACCGAAAAATAACCAAGCCGCCCGAAGCGGAACAACAAACAACTTCCCACCAACCAAAGCGCAACTTAATATTATTACGCATTTCTAGTCCCTTTTGCAATCCACAACATGACCACAATAGCCCCCGCCAATGTGTAATACCTAACGGAAACAAACAAAAGTTACCATTTTTATTTTATTTTATCGAGGAAAAAAGTCAACGAACTGCCGGCCAGATTTTTATTCAATTCTTTAAAAATCGGCGACATTCGATCCGACTATTGGAAATAGGTACACTCGCACATGTACATGTAGATCTATTTACCGACGCCCAGTAAAAGTTCATCATCACTCTCCAGTATCTCTTGCACACTTATCAATTTACATCAAACAGCTCGAGTGACCCAGAGTTTATCGAATCCTTTGACCTCATTTCTAATTTTCTGGGTGGGGGAAGAAAATAAAATAAAATAAAACCCTTTTTGTTAAAGGTCATTGACCGAAGTGACGAATTCACGTGGGGGTAGTAGTTGTACAGTAGTAGTAGTATGACCCACATAAAATAGGTTGTTGCTCATCCACGAGGCCTAAATGAAATTTGTTAACAACAACACGAGGGGGGCTGGCGATCCATTTTGTTGTTGGTATCCGTCCGTATACCAGAGAGTTTTGTACAGTGTGTGTAGAGCCTTCGCTCCGGGGCAAGGTGTGTGTGTGTGTGTGAGCAGCTGCTTACAGGTGAACGACCGCCAATGACCTGTCTCTTACCTTCATCTCGATACCCTCATTTCAATCAACCACCTTTTTGCTCTCAAATGAAACAACCGACAGTTGAGCAAGTTGTAAAATGTTGTTGAGTCATCAGGATCTAGTATACATTTTTCTGATTACAGGCCGAATGAAACTGAATAAAAAATGTAGGGGATTGTGAAACGAATTCGTCATTGGGAAAAATAAAACACACAATCCCAACAACTCTCGATTTCGGTGGTAGGTCGACGACCGCGTGTGCGCGCGCGTTCACGGGGTTCGGCGACCGTTAAGTAGGGCACGGCCACAGACGTTGCACGAGCTGGAAACGCGCTTCCAAGATGCTGATTGCGTCAACTGTGTGTGTGTGAATGACGAAGGGAGGGGAAGGGTGGGTTATTCCTCCCGCTTCTACACCAGTTTACTATACTATCGTAGTAGTTGTGTACTATATATTTTGAGCGAGTATGACCAATGCACAAATGGGAAGGGAAGTCCGGCTTCCGGTAGCCCCCTTTTTATATTTAATAGATTTGGTCGAGTTCATTCAACTTTCAAATGTTGACATGTTTCATCATTTGGTTTTTGATTTTCCAGGGTTTCTTCAGACGGAGCATTCAACAAAAGATCCAGTATCGGCCGTGCACCAAGAATCAGCAGTGCTCCATTCTGCGCATCAATCGCAATCGATGCCAATACTGTCGACTCAAAAAGTGCATCGCTGTCGGAATGAGCCGTGATGGTGAGTTGTTGTTCTTTCTCTTGTATATTATTTTCCATGTCAACTAAAGTGGGGGGGGGTCAAACGTTCAGCATCCAGGAGCTATATAGTAGGAGCCAAATCATAGGAGGTCAAATTGGTGATACACTAGCAAAGCTACAATATGGGTCTTTGACCTCATTGGGAGCGAACATTTTTCTCCCGAGTTCTCGATTGTGAAATGAACTCGTGGAAAACACATACCATTTCGTCAATACTTTGGTGTAGTAGTAATAGTAGAAGAGTACCGTTGGAAACTCCGCCTACTCCATCCTGGGTCCGAGCCGGGCCGGGGCTCAATCACCACCATCTCTTCGGTGTGTAGTGTATATCCATGGCCCCAGTGAACTAGATTCTCGTTAGTCGACTAGCTCACCTCCTACCAGCCGCACGTGTGTGTCTGTTGTTCTTGCGAGTTACTTTTTCTTGTACGTTTTCCTATCAAAAGAGAGAAAGGATTATTTTCTAAAAAGTGAATGATGTGTCAAGAGTATAACGTGGCGTCCAACACGGCCGTTTTAATGTCGGCACGTCCAATGACGTGGGCTCAAAGGCGCCAATGTCGAATGGATAACAATTCCGTTCAAGGTACTTTTTCTATTATTATTATTTCCCCATACACATTTCCGATTGCTTAGATTAGAAAAGACAATTTATCCACCTTTCATGGAATGGCCAAGGTTCCTAGTTGTGGGTGGAGAGTGTTGTTGTTGTTGTTGCTGCATCCTATTTGCGTTCTAGAGATAGTTGGAAATGGGCGCCAAGGTTTCTCAGCTTCGCGTAACGACCGCTACAAGTCCCCCCTGTCGTCTATTTCCTCCCCCACCGAACCCATAACCGAACCTTAGTTGATTGTCGAAGACCATCACGAAAGCACTTGTCCACCACACTGTTCGGTTGCTTCGAGTTTTATTTAATTGAATTAGTAGAGAAATAGGAAAGTGTTTTAAGGAATGAAAGATGGATCGTTGCGGAGAAGAAGAATGGCCAATTTTAAAAAGACTTTTAATTGCAGGCCCTGATAATAATGGTGTGAATTGAAAAGTGATTTTGTGTGTGTGGATTTAATTTAATTTATTTTATTTTTATTTGTTATAGCTGTTCGATTTGGTCGTGTACCGAAGCGGGAAAAGGCCAAGATTTTGGCGGCCATGCAGTCGGTGAACGCCAGACTGGCTGAGCGTTCGCTTCCGGCCGAATTTGCTGATGAAGTTCAGTTGATGCAATCTGTCGTCCGTGCCCACATGGAGACGTGCGATTTCACCCGCGAAAAAGTCCAAATTTTGATGGCCGATGCCCATCGCCAGCCCAACTACACGGCCTGCCCACCCACTTTGGTAAGTGTAGCCGATCTTTCATCATCGAATTTTGCATTGCATAAATGTCCTGCCCTTGATGCCAATTTCCTGACGGCCACTGTCTGACTAACCGGTGGGTGACGGATAAGGTGAAGGGAAGGGCGTTAAAAGTCCCGACCTTGGGTCGTGACCATGAGAGAATTTTTTCGAACGTTCTGTTCAAGGTTGGGCGGGCGGGAGCCATTTTTCTGTTTACCAACTCAAAGTTTCCAAAGTGATTGGGATATTTCGTCATAGACCTTGAAAAAGTAAAATTGTGTTGACGTCAACAACAATTTGAAATTCCAACTGTCCCGAGTGGGGTGAGTTGGAGGTTGAAATGGAAAAATTCACGCAACTTTGGCGTGAATGTTGACGAAGCGGAAAGACAAACGGGAAGGCACTGCAGCTGTATTATATACCAAGGTCAAACATATGCCGCGTGCCATGTTTGCCAGTGCTGGGCCATTTGTTTGTTTCCACCGAAAAAATAATAAAAAATGGCCGCTCTCCCCCCCTCAAGGACGAATCTTTTTCGACATCCCGATAATAATCCTCCGCGTGCGTGCGTGTGTGCGCAGCTGTTTTTGTCCGGGGGAATAAATATCATATAATTGCGTTTTTTCATGATTGGGTGTCTAACGGTTTTTTCTGTGTTGTTATTCCACAGGCTTGCCCGTTGAATCCGACGCCAGCGCCTTCCAACGGCCAACAGCAATTGCTGCAGGATTTCTCCGAGCGCTTCCTTCCGGCCATCCGCGATGTGGTGGAATTCGCCAAACGTTTGCCCGGCTTCACCCTATTGGCCGAAGACGATAAAGTCACGCTCTTGAAACCCGGAGTCTTTGAAGTACTTCTCGTTCGATTGGCCGCCATGTTTGACTCACAGGTAAATAAGAAGAAAACGAAAAGAAAATTCGACTGGGAAATGTTTGATATTCATTTTGATTTAAATTGTTTTCATTACAGAGCAACACCATGCTGTGCTTGAACGGCCAACTACTAAGAAGGGACGCCCTTCACAATTCGTCCAACGCCCGATTTTTAATGGATTCCATGTTTGAATTTGCCGAGAGACTCAACAGCCTGGCACTTAATGACTCTGAATTGGGTCTCTTTTGCGCCGTTGTCGTCATCGCTGCCGGTAAGTTTCTTTAAACTAAAATGTTAATTTGCGACATTGAATTAATGAGATGAAATTGAAATTCTTCAGATCGACCCGGATTGAGGAATGTGGAATTGGTGGAGCGGATGCAATCGAAATTGCGATCCGTCTTGGAGAATGTTTTGAATCAAGCCCATCCTGACAAGGCTGGACTCTTTTTGGAATTGTTGCGCAAGATTCCCGACCTGCGCACGCTCAACACCCTTCACTCTGAAAAATTGCTGGCCTTCAAGATGACTGAGCAACAACAACAACAGCAGCAACAACAACAACAACATTATAATCATCATGCGCAGCAGCAGACTCCTCCCCCGACTGCCAGTCCTTGGCACAATGACAGGGACAGCTACGACGAAGAAGGTGGCGCCAAGAGTCCGATGGGATCCGTGTCCAGCAGCGGCGCTGAATCGATTTGCTCCGGCGTCGAAGGCACCTCGTCGATGAGCGATTTGCCGCTATTGGCCGCTGTTGCCGGAAGCGCTGTGCCGCTCATGTCTGGCGGCTCACACCGACGCCGACTTCGCGGCCCGTCCGAGAACGGATCATCTTCCATGTCGAGCGACGGTGAAGAAATGGATTCCACCGGCCGTTCTCTGATGAGGATGGTTGAATCGCCTCCGCGGACCCACAGCGCTGGAGCCGGAAGCAATGCTGGCAGCAGCTGCCCTTATTCAAAGATGCGCAAATTGGATTCTCCGGATGATTCCGGAATCGAATCGGGTGTGGATCGCTACGAGAAAATGTCGACGGCTTCCCGGTCGACCAACACGTCCCTTTGCTCATCACCGCGCTCTTCACTGGAAGACAAAGTCAAGGAAGTGGATGAGATGCAACATCATCACCACCATCATCATCATCATGCGGCTCCATCGGCCGGTGGCCGTGTAGGCCAGTCGAGCGTCGACGACATGCCCGTCTTGAAGCGAGTCCTTCAGGCTCCGCCTCTTTTCGACACCAACTCTCTGATGGACGAGGCGTACAAACCGCACAAGAAATTCCGGGCTCTGACGCGTTGCGCCGGAAGCAAAGGCGAAGAATCGCCGATGCGAGTGCCGGCCGTTAGCTCGCCTCCTCGCAGCTCGCCGACCTCTTCCTCTTCATCGTCTACGTCGACCGTGAGCGTCTTGTCTGCGGCTCTCAGTTCCCCTCCGGGCACGTACTCTGCCCTGTGCAGTGCCTTGACGTCACCTCCGTCGACGTCGTCGTCTTCGTTGCTGGCGTCTTCGTTGTCTTCGGGCGTCGTCAGTTCGCTGACGTCGACCCACTCGACCCTGGCCCGTTCCCTGATGGAAGGTCCCAAAATGGTCAGCACCGAACAGCAGCGCCGCGCCGATCTCATCGTCGCCAACATTATGAAGGGCAACGTGACGGGCTCATCGCCCACACCTTCATCGTCCAGCCAAAACTATTGTCTGTCACCCCTTTCCAGCAGCAGCAGCAGCAGTAACGGACAACAACAACAACAAAGAACCGTTTTGACTTCCGGTCCACTTTACGCCGGCTCATCTTCGCCATCTAGCTGGAATTACCACCACCACCAGAGGTCGTCGCCAGTGTCTCCTCCACATCACCACTCTAGCCCAAGTCCCAGCAGCAGCCGAATTCCGCAACAACAACAACAACAGCAACAACAGCCGGAATCGGTTTCTTCAGTTGGAGGCGATTCACAACCGTTGAATTTGTCGCTCAAGTCGCCCTCGTCGTCGCCGGCCAGGCCAACGACGCCAGTCACGCAACACAACAACACTCACTATTTCCCCCTTCACGCCTAAAAATGATTGACGAAGAGTTTCTCTCACCGTACCTGTGGATTGTGTGTGTATGTGTGTGTGTGTGTGTGTGTTGGATGGGGTGAGGAGGAGGAGGCATGGGGGTGATGGGGCAACTATTAAGCGTAAGAGGATCCCATTTTTTGGTTGCATCGTCAGCCGTGTTTTTGATTCGATCCCTTTCAACAACTACAACAACAACAACAGCAGCAAACAACCAACACCCTTTAAAAAAAAAAATTCTTGTACAGAATAAGAAACTGTAAACTAGTTCTTCGTTATCACCAGCATCAGTGTCGATTATTCTACTCGGTCTTTATATAATTATCTATCCCCCCCCCCACACTCCCGACCGAATCTTATATATATATATATACATAGTATATACACTTGAGTTTGATGTTCTACATGATATGATCCATTTTCCTCGTTCAAATTGAAAGGAAAAACAAAAAAAAAACTCGAATCGCGGAATTTGCCTCGCTGTTAAACAGTCCCATTTCGAAATTGGCGCGCGCGCATTTCTTTTAAATTTTTCAAAAACTTTCTTTGCGGGAACATTATTTTTTCATTTGCTGTGTTTAGCCGGTGGCGTCCAAGACGCATTTTCTCTGTGCTGTATTTTTTATTTTGAATCCCGACAACAAGGAAAGAGAATGTTTGTTAAATTAAATCGCCCACTATTTCGACGAGGTTATTTCCTTCTTCGTAAAAATTTAGAGAGAAGCCCTCTATCAAGAAATTGTCCGTGTATCGTTTGTCGTCACACCTGCTCGACCTAAAAAAATTTGTTTAAAATATTTTCAATTTTTTTTTTCATTTAAAAATTAATTTCCCGTACAACTCCCGTACGAGCATGTGACGGTCGATCTCGACATGATTTTTTCTTTTTTCGTTTCATAATTTTAAATTTGTCCCCTTAAACAAACAAAAACAAAAAAAAAAAGAAAACAATTTCGTATGCTTTTGTGATTTTTACGACGGACAACCCATTTCCTGTGAACGACAGAGTGAGAGAGAGTGATGGAAGGGTTTGAAAACATTTGGGCAGGAGCTCCTTCCATGTTTACCGTGTGTGAGTGTGGCAATCGTATTGATGATTGTTTTATCCCAGTGGAAGACACACCTTTTTCTTCGTATGTTTTACACCCCCTATCTTTATATATATTATATATATATATATATATATATTATTACAACAAAAAAATCTAATAGTGTGTCAATTTTTGTGTTTCTGTCAACATTTCGGGGGTCTCTTTTTCGGATTGGTTGAGGGGAGGGCAAAAAAACAAAAACCGAGTGATGGATAAAACTTTTTTCTTTTGTCAAGTTTCCCTTTTTCTAAATTGTAACTTGTGTCCATGAGTTGCAATGCACTCGGAATTTCTGTACTTTTTTATTTCGGTTTTTGTGTTTTTCTGTGGGAATTATGGAAACAAAAGTGATTTTCTCTCTCTGTCGTTTACTTTCAAAATTCTGTTTTTCAATTGTTGCGTGTTTCGGTTTTCTATTTGCAAATTCTTTTTCTGTTGATCGAAAGAAATTGTCATCCTCCCTACCCTCCATATATAATTCTATAACGGAATGCCTGTGTAATGTGTGTGTATCTGCGGAAAAAATTTCAAAACTGTACGTGCCGTGTGTTCTCTAATGACCGGTTAATGTAGCGCATTTCACGTGCGCAATCTAGACATTACAATTATGCAAGAATGTCAAATCGAGTTTTTGTTTCATTTATTTTTATTTACAAAATGAATTCTATTATACACCCATCGTCGGTATACATTCCAACAAACGGTCAACGGTTATTTTCGAAATTTCAAAAATAAAAGTTTCAAATTTGACCGCTAGATGGCTGTCGTTGGAGCAACAACAACGATAAGGTACTTGGGTTTTCGTGACACACAAAATCAATCGCAATAAAAGGTGTTAATCGAAAGCCTCAACCAAAACAACCTTAACCCACATTGATCACTTTTGCACAACTAAATTTGTTTCCCGGTCCAAAAATCTCTCGATGGAATGGTACGAAAAAACTAGGACTCTATTGATGTACACGTAGGAGCAGCAGCACCTATTCAATGTCAAATAAAGTTATACATGTTACTATTCATTTGAAAAATTCCCCCCGATTACAAAAATAAAAACGGCACGTGTCTCGACTTTTCACCCCAGTTCCATCTGGGTAGTTAGTTACAACCAAACGGTCGTCCAGTCTGTACGGTTTAGAAAATCTTTCCTGGCCACCACCAGCTATATTATTTTTCCACTGGACTCGTGCGTTTTTGTTCAAGACCCGGTTATCTTATCTGACTAGAGAGAGTCAGTTAATAAACTACAAGCAAAAAGGCGCGGTAAAATAACTTGCAAGACGCACACAATCTACGGAGAGAGGAAATGCCAAAGGAAGGAAAACGGGCGGTGCAGCAGCAGCGGCCATTTCTCACGCTCACATCTTTGGAGAAACGCAACTCGTGTTGTTGAGAGATCCGTCTGCTGCCCAGGGTGACACGTCTACAACACACACACACCAAACGGCTGTGTGGGTAGGTTTTTGAAGGTCGTATAATAACTAACTCATTCTCCTACAACTCCCCAATTTCTCCGTATGTATCCTTTCTCTTCTTTCCACTCCTCCCCTTCCTTTTCCTTGAGGGGGTCGAAAATTACAACCCACCACCACCCGTACAACAGCAGCAGCCCAATCCCTAAGGCTTCTTTTAAAATATCTTTTCTTCCTTGGTTGGCGTGTGTATGTTGAAATGGCGTGCATAGTCGAAAAACGACTAGGGGGATAGAGTGTGTTATAAGAAACTTGTTGTCTATTCTACTTGTCGAGTTCTAATCTTGTGCCCGTCAACTTGTTGTGTTTTTTTTCGTTGCTCTTCATTTCTCCGTTTGGTCGCCAGGTTGTCGAGGTACATCGTCGAGTTGGCAAGTTTGTGAGCTGCTGCCAAGAATTTTTCAACGGCAAAAATGACAGTGTCGAAATTGTTTATTTCCTACACTTGAGCTTCACGAACAAAATTTATTTTGTTTTGTTTCAAAAAAGTGTCGGCCAAACGAAATTGTTTTGTTTTTCGTTGTTGTTGTTGTTGTTTGGCCGCATCATGGCGCCCCAAGAAGTGAAATTTATGGAGAATCGGTTGGGTGGTGTTGCACTGGTCATTGATGGATGCAAGTATCGAATCAATCGACGCTCAGGCAATACGGTTTATTGGCGGTGTTTCTATCGTTGGTGTCGGGCCAACGCCGTGGTGGAAGACGGAAAATTGAAATCGTCGTGCGGCAGTCACATTTGCTCGCAGCCGCACAACAACATCCAAAACGGCGGCGCCTCTGCCAAATCGGGACGCCACCGCCAGTCGTCGGATCATCAGCAGACGCCAACAGTCACTCAGCAGCAGACGGTTGCGGTTCATCAGCGACCGGCTACTTCTTCGTCTGTCCAGCCAGGCAGTCTCAGAGGAGCAGCTTCTCTCGCCTCAAAAATGGCCACGCGTGCAGCTCAAGGATCAACTACTCACACGTTAACACGAAATGCCAACAAGGGCAAAGTGGCACTCAGATCTCAGAAACCTCCGACCAACAATAACATGGTCATCCGAAGGAAATCCAAGGCCAATGAAGAGGATATCAAACCCACCAACGTTACAGTGCAACCGTCAACTACTACTGATTCGCCACAATGTGTTCCAGATTCGCCACCTAATAATCAGGTACGTTGATTGGAAAACGGTTTGATGTTTTGGTTGCTGATGGAATCATATTACCTATTTTTACATCATTAACGCGGGGCATTTTTTTCTTTTGGGAACAAAGAAATCCCGCGCTATTTCGTGGGAAATTTCTTTTTCACTTCCCTTTCGAAGCGGGGTTGCCATTTGAATTTTTGTTGTCAGACAAATAGTCATCCGGCTCTCGTTATTTTACGACAAAATGGTGTGATAACTAGTAATTTGGACGGAGATTGGTAATAAAGAATGTTCACCGACGATCTGTCGTTATTTCGGCCGTATATCGTTCACCGGAAAGTGGCAATGTTGTTCCAGCTGTCAACTATCTTCACGCGTGACAGTTGGGAAACAAGTGTTGACGAATCCCCCCATTTTATGTTATTTTATAATTGTTATTGATGGAAAACGTGACCACCGATACACCTGATTTTGCTATTCCCGTAACGTGATCTGGTTTCCTTAGACATCCGTTTCATACAAATTTAACATCTTGTTTATCTCCACAGAATGAAGCACCCAAGTACAAGATTTCGGCCGAATGGAAACGGCGTGTGAGATCCGAGTATATGCGAATTCGCCAGTCTCGGAGGTATAAACGAGCTGATGAGATTCGTGCTGTATGGTCCGAAAACAGAAAGAACGTTAATGGTATACATGGCATTTTCAAAGTTTGAGGTAGAACACATGTGTAATAAATCTTCCTTAATCCTTATACACAGAGAGGGTGGCTGCCAACCAAAAGAAATGGGAAGTGAGCAAAGCATTCTGGGCATGCAGCCAAGATTGGCCAGCGCACAGTCAGTGCATGAAGAAAGTCAAACCTGACCACTGCCTGGGTGTCAACACCGATCAGAAAGCAGTACCTGTTAAGATCATCAATGCAGTAGCACCTGTCCCCACCATGTATTCATGGGCTGGTCTCCAACAGAACTTTATGGTATGAAACTGAAATGTTCTTTTCCTATTGTTTTTATGGAAACTAGCATATACACATCTACAGGTGGAGGATGAAACAGTTCTACACAACATCCCTTACATGGGTGATGAAGTGTTGGACCAGGATGGTACGTTTATAGAAGAATTGATCAAGAACTACGATGGAAAAGTTCACGGAGATCGCGAAGGGGGCGTCATCGATGACGATATCTTTGTGGAACTAGTCACTGCCTTAGTCCCCTATTGTGATGAAGATGAAAGGTCTGATTTGGGTTCGAAATCCGTCAAAGCTGAGAAGCTGGACGAAGCAGCACGTGATGCCATGACAAGTATCAAAGACAAACCACCCAAGGACTCTGTCCAGCCCGTAGCGAAGGATCTACCCAACATCATTGCTTTTCAAGCAATCGCCTCTGTCTTCCTAGACAAAGGAACCCCAGAAGAATTGAGAGAAAGGTATATCCAGATAAACAAAAATACAAAGTAATGATAATAAAACAACATCTTTTCATACAGGTACATGGAATTGACGGAACGAGCTGATCCTGTCGCTCTGGGTAGCGAGTGCACTCCAAATATTGACGGCCCGAAGGCTCCCTCCGTCCAGAGGGAGCAAGCCATGCACTCATTTCACACCCTGTTTTGTCGCCGATGTTTTAAATACGACTGTTTTCTTCATCGTAAGTTTGCCTGCTTCGTTACAAGTAATATCCTTCATTAGATTTGAACGTTTCTTTACACGTTTTCTTTACTTAATTCTCACTCAACTTTCCGACGCTATCTTCTTCTCTAAAGAAACTCAAGGAGCGGTGCCTCGTCGAGGTAAATTGCTGTTTGTTTCACCACTTTTAGTTTGTCTTTTTTTTTTTAACTTGTCGTGAGAGAGAAATGACTGACCTGTTTTTAATTATAGGTCTACAATCATATCATCCTGGTCCCAACAGTCAAAAGAGAAAATGCAATGATCTCAAACTTCCCAAACAGCCTTGTGGGCCGCAATGCTACATGTACTTGGTAAGATACCGATCTTATACGTTTAACAGCAGTCTTTATTCAAATTCATTATTACAGGAAGGTCTGTTAGAGAGATTAGCACAAGCAGCGCAAGAAGGTGACGAAGCCGATGGGCAGCCTCTTAAAATCCGAAAAACGGTTTCGCTAGATTCGGGTAATGAAGCTTCATCCGAAGATAGCAACGACAGTAGCGTCAAAAATGGGAACGGGGATAACCAAAATCCGCCGGAATCTGTTAAAGACGACAAAGAAATCGAATGTAAAATTTAAAACGTGCTCTACTTGTGGCCGATGTTAACTGTTTTGTCGTTGTTTGCAGGTGCAATGGAGGTCGTCGTGGAAAGTCAGACTCCACCGGAATCTGTTGCTCCTAAAGTGAGCGAGCCCAGTAAAGATTCAACGCCACTCACGTCCAATGAAAATTCGAATAGTTCTTCGAGTTTGGTACCTGAACGCAAGAATAGCCTAAATGAAAAACCTGGACCTTCGAGGTATTACCGCATAAACAAATTCCAACTAAAGGAATATGCATTATTTGTTACACTCTACATGAAGGGAGAGCAAGTCCAATGAATCCGGTACCAGCACGCCCCTTGCGCAAGCTCCACCTGCCCATGAGTTGAATCCGTTAAAAGACATCGACCCCGACATGCAAACTGTGTGGACACCATCGGAACAAACTCTCTTCCGAGTAGTACATCCCATTTTCCTTAATAATTACTGTGCTATTGCGCAGACTATCCTCAGCAAGACTTGTAAACAGGTGGGTTGCATAGATAATTGAGTTACGAGTCATTGCTGGCAGTATAATACTTGATCGCATTTTTATTACTGTGCCAGGTGTATCGGTTTGCTCAACAAGAAGCCGCTGATCTGCCAACCCTGGAGACCGAGAAAGAAGCCACCCCACCGCGGAAGAAGAAAAAGAAACTACGACTCTGGTCCGTTCACTGCCGAAAGATCCAGCTAAAAAAAGATGCCTCATCGAATCACGTTCATAATTTTACGCCTTGCGATCACCCTGGCCAGCCTTGTGATTCCACCTGCCCTTGCGTTAATGCGCAAAATTTTTGTGAGAAATTCTGTCAGTGCAGTTCCGACTGTAAGTTTAAACATCTCTATTATCTATTAACGGTTTAATGACTAAGTACTAAATTTCTCTATCAGGTCAAAATCGATTTCCTGGTTGTCGATGCAAAGCTCAATGCAATACCAAACAGTGCCCCTGTTTCTTGGCCGTTCGCGAATGCGATCCTGATTTATGTGGGACATGCGGTGCGGATCATCATGATGTTTCCAAAATCACTTGCAAGAATGTCAGCGTTCAACGTGGATTACGTACGTCTGATCTAAGTGATTTAAATCGTTTTATTCTAAATCTGTGCTGTTGTGGTTTACAGGCAAGCATCTGCTTATGGCCCCTTCCGATGTTGCCGGTTGGGGAATATTTTTGAAAGAAACAGTACAGAAGAATGAATTCATTTCCGAATACTGTGGTGAAATAATCTCCCAGGACGAGGCTGATAGACGAGGAAAAGTTTACGACAAATATATGTGCTCCTTTTTGTTCAATCTTAACAATGGTGCGTAAGCTTCTGATGCCTCAATCTCTCGACCTTCACACTCATTTTGCTTGTCTCGTTTCAGACTTTGTGGTTGACGCCACCAGAAAGGGTAACAAGATTCGCTTTGCTAATCATTCGATCAACCCAAACTGTTATGCCAAAGTCATGATGGTGAACGGTGACCACAGAATCGGTATATTCGCTAAAAGGTTTATTCACTCTGGCGAAGAGCTGTTCTTTGATTACAGGTTAGAATTGCTTTGTTCATCAATAAGAATACGTGGTCTAAAACAATTTGTTTTCCTCGTTTTTAGATACGGCCCAACAGAGCAACTGAAATTTGTTGGCATTGAAAGAGAAGGGGAATTCCTGTAGAAATGTTGTTCGAGCAGTGCGTGGTTCTAAGCCTTTACGTGGTTCATCAGGTCCAGTACATTTTAGCTTATGAATAAAAAGGACCGCGACTAGATTAATTATAACTCTTTTTGTGCTTTTGTAAATCGTGGTGTTATATCATGCCTGTGTAATGTAGTGATTCGATTTTATCGTAAATAAGTTTAAAGTGAAGATTTCTTTTTCACGTTACTCGCGGCCGGTGCTTTAATCACCGACGAGCACTCTGGTTAATAAAAATAAACTATGTTCATAATCATTGTATTGATTTCCGAATTGTTTTTATTGGGTTGACACGAATTGACTAAGTCATTTTGTTGCGAGTTTGAAGAATTTTATTCTACGTTTCTGTTCGTATTATTTAATACCGTAGATCACATTTATCCCACCCTTCAAAATTATTATCAGTTGATAATTCCTCAAACGTAATAGAGCAGTTCCATTTTAGGCATTAAGTTAAGTTTATTTTTTACCCCAAATTTCATGGAAATATATGGTCGAATTATTAGTCAGCTCAAAAGCTGACGAGCTAGCTCGAAAGCTATCACTTTATGTCTTTATTCACTTATTTTCTGGGTAGTCCCGACTTCCGGAAAGAAATTTGAAGACAATGGTCGATTGCTACGCTAGATGGTTCTGGGGGGGGGGGGGCGCACTATAGACATCTAGTGAATGGCAACAGAAATTTAAACTCAAAACCGACTACCGGTGTGTTGATTATCCTCTGAATGTCTCTTATCGAGTATCGAGAACACAAATATTGAAACATATGTGTTCTACTCGGTTTAGTGTTTCTGTATCGTCCAGATATTCTGTGATGAAATTTACTAGATAAAAAAATTATTATAATTATTATACTCACTGATACATCACTTATTTTAAAATGCACCGACGAAGAAAAGACAAAATAAAGGCAGTAATCGAACTCGATGCATTCCCTAAGGTTGTTGACAAAAAGTTTGGCTAATCTTAAATCAGGTTTAAGTAATAATTTTATGAATATTAGGTTCCTGACACCTACAAGGAAAAAACCACATCAGGTGGAACCAGTATGTTGTCAACTTTGTACATTTTTATTTTAAATATTTTCTGATTTGTGTTTTCTTCTGTTTTGTGTTTTATTTAGTTTCCCTCATATGCATTTTCATCATCCTGTACTTGGTTTTTTCTGAAGTTAACGACTTTATACATTCCGGGGTGAAGTTTCATTTTGTTCCCGATGATGATCTTGACACCAGGATGGATTTAAATGTCGACATGACAGTAGCAATGCCTTGCAGATGTAAGATAAATTATTTTGTTTTCCCATGTTTAACTTTACTAAGGAATCTTCTTGTTATTAGATATTGGAGCAGATGTTTTAGATTCTACAGGGCAAAGTGTTGTTAGTTTTGGTCATCTCACAGAAGAAAATACCTGGTTCGAGTTAAGCCCCAGACAGAGGAACCATTTCGAGGCTGCTCAAAGGCTCAACAGCATTCTCAGAGATAAACCTCATGGGATCCAACAGCTGTTATGGAAATCTGGCTACCAAAATCTTTTTGGAGAAATGCCATCAAGGTTTGCAATTGAAAAGTTTCTGTTGGGTTGATGTTAAATTTCATAAACATTTTCTTAAAATGCAGAGAATTCGTGCCGAGCCAACCCTCTGACGCATGCCGGTTACACGGTACGCTACAGCTGACAAAGGTGGCTGGTAATTTTCACATAACAGCCGGTAAAGTTCTGCCTTTACCAATGCGCGCGCACGCCCACTTATCTCCAATGATGGACGACGAGCGATTTAATTATTCACACAGGATTGATAAATTTTCATTCGGACACAGTTCGACGTTAATACAGCCTCTTGAGGGTGATGAAGTCATCACCGACAAAGGTTTGGTTATTTTGCCGATTTTAAATGAATTCATTAAGACTCATATTCAATAATATATGCAGGAGCTATGTTATTCCAATATTTTGTTACCGCCGTGCCAACGGAAATCGAATCACTTGTTTCCGCTTCATCCGGAATTCATGGCTCAATGAAGACGTGGCAATATTCAGTTCGAAACCAATCGAGAATCATTGGCCATCAAAAAGGATCTCATGGGATTCCAGGGATTTATTTCAAGTAAAAAGATAAACGAAATCAATCTTCAACGACTGGGCTAAATAATGACTCTTGGATCATTTCATCAGATACGATGTGGCTCCACTAAGAGTCCGAGTTGTTCCAGACGCACCGCCTCTCTTGCGCTTTGTTCTCCGCCTTTGTGCCATCGTAGGAGGCGTGTATACGTCAGCAGGTAAACAAGCTCACGCTTTTACTCCCCTTTCAGTATGTCTTTGATGGCGAGAGATGACGAGCCAACTGAATTTGAAGAAGGGCCGTGCAGCAAGGTTCTTCGTTGCGCTCCTCGGTGGGCAACTATCCAAACTTGAGCCGTCTCGAAACGTACTGTGTATTCTTTGTTGCATTGACGTCAGAACGCCAATACGACTGATTGGTCAACGGGTTGCCTGCGCGTCACGACGCGTTTGACACACCAATAAAACTGTGCATGGGCTCCCTTTGTCGAAGACTTAATCGAAGATGCGTTGCGCTCTTTCGGTTCTTACACGTCAGCTCCTCGCCATGATGAAAAGCACGGCTCCCACTCGAAATCTGTCTCACGCACACACTCACCAGTACTCACATAAAGGGAGAATTTCTTGGGTCTCATCATTTCCCGCCCACTTTGCCCGTATCTATTCCACACCAGATCGATACACAGTCAGAAGAAATGAAAGGGCGGCGTTTTTTTAATCTCTTATTTTCGTCTTATTTTTCGTGCTCGTTTTTCTAGGTATTGTCCACAAGGTTATTCAAGGTGTTTACTGGTTGATTCGTTCCTGTTATGCTACTTGCAGTGGACGGGCTCAGAGCTACACTCAGGTTTCGTCATGATCTGCTTACACCTTGGAAGTCATCATCTATCAATATGTCTGTCCGTAACATTATGAAATATTCAGTCGCGTTATCTTTTTCTATGACCTACAGCATATACAGTTTGTATAAATTTTTACTTTACGTTGCACTCTGCAGGTTCACAAACATATTGAATAGGTAATTGCCTTTGCGTTTCACATATTTCGAATAAGGAAAATCGGTATGGGTTATGTAGGAGCTGACACACGTCGCAGAGTGGGCCAAAGGCGATATGAATCCTTTTCTTAGTGTTACGAGCGATTGCATATCCAACGAAAGACATGACGGATCGATGGCCAGCTGCTTTTCCTTTTGATTGGTGCGAAGAAATGAGTCGGGAGTAGTTCGTCGACAACATAGACCGACTTGCCAACTAATAAAAGAATGCTGCGCGCTCGAAGTTAATCGAATGTGATGGATGTGAGAGCTATAGGTAGAGTGTGGGTCCTCCGTTCAAAGCCGATTAGAACCATGTCGTTAGAACATCTTAGCTATACCTTTCCTTTTCCTCTACTTCCAATGGTTTTCTAGAGTAAATAGTCGATGGCGTTTTATAATATCGATGGGAACGGATGGGAGAAAACAGCCACAGTGGAAGGGAATGGCGTACATATCCAATCGATAAAAGCCGCAGCGGAGACGGTAACCGACGTCACGCGATTGACGTCATTGCTGACGCAAGCTCCCTTCCTCCCACTTCCACCCTCCCTTTTCGGTTTTCTTCTCTTCACAACAGGAGAGGAGGAGCATTCGTCTCTTCCACCATCCACCTGCCTTTTGGTGGGATGTCAACTCACAAATATCCCCGCTTCTCCTTTCTCGCTCCTGGCTCGCGGAAGCAAAGTCTAGAAAACACAGTCGACGCCTGTCAGTCGTCTTGAAAACATTGCCTCGCACAAGCCTGTCTGACATTCTCTTTGCCACCGTCTGTTGTTCTGTGACTTCCCGAGCGCGACCTGTCGGCTCATAATCTCTCGTCGTCGTCTTCGGGGGTTTCTTTTTTTTTCTTCTTCTCCCTTTCGAATTTTGGCGCCTTCTTTTCGAACGAACCGTGTAGTGCGCTTGTTTGTGTACGTGTGCCAGGAATGAAAAGGATCGTTCAGTCTGCACAGGCGATCATTGGATTCAGATGGAAGTTGAAGCAATTGTAGGAGCTGTTTACCATCATTTGGGGCCGATCGCTATCGCCTGCTATTGTTTTAATCCGACAGCGGAAAGTGTGGTTGACTTGCGGCCACTGGCCGCGATCGTCTCGCCTCTGTTTTCGTATTCATTTTCGTGACGGTTTTGTTCCATTTCTTTTCAAGAGTCCAGTGCTTCTAGCCTTTGCTCCAAACACATTGCTTGGCAACGGATCTCATTAGTGCATAGCGACTACAACGACTAGCCAAATACCTCGACAACAACAGCCCCGTAGCTTCCAACAAAAATATTGCGAAGAAAACGAAAAACAAGAAAACTGAAAGAAGAAGTAAAAATAAAAAAAACGAGGGGAAACTGCGACGAATGAGCCACAGAATCCACTTTCTAGTCTACAGGGACCAAGCGCTTGGAATGAGCTGACTGAAATTGTAGGTCTTGCACTGAGCTCTGCTGCAACAGATTGCAGGCAACACACATTCTACGGGTTCAATAGGCGTGTCTGGTCATATTGGTGACCTGATCTACTCGAACTTCGATGAAGGACGTATTAAGATGGTGAAGATGGAACAAGTAGGTAGATGTGGTAGCAATGGAAGCGACGGAGGAAGCGCGACCGGCAACAAAACAAATCATATCCGAGTGGGTTTCTACGACATCGAACGAACTATTGGACGAGGAAATTTCGCTGTTGTCAAACTGGCTAAGCATCGCATCACCAAAACAGAGGTAAGTCAAAGTGGACTCAGTTAGTAATCGATCGACGTGTTTTCCTAAGTCCTCACCCACTTTCCATGCGTTAGCAATGTTGTCCTACACTTTGGATAATATTTACGAATCAGAGACTGAAATGTTTTAAAGAAATGAAGTTAAAGCTGTTGTCATTTTCCCTGGAACTGGATACGTAGTTTATAGGACAAGTGCAATCTGCAAAAACACTATAGTATCTATCAACATCTTCAGAAACCAACCTAGTGGATGTAACAAATCGTTCTTGATGTATCGATGCGCAAGTCTCGTATAGATTTCAACCATGAGTTTCTGTAGGACTGTTTTACTTCCAAGTGGGTTGCTGAGGTGCACCATGGATATGACATTTGTTATTTTTACCTACACGGCTACATCTCTTGCGACATTTATTTTTATCTTTTTCCAAACTTTTTATTTCTGTTTTCCTTCTATTGGCTTTCCAGAATGTCCTTATGTCAATTTCCCCTAAATCACTTTTAATCAATTTTGTTCAGACTGGGAACCATTTAAATTTACTCTAGCTCGTAGTATTGCTTTGGTTGGCACCAATCACAAAATCTCACGAGGCGTGCAATCGAATGCATGTAGTACAACTATCGAGATTGATCTTTTTTTCTCAGGTTGGTTCAGGGAGACTGGGCAAGTTCAACACTATTACGACTCCTTTCAATAAGTTTCTCTCCATCTTAAGGTCGCACGTTCTTTGCGAACTGTCTTTCTTCGCTTGCATTTCCTTTGTTCCCTTTTTCTGTTTTTTAGTTTTGTTTAGTATAACGCGAACATGTCAGCTGAATGTTTCAAAATCGATAAAGTGACGAATGGCGGCTAGTTCGATCAGTTCGACCAGTTCCTGATAATAACCATAGAAAACTGAGATAATCTTTTTTTTTTATTTTTTTATTGGTAGCTATTGGACATTCTCCGAAGAGTTCGAATCAAATAGTATAGCGAATCTACAGTATTTCCTAAAAATTTCACCATCTCGATCAATTTGCTTGGGATGCCAATAAATCGATAAGAAGTTGAGCGGTAAAAGTCTCCTCGTATTGAAACCGAGAGCAGTTTTGAAAGGTCATCTCACAATTCTGATCAACCAAGTTCTAATGTAACCAGCATTATGCTGACGTCAAAAGAACAATGGTGGTAAACTATAACAAACTTCACACGGTACACGGACCCAAAAAAGTGTAATGACCTTTTCCTAAAATTCAATAGTTCATTGTAACTGTTTTCAAAGAAACACGAAAGAAAAAAATACCTACCGGAAGAAAAACTTGCCGTTGCCAAAATAGTCTAAAAAAAATCTTGAACGTTATTCTGCCAGGAATCAAAATAAAATATATAAATATAAAAAAGAAGCCAGCAAGTTTTTATTGTCTGGTGTGTATGACGAGGCACGGCGCCGCTTTTATGGGCTCGCTCACACAGAACGCGACTGTGACGCTATTGGCACTTTTTAGTGAAAACATCCGAGAGACATCATGATTGCGAACAGCTTGTTTTATACCCATTTGATTGCATGTTTAAATGTTTATAGGTGGCGATCAAGATTGTGGACAAGAGCCAATTGGACGAAAGCAACCTGCGTAAACTCTACCGTGAAGTCCAAATATTGAAAATGCTCCGACACGACAACATCATCCGCCTTTACCAGGTAATTTTTCCGCTCGCGGAGAACATAAAAATCCAATTGCCGCGTTCTTATCCTCACTCCATTGATAGTATAGAAAATCCAATAAAACATGACAACGGACACGCGTGATGAACCTTATTATTGATGTATTTTCTTTTTGGTTTAACATAGGTGATGGAGACGAATGATATGCTTTACCTGGTTTCCGAATACGCCAGACAGGGGGAAATATTCGGTAAGTCTTAAAAAATAATGCATTTAGGCTTCTATACTATGCGTGCGTGTTTATTTTCCCCGTGTGATTTTCTTCGTTATGTAACGTCCCGTCCCTAATGAAATGAGAAGATCGTGTCCGGGTCCGTCACGTCCGTCGTTTATTATCCACTAAAAACGATACTTTTTCAAGTTAGACCAATACCGATAGTTATAGTAGTTGATCTGCTTTTAATGATTAATGAATGTAATGCCACCGTCCGATAGATGTGGATGACGTTTGCGAAAAACCATTCTCCGACAGACTAAAGTTTGATTAATAACATTTCTGGGAAACTGATTTATTGCCGCGTTCGGGTGAACTGACGGGACTTCGATTGTCCCCTTTTGTGCGATTCTTTATTTGCCCATTATTATGGAGATTTCTGTTGTGTGAAAAAAAAAAAACAAGCAAAGAAAAAGGTCAAGGCACTCACGTCAGTGGTAGCCGAATGACGTCAAACGTTCCTCATGATTGTCCCGAATTTTCTGTTTGGAACTGATTGTTAAAAGGGACACGGCGCCCCAAAGTGGATAACCCAGTACCGTGATAACCCACTTATTGATCTGTTGACTTGACGAATTTGGACATTTTTCTTTTCCTGTGCTCTTTCCCCCTTTTTGAGGTTGTCACTTAAATAAGTACAGCAGTGACGTCGTTTAAATATGAGACCCGCGAGTTAAACTGACCTGACGAACACAGCATCGATTGAAACAACAACAGTTGAGTCCCCTCGTCCCATATACGTACCGGACAAATCTCCCATGTTTTTTCCTCGTCCTGCACGGGGAAGAGATTATTCTAATTGGACAGCGTCGCAGGATTTCTGACGTTGTGATACGCATCGCTACTTGGAGCAAGGAATGGATGAGGAATCCTTTGAAAGCGGAACTTTTGAATGACGTCAAACGAACACGTCAAACTTTGTTGGAGACGGTTTTAGAGCTCCCTGGCGTGTGTTGTGTCCCCAGTGCCTGATTCTTCTTGACCTCCTCGAATCTGAATCCATCCGTCGACTCAGTCGTAATCTCATATTGACATATTGTGCAACGAGGAAACGGAATTTGAGCCAGATTGCTGGATGCACGGCGGCGGTGCGGAGAGGCCGCGGTATAGAAAATCCAGTAAAGAGAGAAAGTCTGGATCCACCATGATGGATTTGAAGAGTGATTCAAAGCGGCCTTTGAACTATAAGACTGAATCTTTCATGAATTGATTTCGATCGACCTGAGGGAGAGACTT
Source organism: Daphnia pulex (assembly GCF_021134715.1). Classification (NCBI taxonomy): domain Eukaryota; kingdom Metazoa; phylum Arthropoda; class Branchiopoda; order Diplostraca; family Daphniidae; genus Daphnia; species Daphnia pulex. The sequence goes on along the minus strand of NC_060018.1, from coordinate 4,485,131 downwards.
GAATCGCCGGGGCGGGAGTTGTAAATCACGATGCGAAACTTTTTTTGCTTGACGCTCCAATCTCCAGCTCGCTAGGATCTGGTGAGTGTGTATTCGGTGACATCGATCCGAACGTATTCTCCTGTCGTGAGTTGGATGCCTCCTACATGGAGTCCTTCCCACTCCACTGTGCCAGACATCCATAAATAAACGAGCCCTCGTTCCCTCGATTCGAAAACAAACATAACCATCCGGCGCAACGAGTGCGCCGCAGATGCGGACTGAATCGAATAAGAATCTACGCCAAAGACATGCCATATTATTATGCAGGAGATTCGTCACAATAGAGAATAATGGCTGTTGTTGACACAACTCTTTGAAATGTCAAAGCCTCATAAGAAATAGCAAATCTAATCAGCCGCACCGTCAAACTGTTCAATGGAAAGTGGAGCCAAACAGCGGCAGCAGATGAAAATGGCAAAAGTGATCATGACAGCCCTTTTTTCCAGGGTTTAGACATTGTTTTCTATTTGTTGTTTTTCTTATTTGCCATTTGCATTTACTTCTGAATGGTAGCCAGCACCTTTCCCTCTCAGTCTACAGTATTCCATTTGGCGTTTTTTAAAAGAAAGTGTTTCCTCCAATTCCCGTCTGTCCGCTTTAGCTTCTTATACTCTTAGCTGCCTGCGTTCCTCTCGTAATGAAACGGGGGGAAAAATTTTAGAAATAGACTCGCACACAAAAAGAGGCGAAATGAAAATACCAAACAGAGCCTTAGTGTAAAGGGATGTGTGTAGAGTGGGTTTCTTGGACGTTGTTCACGTTGAAGAGAGACTGCTGGGACGTGAGCACGTGACGTTTGACGTCATTAGCAGAGTAACGAGGCCCCCTTCGCTTCGATCATGAGCTGAGAATAGAGCTAGATAGATTTGACTTTTTCTCTCTCTATTTCTTATCTCATGGCATTTAACATTTTGGGCTTATTCGACACTTCCCCCGACCACTTATTCTAGTTGCGATTCTTTTTATTCCTTTTTTTTTTTTCACTTTTTAAAACCAATGGAAACGGGGTTTGCCATCCGTGACCGCCACCACACTCGAGTGCTGGATTTGATAAGGGTAAAGTCGTTGCATACCATAATACTAGTTGGGTCTGAACTTAGGCTGCAGAGCTGTAGGCGGGAGATAAAGGTCAGCCCCCCTTCAAGTTGTTTTACGTCATTGTACCAGAGTATGACGACGTCGCCGTCGGAAAACCCACCCTTACGAATAAGGCCACGAAAAGGTCAAAGACTAACTATATCACGTTATGACCAGCCAGTCTTTTGTGGGGTGTTTGTTAGAGCGCTACCGACATGTCTAGCCCAGACTAACTGTATACGGGCTTCAACCAACGTCATCCGCCCTCCTATTCGAGTGTATGTCTATTGACCAAAGATTTTATGCGTGGGCGATGCCGGATTCTCCTCCCGGACGGATGGATCTTTTCTCTTTTGATGATTCCCCCTTCGTACGTCAATGCAGCTGTTGTCATATTCTGAGGGACGTCATCATCGATGGCGCTTTGTTGAACTTTTGGCTTGACTGGATTCTATTTTTGGTGTGATTTCGTGCAATAGAATATATTGCGCGGCAAGGGCGAATGTCGGAAACCGTGGCGCGACGCAAATTCTGGCAGATCATTTCGGCTGTTGAATATTGCCACCAGCGGCGCATCGTACACAGAGATTTAAAAGTATGTCATTCGCTACTTTACTTTTGTTTGTTTTTTCCAATTGTTTAGAGTGGGGAAGATTTCTTCTATCTCTCTTTTTGTATTTATTTATTTTTTAAAGGCCGAGAACTTGTTGCTAGACGCACAGGGTAATGTCAAGATCGCCGACTTTGGGTTCAGCAATTTTTGGTCTTCAGAACATCATTTGGACACTTGGTGCGGATCGCCTCCCTACGCTGCTCCCGAAGTCTTCCTCGGTCAGAAATACACCGGTCCCGAAGTTGACATCTGGGTATGTAGTTCACTCAATTGAGCTTTTATGACATTTGTCATCCACATCGATCGCCGCCTTCTTATCCTTTTAAGTTTTTCCACTCCGAGCTTACAACTTATAATTGATTTTTGTTTGTTTTGTTGTCTTTGCCGGATTATTCAGAGCTTGGGCGTGGTGCTTTATGTTCTAGTCTGTGGAGCCTTGCCGTTCGACGGCGCCACTTTACAAGCGCTCCGCGATCGGGTCCTGTCTGGTCGATTCCGCATTCCCTATTTCCTCTCAGCAGGTGAGCCATCCATTATTGTCCCCTCGATGAATTTCATGAATGATTCAATAATGACTCAATTATTCAATGTATAGATTGTGAGTCGCTTATCCGGAAAATGCTGGTTGTCGATCCTGTCAAGCGCTGTGGTCTCCAGCAAGTCAAAAGGCATCGCTGGATGCTAATAGAAGCTCCAGCCATTCAGGAGGAGTCGGTGATCATGGAAGGTGCGACCGGAAATGAACCGGACGAAGCCGTCAACGAACAAATCTTGCGATTAATGCAATCCCTTGGCGTCGATCCGGTGAAAACGAAAGAGTCGGTACTTCACCAACGATACGATCACCACGCCGCCATCTATTATCTGCTGCTGGAACGGCGGATTCACTTGTCGGCGACGGGAGAGCTACCACAGTCATCCCAATCCAAACAAAGAAGATCAATCGTTGAGACGACAGCTACGGCGCCGGACCAGCCTGTTCTACCCGTTGCTGGTGCCAGCCGGCGCCCGCCCTTGTGGACGCACAGTCCACCTCTTCGGGATTCGGCGTGTGGCGACAGCGTCGATTCGGAACGAGGATCCGTAGGGGGATCACTGCTTTCACCATTGATGGAATCAACTCCACCCATCTCAGTCAAGACAGTCAAAAGCAACACCTATTCCGTTGATGAAGGAGTCGAGGATTGGTCTGAATCGGGCCAATCTCCCATGGGTAGCGCAGGTTCTACTTTTGAAACTCTAATCGGGGATGGATTGGCGGTTGAATCTCATCAACAGCCCAACGAACAGCAGCAGCAGCAAAGGCTTCAAGGTCTAGAGCTCCCTGCTTTATTTCATGAAGGGCGGCGAGCATCGGACGGACTAATGTGTCAACAAGCGGGAGCCGTGCAAATGCCTGCCAGCCCACGGCGAACAACTGCGCCGGAAGGGTCGTCTAGCGGAGGTGGTGTAATCATGCTCTCAGAGACTCACCGGGAGCATAAGGCTCTTTGTCTGCAGTTCAGTCGAGACGAAGGATCAAAACTGATTCATAAGCAGCAGCAACAGCAGACACAGCAACGGGCTAGACCAGTATTGCGCCAAGTCTCCTACAAATTAGCCCAGCAACAGCCAGTGCAACTGGGCACACCCGTTTCGGCTCAATGTCATCCTATAGCCGAAGCCGAAGGTAGTTTGGAAGTCTCTCCCGATCATGATCCGGATGATCCTAAAATGACGGCTATGATGATGAAAACCACCTCCGAGTTGGATGAATGGTGCCGATTGCCGTCATCCCTTGCGGCCTGCGATCTAAGCCCCACGCCACCGTAAATAATAAATATATTCATAGCAAAAGGGAAACAGAAAATCCAGGAAGGATTTTGTGTACACTGTACCTCTCCCCGAATCATAAATTTAATTAACTAGGCGAACAATCACATCATTATGCAACCAGAGTTGTGTAAAGGGAAAAAAAAAGAACTATCCTTTGTTATTCCAGCATCTCAAGTGTGAATCATCTTCCCTTACCCAATTCATAGTTATATCATTTGTCTGGTAGATACGATTCGTCCAAGATATGGAAACAATGAAAGACACTCATAATGGCGAGATGATAATGTGGTGTCGATGCACCTTTTTACCAAGAATTGCAATGCTGTTATACTGACGATACATGAACTAAGTCACAACCTAGTCAAGCAATAACCTTCGACAAGTCCTTTCCTATATCAAATGTGTTAGCGACGAACCCTCTCCCATAATATCACATATATTATATAACATGAATGTTGTCAACACCCTCTATCAAAAAGATATGGTTGGATATCTATGTTGCTCTATGTATTCAAACTGATCCACAAGTGAAAAATTAATGAGAAATAAAGACATTTATTCATACAATGTCACTTCTAATTGATGAAACTTTTTCTTTTGCTTCTTCAGGTGTGAGTCTCTCTGCAGCACTGGGTTCTAAAGACTGGTTGTCTGGTCCCAGCTTTCCCGCTTTAAAGTCTTCAGTTATTTTCTTCACATAAACTGCACCAAACAATTCTTCTGGAGTTAGAGGTGGTTGCACAATGTCACTCGTACGGTATGATACATAGGGCTTCAGCTGAAACAGGAAAATATGTATCAATTTGATAAATCAATTACTTTATGGCAACTATTTCTACCTTGAAGCCAGTCAAGTCAGGAACAATGATTTCGGGAATCAATTCTTTGATTTCCACAAAAGCAGACCCATTTTTGTATCCAATGGGTCTGACTCCATAAGCTGTAAGATATGATAAATTGTAAACCTACTGTGTCTTATTAAATGCTTTAGTTAACGATTTGGGCCTACTGTGAATCGGGACATCTGGATGAGGATTTTTTGCCTGTTTTGCTTTAAAATCCCTCGTTCCGCGTTTGTTGTAGATAGGAAATTTCTTAAAGTTGCGTTTTCCACAAGCGCAAGCTGTAGTTGAAATACCACGAACAAACTGCTTTCCGAATGCTGTAAGCATGTTTAACTCCATAATAATTTCACGTTTTTACGGGATTCGGTGTTTCAGTAAAGCCGCAAACAAAACAAAGCTCGTCTGCTAAGACAGAAATTCCCGATCTTATTTTAAGTTTAAAAATTCTTTTAACTTAAACTTAGTAAAACATAAAAAAATTTTAAGGAAGAAATAAAATTTAATATATAGTTACACGGTGAAATAAATAACAATCAAAATACTTATTTCATTTTCATCTAAGCAGGTTTCTAGTTTTTCGCTTGACTCGTTTGGGGCGGTTAAGTCGGAGAAAAATAGATAGGACAGGAATGGTCATGTCAAGATTTTACGCCACCTAACGATGAAAGGCGACATTTTACGATGAAATGCCAAAAGATGAAAGATCCTGTTTGTGACCGTAAATAAAGATTTTTCATATGTGAAAAATTTGAATTCGGTCTTTTTTTTAAATATTAAAATGTGTACCATTGGTCCACAACCCCTCAAAATAGTTTATAATCGACGACAGAAATAGATGATTCTATCCGTTAGGTGGCGTTGAAAAATTGTAGTGTCAAATTTCTTATTCAGAGCGGCTCTCTTTTTTCTCTAAAGTCATGTGACTGCTCACTCAGCTGACTCTGACACCCGTGATCCCGTGAAAGAGGCTTCAAAGTACGATTCATTCGTATAGCATCGTCTTGTCATCAGCTTCCTCGTTTTAAAGCTCACTTGAAATAAATCTTCTGCAAAATGGTAGGAAAATGTTTTATTTGTACGTTTGAAGGATCAACATTGAATGTAAATCTAAACGTTTACTATTATGTAGGCAGGTGCTATGGATAGAGCGTCGAAGTTGCCCAAACTTGAAGATGAAGAAAAGGAATCAAATTATGGATACGTTTATGCTGTTTCCGGCCCTGGTATGATCATTTTCATCTATGAATGTCTTTATTGCTTGCTAAGATGTCTCTAAAATACTGACAATCAGTAGTAGCAATTTGCCTTGCTGTAACAGAAGAGTTTCATAGTTATCTTGACATATTTTGTTTTCTCCAATTTTAACCAATTAGATGGATTTCTTGTTGATGAGTGTTACAAACCGAGATGTTATTATCTTATTTCTGGGGATTTCAGCGATCTAAATGTTCTTTAAACAATTTGGGGTTATTTCAGTCGTTACTGCCCAGAAGATGTCTGGATCAGCTATGTACGAGTTGGTGCGAGTTGGCTATTCTGAGCTTGTAGGAGAAATTATTCGTCTTGAAGGAGACATGGCTACCATCCAGGTCAGTTGTATCTTGTATCAAACTATATGTTCATGTACAATTATTAAACTCAAATGTTTTGGTCAATAGGTTTATGAAGAAACCTCTGGTGTCACAGTAGGAGACCCCGTACTAAGAACGGGTAAGCCCTTGTCTGTGGAACTCGGTCCTGGTATCATGGAATCTATCTTTGACGGCATCCAACGTCCCCTGAAAGACATCAACGAACTTACCCAAAGTATCTACATTCCCCGCGGTGTTAACACTCCTGCTTTGAGTGTCACTGCAGAATGGGATTTCAAGCCCGCCAACATTAGGGTAACTAAACGCAATCATATTACTGTTACTTTAGAAAAAATAAATATATTTACTCTGATAGATTGGAAGTCACGTGACTGGAGGCGATATCTACGGAACGGTTTTCGAAAATAGGATGGTTAAACATAAAATGATGCTCCCTCCTCGTGCTAGGGGTACTGTCACCTGGGTCGCTTCTCCTGGACACTACCGCGTCACTGATAAAATTTTGCAGATTGAATTTGATGGCGAAAAAACCGACTATACCATGTTGCAGGTAAGATCTGATTTTGATGTGCAGTCTTTAAACGAATTACTACAGATATTTTGTTCTTTAAATAGGTATGGCCTGTCCGTCAGCCGCGTCCAGTTGTTGAAAAGCTTCCGGCCAATTATCCTCTTTTGACTGGACAGCGTGTGTTGGATGCCCTTTTCCCGTAAATAATTGTTGTATTACTTTTTTTAAATTATTATTATTAATCCTAAGCAATTTTTGTCGTTGCGCAGTTGCGTTCAAGGCGGAACAACTGCAATTCCGGGCGCTTTCGGTTGTGGCAAAACTGTCATTTCGCAGTCATTGTCCAAGTACTCTAACTCAGACGTCATTATCTACGTCGGTTGCGGTGAGCGTGGTAACGAAATGTCTGAGGTGTTGCGAGACTTCCCTGAGCTGACCTGTGAGGTTGATGGCATTACTGAATCCATCATGAAGCGTACTTCCCTAGTAGCCAACACCTCAAATATGCCTGTCGCTGCTCGTGAAGCTTCCATCTACACTGGTAACATAATCTTTAACAACTACTTCTCATTATTCGTTATTTTTTAATGTTCTCTTTTGGAATTGTTATCCGTTAGGTATCACCTTGTCTGAATATTTCCGTGACATGGGTTACAACGTCTCCATGATGGCTGATTCTACATCTCGTTGGGCCGAGGCTCTTCGTGAGATTTCTGGTCGTCTCGCTGAGATGCCTGCTGACAGGTTTGTTTTGTTACTCATCATGTTGACATGACGTTGTGATCTGCAATGTATTTGTTGGTGTGATTTAACAGTGGTTATCCTGCATACTTGGGAGCTCGTTTGGCTTCCTTCTACGAGCGTGCTGGTCGTGTCAAATGCCAAGGTAGTCCTGAACGTGAGGGCTCTGTCTCCATTGTCGGTGCCGTGTCCCCTCCTGGTGGTGACTTTTCCGATCCCGTCACCTCCGCAACACTGGGTATCGTACAGGTGTTTTGGGGTCTTGACAAGAAATTGGCCCAGCGTAAACACTTTCCTTCCGTCAACTGGCTTATCTCATACAGGTAAATCTTTTGCTATAGAATGAATAGAATTCTTTTTTTTTAAATCATTGATATGAATCGTTTGCAGTAAGTACATGCGTGCTCTGGATGACCACTACGAACGTCATTTCCCCGAGTTTGTACCTCTTCGTACTAAGGTCAAGGAGATTCTGCAAGAAGAAGAAGATCTTTCCGAAATCGTGCAACTTGTCGGCAAAGCTTCTCTTGCCGAAACCGATAAGATCACTCTTGAAGTTGCGAAATTGCTAAAGGATGATTTCCTTCAGCAAAACGGGTACGGAAACTGTTTATTCGCTGATTAACTTCTTAGCACTATTTTAACCTGCAACTCTCTTTACAGATACTCTGCTTACGATCGTTTCTGTCCTTTCTACAAAACCGTGGGCATGCTCCGAAACATGGTGGGTTTCTACGACATGGCTAGACATGCTGTCGAGTCAACTGCCCAATCAGATAACAAGATCACATGGGGAACGATTCGCGAGTCCATGGGCAATATCCTATATCAACTTTCTTCAATGAAATTCAAGGTGGGTTCTATTTTCTCGAGTTCGGCAAAAATATTTTAAATGCTGTTTTCTAATCTTGAAATAGGATCCGGTCAAGGACGGAGAAGCCAAAATCAAGCAAGACTACGACGAACTGCACGAGCAAATGCAACAGGCCTTTAGGAATTTGGAAGACTAAATTAGCACCCTACAAGTTAGAGTTTTTTTTTTTTCCCATCAGCAGATTAAACAAATAACATCCGTAGCTCATTCTACGTTTCTTAAAAAGTTGTTTCGCAGCCAAGGCAGGTCTCTGTCATTAGTTGATTCTTTTTTATTTTATCTACTTGTTTTCCTGTGTGTGCGTGTATATGATTTATTTGAATTTTTTTCCTGGGTCCTGGAACACAATAATTCCATTTTGTCATATGAAAGAGCCATCACCCAAATCCCGAACATTGTCGTTGCAAAGCATAACAAATCTAGGAGATTAATGCATGGAACATTCCTGATGGACAATTTGCGTCTTTTTTTTGGATCAACGTGTTAGAGAAAGTAATTTCTCTCTATTCGTATTTCTATGGGTGTTCAATAAATCTGCGAAATTAGATAGCCTGGGACTTCCATAGCACAAAAGTATTAATACGTTACAATTAAATTTTATGATGTGAAAAGATGAATTGTAAAGCAAGTCTTAATAGCAGGAACTAGTTATAACTAAACTGTTCTGAACTACTAAAACTAACTTTACTTTACTTTTTTTTTTTTTTTTGTGTTTTATGTTTGATTTTTAATTAATTACCATAAGGTTCCCGTGTTTTTTAAAAAGAGATTTGTGTGCGCATTACCGAGAAATATTGTCATTCAACTGAAGTTGGACATATTTTTCTAATATCGCGCCACACAATTGGCTGTTGCTCATGAGACTTAGCAAACTCACTAAGCAACTGTGAGCACGGCAAACTCTATTAGCTCTGTAATCAGACAATCTAATTCCGCAATCTGCCCCAACTTTGCTAGTAAGGGGCCGTCTATATTTGTGGTTAAATTTTTTGCGAATAAGGACAGTTTCTAGCGTAGACTAGAGTTTGTAGTATGGATAGCCCCAATTTTGCTACGCATGTATCTTTTTGAGGCAAATGTGAGTCCCCTTTCGTGCTAAAATGGGGCCATTAGTTAATTAGCAATAAGCGCCTTCGCTTACTGCTGGTTTCATACTTGCTTAACGTATTGCAAAAGGCACCAGAATTTCTTTAAAATTTGGATTATCAGCTGAAAAATAAGGAATTACTGCAGAAAGAGGAATAAGTTGAACCTTTTTATGCTTAAAAATGAAAAACAAAAACAAAAAACGGTTACCTTCGAAATTGAAATTTTAAATCCGGAAATGTTTAGCAACAACTGTAAGGTCACTTTAGCCTTACGATAACAAAAATCAATTACATGCACTTTGCGCATCACGTTGTGAAACGTTGACTTTGCAGTGTGTGCAGCATACTAATCTATCGTGTTGAACTGGTATTTTTTTTTTTTTTAAGAAATGGGATCTAAACGGATAGTTCTACAAATACATGCGCATAGCTCCGTTACGTTTGCCTGGAACAAAGTGAAAACTCCTAAAGTTACAGGCGCTGAGACAAAAAAATACTCTGGAACTTAACGATCGAATGTCAATGTAGTGATGTACAGTAAAGTAAATGAATCTTTCAAGTGAACAGAAAGTTGAAGAATTTGAAAACAGATAAAAATCTTATCTTCACTTCTATTTGGCCAGAGATGAGTAATAATTAGATTTTTAAAAGTTGTTGTATTGGTTGACCATCGGTCATTGTTATTTTAGCATTTCAGGCAGAACAAAGCAGATCAGAATCAGAACCCTTGAAAATGTGCAATGCCTGCGCTGCGATGTGCACATGCTGTGGTTAGAATTTTTCCGAATTTACTTTTTTTAAGTAGACCCATTATTTTCTAATTGTATCTTTACACGAATTCGAATTTTTTATTCTACTCGATTAATTATGTTTCAGGAAAATTGACGAAATGGATTGTCATTGGTTTAATTATTTTCGTTGTGGTCTCGATCGTAACGTCTTGCATTGTTTTATTGGGTCCTGATGACGAAACTAGTCCGACTTCGCCAAGTCCTGCTGTTGCCATGGGTAATTTTTTTTTTAGAAATAATTTTTTTTTTATTATTTCAATTACGCTAATTCAAGTGTAATGCTTTAATTCACCTTCAATAGACTTACTACAGAATTCAATAATTTTCAAAGCAATTGGAACCAGTGCTAAGCCTATGTCGACCTGAATGTTTCTCATCAAACCAAGCTTTCAGATTTCAGCTTATGATGGTTATCTTGAATTTTAAAGACGTGTGCTATTTTATAATCCTCATGTGGATTTATGCACTTAATAATGATTGATAAAAAAGAACATCTTTTCTATTTGAAAAATACAAACATAATGCATTTCGAAAAAAAAATGTTACATGTTATACAGAGACTTTTGAAAATCTGTATTGTTTACGTCAACGAGAGTTACGAGACGGGAAACAGAAACGGAATATTATAAAACTCTAGATAAAGAGAGATGACCTAAGAAATGTACTTAAGTGATATAAATGCTACCCACGACAGTCTGTTAAAAGAGTGGATTAAATTACTGGATTTTGACGAATCAAACATTATAGTCAAATCAGTATGTAGCGCTAGGATATAGAACACGATACGCTTATCTTACTTTACGTTTCGAAATACTTTCCGGTTTGTCCCGCTGGTGTTCAACAACGGAGGTAATTTCCCGTCCGTAATTTTCTGCCATAGATTTTCTGACGAAAGAAAGCTAAAATGAAATTCTCTTTCAGACCTATGCATTTGAGACGCAAGCATTCGATTACATTTGTATACATGTACACATAACCTCAAATGACTTCAATTCCCAATGAACTACCGACAAAAGCTGAAAGGAAAAGAGAGAATTATTTCTTCATGCAATCTTATCGGTATCGTGCAATGTTGACCAGCCATAGATAAAAGTTCGTGCGTCAAAACGACTACTAAAAAAATATACATATATCCCTTCATATTCAATGCCATTTAGCCACCAAAATCGATATTGATTTAGTGTTCTAGGTGAAGTAGAATCTGGAGGAACGCATCGATAAGTCATAAATTCACAATGTGCCTAGCTTGCTGTGCGGCGTGCATGTGTTGCGGTGATTATTAATATCTATTTGAGTTTAATTTTTGTTACATTTTTAACGATCATTTTCTTTTATAGGAAAATTGACAAAATGGATTGTCATTGGCATAATTATTTTCTTTGTCGTTACCGCTGTTGTCGTCCCTTGTGTTCTTTTGTTGGGTCCAGATGACCCCGAGATTTCGTCGACGACCGTAAATCCGGTTGAAATCACTGAAAAAGCAGGTAAAGTTATAAAAATAGTTATTTTTTCTTATTTTTTTAATTTTTTAATCCAAGTGTAAGAATACGAAGAGAGTCTAATTATGTTTCTATGTTTTCAGAATTTTTCATAAAAGATTCCATCATATTTAAAGCTATTGAAAACAATATAAAATCCGCGTCACGGTAGATCTTCTAATATCAAGTTGACAATTGACAACGTGTTTTTCCCCGGCGGCTTATTCATTCGTTCTATTGACAAAACAAATATACGTATTGTGACAATTTATTATAGTTTTTTATTTGCGAGAAATACGAATCAGTAAATAATGCATTGATTTAATTGTGTTTGGAAAAAATACAGTAAAAAATACGTTAAAACTGTGATTGTGTTGACTGTTCCCGAAATGATCTCAAATTTGGCAATTGTTTTAATTAAAAAAGAATTCAATATTAATTATAAGGTAGGTTTGCAATTGGCATAAATGGTTAAAGTAGCAGGGGTAAAAAATCTCTCTTCATTTTCAATTACGGCGTTAAAAAAGCTCTAAATTTAATAATGTGATTGTTGCGTAATTTGTATCAGTGTGCGGAGTTCGAGATACTATGAAAGCGGAACCTTATTTATTTATTTAGTTTCTGCGGAACGATTCCGTAGAAATGTTTTATTTTAAGCTGCGTTGCCGCCTGCCGGATGCCGCCCACAGTCAGACAGTGTGTGTGTTTGAGCCTTTGAGGTTTGACAGCTAAAAGTTTGACACACGGCATAACTAAAGTTGCATTAGATTACTGCAATTGCTAAATAGTAAATACCAATAATAATATTTGGGTTTTGACTTCTCCCGGATATGGTTGTTTGATTTTCATCATCAAGCCTATAAAATTGATATTATTGGAATGTCTAGTCCACGTTCATCAACTTCGTCGAATCCACCAGAGAACGGAGCTTCTCTTATTCCCAATGAACGTGTGCCTTCTCGATCAAATACTAACCCTGCTTTACAAGAGCGACAGCAAATACCCAGAGAACTAAGCCGAAATCCAGTTGATCAAGATGAGCTTGAAGATGAAGAAGAGTTAAAATATGGAGCAGCCCATGTAATTAAACTCTTTGTCCCTGTTTCGCTATGCATGATGGTTGTGGTGGCCACAATAAGCTCAGTCACATACTACACGCAAAAAGGAATTTATTTGTGAGTATTGTGTTTCTCAAGTTTGTAAATGTATGTGTTAATTTTTCATTGGCATTTTTGTAGAGTTTATACACCATTCCATGAAGATAGTCCTGACACTGGAACCAAAGTGTGGAATGCTGTTGCTAATGCAGCCATTCTTTTGGGTGTCATTGTAGTGATGACAGTTTTTTTAATTATGTTGTATAAATATCGCTGCTATAAAATTATTCATGGATGGTTGATAATGTCCTCGCTGATGCTGCTGTTCATATTTGCATACCTTTACCTAGGGTAAGTGAAATTTTTAAACATAAATTTTGTATACTCAACATTTTGTTTTTTTTCAGTGAGGTTTTGAGAACATACAATATTCCATTAGACTATATTTCACTACTCTTCATCATGTGGAATTTCGGAGTTGTTGGAATGATTGCAATTCATTGGAAAGCCCCTCTTCAATTACAACAAGCCTACTTGATCTTTGTTGCTGCGCTCATGGCATTAGTTTTTATCAAATATCTCCCTGAATGGACTACATGGGTTGTTCTGGGTGTGATTTCCATTTGGGGTAAATCTTGGCATTTTCCCTTGAATTTCAAAGATACTGTTGATTCCATGTTTTATATGTTATTGTTTTCAGACTTGGTAGCAGTTCTCTCCCCTCGTGGACCTTTACGGATTTTGGTGGAGACGGCACAGTCTAGGAATGAGCCACTTTTCCCTGCTCTTATTTATTCTTGTATGAAGTTTTATATAGATATTCTTATAGAATGGATGAATTTCAATTCATTTTTCTATTTAACTTATTTAGCTACGGTCGCATACATGGCTGTAATGGCCACAGACCAGTCATCAACAAGCAATTCCACTAGCAATAATGAAACTGCTGCCAATGGACCAAGGAGCCCTACAGACGGTGGCTTCACACCCGCCTGGAGTCAGGAGGCCGAGCAGAGAACTGAAGCAAGAAGACACAGAGTTCAAGCCGCGGCCGCAGAGGCTCCTAGAGCTGCACCTCAACCCCAACCAGTTACAGAAGAAATTGATGATGATGAGGAAGAAAGTAAGTTTTAAATTCTGTTTAAAATGTGGATTTCAACTCAAAGTGTGATTTTATTATAGGAGGCATAAAGCTTGGATTAGGTGATTTTATTTTCTACAGCGTCTTGGTTGGAAAGGCCTCTTCATATGGAGATTGGAACACAACAATTGCCTGCTTTGTTGCAATCCTGATTGTAAGAGTTAATGTATAATTTTAACATGATTTATTTTGACCTTCTGAATTTTCCTATTCTAGGGATTGTGTCTGACTTTGCTGCTACTGGCAATCTTCCGTAAAGCCCTTCCTGCTTTGCCTATTTCTATTACATTTGGGCTGGTGTTCTATTTCGCCACAAGTAAACTTGTAGCCCCATTTGCTGATTCACTTACTGCCCAACAGGTTTTTATTTAATCACTTGTATTTAAGCCTAAGTTTTTTTTGTCCAACAAATTGAACTCAATTAATTGTAATGTTTTAACTAACATGAAAAATAAAAAGATCTTGAATAAGTTTTATTGTTGGTATTCATTTACTATTTCCATATTCTTTACAACAGTGAAATTTCCACAAACTAGTTGTTGGAAATGGAACTCTTGTTGGCGGTGTCGACCGTTCAACTTCCAAGATTGAGATAAGAGATGACACCTTTGTTGTTGCTAGTTCGTCCTTATATTTCACACTGCCGTATAATACAGCATTTTGGTATTTCAATAGTTGGTTTAGGGTTGAGTAGGGTAGGGAACAATAGATTGAATGGGAAGAGAGGGTAAAATCGGGGCCCTCTGTTGAGGTCCCTACAAATTACACAGAATTAACAGTAGCAATAATGTCGATCACTGTTGGGATGCAATAAATTCCCAACACACTCCCCAGTAGAGCCCGTTCAATTGGCTCGACATCCTGATCGACTTGATATCCGTTGGATTGGAGATCTGAAAATGCGGTTGAAGATGGATGGCCTGGATTAAGAGGAGCTGTTTCGTTGACTGGCTACGGATTCAGTTAATTGTCCATTCCATTTGATTCCGATTGAGAGTTGGCTGACTCTTTGGAAGTTTGCCACCAGGATCCCATACCGATTGGTGTGTGTTGGAATCTTCTTCAATGTCCTTTAACACAAGAATATTTTTTAGTAGATGTGAAACGATTTTGTTTGGTACCTGGGTTAACGAATAAGAGAACAGCAACTGGTTGATGAGATGTTCTTCTATACTTGGTAACCTTGAGATGCGTTTAGGAGCTGGTTTTACTGGCTCCAAGCGCTTCCGTTTCATTGAGTTTTGTTGATTGGCCAATTCCGGAAGAATTGCTGCTTGACTGCACGGCGATCTGAACTTCGGAATGATTTCTTGGTTGCTTTCTACGTTTGTTGAATTGACAAATGCAGCGGCTTCTTGAGGATTTTCTTTCGAAGCTTCCTGGATTTCTGGCGACGATGATAAATTTCCAGAAGAAGAGAAGTTGGTTTGTTTAAGTTGACTCGGAAAAGAGTTAAGTGTTTCCAGCGATGCAGCTGGCCTTCCCGAGGGGAAAAAAAGAAAGGTAGGAATATCCTTTTCTTTGGAGCCGGCTGGCGGAATCCTAATAATTGAATCTTTAGTTTTTAGACAATTGAATGTGTCAGGAACTTCTGCTTGATAAGTAGGAGTTTCTTGATGACTAAGAGAGTGAGGAGCTTCTGCCGGATTGGCTGGAGCTTTTTGAAGATTGAGAGTACCAGGAGCTTCTGCCGGAGTAGCTGGAGCTTCTAGAATAATGAGAGGACGAGGAGCTTCTGCCGGAGTAGCTGGAGCTTCTTGAATAATGAGTGTGCAAGCAGTTTTTTCGTTGCTAGAGGAGCTCAAGAGATTTTTGGACTCCACTGCATCTACACCATCTAAGTTTGCAAATTTGAGGTTAGTTGCTTTCAGCTCGTCTTCAAACCTTTTTTCGTCTTTGTTTCCACTGGATTTGACCGGAATATCTGAGATTGATAGCCCTTTTTTTGGTCGTTGTTGGAGACTGGCTGTTCCAGGCTCCTTTTCCATCGGGACTTCTTTTGACTGGGCTGATTTGACGTTTTGGTCGCTGTAGCAACTTTTCGCGTTCGATGATGGGATTTTTTCTGCTCCTTCCAGATTTGCTGAGTTTTCTAACTTTGAAACAAAGGAATTATTTTCTTTTATTTCGTTCCTTTCAAACCTTTTTTTGTCGGGATATCCGTCTGGCCCATCCGGAGAATCCGAGAGTGAGTCTCCTTTTTTCGGTGGGTGAGGGAGACTGGCCGTTCCAGTCTCTTTTTCTTCCGTCTGGATATTTTCTTTTGACTGGTATGAAGGGGTGTTTTGAAAACTACAGCTTGTTGTCGTAAGCGACGACACTTCTAGTGGAGTTGGGTTTGGCACTAATACTGCTGCAAATTGAGATGTTGAGAGGGTTTTGAGAATTGACTCTATTACTGGATTTGTTTGAGAAGCTGGCTCCTGAGAAGCTGTTGGTGATAAGTTGACATCTCCTGGAGCGACGGGCACTGAAAAGGCTGTTGAGATGGCTGCGATCACCTGACTGATTATGTCCCGATTGAGTTGTGCTTGGGTTGCTGCCTGGTTTGCTGCCTGGGTTGCTGCCTGATGTTGGAGAATTTGGAGCATTCTTTCTCTGTCCTTCTCCCATTCTTCGTCATCTGCTTCCTTTTCGAGTTTGTCTAACCATTCTCTTCGTTTTTTCTTTAAGATGTGAATTTTGGCGACAATAACATCGTCCATTGTTTGGTACATGGTGTCGATGTCTGCATTGATCTCTTCTTGGTCTTCGCCTTCTTTGTACATTTCAGCCTGGACCCTTTTTGAGAATATCTCATAAGTTTTGTAGAATCCATCTAGCTTTTTTTCTAATTTTTCGACTTCGATAAACGCTTCCAACGTCATTTCTGTTGATTTGTACGTTTCGACGAGGTTAATGATACGGGTGATATGCTTTTTAATTAAAGTTCTTGCGTAATTTGGAGCCATTGTGAGTTGGAGGTGGCTCCTAAGGAGCTGCTGAGAGTACGAAAAGAAGATAATTAGTTTAAATTAATGTTTTGATTAAGTTGATTAGCCTTTTTGTTTGTTGTTCTGCTCGGTCTTCGGAGATTCGTGGTGCCGAATTAAATTCTGCTGTCTTTTCCACTTTCTTTGAATTCCTTTATGTGAAGATATCTGCAAAAACTGAATGATTTTGGAGCTAGGGTAATTTTCTAGCTCCTTACAATCCCACAAACGGCATAATAACAATTTTTAGGAAAGAGAATTTAAAGAGTTTTTGCCGCAAGACGGCGGTTTCTAATTCCCAATTTTGTGCTCAGAGGGCGCTTTGTGCCTTCTCAGAAAAAGAGAAAGATTTCCCTTTAAGCAAACAAAAAATGCAAGAGCGTAAGAGCGCGAGATTTGTTTCGAAATGGCGGAAGGCCTTTGTAAATAGAGAGAGAGAAAAAAAATTCAAGTTTTAATCACCCTAAGGCGCACACGAGGCGAACGCGTTGAAAGGGTAGAGAATTTTCCCGCGTTTTTTCCAGTTTAAAGGGGAAACCGGCCTAGCCCCCCAAAAAAGAGAATATTTTTCTGTCGTATTTAGAGAGATCGTTGTGCCTTCTGAGACAGAGAGAGATTTACCCAAATGATTGAATAACAAACAATGCAAATTAATTCAAAAAATGAGAGAGATTTGTTTTCGGGAAATGGTCTAAGGCCATAGCAAAGAGAGCGATAATTTATTTAAGTCTTTTCACCCTGGGGCTCACACGAGGCGAACTCATTGAAGGGTTAGAGAAGTTCCCGCGTTTTCCCAATCTAAGAGGTAGGGAAGCAAGCCCCCCCAAAAAAAAATTCTTGAAAGGAAAGAGATTCCCGCGTTATCCCATTTTTAAAGAACGGGCAGTGAACCCAATCAGCTGAGATTCGTTTTTACAATGCCGGGAGGCGTATCAAGAGATAGAGAGGGAATTTAACCTAAGGCTCACACGAGGTGAACACGTTAAAGAGGTAGGGAAGTTCCCAAGTTTGCCCAATCTTAGATATTGGAAAGCAATATCCCCCCAAAAAAAAAAAAATTTGTTGAAAGGGAAGAGAGAATAATCAACTTAGGCGATGATAATTTACGTGACAAAAAAAGAAATCCCCCTTCAAAAATGATTTAGGAATCCTATTTTAATTTTAAGAAACTTTGAGGAAATATTTTAGCTTTAATTCAAGAGAGAGAAGAAAAATAATTTACTGTTTAGAGGGATCTATTTGCTTACTAGACCCCTGAGAACAAGTTAAACTCAGAGAGAGAGAAAAAGATTCTAATAAATGACTGACCTGCCATAATTAAACACAATTTTCTTTGATAAATGGCGGCAATGATTAAGCAAAAGGAGATAACGAGAGAAAGATTTGAGTGTGATAGAGCGAAACTAACTTAACACTGGTTGGAGAAAACTCCGGTTCGAAGGACCATGTTGGAAATGGAACTCTTGTTGGCGGTGTCGACCGTTCAACTTCCAAGATTGAGATAAGAGATGACACCTTTGTTGTTGCTAGTTCGTCCTTATATTTCACACTGCCGTATAATACAGCATTTTGGTATTTCAATAGTTGGTTTAGGGTTGAGTAGGGTAGGGAACAATAGATTGAATGGGAAGAGAGGGTAAAATCGGGGCCCTCTGTTGAGGTCCCTACAAATTACACAGAATTAACAGTAGCAATAATGTCGATCACTGTTGGGATGCAATAAATTCCCAACACTAGTGTTCATGAAGCAAAGCAGCTTCCTTGGCCATCTGATCCTCGTACTTCTTGATATTTCCAGGTGAGTTAACTGAAAATAGAAACCAAGATGAATAAAAATGCAAAAAAAAATTACAAAAATTTCAAGAATACTTTTGCCATTCAACCACACAAAGATTGGAAAGGTTGTAAGAACTCCAACAGCGTAGTATTTGTAGATCCAGCTCTTGCTCATATGATGTTTAAACGGGAACATGCCAATTTTGGCCGTTAAAGTGTAAGGATATTTCATCATACGTCCAGACATTTTGTTAGGTTGATGTATCTACAGATATTTATACAAAACAAGACTAATTTCAGTATTTAAAACAGTTTCAATGTAAAACACGGCTACTTACCGATGTGCTGCCGATTGATGGAGAGAGAACACCAATATGGCCGATTTTTAGGCAGTGACGAACTAAACATTATAAATTCTGCCAATAGGTGGCCTCTGGCAGACGACGTTTTTTGTAAATAGTTGAATAATATTTGTGAAAACTCTTTTAATAGAAAATGTCCTGGTTTGGAGGAGGATTGAGTAATTTACAAGGCAAAATTTCCTCTTTCACAGCTCAAGTTCTTAATGAAGTAGCAGAAAGCGTTCAAGGTAGGTGTTATATGTAAAAAATTCACAAACAAACACATGACACGTCATCAGGCGATACGTGGTTTATTTTTGTTTCAACAGCTCATTTCAAAATGTCATTCTGTAAGATTGCGTAATTATATGTGGTGTAAATTCTAAATTCAGTAAAATGAAAACTCAATAACCTTGTTATTTTTAACTATACAGGTGATGATGATCAAGAAAGTCCAGAACATGTAGAGGAAGTTGCTGGTGCTACAGAAGATATTTTACAATTTAAAAAACAGGTAAGAACTGATAATATTATTATAAAATTAATAACTTTAAATAACTTTATTATAAATTATATTATTTACAGAATGAAGACTTGATCGTGATCAATCGTGAACTTGAATCACAGCTCTCAACACTTTCAAGACAATACCGCAACTTACTCAGCTCTTCCAAGGTAAAACCTTACATCAACATCTATTTGGGAAAAACAGCAATTTTTTAATTCTATGCCGTCCTAGAAAATAAGAAACTTTATCCAATTATCTTTAACCACTGATTTCAGTGAGTCGGTTACAGTGTCACATTGAGCTTAATTACTCTGATAAACTGTGTGATATGCCTTATCAGTTTAAGCAGGCTGTAGTGGGCAAGGTGGGGTTGTTTGCTCAAGCCATTGATATAGCGCGACGCACATACTCACTCGTAGAAGGGAGCGTATTTTAATATTTTTTAATAAGGGGGGGGGGGGGCCTTGTGCTCTCCGTTTTGTTATCTTGGAACGATAAGCTAGGCCAACAGTTGGTCATATACTCCGATTGCTTACTTGGTCTTTCATACGTGATGCTGTTGACCTTTCTGTGACAGCAAGGGGAGAAGTCAGAAGTGGGCGAGGGGAATAAGTAGGGAAGAGAAAGTGGGGTGCACACTGCACAGGATTATTCTACCTGGTCTCCGCGCTGCCACAAGCCGCTGCTTCATTAATTCTCCTCGTTATCTGTCGCTCGTTACTGCTTCCTTTGGTCTCTTCACGACTATACGTATCGCATACGGATGGCTTATTTCATCGAACGTAGCCCCACCGTCGTCCCTTCCCCTTACTAGTTGCTACCAACCGTAAAAACTACTGCGCCAGACTTTACTAGGACTCTAATGAGTCCATCATCCGGTGCCGATCATACGAAAATCACCTTTAACCTCTTGAAGGATTTATGGTAGAGAAAACTGAAATCGGAAGCGGAAAAAATGGAAGTTATCCCACACATGCTCCGTCTTTCCCCCTAAATTTCTTCTTGAATTTCTGAAAATCAGGTGTTCTTATTGGCCAATCTGACCACGTACGTGGCTAATCGCTTACCTGATCAGGCTGCTCAACTACCTATTGTTATGATTAATTTAGCTTTCTTACTGTTTTAAAAGTCGGCTTTCCAAAAAAAAAAACAACAAATCTAACATAGCTGACAACCGAATCTTGTGTAGATCAAATTTTTTACGACTATGCGAGTCCGAGGACGGAAAAAAGTTTTTAAAAAGGGGGAGGTAGACGAAGAGGAAAACTAAAGAATAAAACAAATAATGAGCAAACGGGATGAAATGTGATTCTTGTCGTCCAGGAAATGGCCTTTGAAAAAACATGTTTGGAATATCAGACAGAGAGAGAGAGAGAAAAAGAAAAGACAAATAAAGGTACAGTTCCAACAGGATTCTTTTGTATCGCTTTCTTTCCGCAGGCTATTTGTGCGTCGACAAACTCTGATGCGCGTCGCATCAACAAACCGAACGCCATTCGTGAATGTTGTCGAATAGCAGGGGGAATGGATCAAATCACGGAGCTGAACTAACAATCCCGTCTCAATTTTAGTCTCGTAAAGTTTTCTTTTCCAGTTAATTTTGGGTGTAATATTAGAAATTGAGTCACAATCTTGGAAACAAGTGATATCAGCCTCACTGTTCTTTTTTTCAGTTTTTTTTTCTGTTCTTTTTTTGTCAAACATCTGTTGTTCGCACCTGGCCATCATTCATAAACAGAAACGGTCTGCAGATAGGCCAATAAGTTTGTCGTTCCTCCCAGTTTGAAATGATGGCGCCCTCATCTCTTGTTCTAAGAGAAAAGGCCGGGAGGGCGGATGTAGCAGCCATTACACGGACGTTTTGTCATGCAAATCTATACCGAGTGTGTGTGTGTTTTACCCGCTATCGTTCTCTCACACAAGTGGGCATATATCCGCCAGACGGAAAGTATCAACAGTGTGGTACGTGTGGCATGGAGGAGGGGAGAGAGGAGGTTTTTTTTTCTCCCCAACTGTTAAACGGGTAATATGATTATGCTTCAACTGTGTTCGGTTGGGTCAGGTGTTATTCTCTGAATCAATAGATGTAGGGGAGAGTGCCGGTAATGTTTCCTCCCTCGCCCTATGTTACACAAACGATCCTTAAATGGAGAACAGAGGGTGGAGGCCAGATATGCCAGCCAAAAGGAAGACAGAGAGAGAGAGAGAGAGAAAAAGGAAAGACTGTATATGGGAGAAAGAAAAGGACAATCGCGAGCGTGACAATATCCGTTTCCGTCGAACGATATAGAAGAAAGAAAAGGGACACATACGCGGACGGTGGAACACGAAATGTGCCGCTTGTTATTGGTACAACAGGGCTATTCACCTTTAGAGCTTTCCCTTCCCTACCAACCTTGGTACAGGTCATTCGGGGTCGTCTACGATTCCGGACATTACGTCTCAACTTCAACCGAATTCACGAGAAAATCAGAATGACAAATTTAACTGTAAGTTTTTTTTTTTCAGATAAGACATGGGGGTAGACCCTCGTTTGTAATCTGTTGACGGATAGCTGTTCTGAGATCCGCACGGTGGTCCTAAAAGGAAGAAGGTTGCTAAACAATGTAAAAGGCTTGTCCGTACAACGACAATAGCGTTTGAAAACCGGAAAAGACTGTCAGCGTTTTCCTCCAAGTCCAAGTTACTTTACTCTCGTACGTTCATAACTTTTCTATTTTTATCAATCCAGATTGTAACTGAAAACTGATTCGCGTAGTTATTGTTGGACAACGACAGGGGTAGTTCCTACAGTAGCTCGTCGTTCAATTTAATGGGACTCACCGAAAGTCTTAACTATTCTGTTCGTTTCGTGTTGCACCCCTTCGAATTTCAATTCATTTTCGGTAAGGTGGATTTCGGTTGATAATAATAAGAAAGGTCGCTAATAAGGGCCGGGATTTATTTTTCACGAGTCATTGAGGTTGAGAGGAAGTGCTTTCCAGTTGAAACAGGTGAATGCCAGTCAAAACTTCACCGGCCAATAGACCCTCTGCGGCAACGCGGCTTTTAATGAAGCGCAAGATATGATGATCTGCCCTGATGATCGTCCCGTGTGTTTGTTTCTTTTTTTCTTCGCTTAATTGGGAGGGGGTCGCATGGAGTGTTTAAAAAGCGAGTGCTCAGGTCGAATTTCCAACAGTCTTCGGCGTTCAGGCAAGCGAAGAACAAGTCGGGCCCGGCATTTCAAACAGGGAAGAAAGGCTGGCAGCATGGCGTCCTTAATACCGTGCGCGGTGGCCATTGGTCCAACTTGTTCGGGCACTTTGGCTTGCAAAGCTCGGGTGGGAGGAGCTAGATGACGGTCGAAAGTTGACGAGCTACGGTGACTTATCCGTGTTGGTCGACGCTCAAGTCGCTACACTTTTCAACGAGAGGGAGTTGAGTTCGGTCCTGGCTCTGAAGTCCTTTCCATTCCTCGGCAACTCCCACCAAGTAAAGTAAGTCCTCGTTATCATTTCAGGGAGAATTTTGTCGATTTTCGGCTAGACACTATTTCTATGTTTGTTTTGCTATCTTTAAATATCTGGAAATTGAAAACGGTTTGCGGTTACCGAACGCATTCCAATTCCGCTCAGATAAGACAGAAAGAAAAAAAAACGTTGTAGTATCTGCCGAGACCAAGCGCGGTTGACGGTTTCATCCGGTTGGTTTTCAGTATCTTGCTGAATAATTTCGTTTTTCCCCTTCATTTCTCTTTTGTGTATTTTTCTTTAAATCTTTTTTTTTAAGATAGACTTTATAAGGAAGATAGCAATGTGAAAGGGTGGTAGTTTTAATGGTCAGACAGAAATGCATCGTGTCAGCATAGCAAATATTGTCCGTCTAGTTCCGGGGTCGAAAACAATCTAGCGCGCTCCACATCATCGAATATTGGGTTGACGTGCAATCAGTATTCAACGGCACGTTATAGCATTTCCTCCTCTTTTTTTCTTTTTTAATTTATTTTGAAAATAGAAGGAAGTTCCCCCTCCCCCCACTCCATCCTTCACCTCCTCCGTCCTGTCGTCCTCTATGTACCCGTGTCAATATCCATTTCCTGCCTACGCTATTTTACTTCGAGATTTGCCGCTCAGTAAGAAATTCAACTTGATTCCGTGAAAAAGAATTTTTCTTTAATGTTATTAATTTAATACGCTTAAATAACAAAAGCCAGGATAATAAAAGGAAAGGTGGGTTTTTATTGACCAGGTGACCCCACCCTTGTAAAATTCTCAGGAGATATCCTCCGTTCTAGTTGACAAATGTTATTCGACCCGCCCTTCCTTTTTGAACATCTTTTTTTATTTTATTATTTCCATTTTCTTTTCTTTTTTGTTGTTGGTGGAAATTGAAAAGTTATGCAACATTAATATTGATATTGTTGAGGAATATAAAAATGTCGTAGGCCAAGTGCCAAGTGATTGTTCTAGTCAAACGGACCGGACCAATCCGGTTGGTTCCTCCTTCTTTCTAATGAGAGGCTAGCCTCTGTTGTTTGCTAACCGTGAGTCTAGTTCTACATATCTTAGCTCTTTTTTTTCCGCCTCCTTTTTTTTCTTGGCTATTCTACCCGTGTCAAAACCACGGGGTCAGAACCGGTAGGAACCCGGTGTGCCTTCGCACATAAATTTGCTCATTAAAACAACAAAAAGAGAGAGTAGATGAAGAGAAAAACCCAAATATAACAACCTAAAAGCAGAATGTATACTTTGGAAGTCAAGCAATATAACACAACCGGTATGTATCGGTTTAAAACCCAGTGCCCCCATTCGTCTCAATTTTGTTCTCTATTACTGGCTACAAACCTTTTGCCAATCAACAAACACGGAAGGATTTCGTAATAGCTCACTCTTTGACGAGGTCTGCATTCGTAATGAACTGTTGTTTAATGACCATTTTCTATTTTTATTATTATTATTTTCTTTTTCCTTTTCACAGGGCAATCATGAGACGAACGCCGGTGCTAGTATTGGTGGAGGACAAGATGATCATCATTCACACGTACTACGTTGTGTATGAGCAAATAGTTTTTAGTCACAAAATGTTGATGCATAGAAAAGAGATGTACTCAAAAACGGGAATGAAAAAATGGCGTGAAATCAGACGAGGGGTTGCTAAAGAACGTTCTCTTCTCACATCGCACCTGCGTGTCAGCTAGCCAGATAAAAAAAAACAACGAATGAATCAACAGAGAGTCTGGAAAAAAATGAAAAAGGGTGAACGAAGGAGAGAGCGAAAGGGACTGTAGTGAGAGTGGGGAGAGAGTAGGAACATGACGACCATACGTTTCTAGGACCAGCTGTCGACATGAAAGGCGGGAGTGGCGAGACGCTGGCCGCGAGTGAGTCTGCTTCTCTGCATATGCAGGTACCTGGTCAGGTGTGGACTCAGCTGCGTAGCCTAGATTACGCTGGCGAACGCACACAAACGCGGCCGCGCATAGAATGCAACTCACTCTCCGATGATTCACCGTTCGTCTATGCCATATTTCGTGTCGACGGATTGGAATGAAGGCAGCTTAGATTACTTGCCTGCTCGCCAGAACGATAGGAGATGTATACAAGCGATAAGTTTTTATCCTCGATTATAGCCGCCCGTAAAAAAAAAAATCCTGGCTCTAAGCTATTTTCGTGTTAGTTTTGACTGTAAACGTCATCACCTGCGCACTTGAAATGATTTCAAACGGGTACCTACTTGCTAGGACTCGGATGCGGGCTAGTTTATGATGCCAAAGCCGGTCTTGCACCTTATATTATTGGACTCCATACTCTAACCGTTACGCCTCAAACATTGAAACCTGTTTTCGTGTGTCCCTCTTTGTTTTTCCTTTTTACTTTTCCTTTACTTTTCTCTTTTTGTGTATTTTTGTGCTTAAAGAGAAAAAAAAATGAATCTGTTTTCGTTTTTACTTGTAACCAACGCCCAAGCTACCCACCCTTGTTCAAGCATAGACTTTAGACAACAGTGGGCCCCGAGTTTGATTGACATGCGAGCCGAGTAGGCTCAAACCCATTTTTGTTGAAAGTTTGGAAAAATAACCACCGACCTTGTTATAGGGTCGAAAAGCGAACCCCTCTACACCCTTAAACGTTTTTGACATTCGAGACAGGAAGGGAGAAGAACTTGAGAAGTTGAAAATAGAGAAAGCAATGCTGAAAACATGTCGTGTGTTCTTTATCGCAGGTGGTCGAGTCCAAATGGCAGAAGGACGTCCAACAATGGTTGAAATCGCAAGGTCTAGAATTACCTCCATTTCTCAGTAAGTTCAAATTTTATTCCCTTTGTTTGAACGAGATATTGACACTCTCCTCCATTTCTCACTAGGAGACGATCGAGTGAAATCCAGCGAATTGAATGGAACAGAATCTGGCCAAGATCTCACCTGTCGCGTTGAAGCCCACCAGGTAAATACGTCGACATATTATTAAGTTTTTCATCATCAGCACTATAGCTCGTATAAATTGTATTGCCACCCAGAGAGTCACTTATCGCAATTTACTAACTGACCTAAGAAAATAGAAGTCAATTTACTATGAAAGAATGGCCTTTGTAAATTCAGTTGTTTGATAAGTGACAAGGGCTCTTTTGTGTGTTGGTGTTGTTGGCCCCCTTGGCATTCGTCTATTTGTTCACTTTCCTTCAGACTTTCCTTATTCTCAAGTTGCCGAGTTCCTCCATGAGTTGTTCCTCCTCTCCTTTTTGGGTTTACTAAAGATAAGATAGGCAGCGGTTTTGTTGTTGTCATTCGCCCTCCCAACTCGGCACCTTTTGAAGCGTACCTAGCTACTCGATAAAACTTAACCTAAAAGGATCATCAAGCGTCATGAAACCTATTTATTTTTTACAGCCACAGTAAAAATTTATTTCGGATTACAGGCGTACACAAACCTTGTTCAGAAGGTGGCCGCGCTCGAAGAACAGCTAGTAGATTTGGACCAACAGCACCAATCAAATCTTGAAGTAGCTATCAACAGCCGAGATCAACTCAAAGAAGAAAATCGACAGCTACAATTGCAGTTGGTGCAATTGATGAACGACAGACAGCAAGAGCAACAGGTTGGTTTAACTGCGCTTCTAAACTGAGTCTCGCTGCAGAAATATGAATTCCTTTTATTCTTATCGGAATAGACTAAAAGTGGACCCCTCTTTCCAATCGACGAGGAATCAGAAGAATTGGATGGCGACCAAACTTTGGCCCCGAGGCCAACAACAGAAGATAACTTTAGGAGACTTGAAAGCGATCAGCAATTTTTCCGCCAACAAATCCTTCAATTTAAACAACAGTTTGAGTCTATGAGCGAAAAGCTAATAGGTTTTGAATTGATCCGATCACAAAACGATGAACTCGAGAAAGAGGTAGCTACTTTACGGAAAACCGGCTCTCAATGGGAATCGGATTACCAAGCGAATGAATCGCGTATGAACGAGGAGAATACAGATTTGAAAGCGAAATTGGAAGCTTTGCAGAATCAGAATCAGATCCTTTCTTCCATGACGTCGGTCCTGGATCGAGTCACAAATGAAAATCGCCTCCTCGAATCTAATCTTGAATCGGCCAATCAAACTCTCCAGGTCAAACTTGATCTTATTGAGCAGCTCAAAGCTGAATTGCTCACCCTAGAAGCCAATCAACAAACGAGTTCTACCGTTGACACCGTCCAGATCGAAGCCAGTACAGAACCCCATTTAAATTGGCTAGACATAGAGAAGCAGATTGATGAAAATCGCCTGCTTCAAGCGCAGTTGGAAGAACTGAAAGCTCATCATAGATCATCGGAGACGAAGCAAGTTGAAGACCTGAGAAATGAAAACCAAATTCTGGGAGAGCAAATAATCCAAGTTCGCGAAGCTCTCGACAGCTGTCGAATCAAGATGGAAGAAGTTGATGCGAGCCGACTGAAATCTGAGGCCGATTTAACCAAGAATCACGAAGAGCTTATGTTATGTAAGTCCGAGTTCGAGAGAACCCAAGAAGAAAAACACCTTCTGGAATCAAATGTCCAATCTTTAAACCAAGATCTTAATGTCCATAAAGAGAAAATTGACTATTTAACAGTCGAACGACAGAATTTGATTGAAGAGATGGAGAAATTGCAAACACTTCGGGAAACTGACAAAGTAGAGGCCAGCACCGAGACGCATTCCGATGAGCAGGAAATTCAAGAAATGACTAACGTAAACCTTCGACTTCAGGCCCAGTTGGAAGAATTACGTAATCAGCACGAATATGAAAATGGTTTACTAAGGAACGCAAATGAAGAACTCAAGAAAAATTTAGCTAAAAACGACGAGATGTTGCAGAAATCTCAGATCCAGTTAGAAGAAACCGAAGGGCGTCGCCTGAATTTGGAATCGGAATTAGGTCAACTTGAAAAAGAACTCGAAACGGCAAGGAAACAATCTGAAGAGCTATCGGATAGCAAAGCTCGTCAGGATGAAGCAGTGTCTCGGCTGCAACCTGAACTGGAAGAATATCGTCTAACACTGTCTGAAACTCGCGAACTCTGCAAGAAGGAAAGCCTTCGGAACGAGGAACTTGTCCAACTTGTCGAGTTGAAATCGAAAGAAGCGCAGGAATTGCTGGAAGAAGTAGAAATTCTCCGTTCACGCCATCTTGTACTGGAAGAAGAAAAGTCCAATACTTCCTGTTTGGAGGAGCGAATGATCGTTCTGACTCGAGAGACTGAGGCCAGTCGCCAAGAAATTATCCAATTAGGAGAGCAACTGGAAAAGACGCGTCGAGAGAGAGATGAGCTTAACAACCAAGTATCGGAAACCAAGACGGAGAAAGAGTTGCTAAGAGAGACCCTTCAAGCGTTTCAACAACAGAGAGAACAGCTTGTACAAACCGTCCAACAGAAACATCAAGAGGCCGTCAATTACCATGCTGAGACGCTGCGCTTGGCCAAGATTTGCGAGGAACTCCAGGTATTTCACAAATCATTTTTAGAAAGTTGAACCTTGAAACTAAATTCACATTTTCTCTTGCAGATGAGATTGAACGAGCAAAACGAGCTGGAACAGGAAACGGTTCGATTGAGATCAGAAATCGAAAATTTCAAATCCACTCTTGCCCAAAAACAATCGGAGATCGAGCGCTTGAGAAGTCACCTCCTAAGTGTCGAAGAGACCTACACCCAAGAATTGCTCAAAAGCCAAACGAAGGAAAGGACTCTCAAAGAGTCGCTCCAGGCGGCCGAAGAGCGGGCAACTGAGCAATGGCGATTAGGAGACCAAATCAACGTTTGGCAAGACAAATACCGGCAATGCCTGGCCGAAAAAGAAAGATCGGAAAAGGACAAAGCGCATCAAGAGAAATCGTTGGATCGCCTTCAACATGCCTTACAGCAGCTAACTCGAGAAAGGGAACGAGACATCGTTTTGGCGCAGAAAGAATTGGCGCAGAAATTGGCGCAAGCCGAGAGTCTGCAAAATGAAAAAGACAGCGAGATGACGATGCTTCGTCGGAAACTTTCCGAGGCCCAGTTGGGATTGGAAGCGGCTGGGCGATTAACCCAGCAGTTAGACAAGACAACAGCCGCCCTCACAGCTTCAAAGGACGAAGGTACATTGTTCACAATTTTTATATTGCCACCATTATTCCATATCGATTTGTTTAGAATTGCAAGTGCTTGTTTTTAGTTGCTCTTTGAGTTTTCCGTGCTCTTTTGTTTTTCGAATTATTTTTTAAGACACTGCTGATGGCTTCTGATACGGCCAAATATCAGCAGGTAATTCTGGGCAGTTATTATCCTTGGACTTGATTTAAAATACAAGGAAGAACCCAGACTGCCGGCTGGTATCAGGCCGTGAGAATGCCCACATCCCCACACACACCACATCCACCTGGCACTCGATGTTTGATTTATTTTATTTTGAGTTAATTTTTTAAATTTTTTGTTATTTTATATTATGTTTGACTTTTCTCCTACCTCCTCCCTAAACCATCAGCATCGTTTTCCTGCTTATTTTTCTTATGCACCGGTGAACTGGTTCTTTTGGTTTGCTTGCACAGTACTTGGGATCAAATGTCATTATTATTTTCTTTTAACTTAAAAAAAAAAACAGCGCAGGAGTCATTACAGTACGATTTGCCCATGTCAGTTCTGAGAAAAGATTTTTTGTTTTTTACAATTAAAAATACGTTTACTTGATCCATGGCTTTCGCCTGGAAATCTCATACGGTAATTTGGAGAAAATTGGGAAAATTCCTTATAGGAGTTTTGGTTATTCGTGCGCTTGCTCGAGTCTCTCCATCCATGGCCCAGTATCCAAATTGCTGTTTGGGGTGGCCAGGCGATCACCCCAGTAGCTACTAACCCCTAATCAACAAGTTCAATTCAATGCCCCATCCATCGTGGTTACTATCCGCTTCTTTTCTCGATGTTCTCTGGACGTCTACAACTCAGCTATCATCTTTATTCGAGCATGGCAAATCAAATGAACCAGTCATAACTAACCGTTACTCACCATCTTTACCTACCCCGAAAACCTGCCCTCCATTTCTTCAGATTTAGTGTTCACATAATTTCTGTGCCTTAAACCTGATGCATGTGTGCATCATGCTGCCCAATTCCTGCATCGTGGTAAGGCACGTTTCGATGAATTATATGCTCGATTTTGTTGTTTCCGTCCGTGAGTATTACATCAGGTACTGGTTGTATGTGCATGATACCAGTACCATTGTAACACTCTCAACGGTCAACATTTCTGTCAACATTTCTCTGCCGTCTTATTCTTAAGTTGTATGCAGTTTGTATTTATCCATTGCAGCGTAATATGGAAGTGTTTTATTATTAAGTGTGAGAACTATTATGTAACCGAATTTCTTCTCTGTGTTATGCGGAATCTAGTACGGACCAAAGAAACTGAACTAGTTGCCGTTCGCCGTCAGATGGAGGAGATGCGAAGTGGAACTGATAGCAAAGTTGACAGGTATTCCTTCTGTTTGTCAATAATTTATCATTTTTACTTAATAATAAACTTTGGCTATAGATCTCTGGTTAAAAACCTTTTGATGGGATATTTCTCTGCCCCCTCGGCCAAAAATCGTCTTGAAATTTTGCGGATCATTGCGACTGTTATGGATTTTTCTAACGAAGAGCGACGAAAATCTGGGGTCGAGGAATCTTCTTCCGGATTGAGCGGATGGGCTACTGGGTTGTTGAAAATGACTGCAAGATCAAGGACATCCTCTGGGAACTCTAGTACTGGGGATGCAGAAAAGGTATATATTTTAAGCTGTTTGTTATCGTTATGTCTACTATAATTCTATTTTTCGTTAAGTCATTGTCGGAAGCCTTCATTAGCTTTATGGAAACGGAATCAACACGTCCAAGCCCGCCCAAACTACCTGCTCAGAAGGTGTTTCACTATTACTTTCACACATATATTTTGAAAATAATAACGATTTAAATTATTCGTCATTAGGTTGATGGTTCTCCAGCTTCAACGAAATCAAATAGCAGTATGACCGAATTCCAGCCAGGTCGAAATGAGCCAACCATTCTAAGAGACGTGCTCCGCGATACGGAAACTTGAACATTCGTGGCCCAAAAATTAATATTTTTTGTACATTGTTTGCTGATGATAACGAAATATGATTAAATATTAAAGATTCCAATTAAACTTATTTTTTCATCTTCTTAACTCGAGTTCCAACAGCGAAGCCAACAAATCTTTAACACTAGGTGGCTTGGCGAAGATAGCCAAACAAGTAGAAGTATGAATAGGCTGATAGACTCACAAGCCAAATAAATAAAAACAGTCAGAATGCCTTTAAAGTTTAAACATGGATATTTACCACCTAGTGCAGATTTCCGCAAAATAAAAAAAAAACCACTTTTGGTCTGATTGATTTCCATTGCTAAAATTTAGGAAGCTGCGTCAGCTATTTATAGGCTTGCCATGAAGATAATTTTTTGTTGGATTCTTTCCTCAAAATGAGTGTAGGTAGGGTAGGAGAATGGCCCGTTCAACTGGGTACCGTTCAACAAATTGCGACGTCAAACGAGTCGTTTAATTTTTTGTCCATAGGTGGCAGTAAGAATAACGTAACGCCCATTTCGTTCCCATGTGCTGAGTTTAAGCCCTGATTGCAGAAGCATTTGGATTTGGTATCATTCGTACACGAACTCAGTAACTCACTATTGAGATTTGACATTGCAATTTTTCTGTATTAGTTACGAATTTGCTATTGCAGTTTTTATCGAGTAGCAAGATGAGAAGGGCAAGGCCAAAGATAGCCCCCAATTTGGTGTCGGCTGCCCGTTCGTCTAAAGTTCCCATAGCAAAGGTGGAGGCTGACAAATCAAACGAAGACGTCGTAGCACCAGCATCAAATATTACTACAAATTTAACCCAAGAGTCATCTATTCTTCCTAGTTTGGAACCAAATGGTGAAGCTACCCGTTCTGAAGAGTCTACCCTGATCATAACCTTTCCTCAGCCTGAACCGGTTATACTTCCCGAAGTCTTGGAAATAACACCTTCTTCTGTAGACAAAGAAAATGTACTCACTGTTGTTTCTGATGAGCTTTCTAGAGATAGTCAAGCCAGTTGTTCAGTTGAGCCTGGTGTACCTTCCTTTTCCCGTTACAAGTCAAAAAACAAAGTTCGACCAGTCATTAGCAATGCACCTCATCGTATAAGGACATTCTCTAGTGCTAGTGAATCTGAAGATGATGCAGTTAAGAGACAATCAAGAAGACCACTCTCTCCAGTAAAAAAATCACCGGCCAAAAAAGATAATGTTGACACAACATCTCCATTGCCACCCAAGTCATCTACAGAGAAGGGTAAAAGAGGCAAAAAGAAGTCTGATGAAAAAACCCCACTCGAGATCAAAAAGGCAATCATGAAGAGAAAGTTGGCCAGTGGTGATGTTGATCGTTCCAAGTTGACCATGTTTGACTTGATCTACTACAATCCAGATGATGGAGAGAGACCGTAAGTTCAAAAGAGCAAATAACACAACATGATTGCCACCATTTTAAAATAATTTTTGTTTTGTTGACAGTCCAAATTCTTCAGAGAAACCGCAGATGAGGCTTAAACCTTTTGAGGTCCAAGAAATTGCAAAGGAAAGCCAAGTTGCAAATGTCGAAAGTACCGGGAATGCGATCTTGGATGATCAGCTCGCAGAAGAGGATGAAATGAGGATGATTGAAGAAAATGCTGAAAAAGAAGGAGAAAAACAGTCTGAAGAGGAAGATGCGGAAGAAGAGGATGCCATGCCGATGCCAGTGCCGCAAGTTCGCCTGGGTCCCGATGGAGAGATTATATTAGACGAGAAAAGTTTGGTAATAGTGTATTATTTAGTTTGTAAGAAAAAATTGTATAATTAATCAGTCATTTTTTTTATAGGTAATTGATACCAGTGAAACTAAACGTAACAAAAGCCAACTGGCGAACGCTCCGATTATTGTTGAAAATAATTCCACTCTGGTGAATTATGGTTCATGGCGTAAGAGGCGACGTGCTGGCCGATGGAGCATTAAAGGTTGCAAAATTTAACTTGTAGAATTACTCAATTCCTAACATATTTTCTCTATTAGAAACTGCTCGCTTCTATCGAGCGCTAAATATGCTTGGAACAAATTTTTCATTAATGGAACAGCTTTTTCCCGGCCGTGACCGTGTTGATTTGAAGCGAAAGTTCAAGTCAGAAGAGAAAACGAATCCAACCTTGGTTGACAAAAATATATCGAAACAGATACCCTTTGACATAACTCAGTTTATGGATGAAGCATCAGGTAATTTTTTTTCTTGTTATTGCATTTATAATGTCTTCATCATTAAATGTATATTTACAAATAGAAGAGGATTCAAGCGGCGTTGAAAACGAAATCAAAGATAAATCAAGAAAAGATGCCAGTAAATCTAAGACCACTGGCAAAGAGTCAAAGGGGAAGGCAAAGGGCAACAATAAAAAAGAAAAGGCTTTGAACAAAACAGTGAGCGTCCAACAACCTATTCCAAATGAGTCTGATTCGGATGAAGTTTCGATTACATCTATAAGGTCCATTTATAAGAAAACATCAAACGAAGAATCGGAAGAAGAAATGGCACCCCCTACGAAAAAATGCCGGAAAGGGAAAGCCACCGAATCTCGAGTGTCTACAAGAGGTCGAAAGACGGCTACTGGATCACGAACGCAAAAGAAGAAAGTTCAGCCTATTGATTCTGACAACGAACAACCAGAAAGTCAAGAAAAAGATGCTGTGGAACAAGCAAATAGTTCGAAGAATGCTAACCCTGCTGCTCCAATTTCAAATAATCCACTCCACTGTAAGAAAACAGTGAGCATCCAAGAACCAAATCCGAATGAGTCTGATTCGGATGTAGTTTCAATTGAATCTATCAGGTCGGATAAGAAAACAACAAACGAAGAATCTGGAGAAGAGATAGCACCCCCTGCGAAAAAAGGCCGGAAGGGGAAAGCCACTGAATCTCGAGTGTCTACAAGAGCTCGAAAGACGGCTATTGGATCCCGATCTGGTAAAATAACGCGACGAAAGAATGTAAAGCCTCTTGATTATGACGACGAACAACCAGCAAACCCAACTGAGAATGATGCTTTGGAACCAGCAAATTGTTCGAAGGATGCTAACCCTACTGCTCCAAATTCAAATATTCCACTCGACAGTTTGCTGAATTCTCCCCTTGGACAAATTGGTTTAGAACAAGGTGGGTTAACCGTCGTTGAAGTTCCTGGAACTCCTAACCAGGCTCCATCTTTTCTAGTCCCTCCAGCTCTTGCAGAAGCCAATCCCGCGTTTGCTCAAGCTGAACCCGGTAGTTTAGTGTTGGTGGCAGAACCCAATCCCGGAGATCCTAATAATCAATTGGTACATGTATACCGTATAGCCGAACCGTTTGAACCGGTCTCCTAATAAGATCCCCTACGCATTTTGCCCAATCCTTCACTGTTAATTTTTTTTTTGTGTGTGCGTGTGTATGTTGTTGCCATCCAGAATTAAATAACGATCTAATTACTGCTTAAGGCCAGTGAATAAGGTAACAACGTATATTTATACAGAATTGTTATTTGAAAATGTTCAGAAGGTACATTCCACATAGAATTGAAGAGAAGTGCTTAATCAATTGTAATAATATGACATGTAAAATTACAAGAAACTCACAAGCTGCACAGAAGAATCTTCATAATTTCGGATATGAACTTTTCTGGCAGTGTCCATTTTCAAACTACTCGAGGAGTCATTTCTAAATGTTACCCATTGTTTTTGTCTGATGTTTTTTTTTACTCACTACGGTGCATTACAATATGACGGCAATTTAGCCACTGCAACGAGGTAAGGGCAACAAAACAGGTATCAAACATCAGCAGGATGGCTGACGGGGTACGAGTAACTTGAACGATAAGAAAAAAATTCACAAAACCTTTCGATCCAATTTCACGAACAGGCTCCAGATGCCTACCGCCGAATAAGGTGGAAGATTCACGGATGAAAATTTAAAAGCCTTTAAAATACAAACTCGACCATTTAGTAGATGGCCAATAAAATTATTGCATGTCAACAGAATAAAACCGCCGTCCAAGTAAATGACAAACAACATCCTATTCCCTTGATAATCATGGCCATTTATTCCGAGTTAGGAGATTGTTCTCTGACTGCTTAAAAAAAAAGAGAAAAAGTTGATTTGTGGTACGCAGTTCCTCTAGATTAATAAAATTATAATTACCAGGTCTATTAACAGGACCACCGCTTCTGCACGTATTGTACGATCCACATGGTGCATTTTGGCACTTCGCTCCAAGGGGATGCATTGGAACTTCAGAAAACTGCAAAAAAATTGTTAATTATAATAACATTTTAAAAACTCTTTAGTGCCGAGAAATGACTAACCTGATGGCAGTCGTTACATAAAATCGTGACAAAAAAATTTTGATATTCCACTGGCATTGGGGTTGAGGCAATTTCATCGTCTAAAATGCGCCAGTACTAGAATGGAAACACAATTGGTAACGTTATAATTCGTTTTATAAATTTAAATTTTAGTACCGATTCCATCGGCATCATTGAACGTTGACAAACTGGGCAGGCATAGTGACCACGATGAATAAATGAATTGAAACATGTTCGGTGAATCAGATGACCACATGATGGGATGTGTGAAGGAATTCTTGATGTATGAATATCCTCCAAACAAATTGGGCAATTTGTTCGGCTCATCTTTTCAACGCACTGTAACAGAGCAAAAATAACTAATTGAATGAACTAAAAACCAAAATAATTTATGTATAAATTAGAATCCCACAAAAATGCTTACTCTATGCTGATTTTCAAGTTTTTTTGGTAAGCACATATCACATGTTTGGCAGTGGAAAAACTTGTCCCTTCCTCCGACTCTACATATTCCTGAAAAAGTAAGATATAGGAGTTGTCACCAAAGATTAAATATAATTGGTTTTAAAATGTAATAATAATTACCACATCCTTCACAGTGATACTGCTTTTTATCTTCATCATCAATCAACTTGCACTTTCCACAAAAATACTGCAAAACAAAATCAAGGTTTCTTTATTTTGAAAAAAAAAAGAAAAGAAAAAAGTCTGATACTTTACCTGTCCAAAGAGGATACCACAATTGGAACAGTTTTGTTGAACTGGTTGTTTTGTTTCACACAATGAACACATAATTTCATCCACATTTTTTCGGTTAAGGGTGTGTTCCTCCTTCTCATCATGACAAAAACGGCAAGTATAAACTTTGTCACAGCATGGTGTCTACAAAACAAAATTATTGTTTAGTAAAATAATAAATAATTAAGTATTTAACTTCTCAATACAACTTTAAACAGGATTACTATAAAACCGCATTATCTTCACGAGGAGATATCATGGTCATTTTTCAGACATTGTGCCCACAGTTATTTCCCGACCAACTTGAGTTACAACATTACTTGGTTAAGAACAAAGTGTCGAACTACTTACCACTAATTTGCATTTTCGTTTATAATGTTCGCAACCGTATTCGACATTCTCCTCAGCCATTTTATCTCCTCCACCTATTCCAACGAGTCAGTATCTGGCAGTGTGTGTACACAGTGTAAAAGAAAACACGAGTTTCGGCCAGTTAGTGTACAGCGTGTAGGTTTGGGCTTAGCCTAGCGGCATGAACATGAACTATGTTGGGTCGACTTCTTTCCGAAAATTCCTAACTTCCCACGTTTGTCTTGTTTGTGCAGCAATTTATTTAAAAACTAATTTCCCAATGGAATCCAGAGTAACCAGCAAGTTAATTTTCATCCAATTTTCTCATCTCTAATCTTTAATTGGTTAATCACGAACTTAAATTTGTTGTGACGAGATGTCGCTAGCTCCCTTCCTTGTCCTTTCTAAAAGCGGTTCTTCAAAATCAAAACACTCGAATGTTGCCATACTGTTTTATACAGTCTATCGGAGTGCATGTTTTGAAATATTAATGGACTTAAGGCCGGGGACCGGGGTAAGGTAGGAGAAAAGGAGGAAAGGAGAAAATCGAAGAAATTTTTTTTTACGTTCAAATTGAGAAAAATATGCAAATGACCCTACCTATTGAAAGGGCAGCAAGGTCCTTGAAAAACTTAGTTGTTCTCGTGCGGCCCACGAGGTCGGATGCTCAACAATTTGGCAGTAGAATTTGAAAGTGTGTATAGCGCGACTGTGAACTCTGACTGAATAATTATTGCCATAATCATTTCCTGTGATTGTGAATTGTGAATCATCGATCTCGTAAGCAGTTGAAAAGAACATTGCCGAACAATTGGGGACAAAACACCATAATCGACCAAACCGCCGACCCTCAACATGATAACATCAAATCCCACGTGTGACCATTACGAAGGTAGGAAAAAACACTTAAACGACTTTTTTTGCGAGGTTGTGCATACTCTGGTAATTTAATTTTCTA
This sequence comes from Daphnia pulex, assembly GCF_021134715.1. Lineage (NCBI taxonomy): Eukaryota > Metazoa > Arthropoda > Branchiopoda > Diplostraca > Daphniidae > Daphnia > Daphnia pulex. The sequence goes on along the minus strand of NC_060018.1, from coordinate 4,447,892 downwards.
TGAAATGTACGAAAGATTGTAAGCCAATGTGACCTGTTGCACATAAATAGCTGCGACAATTGAAGATTTTTTACTTATTCACGAAAACTTTTTTTAATGTCGACCTTGTCATCCCCTTTTCCTTCTCTCGCATGGAGATTATAGTAGCATTGCAAATTTTTAAGATTTTGTTGGGTAAATTTGTTTAGAAGGCCTTCAATTTCAATTCATGTGCGTTTTTTTATTCGACGAGAAAGATAAGTGACCCACGTGTTACAGACCGTTGGCTGTAGGTTATCAGATGAGGAGCGCAGCGTCATTATCGATCAATTTATACTCTCATTTTCTTTCTTTGGAAGACATTTTTATTTGAACCCGCAACTTTCAAAGAATTGGAACACGAGTCTTTTTATTGATAGAACGTTCGAAATATCCACTCAATCAAACCAAATACAATTACTGACAAAATCTGACTCCCAAGTCCCAACCCCGTTAGTCTTTTGATTTTTTCAAATTTCCGAATATAATGGCATTCTTGAATTTCTTGGGGTTTCGGATGCCGTACGCTTTGAGGCGATCGTCAGTTATGTCAAAACCACGAATGGTGGCCGATTTCTTATTAGCTGTTGTTTCAGTTGCGTTTTTGTTTTTCTTCTTCTTTTTCTTCTGTTTCTTTCCTTCATTAACAGAAGACGATCCGGCCTTCTGATCCTCCTCTTGTGCCAACAATTTCTTAGCTTGTTTCTTCTTTTTTTTCTTTTTGGGAGAGTTTTCTGTGCAAGTGACCTCACTCTTCTTTCCAGTTGAATCGATTTCCATTTTAAAATCCTTGCTTGGTGAAACTGCTTTCTCAGGGATGACAGGAGGATTCGAAACCGTAGCTACCGCCATTTCCGACAAGTTCTTCTTCTTCTTTTTCTTCTTCTTTTTTTCAGGATTCTCGTTGCCTTTGACCAGTTCGGTAGCTAAAGGAATTTCATTTTCCACTTGAGGTTTTTCAGCTTTTAACTTCTTTGGTTTGGGCTGTTCATGTTCTGAAGCCACTGAAACATTTCCAGCATCGTCGGTATTGTCTTTCCTCCTCTTGTGTGCGACTTCATTAGTTTTCCTACGTGAAAAGAAAAAAGAGCTATTGAAGAAGAGCTCTCAGTTTCAAGTGAAAATGTGTACTTACTTGGAATGATTTGGTTCAGTTATCTGAGAAAAATCATTCACTTGGGTAAACGGTTCATCTTTTCCCTTGTTTTTCCTCTTCTTTTTCTTTGGCACTGTTTCCTCTTGGATTTCTTGATGATCAATTTCAGGATATCTGTGTGAATCATTATTATAATTATTTTTATTAAAAGGGCTCAACAAAAAACGTATTCTAAAATCATTTTAACTTACGGAATGGGTTGGGATTCAGGATCTTCGTCTTTGCCTTGATTCCTTCTCCGCTTTTTTCGATCTTTTTCTTGATCGGCTACCATTAATGCCTCTGAATTTCTAAAGAATCGCAATGCGTTTTTAGAAATCATTTCAATTGTTCAAAACTAAACGAGAAACTTCAACTTACTCGGCGAAAACCGAAGGTAGAACTCGTTTCTTTAAAGAAACGTTTTTCTTTTTCGTGATGTATGTATAATAGTCATTCATTTCTTCTCTTTCAGTTCTGTACTGTGACATTTTTTTCACAGAACACCACTGATTAAGTTCTTTTTCTCTTGCAACGAGGATCTAAATTGTAAATTAATTCGTTATAACTGAATGTTGCACAAGTTTTTTTTTGAATACCTCTTCTACATCCAAACCAAAATCATTTTCGACAACTGTCCTGTATTTGAATCGAACAGGTTGGTCACCGATTATATCCTCGTAGTCCAGTTTGTAATATTCTTCTAAATATTCTTCATAGTTTGGGTGCCTAGAAGCAAAGAAATATTTATTAGAAAGAAAGATAGCATGACATTAATTTGACTTGGATCAAACTTACTGTTCAGGATCAAACACTGGTTTCTTCGTTTCCAGCTTTTGGGCGAAAATTGATTTTTTCCGACCTCTGTTACGTCGCGTCATCTCGATCATTTCCTTTTTAGATTCTTCTCTAGCCTCCTCATAATCGCAGTCCATCTGAAATTTCCCCATGCCAAAAGAAAAATTAAATGTGCTGACTTTTCAAGTTATCCCTTCCAATGTAATCTACATTAAAATCTGGATCCTCGCAGTGTGGCCCGTCATAGTCGTTATCGTTATAGTGATCATTGCTGGTAGAAGGGCCTGCTTCTTGACCTTTATAGTCATCCCAATTTTCTATAATTTAAAACGAAATGATGAAATCGTGCTGATTGTTATTCAACTCAATTGTTGTAATACCATCATCGATTTCAGGGTCGTAAGGAAATTCTGGCTTTTGATTTTCATTGTCGACATGGTAATAATCTTGATTAAAAATCTCGCCCATTTTCCTATCGTATTGATCAGGATCAAAGTCACCTTCGAGATCGTCGTCCTAAAATGCGAAATAGTAATTACAATGGATTTTGTTTGGGTAAAATGTCCTCATACTTGAAAAGGGAGTGATGCATTGCCAGTGATATTCTTAAGCTGTTCAAGCTTCTCTTGGATTTCTTTCAGTTTGTACTTTTTTAGCATTTTGAGATCTTCCTTTTTTTCTTCTTTTTCGCGTTTTTTGCGATCCTTCACTTCATCTCTCTTAGCTTTTCGGCTTGTGTCAGGTTTTCTCATTGAATCGGCAATAGTTCGGGGATATCTTTTGATCTGTTGAAATAACATACAATTAATTATTTGATTTTGGTAATTAAAAAGAAAGATAGCAAGAACTCACAAACTCGGGGTCAGGTTCTTCAAATCGGAAATTATACTTGTGTTCGAATTCCATCTGTTGCTCTAAAGCCTTTTCGTCTTCACTCAGATCGGCCTCTGATTCGTGAACAACTTCCTCGTACGTAGGAATGTAGTTCTTGTCTTCTGAACACTTGTACCTTTAAATTTGAAATATTATAAGAATACTGTTTGGAACAAAATGGTTGAGTACTTTTTACCTTTTGTTGAGGAAAAAATCTTTTAAAAATGCTTCGTTTTCATCCAACTTGGGGTTTGACCAATATTCTTTAAGAGGCTCCAGTTGTTTTTTTGTCTCTTCATTGGTGATATCTTCTTTTCTACCTTTCAGCCATTCTTTGTATTCTTCTTCTTCTTTTTCCTTTAGTGATCAAATGGTGTTAATTACAACTAGTACCATAGGTTTGGTGACATCTATTACCTTTTGGATTTCACTTTTGGGGCGAACTGTGAGAAGGTCCTCACTCTCCGAATCAGAATCTTGTAGGGCAGCCTTGAAGCCTATTTTCAGTTCCTCTTGCTCCTGTTGGAAAGTTCGTGGAGGTGGAGGAGCATCCTCGTCATCACTCATTTTTCCACCTTTTTCAACCATGATTTTTCTTTCATAATCCCTCAGAGTGAAAGCTTCTTCTTTTGTTGACTTCTTCGGAAGTGCAGATTGAGCAGCTTTGTCAAAGAATTTTTTTTCTGCATTATAAATGCTGGGATCTTTCTTCTTCAGTGACGCCAAAGTTTGAAAAAACTGCTTCTCTACTTCTGAATCCCAGGCCTGTTGAATAAAATAATTATAAATTGAATTTTATGTGATGAAAGAAAATCAAAACAAATCACTTCTCCATCCTCATCTTCAGTTTCTGAAGTACTTGAACTGTCTGCATCTCCTGTAACCAACATTTTCATGGCGCTATTTTCTCCATATTTATCTTTCACTGCAAATTTTTAATTTGGTTAGGTAAATTAAAACATTAAAGTCTCTTATGAAGTTGACTGACATTTTTGATATTCTTCTTTCTCGCGCCAATGGTTGTATTTTTCGGCGTAGTTTGAATTGATTTTCAAATTCCCCTCTTCATCCGAGCTTGCCTCATCAAAGAGAGTAGCCATGTCAAGCTATTAATTTTAGAAGTTTTATTTTGAAATTAATTGCTAGCCACTAAATAAGTCGCAACTCGAATGCTCACAACCACGTGTAGGAAATACCACAATAATCTGTCGTCGTCTGCTAACTTTAAGAATCGATCAGTGAACAGTTTTTGCAATCGATTTTTTACTTGAAATTGAAAGTTGTAGTACATTCTGTACGAACATTTTCAAAAAGCCATATCAAATTATTTCTATTTAAGAAATAGAAAAAAATCTTTGATTCTTGTCATGGTCGTTCTTAAAAAATGATTGATGATTGCCTCAGTTTTAATTTTTAACGTCTTTACTTGCGTCGCATGTGTGTTGCACAGGTGGTCCACCTGGTACACGGTAGATGGTTGAGAATGACAGTTTACGTATTGAATTGAATGTCTTTTAATTATTTTAGAATACCCTTAAGGCCATTCGTTATTCAGTTTTTTTTTTTTATTTCGATTTTTTTTTTGTTTTTGGTTTTTTGAGGTATTATGTTTTTAGGATCATGTTACGGGATCTTTGTAAGGAACACTGTGTAAACTGTGAAGAAAAGTATTGATTAACTCTTTCGTTGATTAAGTTTCTCGAACAAATTCTTCAGATTCGGTAAAGGATGAAAGGCGATTTTTCTTTTTTAAATATCTCGTTTTCAGAAAAGGTAAAGTTCTTTGCAAGTATGTTGAAAGAAAGTGATAGGTTGGGTTTTTCGCGAGGTCATATCCCCCAAAGTAGTCGAATAGATGATGAATTGCCAAAATGAACGGTTCTTCTTTCGACGATACGCGTATATATAACCCCAACTAATGATAACTCGACGTGTTTGATGAATAGAGAGCAGCGCATCCTTATTCCGTGATGACGGATGATATCGAGATGAAGCGTATCTTAACCGCGCACCGCCCTGTGACGTTGAAGAAGAGACGAAAACGAGAGAATCCGATCCCGCTGCTATTATTTTAGACGTGTGCGGTGGATGTAAATCCTTGCATATGCGTGATTCAATAAGGGAAGGTATACGACGGTCTTTGTTCTTTTGACGGAGAACTTTGTTAGACGGTCGGTGGCTGTTGTTGGAGCAACCCAACTCCAACCAGTCGTACAATTATATTGGCCAATCGAATCATAACGTTTTATCTTTCTCTTTCAGGGCGGAAAGAGACAGATGGGATAGACTAATTAATATAATGGGATCTGATTCATCATCATCGAATATATGGGGATAAGGATTCCGACTCACCTCGCAGTCAGGGTGTGTCCCAGCGCCAACGAAATTTCGAAGGATTTCAATAGGGTCAGAACACGCGAGAATAGTATATTTCGTTTACATGCCACTCTACTATGTGTAAAGGCTTGTGTGTGTTTTTTTTTCCCCTTTCTGTCTCCCAGTTGCCCCCTATTTGCCTGATGAAATTGAAAGTGTAAATTGCAGAGCCAGTTGCGTCTAGCCTAGCGTGTAAGACGCTGCTTCCCTTTTTCCGTACTTGTGCAGGATCGATATCCGGTGTATAGGTTTATTCCGTGTTGTGTCAATAAGAAAAAAGGGCCAAGCTCTAACCCGATTCTGCTTTTATCTCTTATTCTTTTCATTCTTTATACTATATCTGCGTGATGGCCTACCTTCCGGGCGTAAGAATATACTACGTACATCATTTCTGGGAAGATAAGTAAAATTTCGTGTAAATAGGAGAAAGAACAAGCATAGTACGTAGTATGTATTTCTGTAAAAGATGTAAACGGAAGAGAAGAAAACGGAAGAATGTTGCTGATTGGGGTAGCAGGTGCCTAGCTGTATTCAGTACCATACTGTGTACGTGTTTTTTTTTCTTCTGTCTTATTTCTTTTCCTTGCACGTAAGAAACTTTACGGCCGCAATGATTGGATACTTCTTCCTCTCGTTCTCGCTTGCAGCCGTGCCACAATGGCCCACAGACACATCTTCTCTCATTCGGAGAATGGCCTTTTACCGGCTAAGGGGCGACGATCAACCACACATTTTGGGGGTATATTGTGTTTGGTGATACCCAGGGTGTGCCTGCGTGGGAAGAAAGGCGGAACCTAGCCATCAATCGAATGGCTGGAAGCTTGTGCGGAGTAGATGAGGGTTTCGGGGTTTCCCTTGCACGACCTCTTGATAGTTGATATCCTTTTTCTCTCTCTCGTCTTTTTCATTCCGGCGAGCGAACTTGGCATTCTCTTATGACAGTCGCCCGTTATTGTCCAGGCGATGAGACCATAGTGTTGTTAGGGGAAACCGCTATGATGTTACACCCAGAATAGAAGAAGAGAAAAACACTTGGCTTTTTATAGAGGACGACTATGACGAAGAAACTACTGCGTTGTGTTATTTCCCGTGTTGCGCGTTGGTTTGCTATTGAAAACCTTCCAGATAAGACTTGAGTTTCCTCATTTTTCACTTCACTCACACAAGAAAATTGATATAAAGTAAACAGCCAAAACGAACGACGCCGTATAATAAAGCCTGCGCCGAGTGGTAAGTGCCTCTGAGGCATCATTTTGGTGTGTATCAAGTGCGTTGTGCCTAGGCCAGAAAGACGGAAGGCGTAGGTTATCATTAAATGCATAATGATGTTTTGCTTAAGCCTGGGAGTCTAGACATATTGGAGGGTGTGTTAACTAAATAGCGCTAACCTCTTTTCGTTTGTTTGGAATTCTCTCTTTTCCTTGCAGTTTTTTTCGGGTATACAACAGAGCTCAATTTAATGAAGTCGTGCTGTAAGTTGGATGGCTCTAGTCGAGTTATACATATATTCTGGTACTCTTGCAGAAACTTGGTTTCAGCCTCGAGCTGTCCGTTCCTTGTTGTCTAAAGACCCATTAATTTGGCGTGTATTCGGTAAACAGCCATATTTTGATAACTACTGTGCCTCTTGTTAATTTTGGTGCGTGTATAAGTTCGCTCAATCGTAGCCAGTACTATTTCTCAACTCTATCCCCCAAATGTTAAATGGATTGCCACGTCGTCACCCGAAACTTTCCTAAAGCCAACTGAAGGGCAACTTCTCCTCTCTTAGGTAAAAAGAGTTTTCTAGTGTACATGTCAAAACTGTGTGTACACTGTAACTCGGAAAAGTTGTCGGTTTTCATCTTGTCCCACCTTTACGTTTGTTAGTAACCACCGGAAAGGAAACCAGACGATTCCTGCCCACGCGGTTTTCTTTTTTGTCTCATTATCCCCCATAAATCGTTGCCCTGGATATACGTACACCCACCTGCACTCACCACGCACTCGACCATTCATCTTCTCGATTTTATGGATTTTAGATTTAATTTATTTGGATGATCAGATTTTTACTCATTGCACTCATTTCCCGCGGATATTGACCCAGCGACTGGGAAATGCTTTTACTTTTCTCATTGGGACATCCGGAATTACGCGACTTTGTGACACCACTCACACGCCGACCTCGCAGAACTGCTGTGGGGAACAATTTGCGTCACGTAAAAGCCCATTAGTCAAAAAGGAGAAGAATAGAAATAGGAAATAACGAAAAATCCTGTAGGTGTTTTTTCTTGGTCCTTTATACGAAACATTCCATTGTGTGCATCGGTGCAACTAAGGGGTCTTGGAAGATGGAGGTCTAGAAGGATCGTTATTATTTGCAATCTCGTCACACACTTCGTCACTGTTGGTGGAAATGTTTTGATTGGAAAAGGTATCAAAGGAAAAATACAAGAATGGCGGAGAAATCCATTTAGATTCTAGGACTTTTGTAGCCTACGTATTATTTAAAAAAGGAACGAGAGGATACAGGAAAAAACAAGAAAAACTCTCATCATCGCGACCTTTTTCTGCCTGTTTGCATTTTTCATTTTTTCCTTTGTTTCACGCCTCATAAGATGGAAACAACTCCTATACGTGAAAGTGTTTTGAACGAGGATCAATATTTCACGCTTGTAAAATGGAGTAAAATGATTACGGAATGGAGGGATTCTATTCTCAGAGAAAGGGGCATACACTGGGCCTCTAACACTAACAAAGCCAAACTAACAAAAAAGCATAGAACTTTGACTTTTGTGCCTGCTCTATTGTATACGGTCGCCCTGCTGAAATCAACCGTTTAGCTGGCAGCAAGTTCTGCCGTTTTTATTCATTCGCCATTGATTTTGCGAGCGTATATCGTCGTCGTCTTTTCTCGCATTTCGCCTTGCGGTCGCAAATATTGACGTTTGGCTCACGTATGGCAAAGATAAAATAAGACCTTATTATTCTGCCTTCCGTCAGCTATCTATTGAGAAAGAGAAAATGTTGGAACTAAAATGACGAAAATATCTGTTGAATTATTCATCGGACGAGTAAAAGAGAAAATGTAGCAACGATATTTCCTATATTTAATTCGCTTTTTCTTTTTTTTTTTTTTTTCTTATTTCAGATCCGGTCCTTTTCGTTTTCGTTGGGGCCCAGGCACGTAAAGACGTTGACGACATTGACAAGGAGCAGTCGCTGATTTTGATTATTCAATCGGTAAGTGGTGCACGCGCATCCGGAATGGATTGATGGGGTATAGCGGGCTAGGTTCAGGGGTTCATGCATGTATGAAATTTGCATAGCCAACTAACCCGGAACGCCTTTTCGCCCTTTTCGCTTGATTTTACCAAATTGCGAAGAACTTTTGATTTTTGCATTTTTAAAAAGGGTGAATATTTGCCTGAAGTTTTCTCGACTTTTAAATTTTTCTTTACGCTTTATTTCTTGCGCTATTCATTTTGGGCCCTCTTCAAGTGAATCGGACCAAAAAAGGAAGTTGAAAGACGTGAGATTATAGACATCAATCATGCCTCGTTAAAGGATGATTAGGACGTTAGAATGTCCATTACTGCTAATGCCTAAGAAATTGAGCAATAATAACGTTGAAGTCTGGGCGGCCTGTTCACGACTTTGTCCGTACCCCTAAATCTCCTTTTCCAGTTGCTGATCGGATTAGTTGGTATCAAGAAATCATGCAAAGTGACTGCCTCTTCTTCTTCTTTTCTTTGCTTTCCGATCATCACTCTCCTTTCTCTTGAAATTTTATCGAGAAAAAACGTCTTTTCTCTTGTCTGAAACACAGAAAGTAGGTACACTATGTGTGTGACTTGTCTCGACTGTTGTTCTCTCAGGCGAAAGGCTTGTCGAAATCGGATCCGCCGCGCGCTTGCGCCGCCGCTCCTTTCGACTCTAGTCGGCAGTGGGACCCACGTATCGGGTTGGTTGTGAATCGGTTCATCACACGGAACAGTTGGGGTGGTTTGCGTGCCCTGTCGGAAGCTCTTGTCCCATTATTCTCGCGTCAGCGGCCGTGTTCAGAGTGTGTCTGCCGTCCGTGCACTCGTCTTTCATCTTCTACTTTCATACAGTACTGTCCAGTCAAATTGGAATTCCTGTCTCGTTTTTTATTTTTCTTCATTTTCGCAAAAGTTATTTATTTGCTAGTGTCGGCTTTATTCAGTGTACTGCACACGAGTGTAGACTTGAGTGACCCCCCATTTCGACTTTTGACAGTCGCCCATAAAAGAGAGAGCGGCCGTCGTCGTCGTCGTTTTTCCAGTGAATTTTTGTTTTGTTACCGGAATTCTTTACCGTTGGCCACACTATGTTCAGAGTGGCTATTACCACCCGACCCGGCTCATTATTGCAGTCATCCGCTTTGCTGTTGCTTGTCGTGTTTATGCCACTAGGCAGTCTTCTGGTTACTAACGGACAGCGCTGAAGAAGAAAAAAGGACACACAACACAAGGAAAAAGAAGAGAAAGAAGTAAGCAGCTTTGCCATGAAATCAGTTTACGTTTAGTAATGCCGCGAATTTGGAGCAGGTCGCTCGGGCAAATCCCTCGGCAAGATAATAATGATTTCTGGGCGGAATTGCGGACGCAGGCACGTCGTCTTAAATAGTTGATTGGGCGTAGAAAGTTGCTTGCCGCTGTTAAGACACACACAGCAATTGCGTATACGGAGAGGCTCTTTACTGCACACTCGTCGGCCGGCGAGTATTCCCTGCCCGATTAGATTGGGTCCATCTATATTTAGGGAAACCTGAAGGGAGAGAGAGAGAAGGCATTTACTGTTTTAGTATTTATATTGCGCTATACTCTCTCTATCCCTTTGTAGTGTGGTTAAATATAGAGAGACTCGAGGATTACCCTGAGACTTTCATCGTTGTCATTGATATGCCAAGCAGTGACTGGAGATTGGCTTTATAAGCAGACAAAAAAAAAAGAGATAAACCCTTATATCGGATCACCTGGCTTTTATTATTCCTTGTTGAGCATGTCACGACAACCACATCATGTCCGCATAGTTTATCGCTGCTATGCACTCTTTTGCTTTTTTCAACCGCTTTCTTCTTTCTTTACGCGATTTCCCAGGAAATGATGGGATGAATAATGTCATCATCTTCTCAACCTGGTCCACGTGCGTGCATTTTATTCTTTTCTTTTCGTTTTCGGCTGGGTTGAAAGGATTCTCTGATGTAGAAATTTTTTTTTTTTTAAACCTCAAAGATACTTTGTGAGTCTGTACGATGTCAATTCATTCGGGATCAAAAAGAGCTTGTTTGTTATTCATTCAAGGCGAATAGACACTCTTGTCTGGCCCCCAAAAAATCTCGCATAAATCTACATCAATCAATATATCTTCTCTTAGATTATGCGCTCCGAGATTTTTTTTTCTTTTTCATAGGCCTTGCATTATCACATGATTGCTTGAGGGAAAACTGTGAGATTCTTTTCCGGGAAAAATGGAAATATTGGAAACTGTGACAAAGAAAAAAAAACGAAAAATGTTCAAAAGAAGAAGAGCATAGTTTTGAAAAAGGAAAAGAATGAGGAAAAAGGTTAATGTTCATCAAGGATATAGTAGTGGATAAAGGAGGGTCTTGGTGATGTTGGACTGATGAGTCGATGGGGCCTTGGTTCTTTCATCATCAGTCTTGTGCTGTGTGTGTGTGTATATTAGGCGTTTCGACGAGTGTCAAGGGAAAGCGGGTGACTGATCCGTGAAAAGATCAGACAAACCCCGTCATCAAAGAAATTTTCGCTGTTTATGATGAGAGAGGGTGGAGTAGCAGCAATCTGCTACCCCTACCCCTCACCGACTTAATATCCCCAGTGTGTGTCTGTTTGTTCTTTGCCTTCATTTGGCTGTTTTTTCGGGCCCTGGCTGCTACAACTTGTGCAGATGTTTCCGCTTGATTGATTTCTTTTCTTATTTCGTCTTCTTCTCCTCGAGCGATATTATATATTTAATACTTCATGTCACATCTATATCTCGGCTCCTGTGGTCTGTGTGTTCGAGTTGTCTGGCAGAAGAAACTTGCCACCTGGTTGCACATCTCCTATATGTTTGGTCTGACTACATCAGCATTCTTTGAGTGAGTTTGAGAAAGCCTCTGGACAAACAGACTGGCATCGATGCGAGAGACACGGAGAGAGAAAGAGAGAGAGAGAGACAAACTTATTTTCCCGAAAAGAGAAAGAAAAAAAGGGTCGGAGCTCTCGTTAGACGACACCGCGTATATTTAGTTGTGGGGAAACGCAATACTACCCGAGTACTACGATGACTGTGCGCTCGCATGACCGAGCCGTCAGCTTCACTCCTTCAACTCTCTGTCCGACTGGTCTTTCTGGGTGGGACATGAAAGTCCTACACTTTCTCTCTATCCACCACCAATAGCACCAAAAGATGGACGGTGACTGTCGGAGCAACCCGAGTTTTCGGTAGTGCTGCCCAGTAGTTTCAAGAGAGATTTATATCTCGCGTTCACCCGGCCAACATCCATATACACCTTCACATTCTGTCGCCCCCCTCCCTTTTTCGCTTGCCCTTGATAGTAGTATTGAGCATACGCAGTGTATACACAGGACGTCTAATCCTCTTTGAAGCTGAGGAGACTTGATATATTTACGACTCTACACCACCACCACCACTATACGTAATGTGTGTAGAATGTAGATCTTGGTACTCTGTAACGGCTCTTTTTACTTTTCCCACCCCCACCCCACTTATATATACCCTGGGACTCTCTATCTCTCTATGCTGCGTTTGGGTTACACATACTCTGCTGCATCAGACACACTTTCTCCTAGTGACACACCCTTAACTTATTTTGGGTAACAGCAGTCAGTGTGGGCGTTTGAATGTCCATATTATATACAGTTATCCACGCGTGGCTGGGCATCCAGACAGCCGGCTTTGATTATGCCCGCCAATGTTGGTTTTATCAGCCAATCTTGCGGGTTGGGTCTTAGTCATCCAACGTCCTTTTCGCAACAGGGGGGTGCGTTTGAAGACCGAACCAAATGAAACATTTGGCGTCAGCAGCAATAGACGACTTTTACTTATAGGGGCCCACCAACTTTTCTTTACTTCTTGAACCCAAGTCACATTTTAGACTTTCTTTTGTTTTTACTTTTTACTACACCCAAAACCGTGGGATGCAGAGACTTAAATCCGCTGGATAGAAAAGAGAGATTACAATTCGAATAAAAAAGGAGTAGTTGCAGAGTGTACACGGCTGTCGTGGCTAGACATGGAGATCCCCCGACAAACCTTTATATACCCAAAGGCCTACGACGTAAAGTACCAACACAGACTATGTAGGAGGGTACACACTTATACCAAGGAAGGAAAGAATCTGAGAGCGACAAAGGGGGAGACCCAACACGTATTGATATCGATTGATGTAATGAAGTGAGGCAGGAGGATTATTATAATGGAGAGAAAAAAGGGGAAGTGAGGAAATATGACCGTGATGCGGTATCTTTTTGAAGTAGGCTTTGACTACATTTTTTGGGTTGTTGTTGTTTTTTGTTCTTTCCCCCCACAAACACTCCTCGAATGAATAGGCAAACAACAACACGAAAGTAGCACGAACAAAAAAAATATATGCACCAGGGAGTTGCGTGTTGTATAGGATGCCAGTTGATGTGGAAGGGAGACTCAAATACCAACAACAAAAAAGGGAATAAATAAATTTGAAAGAAAAAGTAGGGAAAGTGAACCTGATGGGATCGCATTTATCATCGTCTGTCGCCCTCCCCGTACGTACATAAAAGAATAGCGTAGTCTACGAAGCAGTTGGTCGCATTTCCATTCTATTCGCGCTTGTGTTTTCTGGGTTTTTCACGTCTCTTCTCATGACGATTCATCATCACACACGACTAAAGAAGAAATGTTTCGTTTGTTTTTGTTTGTTTTCTCTCGCCTTTGGTGAACGACGCCCAACAGCCCCACATGCATCAACATTTCTGATGTATGAATTGTGGCCTCTTTACTTATTACCGTCCTCACCAGTCCTGTTTTATTATTTGGTTATTTTCCCTCTCTCGCTGCTGATTGCTTTTTTCTTTTGCCTGCGGATGTTGTTTCTTTTTCTGTAGTGCTAAAACTCGGCGTAATTCAACAGGAAAAAAAAATATAAATTAGACGATATTAATGGCGAGGTTGCCTTAATATTACAGGGAATCTTTTATGGGAAAGGAAAGAGAAGTTCGGGATGGCCCACAACATGTGGAGGGCCGACGGAAGCCTTTCACGTGAATGGCACAACGATTCTTTCCCATTGAAATCCTCATTCTGGCTCGATTTTTGTAATGAAGTTGGGCTTACTCGCAGGCCACATACTAATAGGATCTTTGTTGTTAGACACTGCAAAATAGATGCCAGTGACGTTCGACTCCACGTGTAACAGCTCGCTTATTATTGCGCTGGTGTCGGTGCTCGCAATAAGCCCCGACCGATGTACTACTTTATACGCTATACATCAAATGACACCGCGGGGGTAAAAGTATTTTTATCTGACACTGTCGAGCCCTTGATATTATCTTCGCGGTCACTTGTGTGTATACGTACGACGTTGCAAGGATCAACGAGTTGCCGGGTCTTGCCAACCCTTAACTTTGAACTTTGAGGCAACTTTCTTGTACGTTCGATCGTCAGAAAATGACGCATATTCTAATTGTAAGCTCTCGAGCGTCGGCGCGGGCCGGACGATTCGTAATTTGCACGATGACAATCTACGAGATCCCGACCTGACTTCAATAACCCTGATACATGTCTCTTACTGGGAATTTGACGTCTGTCGTCCCTAAATATTGTTGTATATTCGCATTTGACTGTGTTTACCATTGTGCCCGGGCAGCAAACAAGACGATGGCTTGTTAGCGTGCAGCTCCAATGCTAATACGTAACATTTCCCATGGCTCATTTGCAAAAGCATTGCTCCCGATTGCTTGGGCTATTAGTTTGATGATGATAAGGAATCGTAGAAGAAAAGCCGACCAATCCCCGTACGGACATGTATAGAGAGAGGGAATATTGTTTAACAAATATCTTGCGCTGCCCGTCTATATTGACTACTACCAAGGAAACAAATATACGCGGGACACACGCACGACGAGAGAAAAAGAGAGGCAAAGATTATTTGTGAGACGCAGCAGCAGCAGTAGCCAAGTCGGATCGATTTACAATAGTCTCCAGTGCCGAGTGCTGCGGTCTCTAACGGCTGTTGTTTCTCGTGTGCAATTTGGCCGTCGACGATGGCCACGTCTCACGCGATTCTATACAGCAGTTTACGACATATGGGCCCCATGTTTGTTTGGCTTCTCTATTTTTGATAGACCATAGTAAATGAAGGTTTCCCTTTGATTTTTTGCGCAATTGATTCCCTGTCACGTTCTTATTGGTTTTGTCTTTTGTTTGCGCAATCTGCAATCCTATTAAAAGTTGGCATCGATCGAATTTTACGACGAAGCGACTAAACATCTTTTATTGTTGGAAAATGTAATGAATCCGGTTGGTATAGTAAGGTGTGGTTTTGAGCGTGGGTGCCGTTGTCGTCAATGATTCAAACTTCAATTTACATTTACGGTGGATGTCTATCCAGTACTTGGAAGCGCTTTGTGCAAATCCGTATTATTCAATCCAGCATGTAACTGTCTATCTACGCATAGCACACCAAGTCTTGTGCGTAGGACAGCATAGTGTATTGTGTACACATCAATTAAGGGGGGAAAAAAAGAAAAAAACGAATGTGGAAACTTCGATCATTCCTAATGCAAGACACACAATAAAATGGCGGTGCTGGCGTATTGTGTGCGGTGCTGTTTTTCGTCGAACTAGTTAATAGGAAAACCCAGTCAAGCGGATTTCATTTATCGACTTGGTTTCGCGTTCCTCTAATATTCAACCGATTCCCTGGGATCTTTCTTGAAAAAAAAAATCAAATTGAAATTTGTTCGCTCAAAAATTAGTGCCCTATTATTATGCCAGTTTTTTTATTAAAATTCACTTCCCCCCCCCCTTCTTACGTAGTATAAATATAATGCGTAGCTCGCAATCCTATTAGTGTTTGTTGAAGCCTACCACATCATCATTGTTGTGTGCGTGTGGGTTCTGTACTTCTTCAGAAACGCGAAGAAAAGGAAACTCTTTCTTGTGCAAAATTGAATTGTCCCATCCAACAGCGGAATGATGAGGGCCAAAGGATTTTCCTTTTTTTTTCCTGTTTTCTTCTACAACTTTTTTTTTCTTTCGCTCACTTCTACTTGATTCTATCAAGGCTATTAGTCGGAGCAACCCTGTAACGGACTAATGCAATAGTTGAAGAGTTTTGAGAGCTAGCGGTTGAATCTGAGTCTGCAGTGAAAACCAGTAGAGCAGATTATTGCGTGCTGGTGTGATTCAGTAGGTTTACTAGTAGCAGCAGCAGTCACTGGTGTAATAACTTTGCTGGAGCTATACACTACTTGCGCCTTTCAAAAAAGAAGAATGAAAAAACAAAAAAGAGTCTAGTAGCATCGCCGGCTGTAAGGGCGTTATTATTGCAGCCTCTCGTCCCGTGAATGCGCGTGAAGCTGTCATTGAATCACGCAACTTACATATGGTTTGGATCCAATATGGTTTGAAATGATGACTATGGGGCATCGTCACAGAAACAACAACAGCCTTTTACACTCGTGTATGGACAATGTAGTAATGGACGCAATCGGCGGGGGAAGGCCTTTTGATGGACGTCTCCTTTAAGTGCTAGACCGTGCCCGGCCTCCGTGTCTGCTCGCCATTGTCTGCTCAATTAAACCCACGCAGAAATGATTATATTCTCTCCATCGCGCCTCCTCCCACCCTAGATTGTTTGTTTTTTTGCCGTCGAATGAGTTTCTGCAATCAACTTTGTCTATTCTGAGAATCGTTTTGTCTAAATGTGATGTAATATAGTCACAACTGTGAGACAAGTTTCTTTGGTGACCGTCTGGAAAACGGCCGACCGGTGCGGCTGCAAATTTGAACAGGGAAAGTAAGTCCCAGGTTCCCCAAAGTGGTTCTCGGCCTACCCCAGGTCCCTCAACGGCCCCAACGCCTCAGTGGACCGTTGCTGGAAGGGACAGTCTGTCCCTCCCACCAACATGTCTGTCGTCGATTCACTTTTTTTTTCTTTTTGTAGTTTGGACCTTGTTATGAGGTCCCGTATGTAACGTGTCACTTATGGCTCGTCCGACCCGCCTCCCATTTTGCTTTTGCTGGTTCCTGCTGGACTTATATAGTCCAGTCTTATATACCGTCAGACCCTTCACTCGTGGACTATTGTCTCTCGAAAATGGTCCTCGTTAGATGCGACTCGAAACACAATACGAACGGGGTTCGTGTAAACTCGGGATAGTCCATGAACGGCAATCTCTTTGACGTCAACAAGTACCAACTTGCCAAAGGTCAAGTTACGCTGTTGCAAATTAAGTTCACATTTTCCCCGTTGATTGACAGTCAATGGAAGAGCAGGAAACTTGTCGATTGCGATGAAAAAGTTTATTTTTTAACCTGCGCGGCAGCAATCGAACGATCGACTTTACGGACTGCGTGTTGTTGGACACCTCCCCCGCGAGTTATTTTCGTACATTTCCCCCCTCTTTCATTTTTATTTTTCGATGTGTATCCTTTTTTGTGATAAGATGAGTCTGATTGATGATGATCCCCTCAGCACTGCGCCCAATGCTCAGAGGCGTGTGTGTGTGTGGCGCTCCACGGTCTGTCGCTCTCACGTCGACGACGTGAGTTGTCGCTATACACGGCGGGCGACGACGCGCGCGGTCAGCTCTTCTTTCCCACTCTCCAAACTGTTCCAGTTTCCTTATTTGCTGCTGCGCCGTATTCCACCCTCCGAGCTTCTTATGCCCAGCAAGTCCGTACTTTTTCGAGCTGCTTATGAAACTCTCTTGTTTCCACTCGGGTGACGACGCGGCGGACGCCATCAACTTCTCCCTGGGCGACAACGACGAGTTGTTGCTCATCTTTCTCCCGTTTCTTTTTTCTTGGGGGGGGGCGGTTTGGTGATTTTAGTTTCTTTTTCGGAGAATTTTTCTATAAAGTTTCCAGTTTCAGTCGACAGAGTTGTACAGAATCGACAGACAGGGTGTCGTCGCAACTCAAATGACATTTTCAACTCGAATGGTCGTTGCCATGGCATTTTGCTTGTCCTTCATCTATTGGCACCTTTTTTTTCTTTTTCGAGGAGTCAATCCGCAGCGGAGCAACGACTTTCATTTGGACAGCGAATCAGTTTAGCTGCTGCTTTTAATAGTTTCGGGCGTGTGGATAGGTGTGTGTGTATGTGCGTAGTTTTCAGGAGCTATTTCATTAAGAATTAATCGCGTATTTTTCGGGCGCCTCTGGCTTTATCGATTGGCACTACCAGAAAGCTCTTTCCCAATTTTTTTTTTTTTTTATTAGGATAAAACCCCCCTTTGCCAGCAGGTTGTTTCTCCTTCTTGTAGATTCAACAGTCTTCTTTTAAAGAAATAATAGGGGCACCCAAAATATAACTGCGCCACACACAAGAAAATGTCGAATTCAAGGTGCCCTTAAAGGTTGTGATGATATTTAATGCTAAACAAAATTTTCTCTTGGCGAAAAGCAGCACTCTACTACACACGAGCAAAAAGCCAAAAAAAGGTCCACTGAGATAAACAAACCAAAACAGACGAGGAAATTGGAAAGAACGAAAAAGGAGTCTAGAAGAGAGTCGGGAGATGAGAATGGCGAGAATAATGGTCTAATTATTTGGCGTGATATGTGATATTTAGAGTGGTAAACTTGTACCAATTAGCTGTCGAGGTCTTTAAAAGATATTTTAGGCTAGGCTTTACGTTCGTTGTTTTGGCGTATATTTTTATACATAAAGCTACAAGTCAGATACATAGGGTTTGGGGCCTGGCCACGGCTTCTCATTAAGTTATAGAGAAGACCTCCAACAAGAACCTTGTGAAATTTTTGGCGGTTGTGTTGTACCGTTACACAACCTTTTTATTTTCGTAGCAAGTGTAGAAATAGAATTTCATTAAATCTTAAAAATATAAAAAATCATTAATATATTCAAAAAAAAAAAAAATACGCGAAGCCATTGAGTAGATTAAAAAGCTAATTGTGTAAGGGTTTTGGCTATTCTTTTTGTGGATTTCTCTTTTTTTTTGTGGGTGAGTTTAATGAAAAAATCTATTGAATGATCCCTTTTTCATTGAATCTTTGATGGATCTTGACTGATGTTGGTTCACGTAAGAGATAGGCTGCAAGTCCCTAAATGATCCCTCTACGTGGGTAGGCCCATCCTGGGGAGATTGAATAAAGCCAGGCCGGTAAGACGAAGAACTAACGTGAAGAAAAAAAAAAAAATAAATAAAAAGAAGAAGAAAAAAATGAGATCAAGAAAGTAACGAGAACAAGAGATGACGTCTTTGGTCTCGATATCAAGGGCGAAAATCCCGAGGAAAATTTGGTCGTCGTCCGGAAGACTTGACGGATCGATCTCATGCTTACAAAGCCTAGATAGGAGGAAGAAGAACTGTCTTATAATGTGTGTACATATATATATATATATATATAACCGAAAAAAAACCAGTAGTCGTGTAGTCTACGCCAAAAAGGGATTGGGTATAGTACACTCGAGAAATAAAAGGAAAAAGAAAAAAGAGACAATACAACTCGTAATGTATACCATCCACACACACACAGCCAGTGGTGTATATAATATGGCAATGGGAGAAACTCTCGGTCACATATTATAGACAAGAGACGCATCCGTCAGCCAGCGGATGGCTGCGAAGACGAAAGAAAAAGTCTCTCGGCGTTCAGCAGCAGCAAGAGAAAAAGAGTCGACGCTGTGCCCAACACAAGTCAATATTGAGCTGATGTCTGAACAGAATGAGAAATCCCAAAGAGAACGGGGGTTGGGGAATGAATAACAGTAGGGTGGGGGGGGATATAGGCTTTTATAGGACCCTGAAAAGTTGATGTGGCTACGACGACTCTATAGAAGAAGAAGCAACTCTGTCAAAAAGTGAAATAGTTGTCAAAAGTGGCCACACTTCCGTGATGGGATAATCTGGCTTATGCGTGTCGTCTTTCCCTATTCGCGACTTTTCATCTTTTTTCCCTTCTCTTCGTTTTGTTTGAATTCACGACGACGTTGCGTGACACGCATTTCGTCTTTTTTTGTTGCGTTGTTCCCCATTTGGATTTCGCGCCGTTTTGACGGAGGGGGGACTTATTGGCTCCCACTTTCTGCTTTGGTGGGAACTCGTCATCTAATCGAATGAGAATTCATTTGTCAAAAGTCGAATTTTCGTGAAAAGAGGGAGGACTTGCAGCTGAGAGTTTGACATCTTTAATGGTGGTTGAAAATTGTCGGAAGTCGACCATTTTCATCATCCAATCGATTGTTATTTTCAGTTCCCAGATCTTTTGGCAAATCATTGCTTATCGACGGCGCCCGTTTATTTTTCGATGAAGCTGGAAACGCCCAGGAGTTTCTGTATCGACACACACAGTTCACGACCTGATAGTCGACCTATTAATGGATTCCGTTATCGGTTAGCAGCCCAAGAGAAAACAACATTAGGTAGCCTTCACATCCACATTTATTCCGTCCCCTTGATGTTGATGTTTCCCTGTGCTTTTGCGAGTGTGTCGGTGACATATTGTCATCATTCGTCATCGACGGGATAGCCTACAGCCAAAGCGAAGGGATATTTTCTCTGTCACAAGGCACACACGACACGATAATAGACTAACAGCGAGAGACCCCCCCTCTTTTTGCTCTCTCTCTCTGTACGATGAAGTCAAAATGCCTGCCACCGACACGCAGAATTCTATATGAAAGCCATCCAGCAGTTTTCCGGATGGTTCAAAAGAAAACAACCAATAGCAAATACGGAAAATGTCGTAAAAGAATCTCGTCCGAGTTCTGTACATAAATATCGATGTGCGGAGGGGGGGTTTCTCGTCGCCAGCGATGGATGTCTCTTTTCTTTCTCTCTGTGTGTGTGTGTGCGGATACAATAACTGGACACGTGCCCAGCCTCCTTTACCAGCACAACCGCCCCTGTATTTGACGTTGACGATGAAGAGTTGTCGTGCTCATCCAGATCCCTCTTTTCTTTCCCTTTTTCATTCCGTTTATTTATACTCCTCGTGGCTGCAATTCTTACATATTTATTCATCCACATTTATACGACGACGGGTTATATGCAGTGGTCACTCGAGTTGGCCAACATTCGGATAAGTAATCCATCCGACTCTGTTTGTTTTTGGTTTGGTTTTTTCCTTCTCCCCATGGCCGAGTTGGACCACTGCACTAGACGACGACAGATCATGACATGTTAGTTTTGCTTTTGTTGCCTTAATTCGGCAACCAGGGAGGGGGACACACACAAGTTCAAAAAAATAATAAAATAAAAATAAAAGCCGAGCAATAAACAACACGTATATAACGTGATCTAGAGTTTTCACATATAGGAGAAAAAAGCAAAGTTTTTTTTTTGTTTTTCTTTCTTGAATGAACTTTGCTGGGGTACAGACGCAGTACACATACCATCTGGACGTGTATATCCCCGTGTGTTTTGGATTTTTTGAAAGGAGACGCTACCAAATCCTCTCCGGGTCTTTTTTTAAATGCGTTTTCTCTGCGATTGCCAACGTTCCCCATCCACCCATATCTTGTACATACATGCGTATATAGAGTAAAGTTTGTTTTTGTCATCGTCTTATAGAGGTTGCATGTTCGGCCGGTGGAAACTCGGTCCGTCACGTTCCCAGTAATCCGCGGGCATTATTGAACAGATCGTGACGTTACTTCACATGTGAATCACAAAAACGATCGATTTTTTTTTTGAAGGTGTCTTTTTCTGTCTCGTATACACGACGGCTGCAATATTAACAACGTAATTGGTCAACTTGAAATGTTCACGGGCTTGTCTTTACAGCTAAGCAGGTTTGCCAATCTTTTTCAAATATTCAGATGGCGGGAGAGAAATGCCATCGTTTCCTTAACAATGGTTGCAAGTTTGAGTTTATAATTTTAGTAATAGTCGATGGGAAACTTTTTTTTAGTGGGGGAGGTAGCTGCGGCGATCTATAGTAGTACCACCTCCTGCTCTTTCGTGTGAATACATAGACAGAGATCTACGTGATCGACCACCCCCGGTCCGTCCATCAGCAGCTGGGACCATTAAGGTTAAATGGCCCCTGGAAATGGCCCACTCGCCCTCGCTATTCTCGCCCTCCTTCACTGGATGTTGATAACGTTTGTTGATCCAAACGAAGGTTTCCATTGCTGCCCGTGTGTACACACACACACACGGGCAGCAACACATCCAACAGGAGTGAGAGCGTGGCGATCGATGAGCGTAACAAAAACAGCCAGGCGTCTTGTATCGTGCCTTATCTATCCTCTCACTTCCACAGCTATAACTAGCGGGGCACACTCGATCCCCATGCCGGATTGAGAGGTAGTGAAGTAAAACCCAAGTGAAATTGATCTTTTCGTAGAACAGTATCCATTCTTCTTCTTCTTCTTGTGCGCTCTCTCCACTCTATTCTCCGTTGGCTCCTAAAGTACAAAGGGAGGGGGAGATGCAAACGATTACGACGACGACCAAATGTGTTGAAAATGAGGCAGAAGGAAAAACGATCAAATTTCCCAACGACAAATAAATTGAATCGGGTTCCATAAATCTGATGGCTCAGACTTTTAGATGCTGGGCTGGAAGAAAACAACCAAAAACAAAAAAATAGCCGGACGTGAGAGTGAAATCAAGTTTTATCGCCGTCATCATCGCGATGGCGTAACGCGCTCTTGACGAATGGACGATGGTCTATAGTGAATTAGCGATCTAAAAGAGTCGAGCCAAAGTTTGTTGTTGACGTACGAAAAAAGAGACGGGTCATATCTCTCAGAATCTTGTAGAATAACTTTTCTCCATTTTGAAGGAAATCCATTTTTGTCCGCGTAGGATATTTGCAATGCAGAGCTCATGCTCATACAGAGACGCGCTTTATCGGCATTCTTGCGCAACTCAAAGGAGAGAGGGCAAAGGCTAATAATGCAAAGTTAACGGAAACGACTCGTCGTTTCAATGTCCGTCAAAATTCAATGATGGCCCCTGGCGTCTCCCGGCCACACGCGCGCACCATACAAAAGATCATGCATGGATGCCCAACAGAGAGCATATAGATTTCTATATAAAGTTGAGATGGCGATATGATTATTTTCGTGCAGCACACACACACACAATGATGTTGCGATGTATCTAAAGAAGGGGGGATGATGAGATGTCGTTCTCGTTGACTTTCGACGAAGACGCACAGTTTGCACAGATCAGACAAGACGCTGCAGTCTGCTGCTGTCAATTATCTCTAGTGGGGCCTAGCCAGTTTGGTGAAAATGATAAGACGACGACGACGACGGTAAGAGACGGCGGAGCGCCAAGATTGTCAGGACCAGTAGCGTGTGAAGTCTTTTTCTACCTCCTTCACCGTCATCATCTTCTTCAGTGCCTTATTATTCTGGCGTTTTTATTTTTTTTCGTTTGACTGGTTGCTCAAATGTTTTTTTTTTTATTTTATTTTATTTTTTTGGCAGGATATAATTTATTTTTGATTAAATTTATTCCGGGAAGAGAGAGCTGAGAGATTAAGTTGGGTTATGTGCAATACTGGATGTTTGACTGGTTGGGATTGATATATCGTGAAAAGGTTACGAAATGGTGGGGACCAATCAGTCGTTTACTGTTCGTGAGTGACGTCGGACTTTGCTCGGTCCCCCACCCCCTCCCAACGGGAAACTGGGAGGAGAAAAAGGGAGGGTGGTGACGGACCATCACGGAAACAGGTGCTGTCAATTCCGGCTACTCTCTCTAATGTGACTGAGCTGCTCGGTGAACGTCTTTTACCTATCGACCAGAGTATCCGCCTCGTCTCTTATTTATGTACGAGTGACACACAAACTCTGTCTGGCGTTTCCTTTTCGGTCGGTTGTGTGCCCAAGTCGTTTGAAAGCAACTTCCATATACCCCCGTGTGTGTGTTTGTGTGGAGTAGACACCGTCGTCCACGCAGAACGCGGGAGTGTACGGCAAATAGTATTCTAAATGTATATATAAATAAACACACACACACAAGCCTACGTCCGTTGGCGTCCTTATATACCATCTGGCCAATCGATCCGCTCCGAACCGAACAGCCGGTTCTCTATTTCGTTTATTTTTCTCTCTCTCTCTGGCGTGCGCGTCTTGGTTATGTATGGGACAGCTTTCGCGTCCAGCGTGATGGTTCATTCTCTCCTTCTCCTTCTTCTTCTTTTATTCTTTTATTTTCTTGTAACTTGTATTTATTTTGGCGTAGGCATATACAACAACAACACCACCCTGGGTCCCTTTTTCTTTTCTTTATTATTCCGCCTGTAAATTATCTCCAGCGGATCGGATGGAGAAGCTATTACTGCGCCCAGTACCTTTAATAGAGATGCTCTTATTATTTATCCGGCGACAGCTTCGCCCAATTTTCTCTTGATGATGGTAATTTTGACTAACTGGATTTCTCTTGCGACTATCGAATGTATTACTGTGTGTAGATGCATTCATACATTTCTTTTCGCCCTCTTATCTTCTTTTCTCTTTCGCTCGGCTCTTTTTTTTTACGTCCGTGAATGATGGCGTTGCCAAATTTCCCGCTCTTGACAGCCAATGATGTGTGTGGTTTCAAATGGGCCTGATCGCCATTTTTCATAGGGGCCATGAATGACTGACTTGTAAGATATAGTCATATAGAGGCGTAGAGAGAGAAAGAGATTTTTGTTGCCACTGTCAGCCGATATCATTTTTTGTCAAGTTTGGCCTTTTCTTTCTTTTTTTTTTGTGGTTCTATCTGTTTTATTGATTGACGAATGGGAAATAAGGGGGAGTCTACATTTTGGCTGACTGTCACCACGTCAGCGCGCCTTGTATTTCGCTCCGACGAAACAGTCGGCCAGCAGGACGCGGGTGTTGATTCCGCTCTTGTTTTATTTATATATTACTAGTTGGAGTAGTGCACATTGTCCGTGTGTGGACTGTTGACTAGACTTTAGTAGACTACTCGAACTCGGGATCAGCAGACTCTTTCTCTGCTTAGCGCCAATTCACAATGGCGGGTGCTGGACAAACTGGACCGGCTGCTGCTGCTGCTGCTGTTCTATTCACGTAATTAATTGAAACGCGGATTACCTCTCAATATGTTTAGGTTCGTGCTCTTTCTAGCTCTCTCCTACTATTTGTCAAGTTTTCTTTGAAGTCGTCTCCTCGTTGTTATTGAAAACTTGGGAGAGGAGAAAGTCCTTTGAGCCGGCCACCAGGGAGCTGCTGCTGTGCCGGCTAGAATTTAGTTATGCGTCAGACAAATAAACAAAACTCAAGGCAGGGATTTTTTTTTTCTTCTTTTTTTCACCGTGAAATACCGTGAATCTTCTCGCGCGCGCGTCTGTCTGTGTGTGTGTGTACGTCTTGTTAATTCCGAAGACGGTCTCTCTTTGGCAAATTCAATCTGAAAACAAAAAAACGTGCAGCCAGCGAATTATTTAGACGACAGAGGAGCTCCCCGCCCTCGTGAAAGGCGTGCACAGATTTCTTTAATACAACACAATTTGGCCAAATTGAGCTCTCTCAAGAAAGATAACAAAACAAAAGATGACACGAAAAAGCTAATTGCCAGCTAACGGGTGGTACCTCCACCCGTGTAGAGTGTGTACAACTTGAATAGTGCCGGGCAGTCAACGCAAGAAAGTTGTTGCTAGTTACCTGGCGACGACACACGAGCTTGTCTTTCAATCTCCATTCGAAATTCCCGCCAGGAAAAAAAGATGAAAAAAGTGTCAGCGGGCTTACTGTATAGGCTCGTTACGTCATTCCACGTCAGTCGCACTAAGGATCCGAAAAACTGGTCCTGGTATTGATTGTGTAGACCGTCTGATTATTCGTTTCTTACTTTTGGGGGTTGAAAAGTTCACAAGGCTCAAAGTGCAGTTGGGTAAGAAAAGAAGCACCCCCCCCCCCTCCTACCTACTAGTCTCTATATAATACCTGATGGCAGCACATTTGTATAAGTGGCTTAATGCAGTAAGCATGCGTCTACTCTGGCAACGTGTGATGATGCTGATGTGCCTTGATGCGGTCCATCCTCAAAAGTTTTCTCTGATGGCTTAATTAACGAGCTGCGCATAGCTGCTACCGACCCGCGCGTCTTGACGATCCTGCTTTACCAGCTGTAAAATCGCTTCTTCTTTTTCGGGGTTGGATTTTACTTTCTTATTCCCGTCTCTATCCACTTTTGAATCCAACGCTGAGCTCCACGTGTCTGCCAACCTCCATATTTGAAAGGGGAGGGGGGCAACTTATACCGACGATGTCAAACTTTTCTTCCAGCTGCTCTATATAGATCGTTTCTATCCAATCAGCACGCGTAATCAAATTGATGATTTCGTCCTGATCCCTGCTGTGCTGTGTGTTGGTTCCTCGTCGGAAAGTTTCTTCTTCTTCTCCCCCTGTCAAAAGCTTTGATAATGTTCTAATAATAATATATCTCTAGTTACCTGCTAGGTCGTTGACTCGAAGACACGCAGCGCTTGTTAATAGTGTGTGCTGGGTGGGGAAAAACAAAAATTCCTTCCGGGAATCCCGCGTTCACGTTTCACCTGCTCCACACCCCCCGTCTGGCAAAAGTGGAATGCACGGGAGAGTCGTCGTCGTCGTCGTCGTAAGAGTTGTTTGGCAGAATGTTTGTTATTCGACCAGCTTTTATTTGAGCCGAGACGCGCGAGCCACGGTTTCCGATGTTGGGATTTTTCCCATTGATTACTTTCACCCGAGCGAATATCTTTCATATATAACATTCTCCAACTGCGCCTGCAGCCTCGTCTCCGGTGTCGGGGATTTATACCAAATTGCGACGACGACGACACCCGCCGTAAACAGAGTCGGAATTGCGGAAAAAAGACAAGAGAGAACAGAAACGTGAGGTCATCAAACGCCGGTCGTAAAAGAAAAAAAAAAAAGGCGACGACGGCCAAAATAAGACGATGGCAACAATTGGAAACGTTTGCAACCCTCCCGCGGGCTCGTTTTTCTTCCTATAGTCGCGGTGGCTATGAGGAATCTTAAGGTTTTGACGACCCTAGTCTGTTATAGTATAAAATCTCTGACCCCCCCAACTTGTCTCATTTTGTATAGAGCCAGAGAAAGTGCCTGGCTGGCTGTTTGTGCAAGTCGTGTCACGTGATTTATTGTGCGACTTGTCGCTGGCGAAAAATAACTTGTTTATTTAACACATAATTTCTCCTTTGTGATTTGGCAGGAGGATTTATTTGCAGCTGGCCGACTTGTGACAAAATACTCAACGCCGGCCGAGTTAGCTGTGTGCTGCGGTTCCACCCCCTTTTTTTTGTGTGTGTTGTTGCTCTTGTTGATTATACGTGGGTGTACATCATCCAAATAAGGCCGGCGAATAATTTATCGTCCAGAGTGCGACAGTGGACAAAACCAGACGTGAACTGCAGACTGAAATGATGCACTGCTACGTTAGGAGAATGATCTTATTCCGCCATCCGGCCGCAACTTTCATGCTCTATTCAGGACTCCTACTCGTATTTTTCAGCATTGCGAGGGCCAACTCCAGCCAATCAGGTAAGCGCCTCCTCTTTTGCAATTTCTTACCCCCTTTTTTGTGGGGGGTTGTTTGATGGGGTGACGTGTATAAATAACGTTCAGCTGTTGACATGGTAACGCGGATCACTAAAGTACGCATATCAATCTTGTCGATTTTGTCAATGGAATTCTGTTAACAAGTTTGAAAGGCGCATCAAAGCCAAGGTGAAAATAGGAAAAAAAAGCCGCGAACGGTTAATCAGGGTGTGTATAAAGAAATCCATTTTCCCAGCTGGCTCTATATTGTTGACGGACATTTTCTCTTTAGACTTGTTTAGATTTCTCTCTTTTATTGACTTGTTCCACTTTCATTTTGTTCCATCTGCAGCAGCTCTTCATCTAGTTTTTCAGAAATTCCCAGTAGTCCTCCCGTGGCAGACTCAAATTCTCTTTTTATTTTTGCCACGCCGACACGACGCCAGAATCAACAAAACGACTGACGGAATTTAAAAGAAAAGAAACAAACAAGAAAAAAACTGTTTGATCAGTGTCTTGGATTCTCTTTTCTTTTTTGTTTTGAAAGAGTGAGGGACGAACGCGAGTCACGGATATTAAGTGCATCAATACTGTAGGCAAACGAGATGAGTTGAGCGCCTCCCCCCCCCCCGTGTTGTGTTGTATTATGCGTTAGGCCAACCGCGTAGGAATGCATTAGGTTTATAACCTTAATGGATTCTCCCGACGAGACCCTGTGATAACACCGTCGGAAAACTATAGTGCCAAGTCGAGTTGATGGAAAACGTATACACACTGGAACGACTCGAGCTGATTGTTGGCGTTTCAGCCGGCCGTATGTAGCCGAAAAGGAGCCGGCGGCCCAGCGTTTGTCTTGGTAGTGACGTGTGTAAGTGGTTGGGTAAAGCCGCAACCCCGAACAGCTGTGTCGTAGTCAAAACACGAAGCGGGGCGCAGTGCAGAGAGAGAGAGCTATATACTCCCTTTCGAGCTGATCTTTGTGTGTGTGTGTCACACAGGCTCGTTTACATAACGCGTGGGGGTAGTCCCACACAAAGGTCATTGAAAAAAAAAGAGCCGACATGAAAAGCCCCATTCATTTCTTTTGTATTTTCTCCTATCCCAGCCGGATTTTCTCCTACGTATTTTGGGAATTTCATTTCGGCGATTCGCTTTCGTTATTCTATGCTAATTTTTTTATTAGCTTTCCCCTTTTTTTCCTGCACCGGTATAAAGAGAGAGAGAGATCTGCCCGGGATGAATGAAACAAGAAACAATGGGCCAAAGATTTTCAAGTGGAATTGCAAAGAGGATTAAACGCAAAAAAGAGCTGATCATGGCTTTTTCTTTTTGAAACTCTTAGCCGCATTGTTTGTTGCTTTAGGTTTATTTAACTCGCCTTTGCTCTACGCCGAATAAGTCGGCATTTAATTGCTGCTGTGGATACATTTCGCGTATTGCGACTGCTAATGAACTGTAATGAATGCCCTTCTCCACTCCCCGCTGCTGCTGCTGCTGGGCTGTCTACAAATTCTGGGCTCGCAGAGATTGATGACGAAGTCTACTATTTGGTTTCCAATATAATCTGGCGATAATGATGGAGTTTTCGGGAGCAGATATTTAGCGTGCAGCGATTTTCTTTGGCGGTTTGTTTTGACATTCAGGCAATGGGCGGGCTGCGGTTGCCATTATAGAAAATTCGCCCACGAATGAACTTGTGTAATTTTCAAGTCTGAAATAACTGACGGCGCCGAGTAGAAGACCAAGTCATC
The DNA here is from genome assembly GCF_021134715.1 of Daphnia pulex. NCBI lineage: Eukaryota > Metazoa > Arthropoda > Branchiopoda > Diplostraca > Daphniidae > Daphnia > Daphnia pulex. Next base: position 4,419,232 of record NC_060018.1, on the reverse strand, counting down.
AGGAAATTCAAACGCAACGTCATTAGTCACGAAAGTGCTACGGGTCGCCAATAATGCACACACAAGTATATACGTATGTGCTGTATACGCTTTAGCTGCTGCTGCTGCCTGCATGTAGACTGCTGCTCGTCCTCACCACAATCCAGTTGGGCTAAGGCAGGCAGAACTGCACATCTAATATACTCCGGCGGAGAGGGGGGGGGGGGGGGGCGACATGACACGACATGACAGTGCGCTGAATTATCGATCAATGCGGCGGCGTCGTCGTTCCCTATACATTATTATGCTGAAATATTCCGCACTTTTTTGTTTTTTTGCGGGTTATGTTTTATTATTAATTTGATGGCTGGAATGTTTTATTTGAGGAACCAATCGTCTTCGCTGGCTATATACACATTGGTGTGGCATTTTATAGGACCCCTCCGTCGTATAACTCGTTTTTTTGTTCTTTTCCTTTTTTGATTGCGTTAAAAGTCGTAGAATCGTTAACTGCGTGCATCATCAGCAATCCAGCTCCCGGCCGTGTGTTGTCATAGAAATCACGAGGTCGTCAGAGCGACATTATCATCGTGTGTGTGTGTTTAATGGACTTTTTCTCCTTCGTTTTTTTGGCGACCGCAGCACACGATCGGAATGGCTCTACATTTTTATTTGCTCGTATCATTAACTCACGAACCAACAGCAAATTTTCTCGACTTGATCTTTTTTGGCTGGCCCTTTTTCTTTCTTTTTCGCTTTTATGATTTTCTTGTTTTGCCTTGTAATGACCAATGCGTCCTATAAAAATGGCGCCCTGGAATCAAGTCAAAAGCCCAGTCGACTGTGTTATTATTATTATTTTTTTGTTTCCCTCTCCACGCAATATTTTGATAGCATAGACTACACCATATATAGACTGCATGGGTCATTTGATGCTTGTGCAGATACATTATATCCAGCGGGAAGTAACTCTATACATGTATTACTCTCTGCGCCGTGTTTATAGTACGTACTACATTTATTGTTTCTTGATTGTACTGATTTAGTGGTGGTGGTGGTGGGGGGCTGCTTCTTTTTCCTGCGCTAGATTCTTCGTCGGGGTTCGTGTGTAGACTGTGGAGGGGAATTAGATGACTCCTCTGAGAATTGGCGACCGTGTTAGTGTGGAGAGACACGAGAGGAAAAACACAGCCATCGTAGTACCTTCTCTCTCTTGGTAGTTTTTTTTTCTTTTTAGCTTCTTCTTCTACACTATACATGAGTCGGTACTACTCTTCGGTCATTCTCTTTGGTCACTCGATCGCTTTCTACCTTCTATACGTGGGGGCACTCTTTTTATTTATTTGCTTTCCCCCCTCTGCTCTCGACAAAGTGCACCGCGACTTTGATGTCACACGAGATCTTCTTATTTTTTTGTGTTTTTTACTACATCCAGCCCCAAATTTTCTTTAGCTTATTTTTATTTTTTTCGGTATATAGAGGGGTTGATTCTATTTCTTTGACTGGTTGGGGCGAGCTCCCATTCTTTGGGAGTCGCTGCCCCCAATGGACTCATCTGGGCGCGTGCCACGCACTTATTATTACACACAGGCGGTCTTTTTTTTTGTCTCTCTTTCTTTCTTTGGGTTGACAAGTACATCAGCTATTAGTTTACTAGCCGAGTTTAGTGTGTAGTCGATAACTAAAGCGTGAATGGTCCTTCCCACCGAAATAAAAGATGATGCAGTAGTAGTATTGAACGTTCCGCTTCTTGTTCGGATGTCTGGTGGAAGAGCAACAAACACGACAGGGAAAAAAAGATGTCATCGTTTTGTTTGGTTGTGGAGAGGGTGGCCGTGTTTTACGCTGGACTGGCCATCTCATGTGTACAACCAGCATCCCCATGTTTTGACAAATGGATGGATGGCAGTGACCAAGCCTCTGCTGCTGCTGCTGCTGATGTCACATTTCCCCTTTTTGTCTCTTTGCCTCTTTATTAGCGTCTGATTTATATTTCTGTCGTGCCCTTTTACGGCTGCCCGGTTATGACTGCCGTGTCCGTCATCAGCATTCTTCGGAAAAAGGGAAAAGAAATAAAAGAAGGACTCTAGGAAAGAATAGACGGACCGGTTGACGCATAGAGAATGAACCAAGGCGAGTTATTAGTGAACCAGACAATGTCTGGCCTTGGGAGCGGAAGAAGCAAATGGAATACAGATGATGTTATACCGTGTAAGAATTGAGTGAGGTTTGTATACTACATATCGATGCTGCCCTCCTAGTCAATTCGGGTTGCCTTACCACCACTACCACCCGTGCACCGGTGAATAACTTTAGATAACACTTTCATCAAATGTCAAGGTGTCGGGACTGAGCTAGATATATGGCCGGGGGGACCTTAAGATATTTATAGAGCCCACGCCCCGTTGGCTTGGTATAGTCGATGAACGCAGCACCAGCTGGCCTCGCCCGTTGCCCAATTTCGCAGCAATAAAAAGAGACTCGTCGTATAACCGGTCGCACACAACATTCCTCTGCATTGCTTTTTTTCTTATGCAACTTTGACTGTGAATCAAGTCACGGCGAGAATCCACCCGCGATCGTTGGACTTTAAGTCATTTATTTTCTTATATGGTCCACTTGTCTCGACGTGAGTCTAAATGGATTGACTGCTGCGCTCATTATACACCCCGCACTGCAGGCCAATAGCTTCAATCAGGGTCTTGTAAAATCCAGGGGAATTTCGATTTTGTTTCTAATCTGTTTGTGTCTCTGAGTGACGGGTATTACCTCGACTATGTTTGCTAATAATACCCTTAGATGGTTTGGGAGGGGGGGGGGACTAGAGAGCCTCTGTGTTTTGACTGGGAAGCGAATGTCAAAGCAGCTTTTCCTTATCTACGCATTACGATCCTTATGCGCTGTCCACTAATGTGACATGTTACGTACATTTTACAACGATCCACATCCAGTCTGAGGTATATTGTAATTTCGACGACCAGCTTGACACGCTATCCCTTGTTTGTGAGTGGGTGGACTGGCCGGCTCCTGTCCGGCACCAATCTAAAAGCAAAAAAAGGAGGGGGATCTATTCCGGTGACTGTAATTCCTAGCAGCGTGCTCACATTCAAATATTCCCGGTTTTTTCTTTTTGTTTTTCTCCCTTTTTTCTCCCTGGGTTTACATGGGGGCAGTATCCCCTCAACGACCGGCTAGCGTGTTGCATGACATCAGATGGTAACAAGCCAGCGGGGGACTAGGTAGAAGTATATTGGATGTTTGGCGTACATCCACGGGCACGAATAATCAAGCGGATCGAATAAAAATAAATGGATCTTGAGGGGTGAATATGTGGGCGGTTGAGTCCCACACACTCTCCACGCCCTGACCCCCCGAGTGCTATATATACTATGAGGTGTAGTGTAGTGTACACATACAGTAAATGTGGCACAGAAAATTCCGAATGCCCCCACAGCTATATAGCGCCACTACCCTGCGATTAGGACTGCGTCAAGGTATATATACAACATCAAGTATGTAGCCTTTATACAGTATAAATATATTTATTGCGTCGGCGACCGCAACGGAACCCCCTCCCCACGCCCTATCAATTGATTGAAGAGGGCGGGAGCATCGCGCCACGGTCCGGGTGTTTTTCCACCAACCACACACACAGGGCCACAGTAAAAACCTTGGCCTTTTTTTTCTTCTCGACAGACAGATAACTATGTTTGAGGATCAGAAGAAAAGAAAAAAGAAAAACTAGTCCGTGTCAATAAATAATCCTTGCGTGTCGCTTGCGGACATTATCAAAATTAATTTGCTATTTTTTGTTTTGTTATCAGCTGGTTTCTCATTTTTATTTGTTTGATTTGTTCATGGACGGGTTGGCCTTGGATCTGATATGCGCCCATCATCAAATTACGCTAAAATTTCGCGAATGTCCCTCAATGGTTTTATTGTTTTATTTTTACGGCAGTTCGGGGGGTTGGCTGCCGAACATTGCGGATGTGCTGTTAACAATTTATAGGCTAACTGGATTAAGATTGACGTTACTTTGGTTAGATATAGTACTCTTGGTACAACTGCTGACGGTGATGAGACGTTACTCTGGCTGCGCACTCGCCGCCGTTTTGTGGTTCTTATCCCGGCGAATCTTGATCTACCGGAGTGCATAGAGGATGCGTTTCACAACACAGTAATCCTCCTACTCAGCACCACTTTCTTGTATATAGCTCTTTTTTTTTTGTTGTTGTTGTCGTTGACTGCTGTCGACTTGCGGAACGCTGTCCGCTAGCTCTCCATTTGTAATGCCCGGGCTCGCCTTTCTCTCTCATTTCGATTCTTATTCGTGCGGGCTGTCTAAACGTCCCCACAGTCTCCGCCTCGTGACGGTTGGCCCGGTCACGTCGCCCCAGCTCTTACTCTCTCTCTCTCTCTCCTGATAATGAATAGTATATGCAGTCTAGTATATCTAGTATATATACGCAGAGGAGTCTAGTCTCGCCCGCTGGAATTTACGGCGGAAGTGTGCAACCAGGCGGATGCGCGTCTATTTTTTTTCTTCCCCCTTTTTTCTGAGCTTCGTTGCGTTGCTTGTGCGTAATGATATCACCACTACGAGGAATACAGAATACGTGCTATAGGACGATCTCTCTGGTATATACTGTTGGCTCCCCTTTTTTATTTTGGTCTCTGCCTCAGTGAAATCTGTAGAGCAAAGAAGGTAATACGCTTCATTAACTTGAACTTTTGAGTTTTCTCTCGAGGGGAAATCTCGCCAAATTGAACACAGTTGGCGGAGACGTTGTTGTGTATAGAGAACAATAATCCTCGAATAAATTGCCCCCCTTTCGATCGCTGGTTGGTACGAATCGCCTCTTATTACGCCCAGGAAAAAAAGAATTTAAATTTTTTCCCCGTCGAAATTTGTCATTCAATTAACTTTTAACATTTTGTCAATTTTTTTTATTATCCCACGGCGGGACGTTTGATCTGCGTTGGAACTTAATTTTGGCTGGCGGGCTGCAAAAAACCAATGGTCCTCGTGAATAGATTTGATGAATATGCACGACTAATAAATGTGTAGATATACACGATGGCTCCCGGTAATTCGCTTAGATGCCGAGCAAACGACAGCGAAAAATAACAAAAAGAAACGGGGGTTATATATCGTTCTTCCCAAAAAAAAAACAAAGCAACGGCGAAAAGAACAGATAATCATAATAATGGTATTATGTGAAGACGATGAGAGAAGAAGAAATGGAGCCGGAGAAAAGAATAATAAAAAAATCCCCCCTTGAGTGGGTGGGTTGAAGGGGGGGTTAGACTATATATGTACCGTGACGCGTCGTTCATCATCTTAGGGAGGAGGGGGGCCTTTAGAAGAGCCTGTTGTGTAGACTTTGGAGAGACGATTGATGTTGCGTGAGTCGTTGGACGAATAATAAGGTCGAGCTGCTGCTGCTGCTCTCCCCATTTGACGCCCTCCTCTGATGACGGTGGACTCTCTTTCTCCCGCTCTCTGTTATTTAAGAATTCTCGGGAGAGAGAGTGAGAGAGAGGCAAGGAAAACAGAAAGAAGATTATTGGACAAAGCCGTGCGGCTTTTAAATGACGTCCCATCCGGCACTCTCTCTCTCTCTCTCCTCTATGCAGGACTTCCTTTCTCTCCCCTCTCCTACTTTTTGTTGCCTGGATGCTGTAATCACGGTACCAAATCAAGTTGATGGTCGTGGAAAGGCGCAATCAGGTTTTCACTCGTCGAAAAAAAAGAAAAAGAAAGAAAGAAAGAAAATAGCCCGGGCTCATCAGCTGGGCGCACCGGCGCCATCCATTCTCGTGAAAGTGTTGGAGTGACCTGAGGCACGCGACCAACACTTTTCCCGTCGTAGTTTTTCTCTTTTTTTATTTTCTTGGACACGATTTCATCGATTTCTTTTCAAGACAAAACAAGATTGGCTCTCCCCCGTGCGTCAAGGAGGAGCTATCTTGAAACGAGAAACACACACACACACATTGTGAGTGTCTCTCTCTATCGCCAATTTTTCATCCGAATTGAATAAATAATTTGTAAAAAGAAAAATCAAAGGAAATGTCAAACTGCTCGAGCTTTAGACTCTTTTTTTTCTGTCGACACGGCTGAGTTCTCCAGGGTGGCGCCAGGCCACACAGATATCGAACGCAGATATATATATATAAATTCGTCGAATGCATCGTGAAAGGGAAGCGACAGATATCCCCTCTTTCAGTCCAGCCATGCAATCATCTAATCATCCAGCCCACGTTATACCCCAAGAGAGAGAGAGGCTGCACGATGATGGAACGGTTTGGGTGATGATGACGGGCCGTCGTGATTCTCTCCCGCGATTATACTCACGAAACACGCTCGTCAAAAAAGGACGCAAAGGGAGGCAAATAGAGCGAGAGGGAAATGACGACGACCAACAAGACGACCAAATTTATCTAATCCAGGCCAATCGATATAGTATATATAATATATAAGAGATGCCAGATAACTTTCAATGGATGCAGCAGTCAGAGTCAGTCTGGGGTTGGTATAATATTAGGACATGGTAATGTATTAGCCGCATCACAAATGGACTTAAAAGTGCCCAATATAAAAGAGAAAAGCCCTGGCTTTGAATCACTATCACAGCAGGACTCTGGTGCAATGGAACAGAAGCGATTGAGGGCCGAATTTGAGCGGTTAGACAAGAGGGGAGGGAGGGAGAAATGACGAAGGGTTAGCCTCTGGGATGTTTAACCATCCGTGTAATAAACAAGGCCCTCGAAGAAAGCGATGGGCGAATCGATTCTCCCATTCGATCGAGGTCGATCAGAATATCACGAGACGATAACTTTCTGCCCGCACACAAAGTTGAGACTTTCACGAGCTTGTTTGTCTGGAAAAGTGGGATGTTAGTGGCTAGCCAGAGCTTTAGTATAGAGGATCCAACTTTGTTTCTGATTTCGGGCTGCGCTTTGGCAAAATGGAAACGAATAACAGCCCACACGGGAAATACGACCGTCGTAATCAAGTGCGACTTTTTGCAGAAAATGAGACCTAGAAACCCACATAATCGCGTGTATTAAGACGCTGTGGCGTTAATCGAAGAGAAAAAGTGGGGCAACTGCGAACGAAGGCCAACAAGGTCGAAAGATCTCACTAGTGAAACCGAGATCTGTGTGTATAGTATCTCATAGATATCTATGCGTTCGGAATTAGGAACAGCAGTATGTGTTATTTGATTCGCCGAGGTCTCCCCTCCCCAGGGTCTTCCTTCTTCTTTTGAACCCAAATGCTGATGCGCGCCTTCATTCCATCTTTGATATACTGCAAGCAGCTACGTGCCAACTATTTTGGGGGGCTTACATGTTACTAGTCCCGCTCACAAGTCATTCGGTCCATTATATATTATTTGAACGCATGTTCTTTTTTTCGAAACATAACCAGCAAGGGACACAAGTGTACACGTATCCCATCCCACATAGTAACCGATTTATTTCTCTGGACGGTGAAAATTCCGCAACGTAGTTTTTGTTTAAACAAAAATTGGTTGGAGAATATATTCATAGGGAAAAGCCATTCGTCACTTTAGGCCGGCATGTATTTGAGTGGTTTTTGTCTGCCGCCCTTTTTGTATTGTATAGCCTCTCCTATCCACTTTAGCTCCCCCCCCATTTTTTGTTTTCTCTATTACATAATGCACCGATTGATGTATGTTTGGCGTTAAAAAATACGACCTGAATGGGCCAAAACAAGATCTCGTTTGGTACTGAGCATTTGCAATCGCTCGAAATGTGCACAGAACCATTTTTGACGGCATGAAACATTTCATGTGTCTAGCCGTCTTTTGTCTTTTGCCTATAGCTCTGTTGTTGTATTATGGCTGAGGACGCGTGTTTCAGAATGAAATTTCTGGCTGCGTATGGAATTGACACCGCCAGCGTTTTAGCGAATGCTCGGCGTGAGAGAGAGAGAGAGAAACAATAACAAAAGTCTGGGAGAAAGAAGATATGAATACGAAATTGCCAAAAGACGGGCAGCGCAGTAAAAAGGCCGTCTCCTTTTCTTTTATTTTTCATCTATAGGAAAAGCCAACAGAAGGAGAGAAAAAAGCAAAATAGAGCGAGAAAGTGTGTGGCAGCGATCATTTCGGTGCCGGGGTATTATTACTATCAGCGGGGTGGACTGAATAATTCAGGACGGCTGGAGCCAAGTCAGCGCTGACTGGATCATTTTTTTTCGTGTTATTGAAATGCGCGGTCGACACCCTTCCTTTTCCAAAAGTATATTCCCTTACACCAGTCGTAAAAAGCTCAGCAACAGTAGCCTATATCTCTTTATCTGTGCCAAAGGTTTTCCCTTCAACCAAATCTCTTTCTCACCATATAGTATCATCTATGCTATTTTTTCTCCGGCTAGATTGCTTTATGTTATCTAGTATCGTCTACCGAATGGAGAGTGTGTCCTATGAACTTCCGGCCACGCTGGAAATGGTTATACTCGTGACTAGCTCTGAATACCAAATTCAACCCCGCAGTGGCTATACTACATGCAGTCACGGAAACTGGTTGACCTGTGCATCTTTTATTTCCGGGTCTATCGTTTTCCAATCAGCTACTCGCCAGTGTTGTAACACATCTCTTTCCGTTCGTTTGATATGCTGCAGCAGCAATCTCAATCGGGCGTTTCATTAATTCCTGGATATGTGTACTAGAGTCTCTCACTTTCATATATCTCCTTTGTTCTCCTCTTTGATTGGGAATTCGACGCTCGCGATGAGAATAGAAAGAGATTGGTAGGGGGGGGAGAAGCGGCTTGCGACGACAAAAATCAAGGTGAAATGAAGCGCAAGATGACGTCGTCTCTCTCTCTCTCTCTTTCGGCCGTCCATAACTGGGATCTATGTAGGCTTTTGCCCAGGACAAAAAAAAAGGGAGAATGCAATATAGGAGGACCCCCCAACCATTCTTTTTCTTCAAATCTTTTGATCTCTCAGACAGAGAGAGAGGGGGGGCCTTCTGTTGATTTCCTTGTTCGCCGACTAAGAACCGACTGTTGGCAGCAGTGCACGCAAGTAAAGCCTCTTGCAACAGCATCGGATTGACCAAGTTTTGTTTCTAAAAACAGCCAGACCTTATAAACCCCCCACCACTGTACCTCCTCCTCTCTCTTCCTGGGCGAACGATATTGATCTGCTTCAGATTTTATTTTGTGGATTGTACACGTACGCCCCACTCCCTTTCATTTATCTACACAAACTGCAAAACACTGTGTTTGTTTCGCCAGTACAGTGTACAGCCAAATGAGATCTACTTTGTACGTATAGACCCACATTACGCAGCAATGTGGTTAAAGGTCCTTAACCCTTCGTGACTCGAACCCAATTCTCAATTATTTAGTGTCACGCATCAGTGATTCAAACTTGAGCAACTGTTATATATATCTATATATGTCCGAAGAACTCTTAACCGAATTTTCTCTCCGAGTTTGAATGTAACCTTTTGATCTGACGGTTGTACCGGGTGGCAGAATCTGTGCAGAAAAGAAAAGGGATGAATGGAATGAAAGGAAGAATGTGACGGGATTCCTGTTTGAAAAAAAATTTGATCATGATGCACCGTGCCGTCTTTTGATGCCTACTGAAATATTTGCGCAGTCTCGAGCACGTCTCTGTCTGCCTTAACACGACATGCCACACACTTTGTGTTGTCTTCGTCCAGGATATGTGTAGGCTACAGGGCGGATGAAGTGGAGACACACTTGACAGACTCTCTCCTTTCTGGATAGGCTGGATTGACGGAAGGAAGGAAAACGAGCGAAGCCAAATAGTGTTTGTATGGATAGCAAGGTTTGGCGTTTCTATACTGTGTGTAGAAACCAGCAGAAAAAATAAATATAGCCATAATGAAACAAACCCCAAAAAGGATAGTGACGTCGTTGCGCCGACTTGGTTAATAGCGGCCAAAAAAAGATAGACGGACGGTCTGGACACTGGCGAAATATCATCCAATAATCCTATTGGCGATGTAGTAATGACAGCGAGCCGATGCCCGGCTTTCCTTTTTTCTCTCTCGGCGGCACAAATTCGTTAATTCGTCGACGATATCAGAGAAGAGCTGGTCGAATCTATACAAGGGGCCAAATAACGTGGATGGGGGAAAGTGCTGCTGTCCTATCTGTCCCGAGACAGCGCGCCAGCGACAGATGGCACGGGTCGGACGGATGAGCTGAGACACACAAGTTGTTTGTTTGACTCTTGTGTAGGAAGAGCATTCTAGCTGCAGAGTCTTGATTACTTTGTTTATTACGCCGTTTTCGGTATTATTATTATTATTATTATTTACACTGCTGCGTTGCTTGTAACCTGGTGGCATTTCAGTTTGCGACGAGTCAACATAATAACAAGGGCGGTCTATTTCTCTGCTAGGAGGGGGGAAAGGAAAAATAAAAAAGTGAAACAGCGCCAACTATTTCACTGGGATTCGCAGAATCCGCATTCTTTGATCTTTGCTCGGAGAAGGTCTCTCAAAAGGGTTGCCTCGATTTGTTTGCCCTCGGTGATTCGCTCCGGCAACCGAACGAGATGAAAGTGTAGACAGCAGCGTATAGACACACTCAAAATCCAGGGATATATAGCATCTAGAAAGCAGCGCACCCAATGAAAATCACAATTTCTCCGACTGCCGGTGAAGAAATAAAAAGTTGCGGGAGATGAAGAGATATGACTTTGTAATATTTGCACCAGCAGTTTGCTTGAATCTATTTCTCTGTGTGAATCCGAACCCGGGTCGAAATTGAATGCTTGGCTCGCAACAATTCCTTGATCCTAATATGCACAGACTGAAAGGGCCAGAATTGTTTCTATTATTGCGTCTATTGTATAAAACAAAAAATAAAAAATCTCGTTTCTTTTTTTTTCTTTTTTTTGTATCGGCGATCTTTTTTTCACGATACAGATAGCAGCTGGCGAGATGATAAGCAACGACAGCTGCGGGATCATGGCCGCGAGCAGGAACAGCAGGACGAGGAGTACGGAGACGATTCGTCTTCGGCGGCAGCAGCCGAACAGCAACGGATCCAGGCCCAAGAGATGGCCGCCTATCACAAGCGGTTGGCATCGCTGTCCTTGCCCGAAGCCCAGCGACTCACGCAGATCGACCTCAAGCATAGCGACAGCCATGTGACGGCCCAAGTTGGACATCCAGCTTACTTGAAATGCGCCGTCAGCAATCAGGGCGATCAGCTGGTGAGTCGAATAATCCCCCATTCCCTATATACAAACAATTGAACTATAAACAGGCCTGAACTTAAGCTGTCGTTCAATTCAAGCTGAACATGTGACGTATGTTTTTGATTAATTCGGCAGGTTTCCTGGGCTAGAAGACGAGATTGGCACATTCTAACTTCAGGTAGGATCTCTCTCTCGTTGGTTTTCATTCCTTTAAATTTTCTGAATTTTCATTCCCCTAAAAAAATAAGAAATAATCCAAGTAAAATGACGGGTGGCGATGGTTGGCTGGCTTTTCGTTTGTCCTCTTGTGCTCTCTCTCAGGTCGGCATGTGTTCACGGCAGACGAGCGCTTTCAGATTCTAAAGCCGGTCGAAGATCACGAACAATCGCTGCGTCCGACTCTGCACCAGCCCAATCTAACCGAGTGGATTCTGCAGATTCAATTCGTCCAGCAACGAGACGGCGGCTTCTACATTTGCCAAGTATTTCTTGCTTTCCCCTTTTTCTCTCTTTCGTCTAGCTGGCTCTCCAAAGAGGAGACTGCTATTTGCAATTAAACCCAAAAGCATTCTCCCCTTTGCACTGCATTGCAGTTTGCCCTTTTTTTTCCCCCTTCTTTCTAAAGCTCCTTTGCTCTTTTGGCCAAACTATAGTCTCTATACCGTACATATACGCTCCATCTGCTTTTCTTATTTCAGAGCCAGCAGCGTATAGATAGAGATATATCAATCCTGTTTTTGGTTGGTGGTGTTGTTTTGTTTTCCTTCATCTCTTATTCCCTCCTTCCTTTCAGTCAGATGAGAGGGAAACAAACGGAAACGTTGGTGAGGGGGGGGGGGGGGGGCGAACCAACGTGAAATGAGAATAAGTTGAGCCACTAGCCCGGGAATTTTTTTTTTTTTTTTCATTTTTGCTCCTTTTTTCACGAGCGGGTTATATGGTTTCTAAGAAGAGAGAAGAGGAGCCGTACCGTGGGGTTAGTATAGTATAGTAGAGGGGGACGCTTGTCGGAATGGATCGCTCAGTGGATTTTGCGTTTTTGGTTCACTTGCCTCCCTTTGGCTCCGCCATTATGTATTGTCGAGTACGGAGGTTATTTTATTTTGTTTTTGGGGGGCCCCGTTTTCTTTACGATCGAAACGTCCCGCCCTCGAAACCATTTTCACTCTTTACTACAATGTCGTATGAATAAGAGACAATGCTGCCATGGTTAAAACGGGACGGGAGTAAAAAACTGGAAAAAGAAAGAAAGAAAAAGAAAAGAGAAGAGGACATAACTTTGGGCCCCCCCCTCGCTTTCCCAGTCTATATCTTATTGCAAATAAGATTTTCACATCGAATTTATAACGGCTGGAGAGACTCTTCTCTCTTTCCTCTCTTCCGTCGCTGTTTCCGTTTCATTTCCCGCCGCCCAGAACTCGTCTAGATCCTCGAAGGGAAAAAATTGTGATGTATAAATTCAGTGAATCTCCTAACAGTAGAGAAGTATAGAAGCACTGTGCTCTATCCTGAAGGGTCCGACCATCTCTTTATATTATTTCTTCTCCTCCTTTTGGATCCATCGTCTTTCCATCTTCCCGTTTTTCTTTTCTATCCCACTGTCCATCGTCACTGCCGATGTTCGTATACGGCCGGGATAAGGCTGCCGGCCAGCCCCCAAAAAGAAAGAAGAAGACGTTGGAGTCTAGATATGGACAAACGTACAAATCATCCGTCCAGCCGCACCAAAAGGAGCTGGAGGGCAAGGACGGTCAAGGATAGCCATCGAAATAGCCTCGCCTATCGGCCTCCCACCACCACCACTAGCGAGGCCTAAAGATGCGCCTCAAAAGAATCACCCCCCGAAACATCATATTTTTTAAAAAAGGAGAGAAAAGTTCATTTCTGTTTCGCTGTGCTCCCATCAATAGAATATAGTCTTTCTCTCTCTCTATATTTATATTGCGGATAGATAGCAAGTATTGATCAAACCAGAGAGACGATGCACGGTCGAGTGAAGAAGACAATAGGAGACGGGCGGAACCACCAGATGCTATACAACAGAAGAACCCTACAAAATATATATTATGTATTTGCCAACAGTTTGATGACCTTAATATTGAGCTTTGAGTTTTCCTATGTAGCAGCCCGAAAAAGCCGCCCGTCCTGCCCAGGGTCTGTCTTATAGACGCTGCAAAAGTCAATAAATCAGTCAATACGTTGGGTCTGAAGTGCATCTTGGCATGCGACGAGCGTTGAAAGGTTAAGGAGCCCAAAGACGTGCAGGGAACGATACGACTTGACTCGTGTGTGTCTGGTGGTGGCGTAGTAGACGGTTACAACAAGAAAAAACCTCAGCAACAAGAAAAGATATGTCGCAGAGTCTTTTCTAGGCAAGAACATCAAGATTGTGACACGAGAGACAAATCCTCCTTCCGGCCGCCGGCCAAACCAGGGTCTATTCAATCATTTATTTTAGCTTGTTTCTTTCTGCTTTCTTCCTTCCTTCCAGGCTTTTGCCCATTCCGCATATTACGCTTAAACTTCTTCTACTTCTGATGAACATGAAAAGAAATTCTAACGGCACTACACACGGGCCGTTGATCTTGTCAGCCTACTCCTGATATGACGTGATTCATCCGTGTCTCTGATCCCTTCAGGGTTCTTCGTCCGACATTTTGCCGATGGACCAAAGAGATCACTGGCCATCGTTTGAATGAATATCAATCGAGATGAAACTGATTGGTCACGATTCTGACGCACTATATGACTCCAGAAACCCCTCAAGACTTAAGATTCTCGATATTTTCTAGATGTACAGGCACCACCCACCATCTTCTTTTGATATATTTTTGGATATTTCTAGCAGCTGCCGTTGCTCCAACGACAAGTAACAACTTTGTCTTTTTTTTTGTGTGTGTCTGATTTTTGCAGGTGCCGACAGACTTGGGTCTGGTATCACATCAAGTCCAACTGGAAGTGCTCGTTCCGGACGTGTTCATCCTGGGGCCAAAAGATCTCATCGTCGACCGCGGAACGACCCTCAGTCTTGTCTGCATCGTCGAAAATGTAAGAAAATGATTTTTCATTTTTCATTTTTTTTTTACGTTGTAATTTTTAAAGAAAATGAAAAAAGAACGGGCTCAAAAGATAATAACTAGATGTCTGGAGAGCCGAGTTCGTAGGCTCCCAATTCTGTTAGTGATTGAACAAGGAGAGCGGCGGCGGCGGAGGAGGAGGCGGCCGCATATATCCGCCTTAATGAGACATCACTTGTCTATGATGGTCGTCTCTCCTGATAGAACCTCAGTTCGTTTCATCCTCGAGGCTCTGCTCATATATCTACAGCCTCTTTTGAAGGATGCCTGCCTGACTCATCCCCCTTGTTATATATTCACGCAAATCTATATAGCCTTCTTACCCTTCTCCCCCTCTCTCTCTTGTTTGCGCAAATCGATGAAAGTGCAGAGCGCCTCTGCCTACTCCATTTTTCTTTTTTTTCTCTTTCGCCAACGGGGAGATAAGAAAATGTCGGATGATGAAAATGATCGTATAATATTGAGGACATTACATAGTGGGTGCCAGCTCGGTGCAGTTTTCCCTTTAATGACTATTTTCATTCGCACTCGCTAGCTACTCTATTCAACTTGGATTCTCTCTGTCCATAGCCCACAGCACTATTCGTAACACCTTATATTCCTCGGTGCCGGTTATTACTTTTTAGACGAAAACTTGCCACTCTGTGAACGGACTCGTTCTCTCTTTGCCCAGCACTTTTCTTTCTCTCTCTCTCGTTAAACGATGTGGGCGTGTGTGTGCCATTCGTCGTATTATAGATTAGGTTTGGATTTGACAGCAGGTTTTCACGACCACTCAATGGCACATCCACTTGGGTCATGATGCGACTGCTGATGTGCAGAAACTCGTGTTTTTTCTCTCTCTTAATCTCGAGTGGATATTGGAAGTCATTACCGACATATCACTTGCATGGCTGTCTCATAATTTGCGATGAATAAGTCGTGTTTCCCAGAAAGGAAACCTTGAATAAGCGCGGGGTAGAAAACCAACCGTCGTCTTCTCCGTGACTTGTTATAATTCTCAGCTCCTTTATTTGTGGCTTTGACGCCAGCAGCGTTTCCAAGTTGGACGTCACGTCAGCTTCTTATCCCACCACCACCAACGTGACGTCCATTGAATAAGAATAGGTCAAATAAAAGAAAAGTGAGAAAAAACTTGACAGATGGCAACTTTTCTTAGCTATTTCTTTTTCTGCCGACTGCCCGGTTGTGTGTGTTTGGTTTGGCTTCTCGGAAGGGAGAAGGGGGCATTTTGACGCATTCGCCAAGTTGGGTGGACAAATCTGATTGTCGTCGACTTTTCTTTCCCCCTTTTTTCTATATTTGTCCGATATTCACGCACGCAAACACTGCTGGCCAAAATCGTGTTTGTTTGCTGCTATACACACTTACACAGCAGAGTCCGAGATGGTCCAGTATGTAATTATATTTTTTATACTTGCACAGAGTCCGATTCCGCCGGATTACGTCTTTTGGTTCCATAACGACATGCTGTTGAACTACCAACCGAAACGTGCCGGAGTCAAAGTCGAAACGGACAAGGGGAGCCGGACGCACAGTAAGCTGGAGATCAAGGACGCCAACGAGTCGGATACGGGCAACTACACCTGTAGCACGTCCAGCGGCAAGCCCTACTCCATCTACGTCCAAGTTTTGGCCGGTATTGTATCAACTAAAAGTCCATTTCTTTTTGATTAGGCTAAGACTCTGGTAATTCTATCTGTCGAATAATGCTATGCGCTATCTATACTCTCGTAGAGCTATGTGTATAAGCTCTTTATGCGGCCATTCAACCGAGTGAAGCGTTACACAAATGAGCAACAAACGGAATACAAGAAGCAGTAATAAGCAGCAGTATAGCGGAATTGAACGAAAGTGAATTAGCCGCAGCGGCAGGGACCTAATAATGGGATTATATTCAAGGGCATTTCGTAGGTTTCTCCGAGAGCTTAAACTTTACTTGTCCTCTGCAATATAATAGGACCTTAGACGGGGTGGGGGGGAATCGAAGAGTAAAATCAGAGAACCATTACTATACGTTTTAAAAAAATGTTAAGTCCTTTGTAGTCGTTGTTCGTTCAGATTTCGCGGAATCGATAAGAAACCCAAGAGTGAGTCCAGGATATGAAGAAAGAATCGGATGTATAGTATGTGAAGAATGCTGAATGAAAAAATTGAAATTGAACATGCATCTGTCATTCCATTCCAGTCGCTTTCTTTCCCTGGAGAGGGTTGAGGTACCAGTCGAAAATCCAGACGTGCTGGGAAGCCCGTCTTTCCATTATTTCCAAGTTTTCGGGATCACTGTGTGTTGCCCAGCGCATGCGGTATACTCCCCCCACCCAAGTTTTTATCTGGCATAAATAGGTCTACATAGAAATCCGGTTTTATTACCCTTCATATCTCGAGGGGCAAGGCGGGAGAAGAAAGTTTGTTTCTAAACTCAAATCAAAATGTTTTTAGTAGGCCCACCAGACATTAATAACATTTCTTCGCTCTTTCTCTGCCTCTGCAGCAGCAGAGACGTTAAACTAATAAGTAAAACTGATCAATGCAATTTCGAGATGGCTGTAGAGAATGCACTACAGTAAGGAACTTTCCGGTCTGTGTGTAATTGACAGGTGACCAAGCGGCTGCCATGTCACGGAAGAACAGCGCCCAAGGACACATATTTCTCCCTGGATGTGGAACTGGCAGCCAACTGACTTTGGCTCACCTATTGGCCGCATTACATCTCTGTCTGGCGCTAATTCACGTCGGCAGATAATTCGATAATTAACGAGCGACGTCCGCAAAGAAGAAGAAGCGAAAATAAAGGGAAAAACAGCTTTTCTGTCTGCATCAATGAAACTATGTAAAATTAGAAAATACCTGCACTTGGCAAAAATGGACCATCTAATAGAAGAAGAAATGATGAGCATCATAAAAGAATCATACAGCATTGACCATCACCATCCAGTTGAAATTGAATTACCTAGTCGAAAGAAAAGGCTGTTGGGTTGATGAACGAATTCCATCTCCTATATTGACTCATCGTCAAACGAAGAAAATGATGAACTACCACGATAACAATTCCCAGCGTGATTTAAACTTTCCTTCTTCCCCTTCTTTTTTTTTCTTTTGTGTCGTCTGTGTGACTTATCCGCTGGCATCATCCAATTACAGCTCCGTTTCTCTTCGTCGCAACCAATGAACGTGCTCACTGGTCGAGCTCCAAGAGTCGTCATTCCCCCTGTGTTATATTACTCTATACATATTTGCAATTCTTTCCAGGTCGAAAACAAATAATGAAAACGGGAATTCACGCTATCATACATTTCTCACCGTGTGCGTGCATGTGAGTGTATACAATGAGTGTGTGCCTCTTGTGCGTGTACAACAACAACAACAACAAAAAACAAAAAAAAAAACCCCAAAAAATAACGACGTGTAAAACTAGCCTACATCGTACAATTAAAATCTCGGCTCATGTGTTTCTCTCTCTCTCACTCCCCAAGTTTGTTCGATTTCCCCAATCGGTTGATGAATGACGTTTGACAACAATTCGGGCCGCACTTTTTCTTTTTCATCCGAGTCGAATTTCAATCAGAATCAAATCTTTAGTATATAATATACATACCCCCCCCCTTTCCACCGAATCGATACC
The DNA here is from genome assembly GCF_021134715.1 of Daphnia pulex. Classification (NCBI taxonomy): domain Eukaryota; kingdom Metazoa; phylum Arthropoda; class Branchiopoda; order Diplostraca; family Daphniidae; genus Daphnia; species Daphnia pulex. The sequence continues at coordinate 4,401,332 of NC_060018.1, read as the reverse complement.
TTGCAACAGTGCATCATTCGTATTTACATACTTAATATATATATGTATGCATACCACATGTATTTACTGTGTTGAGTATATACTATAACTGAATGTGTTTTTTTGCTTTTTCTTTATGTTTTTTTTTCCACTCAAATCCTAAGAAAAGTTTTCAAACCACAACAGAAAAAGAAGAAAAAACATCAATCGGTTTCTTATTGAAGAATGGAGCGGCGAATACATGAACATTTTTCTATTGTATGTTACAGTATTTCTTTTAACGAAAGTTACTTTGATTTTGTAGCTGCGATTTCACTAAATGTTTTGTTGGAAAGAGAGAGAGAGCTAACTTAATAGGTTTTTCCACCCCCTATAAGAAGAAGGAATGGATGGCAGATTGGGAGGAGCAAATAGATGGTGAGCCGATTTCCTGCTGGGTTAGGCACGGACGAACTGCGACGTCAAGAGAATAAAGTGAAGGTAATCCCGGGCTATATGTATAGATCAGGTTGGCATATATCCTTCCACCTCTCAATTCCGACTAGCGCTCTGGCTGTCAAAGTCAATGTGTCTCTATATATATACTCCTCCCCCACTTTTTCTTACTTAATGTGTATACTGTTTGTAGAAAATGATCTTTGTTGTCGAGAGAAAAGGAGATCCACGGCCTGTAGATAAGTCCTGACGCAATCACGGAGCAGCTTCTCTCTCTCTAGCCTACACAGTGGCTTTGAGAGTAGTATTGAAACCTCGGTTGAAGGAGCTCAAACGGTAATATCTACGCCGCTCTCAATCCGAGCCTTGCCATAGCTCTCACTCGATTGATCCACCACCACAAGTCAGCTCACAAACACGGAACTCTGGAGTGGCAACATCGTTTGAGTTACCATGGCGCTTTCCTCCATTCTTGACTCAAAAATTGAGGTAATTTCTTTTTTATTTATTTGAATACCTTCCTTTTCCTTCCTGTAGATTGTTTGTTACATCTCCGTCGTTTTTTTCCCCCTCCCTGTTGCTTGTATTGTTATGCATCAGAATACGTAAAGGGTGTGCAGGTTTTTTTAACAAGAAACACAATATGCAATTTCTGGCAAGTCTACCGTGAAAATCCCGCAGCACGCTTCCTAATTATATCTGCCATATGGGAAAGAAGGAAACGTGGAAGTGGTTTTTGAATGTCTGGCGAATCGTTCCAATTTGACGCAGAAAGAAAACTTGAAAAAGTAGCTCGGAAAAAAGATAAATTACCTTTGAGAAAAGTCGGAAAAAAGATGGGTTTCTCACTCAGGCAAGCGCTCGTAGTTGACATGGAAACGTTCAATAAGATCGAGTTTCTCTGCCCCGTCAAACAACACGAAACCCCAAGGTTGTGGCGACGCGCCACAACAAAGTCAACATACGGACCCGACGTCTCAACTCTGCTGGATGTCTGTGAAATATTTCATGCCTTTGCGAATCCTCACAACTATTCGGCTAAACATGGAAGAGCTCTTGAGGCTCTTCTTCCTTTACCGCCTTTATTTGTGTGCGAGCGCGTAGCACGTGTACTCAATCTATGACGACTTTTTTCCTCCTGACTTTTTCCTACTTTTTTTTCCCCTCCCCCGACTGTCAAAACTACGATTGTATATATACATACAATGAAGTGGGAGAGACAAGAAATATCAGATTGATCGAATCAAGTATCGACCCGCTAGCAAAATCTTGCCGTCGATTTTCCCTTCTTTTTACTTGGCTTCTATTTACTCGCATTGTGATTTGCTTTCATTTTCTTTTTTCCTTTGTCGCGTATTCTGACTGAACCCTAGGCACTTCTCTTTTTCTCCGTTTCGTTTATTTTCCACACAGTATACTTTTTTTAATAAAAGGAGGAAAGAAAAAGTAACTCGGTGGCAAACTGCTGGTGGATCCTTGAGCATCTGCCGACGCGAGGTGTTGGGTCGATAATCTGACTATCGTATCGTTCAAACTATTTTTTATATTAAAAGAATAATGAGCAACACGCTTGAAACAAAATAAAGATGTAGTTGGTGCAATTCTTATCGTTGCCATGGATTCGGTCAGATTCACAGGCTACACAAGTAGCATTGCTGGATAACAGGCATTATATACGAAGCCGACCAACTAGCTGCGATTTGGTAACTTACCATGGTTGAATGCATTTCCAATTTATGTGTCCTTGTGTTTGTTGATGTCAATAGTCGTACACCGAATGATTCGAACGATTTTTTTTTCTTCTGGTAAATATTCGTTCTAGCATGTAATTAACTGGCTCCCAGCAACAGTCATATCTCCCGCAACCAGAGTCTCCAATCGCTTTCATTTGGAGCTATACAAAAGATCGCAGAATGAATCAAACCGAAAAGGGTCAAGAGGATCCAGACAAGAACAAGTCGCAATCTTTCCAGCAAGTTATTCCGAGTTCGAGTACTGTTCCCTGGTTTCCTTTTCCCGACCTGAAACACATTGCACCGTACTGAGCAGAGTCAATACCGACCGAAACGATGGAAAGCCGACTCATCTCCGACGGAATCATGACACAAGGCGCAAAATATTGAATTAAATAATGTGTTTCATTAGCTCACAGCAAAGACTGAAAGTGAAAATGGAAAGCGGGAATGACAGATTGATCATTTGATTGCGCTAGCACTTTTGTCACTGCGGGTAATTACATTTTATTATTAGAAATCCATCGGCGGTCCTTGCCAAGTATGTAAAGTAAAGTTCATATACTTAGTCAGCTAAGGCCTTCCGATGAACAAGAATGCAATCTAAAATTGGTGATCGTTCGTCTGAATATCTATACAGCAGCTAAAACTCGTCCCTTGTCTTTGCCGTACTCAACCACGTCAGCGGAAACGACAGCATTAACTCGATCAAGTTGGTCTATACAGCACGGAGACTGGTATATCAAAGTCATTTCATTTTCCTCTCAGAGGTTCTTCCTGCCAAACCGTTTCCTCCATTCCGGAAACGACTGGGAATAGCAGCAAAGGTCGGAAATTGATGAAGCTTCCGGCTTTACGGACCTTCAAACTTGATTCCTGTTTCTCTTCTTGAAAGAGAAACGAAAGCGTTCACAAGTCACGGTAATGTAATTAACCTTGGCGGACAGGTCCAAACGACATTCAACAAGACGGTCAGTTTGCTCCTGCGTGGATCTGATTCATCGTACGATAAAGGAGTTCGAACCACTTTGTTGGAGCAATCGAGAGGAAGGTGCCATAACCATATGTTCGTATCGATTTACAGCTCGGGTAATTATTTACACAGACAGTTGTTCATTCTTTGGGCCAGGTAATAATTGCACACACGAAGTGCCAGCTAGTAGAGGTAGCAGTCACCAGTGCTGTCAGTGACAGATGCAAACTATTTTTAAACTTAACTGACAATTTCCCTTATTGAATTGCGTCGAGATGATCCGAAAGTTATAAAGAGCAAAGTTTAAAATGAAAAGAAATCTTGTCAAGAGTCAGAGTGATAGCATTTTGGGACTGAGCAAAGAGGTGGAAACGTTTAGCTATCAAATTGCAATGCAAAGCTCATTTGTCAATAAATCTTACCGATTGCATAGCCCCGCGTGTTGCCTAAACCAATTTTCAGAACATTCGAAAACTTTACAGCTGCTGCCAGGTGCTGTCCAACTTTTCCATTACGATACCTTAGTTGATAATTGAAAGTTGAAACTTATTTCTTATTTTTTTTTTCTCCGGGGCTCAGCAACTTTTACCATAAAAATGTAGAAAACTCTGAATGATTCTTGCTACTGTTGCCTCGCCCTATATGTGACACGTTCTAATCTTCACGCACGGTAGAAACATTTCGATATCTATAAGATGAAACTTATTGGCAACGTATTTCAAAGTTGTTTTTTTTTCTGCTTCCACTATATCGAAACTTATTCCATTATATTCTTTAGCTCGTGTCGTGTACCAACTGTGAATGTACTAATAGATTTTTTGTGTTTTTCTGCGAATGACTAAGATACCAGTTCACATTCGGTGTTACATCAAGTTGGTTTCTGGCTCTTCGCTAAGTAAACGCTCAGTTTGTCGCCGCAGTTTTGCAACAATAGTTCTCAGAAGATGAAAGGTTGTTTGTGTATTTTCTTACTCCGGCATTCACTGAATATTTCGTCGTGCAATCTCCATGATAAATCAACTGCCTTGTACTTCCCACTTGGATTTTAAATTTTCCCAATACCAAATTGGGTCAGAACGGCACGTTAAGTGAAATGGTATTTAACTATTTACTTTATTAACATAATAAACTTAACCTAAGTTCAAATGTTAACAAATATCAAAGAAACTGACCAACATATACCAGTACTAAAACTAGTTTCTCAGATTTATAAGAAAAGAGGTAGTAATATGAGTTAGAACAAAGAGTTTTAAAAACTTGCCTTCCTGAAATCGTTTAGTTCGGTGAGTTCTGGAAGCGGGTTCAGGACTTGTTACGCTTCAGAATAATTAACAATTTTGATTTAATACCATCAAAGCAGCCCTAGATCTTCACATTACACCTATTAATTGCTTCCTGTGATTTTTACTTTTTTGGCAATTTTGAGAACAGTTATATTGGAGTAACAAACAGCTTACTCATATGTCTGTAACAAAATAGGATTTATGTGGTGTATGCACATTGCAAACTTTTCAAATGAGAAAATAAAGTATTATGAATGAAGGTAATAATATTAAGAGAACAGATTGTATGCACTTGTATTCAAAAAATCTTTGTATCAATAGAAAAAGGTTCAGTATCATTACTTCTTTCCTGATTTCTTGATACCTCCACCTCCTGCAATGTAAGAAAAACATGTCTTGTCAGAAGTTTGATGCAACTGGTAGAGCTAGAAGTACAGTTAAGAAATGAAATTTCTGCTTACCCAATGGTCCCTTAGCGGCCTTAGCAGCCAATTCTTTCAATGCCTTCTCCTCTTCCCTCCGTTTCTGCAGGACAGCCTTATCATCCTGAAGAAATTATGAATTTTCAAGTTAGTAAAAATATTAAAAAAAATACAAAGCACAATATAAAACTAATTTTCATTTTACATCATCAAGCTCTTTGTTGTCCTTCTTGGGGGCCTTTAAGGGTTTCTTTTTACCTCCTAGAAATGAATCAAAAATATTAATTTACAGACATAAAAACAAATTCCCAAGTTGCTCAGGTATTAAATAGAAACATTAGTACCTTCTCTTCCTGACATTGTATAGTTCTATTTGTTAATTGCGACACTGAAATGACAGCAAATCAAAAAATGTCGAATACGTATGTGTAAGACTTGTGCCCTTGCTTGTCGAATGTCGAGTTCTTCCCTCGAGGCTGTGGCGTAACATTGCTGCCATATTAACTCATAATAAATGTTAAAAGTAAAATGGTAATGCTTTTTACAATTTATGTTTGTTACTAAATAGAAATATTTTAAAACGAATATTTTTTATTTAAAAATTGATCTAAACTAAATTTTCTTTCTTAAAGAAAAAGAAAAAGATTTGGGTACATTGCAGTTTGGCAACATGCTATTCTAGTATTTTTGAAAAAAAAATTTCAGTCGTCAATTTTAACCGTTTTTACTTAAGCAGTTTTAAGTGAAAAGTAATAAGTAATAAGCTACAACCAGAAGAAAAATGCGTTTCATATACTTCTTTGCTTTTATTTTGTCGGCCTTTCATTTGTTTTGTTTGGCTTTAGTGCACGGCAAAAGAAATGCTGAATACTCAGACCATAAAGAAAATTTTAGATATTCTGCACTGAAAGACGAAAAACAATTACAAGAGGGCCAGCTTAATTACAATTTGGTGGTACGTGATTCACAAATGCCCCGGTATGGTTCGTGCTGGAAAAACGCCTTAAAAGAACTAGAAACGGGTTGCAAACACCTGACAGATGATTTGCAAAGATGGCTGGCTCTCCAGTTTACAAATTGTTTTTTAGAAAAAGCTGGGCAAACTACATACCCATGTGACAACAATGACGATATTAGTGTATGCCTAAGCCAGATGAATAATAACGGCTTCACAGCATTTACAAACTTCTTCACTCATACCCAGAGTATGTGTTACTTTCTCCAGACACAAGTATGGCAAGAAGAAACAGAGAATACAGTTGCTAAGTAGGTTTACAAATTTTTAAGGTTATCATTGATTTTAGTTGTATTTACTATCATTATCCTTTCTTTTATAGGTTGACAGACAATTCAATGAAAGTTGTTCAGACACTGGAGGACACTAATGAATTACAAGATGCAATTTTGGAAGCTCAACGAAAATCCCTTTCTCAACAAGAACGTCTTCTAGAAAGTAGCTCTCAACTGGGCATTGCTCTTGACATGTCTAAAGATAATGTTAAAGATATGCTTGAAGAATTCAGGTTGGCTTATGTACATTTTTTTCCTTTTCAATTGGTCCAAATCATAATGTTTTTATTTTTAATCAACAGGTCATCAACCAGTGAACAGAGAAATATGATATTTGAAGTCTTTGACAGACTTTCAAAACTCCAGAATCTTGTATTAGGGTACTGTGTTATTTAAAGAAAACTTTAGTAAACAAAATTTCTAAAACATATCTATTTTCAGAGAGGTGTCAGGATTTTATAGTCTAATATTCTATCCAACGGCTTTACTGACGGTTTATTTATTGACATCCACTTCTCGTACTGCTGCGGCCCGCTTCTGGCTATTCGTCCTTTTCGGTTGTAGTTTGGCGTTGGAACGATGTATTGTCCATTGGACCGTTACTGATGAAAACGGATATTTGCCAGCCGATGAAGCCTCCGTAAGTCTTAGATGTCCATAAGAGAAAAAAAAGACAAGAAACAAAAAATCATATTGGCTATTATTTTTATTCTCATTACTTTTATAGAAAGAAATGTATTGGAGAATATGGCTCGTTCGCAAGGCTGCCATGACATTTTGCGTTCTATTGCTGTCCTACTTCGCTTACAGCTTTCAGGACTATAACCTTATAAACAACACTCTGTTAATGCAAATTCAGCGGCAAAACATGGAGCTCAAAGGTTTTTTTGAAAGCATCGGTGAGCTGTGTTTAATTTATTATTGGAATTTTTCGCTAAAGTTTATAAACATGATCGATACAGGTGGAGTTGGGAATGCAAAAATGATGTCATCTGATGAGATAGACTTTGAAAAGAAGAAATTATCGCTCGATTTTGAAGACAGCTCTGATAGCGAATTCTCTTACGACTCCGAGGCAAGCGATGGTACTTACATACCATCGGAGGATGACGATGCATTCATTACAGCCAAATCACGGGCGTCCAGTGTGGTTCCCAGTCCAGACATCCTGCACGTTTCTTTTGATGAAATTAAAAAGGAGATCAAGCCCGAACGGTCTGCATCACGTTCTAGCCGAAGCAGCCGTTGCAACACACCAGCCATTCAGTCTGCTTATAATCTCCGAAGTCGCTCAAGTCTTCGACCTCTTAACACATCTGCTGTGAGCAATGACATGAACAATGAAAGTCCAGAGCTGTTTGGTCGAAAGGTGAAAGAGATGGAGCGCATCGCACGAAACAATGCTCGACAGATGATTAAGTCAGTAAAGAAAAATACTCCCTCCTATTTTTCCTCTGATGATGAGTAGCTGTTACTTTTATTTATATTTTTTCTTTATTCAAAATTCTAATTACTAATTAACTCACATCTGTACCTTAACATCAAAGTTGAAACAAGCTTAAGCTCATTTTTCGCTCACGTTTCCCACTTTGTTCTCGTGTAACTGATTAGCGGGGAGAGTGTGACCGCGTTCTCTTAATGGCGTGCTTATTTCAAATCTCTGCTTAACATATCCTTTAACTTTCAGCGCAAATTTCATTTCAAATTCAAAATAACACCACATATTTCGAAATTTATCACCACATATTTCGATATTTTTTTTATCGCCGTCGAAGAAGTCGCTCATTCAATGATAATTTATATATTATTGTACATATTGGCTTACATTCCACTAAAAATAAATTAAATCGTTTTTTATAATTGCTTGAATTGACAATTATCGCTTTCACAGAATGAATGGAGGCTACAATATAAAAAAAGGTTTGTTTCACATTGGCATCATAGATGAATTTAATGACTTGTAAATTTTTTTCAAGCTCATCACAGTTCACAGGGAAACTAAGAAGAATAACTAAATTGTCTTGGGAGTTGTGATGTTTGACTGCTGGACATGAAATCATCAAATCATGCATTTGTACACAAGGCAAACTTAGAAATTTCATCCAATCCATCTATCAAATTCCAGACCCAAGGCAATTCATCAACAGCATCAACATAATCTTCCAGGAAATCAAAGAAGGGGTTAACAATTTCACCAATGAAATGATCATAAACTAACAAGATGCAATTTCTGAAGTCAACATCTATAATGATATCCCATAATAGCAATCCAAATATCATAGAACGGAAAACAAAAACAAAAAGAGGCATGAGAGAATCATCAGCAGTTGAGGAAGAATGAAGAAATGTGAATTCCCAGATTGTCAGAATGAAAACCACTAAACTACGAAGTACACAGTGTCTGTAGTCAAAAGATAAAGTGAGGCTGAGGCTACACATAATAAAATTTAACCACCATATAACTAAGAAATGATGGTAATAAACCATACATTTATCATAAAATTCTGTAGTTGTGTCTTCCATTCGGGAACAATCAGGAAGTAATGTGAAAGTGCCAAAATTAATGCAGCTTGATACAATTAACTGCTGCCCAAGCACTGATAGTTTAGACAACAATTTGATGACAGAATCTGTTGGTGGTAGTTTGTTCATGCCTGAAGTGCAAGATCAGTTAGGATTTATTCCATGGAAATGACACTTCAACAGCTGCTGCAATCTAAAGATTGAAAACAGAAACCAGCAGCATAGAATATACCATGAAGATAGAACGGTAAAATACTATTTACCGTATTTTCAGAATCGAAAATTCCAACTGTATCATTGAAGTGCATCACAAGAATTAAGGACTGAAGCATACTGTGTTTTTTTTTCAACAAAACAGTGTTAATTTTAAAATTGCTGCCAGTAAATTTGGAGCGATTTGTGGCGTTTGATGCACTTTGCAGACGACAAAAGCAGACGAAACACACGATCAATTGTTTTTCTTTTTTGAGCTGAGAGGTAGCTGTTACCCAAGTTTAAATGTGCTGTACATATTTAGTCTTTAGTGGAAACTTGAGAATTTGAGCTTGACATTGTCTCGTGAAAAAGGACAGGGATCAACACTGTGGATCCGAATTTTCTCTGCTGACTTGATGGATCTAGAAAATATGATGGTAAGTACACGATAAAATATTCAGCCCACGTGATTCCCCTGTATTTTTGTAAATGACATCTAGCGATTATGTTTTGGAACTCTGCTGTTTGCCATTACCTAGAATGACGGAAATTCCTGTCTTTCTTGGCAATAGTTGTTTTCCCGAAATGCGAAAAAGAACGAAGCCAAGTTATTTGAAATGTTGTAAGCTGCTGAAAACAATAGTCATATTTTAGTGGTAAACATTCTTGTCGAAGTTTGTCTGCAGCCCCTCTTTCAAGCCTCAAATAACGTGAGGCAGACGTAGTCAACCAGATTTTCGCTTCCCAGTTCGAGGCTATTTGTTTTCGATATTTTGATAAAACTTGTGAAATGGTGAATTTAAAACTATAGGCGTTCTCCATTGCTGATACTCTCCAACTAAAATCAATGTCTTTTCGACTGAAAGAAAGAATTGTACCAGAAAATTGCCCTTCGTGAGAAACACTAGTTAAGCTGCTGCTTTTTTCAGTTGCCGTCTAAAAGGTCTGACGTTCCTTGATGAAAACCAGAAAACTCAACCAGACGATCGTGACCTATCGCTGGCGTTTTAAAGTGCCTGAGTGCTTCATGTCGCAATAAATATAGTAACACAAAATCTTGACTGCAGACTAAGTTGCACTGTGTGCTACTTGACTAGTTTCTCACCTGAACATCGTCGAGGTCACTTGCTGAATATTTTTTACCCAGAAGTTAACGTCGTCGTGCTTGTAATTTTCCAGCGGGGATTAATATTCCAGGAATTCTATCGATTTCCGATGTTGTAACTGAAATGCTGTTTAATACTTGGGATTGAAGATACGCTGCTTTCATTCCTGCAACCATCTGAAACGAAAAGTATTTGCCGCGAGCCTTTTAAAGTTCTTTTTTGGCTTTGGTGGCTGGCTTGTCTAAATGTAAATGCGACTGCTGGTCTCCGGAGACGACGCTTGGGGTATTCATCAATTCAAACGTAATAGTCTCCAGTTTTATTTCCATAACCCACCCTCATCCATAATTTATTTGAACCGTAATATCATTCCATTACTGTTACTTGAATTCTACAATCCGGTAGAACTCAATCAGACCCAAGAATCATTGTTGTCATTTCCGTGGAGCTATCCGTTCCGCTTTTATAAACTCGCATTTCAAACATTTTCAATAATAATAGCCATAGTTAACCTTGGATCGACTTCCTCTTGGCGAAACGTCAAAAGGTCGTGCACGAGCAACCTGAATTTTTATTTTTTCCCGTCAGCTTTCTTTTTATTTTCATGCCACCGGTAAAAAAGAGTGCTTATAAACGAATTCCCGTTCCCAGTATTTATCTTCAAGTAGGATTTTTTCTTTGCCGTCGCTTAAAATAATTCAGTGAGTGGTCTGTCATTTCCAGAGAAAGAAAAAGGGACTATGTACAATTGCTCTTCTTGATTTCACTTTGAAAAGGCTCCGCGAATGGCAGTCGGTCGGTCTATCAAAAGAGAGAGAGAGAGAAATGGCGCTCAGATAAACGCATCTTCCATACGAAGTTGGCGTTGACGTGCGAAATTCCTTCAAGACTTTTTTTGTTTTATCACACACGGTTTATTTTCTGTTGCTTCAATCCAAGCTTTCACCCTCTTATTTCTCTCCCCTTTCTGCCACCCAAGTTCAAGTTCCTGGGAATAGAAAGCCCATCTTTTTTTTATTTCTCTTATTTCCCATGTGCCGGGAGTTGGACCCAACAGGTACTTCAAAACTGTATGAATATCTGTGTACAAACATATTTACGTGTATACCTGTCCATCCCAATGTCGAAAAGTAATAAGCAACAAAGGGCAACACAAAAATCCGTTAGTTTTTGCGTCCATTGAATTTCATTCCGTACATCTACATATCGTTCGCCCTCGAGCTTTGTGAATTTTCCCAGCTTATATAGCACAGGCTGGCGTGCTTCAAGATCTTTCGTTCGATCGCCAGCAAAGTTTATAGGTGGACATTATTTTTTGGTTAGTTTGCCGGGACTCGGGTTAGTCAATAACTGACTAAAGCACTCCATTTTGGGGCCTTTCTTTTTCGCGGTTGAAGGTGTTGCACATTGAAATAGAATTTGGCCAAACCAGAGAATGAAAAGAGCTATCCAAAAGTGGGGGATTACCAAGATGTACGATCGTGAGTACTAATTCGAAATGGCTTGTTTCATTAAAGTGGGACACGTCATGTTCTCATTGAATCGTGCATTGTTAGACGAAGAAAAAACTCTGGTGCTTCTTCGAATTCGAGCTATAGAGCTCAGCTCCTTTTTGGTAATCATTGACGGGCACCGGCTCCGGCGGCCAGCAGCACATCCCATTTCGTTTCAGGATCCTCTTTTTTTGATGCCGCTAATGGAGAGACAAGAGCCACCGGCCAAAAAAAGAGGAGTAACTTTTCAGTCTTCCCAGTGACTGAAATAATGAGTGCCTCACATATATGGGATTGTGCGATCTATTTCCAGTCGTCTCCACCATCAATCGCTTCAACGTGAGCAGAATCTTTGAATTGATTTATTCAAACGGGCGGAGGGGGGTCGGCGAATGAGGCAAGACGCAATTTATGCGTTAAATGGCCATTCTTTACGCCGTTTTTAGCAGCTTCTTGTGGTTCGTATCAGTCAATGTCACTCTCACAACGACTACAACGATTTTATTGATAACAAAGATAAAAACTAATCTAATCTCCGAAAATTTCTTTTTATCCCAAGCGAAATGATCTTACGTAATTCTTACTGCAATTCTTCTGCGAACCCTTCTCAATGTTTGCTTGTTATCGAGTTTCCCATCAAATGTGTTACCTTGTTAAAGTTGCTGTAAACCCGATCCGTGTACTAGTGAAAGCCGATAGCACTAACAAGTGTTAACTGCTTTCAATTTCACGGGTGTGAACGAAAATGGTTTGCGGTTAAATGGATTTAGATTATCTTGCGATAATTACTAGACACATATGGAACCGCAACTTGAACAACCCTCCTGTGGGATTAAGCCTTGTGCTGATCCACCTGCAAGTACACCTACGCCCCCGTTATATCCCACCCACCTCTTGTTTAACTTTTTTGTTTCCTCGCAATTAGCTCTTTGATTACCCATGATAATTCATGGGCAAAGAATGATGAAGACACTTTATTCAATCCGACAGCTGCAGTAAAAGGAAACCAAAAATATTTCTGGAGATTCTTCTGGGAAGTCAAAGCGAGAACGCTCCTTTCATGTCACTATATTCAAAAGGGGAGTGTTTCATCTCTCCCTGCTGCTGGAGATCTGTGGCTTAACGATGTGTCAGGTCTTTTCTCGAGATATCTCAAGTCTCGTGGGCATGTTCGATGGTCCGTTTGACTTGCCAAAAAAAAGGCCACTGCTATCATTGTTTATGTACGTTTTTGGCCCTTGATCTGCTATCTCCCAAACTCTTTTTTCTTTCTTGGAGTTCACAGCAACAATGTCTGTGTACAGTAAAAAAATAAAGAATAAGGAAAAGAAAAATCCACGTGCTATCCGCCCGGCACTCTGCTGGGTGTACCGTCCTACTACTACACTCAATGGGAGGTCGAAACAATTAACACTTTGGCTCTAAAATCTTCATCTCTCTCTCTTTATACACAACTTACAATATATCTATAGCTCGGTTGTTTTGTGACCGGAACTAATTGCAAGATTCTACTACTATATTCTTTGTTTTCTGTTTTATTTTTTTTAAATTTCCAGGTCAGAGGTCGGCCCTTCATTTCCCTGCAAAGTGTAGAGGATTCGTTTTGACAAGGTGGAGCAAGCCTTTTTTGATCTCCACCAACATTTGTTTGTTTTAAAATAAAATAAAACGGATGAGAGAGCAAACTCGGTCATCCGTTCTTCCTCCAGTTGACACAAGGTAATAGCTCTGCTAACCCAAAAAGTTATCCCTAAAAGTTGACATTTTCTCTCTTTTGACAAAGAGGTTGAAAGATTATAACAGTGTGATAGATTTAGATAGAGGGGCCACCTGGGCAATTTAATTCGCGTTCCAATCTCCTGGTGAATAGGAGTGGTGCTATCCAGGTGGGGAGCCAACCATCAGCAACGTACACAGACATGCCCCTTTTTTTTAGTATATACAAGTCAGCTGTATATATCAAATAGAATGAAATGTTTGCCCAACAAGAAAGTCAGAGACTGCATGAGAGCGAGGGAGAGAGAGAGAGAATGAAAGGGGAAGGGAAAGAGAGAGAGAGAGAGGAAGGGGAAGAGAAGGGGAGGAGAGTTTCTCCGTGTGTCTCATCCGCTCAGGCTCCTCAAATGTCAGCTGCTCAGCTCATGACTGGCTCAGTTCCATTCCAGTCGGGGTCGCAGAAAGACACGATCTTCTCACGATCCTCCTTTCTTAAACACCAGCAGGAACTATTGCAGCGAGAGAGTCAGCCGTGATTGTTGCGCGATCCAGTTGGTGTGTTTCCTCTCATCGGCGCCAATCATCTAGAACTGATCTGCCCGTCCGTGGTGTGCCCCGCCTACTTGTGACTGTTTTCGGAAAACAAAGGAGCGCCCGTCTATGCCAACCCAAACAGACTGAGCACTGTTGTAGTCGTAGTAGTGAGCTCAACCGACATCGACGCCTGGATGGTAATTTCGACGCCGTTTCTCGTCCCGGCACTGTTGGATGCGGGACCATCGTCCGACTATCGCATTTGATTCTCCCAAACAACATTGTGCGGTCGCCAACTAACCAACGGACGGCTATTGCGACGTTGGACGGAAAATCCCCTGAATTTGGTTGTTGAAGCCTGAAACTCTCTCTCTCTCGGTCCGATTGTTGTTTGCAGTTGATTCGCGATGGCCAGTTGGTTGCCTGTGAGTTGTCTCCTGGTTTACGTCTTTGTCAGCAGTTGCCATGGCAACGGCTCATCATTGAGCAGCATCGGAGGCGTCATCGGCGGTGGCGGCGGAGGCGCTGGAGGTGACACTTTCTTTCCCGATTGGGGTGTGGGTGGTGGCCGGGCTGCTCAGCCTACCTGCCTGGACATTCCGCGCAACTTGTCCCTCTGTCACGGCATTCGTTATTCCAAAATGCGATTGCCCAATCTCCTGGATCACGACTCGATGGCCGAAGTCATCCAACAGGCGGCCTCATGGGTCCCACTTCTCAACGTCCGCTGCCATGCCGACACCCAGCTCTTCCTCTGCTCTCTCTTTAGGTAAAGCATCCATTTTAATTATTTTATCTCTTTGGCGCTGCTGATGTTGACTTTTTTCTCTTTTCGTCTCCAAACAGTCCCGTGTGTCTCGATCGTCCCATCTATCCCTGTCGGGGCCTCTGCGAGCGTGTTCGACAGGGCTGCGAAGGACGCATGAAGACTTACGGCTATCCGTGGCCAGATATGCTCCGATGCGACAAATTCCCGCTGGATAACGACATGTGCATCGGACCTCTCTCTTCTGGCTCTTCATCTGAAGGTATACGCATAATCAACCAGCTCCACCATTCATGTGAAGTCCTGAATTATATTACGAAGAGAAAATAGAACGGGCAAGGGGCGACGGACGGACGAGGGAAGGAAACTTTGGAGAGAAACAGAAACCTTTAGTTTAACTGTCGTTTGTCAGGTTTTTTTCCTTTTTTTCTTGACTGGCGTGGTGGGCCTATGTGTGTTGTGTATGTGTGTGCTTTAACGTGTCTGACAGCTCCCAGACGCCCCCTGCTGCTTCACCTGATAGGCGATCGCACGGATGCTGTCTGTCCCCAACACACAGCTCGTAAACATGACCCCGAAAACCTCAACATTTACTTTTTTTTTCGACTTTTGGTCCTAGCTAAGAGTTACAACGGGAAGGGTTCACTAAAGAATCCAGCTGGGCTGGCTTCTTTTCTCCCTTTTTTTCCAGTTCGAGTCGATGGTTTTTAGTTGGAACTTTTGGAACAAGCGCCACCGTGAGCTGCTGCTGCTGCTGTAGAGACTGATGAATTGAATGTATACTAGGGTGGGTAGCGCCCTAAAGCCAAGCTGCTAGTTCCCTCAAACTGGCCTGCCTGCCTTGGATTGTCTTATCTTTAAGTGACGCGTTACGTGACCCACCGAATAGTGTATAGTAAATCGATCCGTCACTTGTGTGTCTAAAAATCCCTTCCACCCAAGCGTCTTTCCATTACATTTCTCATTATGAAGAGGGGAGGAGCCAGGAGCCTGACCGTGTTGAACAAACAAAAGAGCTGATGATGTTGATGATTACACGAAACAGTTTTGTTATTATATCATTTTGCAGTGGGGGGAGGTGGCTGCTTCCAAAGAAAAACAAACAACAACAAAAGAATGAAACAGAAGAAGAAGAAGGGAGAGAAAAGTCTTCCTGTTAATATTCGTATGTGTGTGTGTGTTTGTTCACGTTTGGCCCTCTGGCTATCTAAATGCAAATGAAGGAGATCACGATGGCTTGGGCTGCTCCCAGTCTCGTTTGCATATTATCAACATACACGTCTATCTCTCTCTCTCTCTCTCTCGCTCGCTGGCTTTGTGTGTCTTGGCGCAGGAAATGTGTGTATAGCCTTGGTTCGTCTGCACAGGATGGAAAAAAGGTCAATACCTTTTCTTACCTCAGATTTTTCATTCTTTTTCTTGTGTTTTTCTTCTTACAGCAAGTGATTGCCAGGCCTGCGAAGAAGTCGATACTTATGAAAATATCATGGACAATTATTGCCGCGCAGATTTCGGTGAGTTCAAATTGATTTCCAGGTGGATGAAGAAATTTCAACAATTTTGATTTATTTATTCTTTCCAGTTGCGCGGACTAAACTTCGACGCGTTCGACGCAACAAAGTTAGCGGCAAGAAATCCAAAATGTTGAAAATGTCAACTGAAATGCGCGAGGAATGGCGCCGCAACCAACGCCCCAATCTCATTATGGAACTGGGCGACGACTGCTGCACCGATCACTTCAATACGGTAGCGCTAAGCCGGACAGCGGCAGGCGGAAGCAACGGAGGCGATCGTTTCCTGGTAATGGGCGTCCAGCGCAACGGCCAATTGGTTCCCACTCTCATCCTACCTTGGACAAAAAGATCCAAAGTGAGTACACATACCAGTGAAACAAGTTTCTTTAAGCATCAACAACAACGAAAAAAAAAAAAAAAAACAGGTTTCTTAATGCCACAATCTATTTTCTTGGTTCTAATTGAAATAGGCAATTCGGAGTGCGGTCAAAGCTTTCAAACAATTCAACTGCTCGGATCCTAAAGCCGTTTTCGCATCCGAGACGGCGCCTTCGATTATCGAGGGCAACGGTAAATCCGAGAAAAATCATATCGTCTTGAGACGAAAAGGCAACTAATCGATTTGACATTTGCGCAACAACAGATCGCCAGCGGAGGGGTAAGCAAATGCGCGAGAGGACAACTACCAGCACTACAACAACAACAACAGCAGCCCCGACGACAGTCTCGACGACTCGGAAAGGCCGGGGACAAGGACAGAGGAGCCGAAACAGAGCAGATAATCACCATCTTCAAGGACAATCGGTGCGCCATCAACACCAACTTCAATAAAGAAAAATAAAAAGACAGACGACGACGACGACACCAACACAAAAAGAAATCCGCCGATGGAAATCCTAGTCCCCAGCGCATTGTTTTAAGGCCAGACGTGTCCACCCATGCCCAGAAGAACGGAAAGAATCAGCTTTGATTAGAAAGAATCTCCAGGTATATTCCTCGGCCGCAGTAAAAAAAAAAAAAATTAAAAGAAACAAAATCGGAGAACGAGTAGAAGAAAAAAACAAACAAACACAAAAAAAAAAATAATAATTTCACACAAAGCAGCTTTCGAACTTTTTCTCTTTTTAAAGTATATATTCTCAGTAATTCCATGGCTTGTCCCTTTCCTTTTTTATTTTCTCATTCGCTGCGTATCGTTGCAACAGTATTGTTTGGAGGAAGTGAGAATCAATTGCGTTGGCGGCCCACCGTAAGAATTTTCATTTCACTGAAAATTCTTTGGCCACTTGCTTTATATTTCCCCCCTTTTTTTAAAGCACTGTTTGTTGAAGTGTGCGCTTTTTTTTGAAAATATCGTGAACGTCTCTTATTTTCAATTGGCTATGGACCGGTTGGGGAGGAATGAGAGAGTGTAAGAACTCCCGTGTTTCGTCTCTCAATCTCACCTTCCGAGTTGGATCATATCAAGCTAATATTCAAAATAAAAATTTTTTAAGTTCCCACACGATAAGGATCTTACCTTACGTTTCTCCTCCGGGCAACTTATGCGTTGCCATGCGAAGTAACAAGTTTATTTGCTGTTTGATGGGCGTCACCTAGGCAACCATCGGTTTACTTACTGCGGGCTTTCGTCACAAGACTAAGGCCTTAGCTTAAGTTGGTCGAAGGAAAAAGTGATTAGCTCTGCACTCCATATTTGCTCAAGTAGACTAAATTACCCAACAGTCGTTCAGTTATGGCTACTAATCGTGCAGGTAAGCTGTTCATATCGCTCACTGTATTTGTAGAGACTGTTATTAGTAGTGTCGACTCTCATGCTCGACGATCGGTCATAGTCCACTGGTAACGTAATGACCATGGCAAGTGAAAACCCATCTGGCTCCACCTGCAGTAAATAGTAGCACTACCTACCACTTGCACCCCACCACCACCTTCGAACCCATTGGTTTTATATGTGTGAATTGGAGCATATGCTGCGCTATTCACATGTAGCTGAGCCTATACTTATTTCTGTTTGCTGTAACACATCATCAACCAAAGGCCGGATATCATTTGGTCCTTACCTACCGGTTGATTGATAGCGTGCTCAAGGTATGAACAGGTAGAGTTCTATTGATTCTCATGTCTCGGAATACTGCCGCACTTAATCCCCACGGAAAAGAAATAAAAATACTGGAACCCATTTGGTCACCGGCGTCGCCTACGGCCCCTTGGAAAAACGTGATGGGGACCTCTTAAATCAACAGCGCACGTCAGCAAGAGAAGAAAAAAGAAATATAAAAATTTACCAAACTACGGCGCTTGATCCCCCCCTGGTCGTGATGTGTGGTATTATATCGGATGGCGTTCGATATTTCACGAAAGAGGGACAAAATACCAGTTCCGACAGTCCTTCTCAACACGTTCGAGTGGCGAGCACAACGTCATTTACCAGACAAGATTTGCCATGGCCGGATGTTTGCTCCCGTACGATCCGCTGGAACATACCAACATGTTCTCCAAAGCTGGTCTCGTTTAGTTCTCTTTGCACAGGCTTTCGATTTTTATATTTCTGTTTTATTTTTTAAAATTTTTGATTGTTTCGACCCCATCACGTTTCTCCCCTACAGAAAGCGAGGAGAGCGACGAGGAAGACGGAACCGGCAACGTGACGCGAATGGTAATGAGACCTCCAGGGCATTCCGGAAAAGCCAAGAAAGGTTTGCTTGGACATCATTCAATTACAAATTGAATAATACCAATTTCATTTTTTCGACAAAATTTAAGGTCATCTTTGCCTCGACGCTTCCTTTGAAACTGGCAAGTGTTTATATTTCTATTATATTCTTTAAGTTGTCGGCTTATCACGTTTTCATGACTTATTTTTAGGAAATCTCGGTAGGGTTGACTACATCAGCGAGTTTGAATACGACCTCTATGTTCGCTCAGATTCTTGCAATCCCCGTCACCGCTTTTGGTTCAATTTTACCATCGACAATGTTCGCCTTGATCAGGTAAGAAACCCGAGTTTTCTTGTACAATTTTGCACAGGTTAATTCCGACATCTTGACTCCATTTTAGAGGGTTATTTTGAACATCATCAACTTTAGCAGAGAATCCACATTACTTAGCGCTGGGTTGACTCCGCTAATCAAATCCATCACTCGACCCCATTGGTAACTAGAATTTGTAAAATTTGCGCAAGATTTTATTTGATTGCCCAAATGTTGTTCGATCAAGGGAAAGAATGCCGACAACGCAAGTTTTCTATCACCAATCTCCGCATCATGGCGACCGATACATCCTGAGTTTGGCCCTCAACTTTGACGTTGAAGAAGATGTTTATCAAGTTGCTCTGACTTATCCGTACTCTTTCTCTAAACTGCAATTCTATTTGGATTTGATTGACGAACATTTCCCATCCATTATCCACCGTGAAATCATCGGCCACACCATTGTAATTTATTTTCTAATCGATTAACCAACTTTAAAATTGATTTTATTACTGTTTTATCAGCAAAACCGGCCTGTTGATTTACTGACTATCACCAACCAAGCAACGGAAAGCGACGAGGAAACGAAACCTCTCCGGAAGAAAACTGTTTTTATTATTTGTCGTTCGCATCCGGGCGAATCTCCTGCATCGATTGTTTGTCAAGGTAAAGTAATTCAGACTATGTGCTTTGCTGAATTTATTTTAAGATCTCAAAATAATTATACGCAGGGCTGATTGATTTTCTCGTGAGTTCTGAACCTATCGCCAGAGCTCTCCGGGAATTTATTGAATTCAAAATCATTCCTATGATTAATCCAGACGGCGTGTTTAACGGCAACGAAAGGTATTATTACACTTATACCGCCACAGTTGTTAGAAGGATATAGTGATTCAGCATTTAAATTTTTTCTTAAACGGATAGATCATCGATGGTGGGCGCAGACTTAAATAGGGTCTGGAATGATTATTCAGAATACTTCCATCCGACCGTCAAAGCAGCAATGGATGCTATTCGACACTTGGACGAACAACCGGTATGCCTGGTCAATATTTACAAAATATATTCTATATTACTGTATATCTTTATAAACTAATTGTTATTGGCAAATCTAAAAAGGATTCAAATTTGGAATTCATTTTGGATTTACATGCTCATCATTCCTTATTGGGAACCTTTCTATACGGCAATTCCTACGACGACTTCCTGAGGTTCACTTTCTCATCCAACACTTTTCATTGTATTCAATCTATTGTTATTAACTTTAGACTTCCGTTAAAGGTTCGAGCGGCATTTGTTGTTTGGAAAAATTTATTCCCAGACGGTTGAGGATTTCTGCATGGGAAACTGCATGTACAATAAGGACAACTTAAAGTCTGGCACGGCACGGAGGTAGTTTTTTGTTGTTGGCAATCGCTACATGTCAGAATTTCTAACCTGGAAACTAACCACCTTTTTATTATTACCAGGTTTTTGAGTCACACAGTGAAGGAACATGTAAACGTCTACAGCTTTTTCATATCAATGATGGGTTTCCAATTACCTAATTCATCCGATATTCTTCTCTATGACGAAGAAGGATGTAAGAGATATTTGATTGATTATAATTATGAAATTGATAAATTCCAATTTAAAAAATCCTGTTTGGAACACACAGATCAGCGTGCTGGAAGAAATATGGCTAGGGCATTATTCGAATATTATAAAATTGTGGGTCACATTCCAGCCAGTTACATCCAGTCTCTTCATCCGGCGCCTGGCCGGAAGAAAACCAAGTATGAAGTTCAGTCTACCTACCGCAACTTTCGATCTGAAGGGAAGCAACACGCGAGCCGGATCGACGGGAAAGAGGGCGAGGAAGGAGATGGTTCAGCTTTCGCTTCTTATCGTCGAGCTAATCGATTGATTCTTGAAATTGAACCTTGTTTCACCCAAAATCCTTCCTTCCGACCTTTCTTACGCAAACCTGTCACAATTCAGGTTAAAGACTCGATGGATTCAAGATCGACAACTCCACTTTCCAACGGTCAGTCGTCGTCTAGCGGAGGGAACTCAGATCCGAAAGTACCATCCATTCCAAGTCTATCCGTAATCGATTTCAGTAGCTTGACAATGAGTCGGAAAGAACTGCGCCAACTTCATAGGCGAAATTCTCCTTCTATTTAGTTCACTATTTTGTAATTGATGATGCATAAGCTTTATAGGTAGCAGTAATGGAGACTTAGAGCTCTGTCTGTATTCGACTACCGGTTAAGAAATTTCATTCTATAAGAGATTAAGAACAATTACCAGCATTATATTCTAGTTTATTTGCCGTTCTAATGTATATCCCATCAGCTAACGTTAACCGGACTGTCTAATAAATCTTTATCTAGCAGGATTTTACCAAAATTTGTCGATCGGAATTCAGATAAAAATCTTTGCGCTGCACTTTTGAAGTCCGGATATTCTTTGTAGGTTCCTAAAAATTAGAAGTATGTATTTAAATAACCACGGTACTTTGATGGGGAAAAAAAAAACATTACCATCAACGTGTCGTATTTTTCTCCGCAAATTCCTTTGTACACACATGTAGAATAATAATTCAGTTACATTATCAGTAGGGGCTTCCAATCCTAGCGAATCCACGTAGCCAAATTCTTCATTTTTGTTCAACCAAAACAACAAGTAGTCCACTACCGATTCTTCACCAACAAGATGGTCTTTAAATGAGGCTATAGTAAAACAAAAAAATTGTTGTAATAAATTAAATTCGTGATATTTAGTGTGGACGTTTCAAAACCGACCACACGAAGCAAGACGCATTCCAACATCCATCGTCGCTATCCTTGGATTCATAATGCCAGGTGTGTCGAAAAGGTAAACAGCCGGGCTGTTACAAACGCGAATTCGTTCATGAACATTCTTAGTCAGACCAGCTTCGGGAGCTACTTGTAGTACACGTTTCTTTCTCATGTGGACTCCACGAAGAGCATTGATTAAAGATGATTTCCCAACGTTTGGTACTCCAAACACCATCAGGTTATAGTCAACAGCATCACTTCTATTATACCTTTCAGTTTCAGTAATAAGTTGAGCAGCTCTCTTAGTAACCTAAAAAAAGAACAATAATGCAAACAGAAAGGATTGAACATTGTAAATAAAAGTATACCTCTTTTAGTCCAGGACATGTATCTAGCTTTGAGTTAGTAAATATTATGTGCTGGATATTTTCTCTTTCCTTTAATGCAGACATTATAGTAGACTGATATTCTGAAGGTATTAAATCACATTTATTTAAGACTAAGATGTATGGTTTTGCGGCCACAAAGCTATGGGTAAGATTTGGATTTCTTCCAGAAATTGGTATTCTTGCATCATGGACTTCCAACACACAATCAACTAATTTCAATTTTGCCTCCATCTGTTTCATACCTGTAATGATTTATTCATTGATTAGGAAAATTATTTTAAATTTACAGGATTTTTTTACCTCGATTCATGTGTCCGGGAAACCATTGTGTAGATTTTTTTTCTGGAAAGACAAACTCATTTCGGAATTTCTTTTTTAATTCAGGCAAGATTGCTTGCCACCGTACAGAATTCTTCATTGAGTTAACTTTAAACGAAACAAATTTTGCTTTTCTTCTATTTTTCCGTATCGACAGCGTATATTTTGAAACATGTAATTATTTTGTTTATGTCGTCTGCTCAGCAAAAGCAGACAGCTCGATGTATGTATCGTGATCGTTCTATCGATGTGTGGAGTTGTGACCAATAGGAGAAAACCGTCAAAATAATTTGACGTGTCAACAAAACTTGTTAAGAGTTTTAAGTTCCAACTAGTCGAATGGGAAATGTTATGGGAAATGCTTCACAGCTTGAAAAAGACGTGGAAAATGAAGAATGGCTGAAAGATTTACAAGAAAATCGAATTCTTGATTTCAGTCGAAAAGTAACACACAGCCAATTTCTTAAGGTACATCATGCATTGCATTTCTACTTTATCGTTATACCATAGACTACGAAATTTTACCAAGACCTTGTAGTCTATGGTTATACGCTCTGTCAAGAGTAACAATATGTTGCTTCTTAAAAATATATATTTACAGAAAATTTTTTAACTTTGAATATTTTCTCTAGCACATTCAACAAGAATACACTGAAGCATCCCTCAGTGATTTGCCGTGGTCCATTTTGGAAAATGTGAACTTATACCAACATGTCAATGGATCCTTTAACAACATTAGCCATTTATCTACAAACTTAGCTCTCAGGATTCCTCATTTGACGCATTTAAATTTTTCTTACAATTCACTTACAGAAATTCCCTCCAGTATTGCCTTATTATTTCATCTAAAAGAATTACTTTTAAGAGAGAATCAATTAATTTGTCTTCCAGAAGAGATGTGCCTTTTACCAAAACTTGAAATGCTAGATGTTTCATTCAATCAACTTCAAAGTCTCCCTAAAGGAATTGGGAAGTTACAAAGACTATCCAAATTGAATGTTTCCCACAACTATTTAAGTTCAATCCCTAGCTCGTTGGGCCTTAATCCCAATTTGTTTGTGCTAGTTGCTAGTAACAACATGTGTACAAATCCACCACAAGATGTTTGTAACAATAGCGACCAGCTACTGATGTACTTGCGTGAACACGCACCCGAAGTACTAACATTTAGGCAGCTTAACCATTTCCCTCGAATCCGTTCAAATGTGGCCCGTTCCCAGTTAGATGACGATGTCCGAACACAAAACGTAGCTTCGTATGTTCAGACATTGACACAAACATCAAAACCAGCTAGCAGAGCCAAAACACCACTTCTGTTCCCTTCACATGGCACAAAATGCAGTCCAGATGATTTAAGAGACAAGATCATTGGTAAAGTTTTATTTTTGTTACAGACATACTTATAATTTATTTAGCGATTTCATGTAAATGTTTCTCATTTTTAGGACTTATCTACGGTACTGTTCTTGGAGATACCCTTGGTGTTGCTACCGAGTACCTGATGACTGATGAAATAAATTTTTATTATGGCGGTGGAAGACTGGATCACCATTCCATCGTGCAGGATGAACATCGCTCTCACTTTCCACGAGGGAAAACAACTTGCGTTTCTGAGTTTGCGGCAAGCCATTTCTCGTTGTTCTAAAATGTTAATTGGGCATCAAATTATAATTCCCATTTATGTTCTTTGTTTTTAGCTATTGATATTCGATTCCATTCTTCGCTGGTCGGGCGTTCTGGATGAGCTAGAGCTTGCTCGCCGTTTGATTGACTACTCATCTAAGGGCCTTAAAGATCTTAACAGCGAACCGTTAATCACTTCTAGTGTCGTGAACCGGCTGCTTTGCCAAGAGCGTTTCTCCATTGATCCTCACGCGGTAGCGAGCGAAACAGCTAAACTTTTTGATGAAGCCATCTGCGAAGATCTTCACGCTTTACCAATGGCCATCATGTCCGGTCTTCCCCAATTTTACAATCTTACAGAAGTTCAATCTAATGCTACTCGCGTCTGCCGCACAACCCATAATCACGAACGTGTTATTAAGTCGACGTCACTGCTGGCTTCGATTATAGCTTTGATATTACAGGTAAGTTCTCTCTTATGACTACATTTTTTTTTCAAATCTTTAATTCAGTTTATAGGAAATTGGATGGGTCTTTTCCAAGATTGTGATGACTTTTTTTGTTAGGGTTGTGAAATGGATAATATTAAAGAAGCTGTCACTAACCAGAATCTTGTAGAGAGTGAGATTTACCACAGTGGCAACTTAGCCTATGTAAGCCAATTTTGAATAATTTTTAAATGTCTATGCTTAACATGTACGTCACATAATATTTGAATAGGAGGAGAATAACGAAATGAAGGATGAACTTGCCCATGTTCTTAGTGCTGCCCTTCACTGTTTAGAAGAGAAAGAGCCGCACTTTGAGACAAAACTAACGAATATCCTCTTCCTTGGTGGACAGAGTCGTATTTATGGAGCTGTTTGTGGTGGTATATTGGGATGTCGTTCTGGATATGCTCACATGCCAGCCAGATGGCTTGAAGGGATGCATCCCTCCGTTACTGAATGGCTCAATGAGCGATTAAACCATCTATTAGACATGATGGGTCTTCCCTAGATGTGTGTATTTGAAATCTTTTCATATTTTGTCAAAAACATTTCCTTTTTGCTGTTTCATCTATATTTAAAGTTTGATTTTTTAAAATTTATGAAAGTATATTATCAATAAAAGGAACACATTATTTTAATTCCAAACACAATCCAACCATAGCTTAAGCAAATTTTAATTTCAAACTGACAAATTGTGCTAAAGTGTAGGAGAGTGTGACCCACAGATAAAGACCACAAGATGATGGCCACCAGATAAAGATCGCTGGCCTCTGATGGCGCGCCAGTACGTTCCCTACCACACGTTCCTTTATTTGGTTACATTTGGGATTTTCACTAGCCCGGTCGAATTTTAGCTGCATAACGATCAAGAAAGTTTAAAACCTAAATCCCAAACAACTTATCTTTTATCCTGTCTCTTGGTTTGTGACTTTTTTTCTGCATAAAAAGTCAACATAAAAAAAACAGTCTACCTGAACCGGAGCATTAATAAAGGTAAAAACACTAAAAAGGTGTGCTTAAGTGTTTTGTTGATCATAGAGATTCTATGAACTTGTCAGTCGATCTCGGATCTGGAACGGGTTTTTCTTTATTCAAGATTCCAACGCAATTTTATTTTTAATTTAGTAGTTAAGCCCTGACG
This sequence comes from Daphnia pulex, assembly GCF_021134715.1. Lineage (NCBI taxonomy): Eukaryota > Metazoa > Arthropoda > Branchiopoda > Diplostraca > Daphniidae > Daphnia > Daphnia pulex. The sequence continues at coordinate 4,375,653 of NC_060018.1, read as the reverse complement.
GTTATAATGCTGAACAGTGAACATTTTATATTCACATCTTTTGCCGCTTTGGCTCTTATTAGCAGCTCTTAGCAATTGCAGGGATGCCAGATGCGGACGTTTTTATTGCAAAACTGAAAATGGCAATGTTGCGCTTTGCGCATTATTTTCAAGATGGCTGCTGACATTCTGACAGCCTTGGTGATCTAAGTCAACTCAACCTCAACTTATTCCCTGACATTATTAATCATTAAAAAAAAATTGATTCCAATGCGCTGTGCAGTGCAATTTATTGGAGACAGCTGGTGAAAGGTGTTACTCTTGTAAGCTTGCTACCTGTACCGGCTTTTGTCACATGCAGAAACACTTTAGAACAATTTAAAGTAATTAAGTTGATCAACTTTTTTACAGTATGCTTACACATTTACAACAAGTGACATCTTATTTTGTGCTTCTAAATAAGTGCTTTTGTGGAAAGTACTTGTAAAGAGTTGTAAACTTTTGTCGATGAAACAACAGAAATTCCCTTGCTTATTAAAAACTTGAAATGAAATTTTGATGATCTGTGATCATCTTGATTTCTTTTTCTCTAGGTTAGTGTACATTTCAAGTAAATCATTATTGGTATCTCTTTCTCATTTCAAATTTTTATTGAATCATTTATTTTTTTTTCTTTTGTAGGTTTCCATGGCCAGTTTTATGTTTGAGCTTTTTATGGTGTTGCTGTTTGGTTTACCTTGCAGTCATTTTCCAGTTGAGAGATGCGCTGAAATGGAGCTTGTGCAGGCTTGCAGTTGAACATCATACTTAGATGTGTCATTTGCCTATGTTGGTGTCCATGCAGTATATGCTTATTTTATCGGCAGACTTTTGTCACTATGTCGTCTATTGCTACCTGTACCGCCGTTGAGGTAATGCTTGATGTGCTTGTACAGTCTCATTTTTATTGACTTTTAGTTAATATCTCCGTTTTCATTTCAGTTGATTCGTTGGCCGCCGTTCCTTAGACTTGATCCACCGGTGAGATTAATAAGGCTTTTCATGTGAGATTTTCATATGAATTTCAAGAAGCTTTTAATCGATAAAAAAATGTGTTCAAGGTTTGTCGTTTGTGTGAAAAAAAAGTAACATACTAAATTGCTTTCGTTTCGAGATACATAAAATGGAACTGTGTGGAATCAATATGGTAGCAATGTGCCGAGCAAAGAAGTATTGCAATAACAATAAAAAAGTTGAAAATCCATTCATTTATCTTATCTAGTAGCTCGATTCATCATCATGAAAATGTGGATTAGACTGAACTTGCGTCTTGCCGCCACTAGATGGATATTCGTAGTCTGTCTTTTAGCAGCTGTCAGTCTAGGTCAATGACTGGAAGCCGTTGTTTACTTTTATAATGGACCAAATTAATATCCACAAAATATTTGAAGGTAAATCTGTAACTTTCATTATCTGTAGAAATTAAATTTAGGTATATGTAACATGTTCAAACTGACGCAGTGTTTACTAATTATTTTTTAATTACCATTGTAGAGTTCAACCTGCAGACGGGTCGGGCAGTTTGCATGTCCTTCACGCTTGAAGGTCGCGGGGAACCTTACGTAAAACTTTCAATGCGGTGGTGTAGAGGTTGGGTGAGAATCATTATCAAGCAGGTACAATAGCCGCAAGGCTCAGCCATTTGATATTCATTTTGATATTGGTTGTTGTAGACCCATCCCCCGCAACGTCTATCTGTAGAAGGAAAGGACAGTTTGCATTTCCTTTCTCGAAGGTCACGGAGATCATTTCGTAAAACGTGTCATGCGACGGCGGAGAGGTTGGGTTAGGACGACACGTGTTGTATCATTATCAAGCAGGTACAATAGCCGCAAGGCTTAAGATGTGGATCAGGATGAGAAAAAAATCGTATAAAAGGAGAGAGAAAAGGCGACAGAAGTTAGTCGAGTGAGCATCTCTGACCCGGCAACAACCGTATAGCGCACTGTCTGTCTATCACCAAGTGCCTCCTTCATCTCATCGTACAACCAATTCGCAATCATGGGTAAATATTCAATGTTTTTTATGGAGTTTTATATTGTTACTACTTTTTACTAGTTGTTAATATGCTAGTTAATATTGAATATAGACATATCAATAACGTGATAAGACAATCAATAATGAAATACCTATGCGCATTAAGCAGCGATGCCTTCAAGTTAGTGACATCGTGTCATTGTCACCATTTGTGAAAACCACGTGTTTTTTCTTTTTGTTTTATAATCCTTTATTTATGGTCTTAAAGTTCATTATAGTATTCTGTTAGTTAAACAATTAGACGAGCACAAATTCTAAATGGATCTTTCGTGGAAATGTTTCGTTAATTACAATAATCGAACAGTATCATTTCCTATGAATTTTGTTGAAGACCATACGTAAAACTGTCATTCGATGGTGTAGAGGTTGGGTGAGAATAACACGTGATGCATCATTATCAAGCAGGTACAATAGCCGCAAGGCTTGAGAGGTGAGGGTGAGGAAAAATCGTATATAAGGAGAGAGAAAAGGCGTTTGAAATCAGTTGAGTGAGCATCTCCGACACGGCAACAACTGCAGTGAACTACTTGTATCAACTGGCTTCTTCATCGCATTACCAGCTCGCAACAATTGGTAAACATTCTGGTTCTCTACATAGTTTTGTATTATTTAGTCTACTATTGACTATGGGTTATTTTGCCAGTTCCCAGTTGCTATTAAATATTAATGTTTAAATATCTAATTTTTCTATTTAACTATGGCGTCGTGCTGCTGTTGGATTTTGTATCGGTTTTGTATCGTTGATGGCTGGGTCGACCACTGGTGTACCGACGTTTCCTTCACTAACCCCATCACCAACTGGATTGTTCATCGTTTAACCAGTTCGCAGTTATGGGTAATATTATGTTGAGTGTTTATCAATCCTTTTTTCTATTTGTTAATATGCCGGTTATTGAATATTAATTTTTTTAATGGTTTAGTCAACTTTAATGTCGTGCTGCTGTCGGATGTTGTATCGTTGATGCCTGGGTCCACCACTAGTGTACCAATGTCTTTTGGGTATCAAAACCGGATACCAAACCGCGACTTGCCGACGCCCTACTACACAACAGCAGCATACGCTTCCAGCTGGTTATTACATCAAGGCGCCAGGGAATTACACCACAACTTATGATGCCCCGATCTACTACACCAACCCCCTGAATTACAGATATCCTTCAGTTGCTGCGAGCAGTAAGTGTGTGTTTCTTTTTTATTCTCTATCGGTATCAGACCTCCAGCATTTTGTTTTAGTTGGCATGGGGTGAAGCCAGAAATGGAAACAAATATGGGCCCAACGGTGTTGCTTTAATCATCTCGTGTCTCTACACACAATGTCTGAAATACTTGAATAATTTTATGTGAGTGTTTGAAGGAGTAGAAAGGGCAGGGAAAATATTTTGGCTTAGGAAAAAAAGTGCTTTCGACTTATTTTAAGGGAAGTTCTACATAACAAGGCATTTAAACATGTGTGGTTTTGTATTGGAATGTGTGTGGGTTATGGGCTGCCAAATCTTTTCCAAGAATTCTCGTGAATAGTATAAACCATGAAGCGTTGCTACTTCACTAGCACATGACTTTGTGTAATGACTATTGAGTTTTTACATGTTAAGTCATTTTTTTAATCATTCTCATTTTTCTAATGTCAATTGCTGTTTATAAAGTGAGATTTAAGACAAAACCATTTGGTGTTAATTTTGATATTGGTTGTTGACTTGTTGACATATTCCAAAGTGCAAAAAGGCTTTCACATTCGGAAGTCACGGAAATCATTACGTAAAACGTGTCATGTAGTGGTGTAGGGGTTGGGTAAGAATGGGGCGTGTTTCATAATTATCAAAGAGGTACAAAAACCGCAAGTCTTAAGAGTTGAGTTAGGGTAAGAAAAAGTCGTATAAAAGGAGAGAGAAGAGGCGATATAGATCAGTCGAGTGAGCATCCCCGACTTGGCAACATCTGCACTCTTCCAATTCGCAATGATAGGTAAATATAATTTTTTAAAACTAGTGTTTTGTGACAATTCAAATTTTTCCTATTTGTTGGTGTGTCACTTTTAATTGAATATTGATGTTGATATTTTCAATGTTCATTGTCTAGTTTACTGGTTTCGTGCTGCTTTTGAATGTTGCTGTCTTACTACACAACATACGTAACGACCTGTTGCTACAACGGACTTCCAACTACTACACCGAAAAGGCTGAATATTACACAAGGACGTATGCTACCCCAGTTTACTACACCGACGAACCTAAGCATTACTCTGCTCTGAGCTACGACAGAGGTTTCTGTTTACTACACCACCATCACCCCCGAGTGTTACGCTGCCCCCAACCGCTACACTGAAGCTCCGAAGTACTACACCATCGAAGGAAAACCAATTCGCATTCGAGTAAAAATTCATTTATACATCGAGTCGTGAATTAAGAGATTGATGAGTTTTAATTCGAAGTCTATTTTTGAACTGTTAATTGTTTATGGTGTTGTGCTGCGGTGGTGTTGCTGGGTGTTGTATCGTGATGGCTGGGTCGACCATGGGTGTACCGATGTCTTCTGGGTATGGTGGTTTTCAAGTACTAGCAGCTATTCAATAGTACACCACGTTGCTGCCTTACTACTTAACAACGTCTACATAGGCAACACCTACTTACTACACTGATGTTCGTAAATACAGCACATCCAAGGTTCCTAGAGTACTACACGAATATCTACGCTGCTGCGAGCTAATGCACGGAAGTATTCAGTCTACCCCGAGTTACATCAACAAAACGTCTGAATACTACACCGAGGATCTCAAATACTACACCACCAAAGCTACTAAGTATTAGATTACAACCTACGCTGTTCTATCTTACTATACTGATGCTTCGAAATATTATTCTGATCATAGGTATTACACCGAGGCTGCTGCTTATTAAACCACGAAAGCGGTGGAGTACCGAGGGGTCCAAGTACTACACTTCAACCTACTGCAGAGCAGTATTTGTCAACAACTGCCATAATGGTATGAAATGTTCGCAATCGTGGGTAAATATTAATTTTTAATTTGAATCGTGAATCAATGCATTCGTTTCAAACTGTTAATATGAATAGTTAGAATTGTAGATTAAAATTCACATTGTTTATCGTATAGCTAACTATGGTGTTGTGCTGTTGGGTTTTGCATCGTTGATGGCTGGGTCGACAACTGGTGTACCGATGTCTCCTGGGTATGGCGTACATTAAAGCACAATTTCCGTCTTGTTACTCAAAATCACCAACGCTGCTTAGTTTACTACACCAGGGCTCCAAAGTACTTCACCACCAAGGTTCCAGAATATTACAAGCTGAATCGCAGGAGAGAAAAGGTGAAATGATCAGTGAGTGATTATCTCCAACGCGGCAACAACAACTGCTGTGCACTATTTGTCATCAACTGCTTTATTCATCGTATCACAAGTGTGCAATCACGGGTAAATTATCTGTTTTCTACATGGAGTTGTGAATTAACTCTCCTTTTTTTATTATGTGCAAGTTATGAAATATTTATGTTCAAATTTTTTATTTTCTAGTATACAATGGTGTTTTGCTGCTATTGATTGTTGTCCTCAAGTACTACACCACCAAGGCACCGAAGTTATACACATCTACGTATGCTGCCCTAACCTGCTAAAACGGGACTCCAAAGTAATACTCTTCTTCAGTTATTACACCGAGGCTCCAACTTACTGTACCACCAAAGCAGCTGAATACTATACCGAAGCGCCTAAATTCTACACCTCCAAGGCTACAGAATATTTCACCATACCTTATGCTGCCTCGAGCTACTTCACCGTCCTAAAGTATTATTCAGCACCGAGCCTGAGTACCTTCACCAAGGCCCTGGAATACTACACTACCACCTACGTTGCTCCAGCTCACTAAACCGTGATTCCTAAGTACTACACCACTGAACCACCTGAGTACTAAACGACTACGTATGCTGCCTTGCCTCAACCTACTACACCGAGACTCCAAAGTATTACTCTGCATCAGTTACTACACCGAGGTTCCTACTTATTTTACTACCTGAGATGTTGAGCATTACGACGAAGTTTCAGTATTACTCTTCCCCGAGCTACACAATCACAACGGAGGCGGTGGTGTACTTCGTAGCCCCAAACCACTACACAGCTGCTCCTTCCTACTAAGTTGAACTAAACTACTACACCGAGACTCCTGTTTACTACGCCAGAACCTACGCTACATCTAACTACTTTTCCGAAGCTCCCAAGTACTACACCGAAAAGGTGGATTACACAACCACGTACGCTGCAGCAGTTTACTACAACAAGTAATCCAAATAATTTCCAAGCTTCTATCAAGGTTTCTTGAGTTTGGCACTAACGAAAATCCAAATTATTTATTGTCTTAGAAGGAGAGTGAAAGGCGAAAGAAATCAATCGAATGATAATCTCCGACCCAATAAATCCAGTGAACTATTTGTCACCCACTGCAATCATCAGTTCACATTCATTGGGTAAATATTTTGTTTTTACATAAAATTAAATGAAAATGTTAAATGATCTTGTATATTTATGAACAATTTTTTTTCTAGTAAATTATGCTGATATGTTGTTTTTGGTTGTTGCAACATTGATGGATGGGTAAATAATTAATGGTCCGATGGCTCCTGGATATGGCGGATATTAAAGCACAACACATCCAACTTGTTAATCAGTATCAACCAACGCATCTCCAGCTTACTTATTCATCACCAGTTTGCAATCACAGGTAAATATTCTGTTTTCTCTATGTAATTATGAATTAACTCTCCCTTTTTAATTGTGTCCTCATTATTGTATATTAATGTACAAATTATTTATTATAAAATTGTGCCGATCATTTAATATCCATTTATTTTTTTGTTATCTATTATAGAGTTCTACTATTTTGATTATTGTCATCAAATTCTTCACCAACCAAATTCTACTGGCCCAATCGTAATTCTCCCAGCAACAAATACTTCCTAAGTGCCCCAATATTACATCATCAATGGTAAAAATAAATAATGTTGAGATTATGTTTAGAATGAAAAAAGATAGATAGAATGAAAAAAGATAGAATGAAAAAAGATAGAATGAAAAAAGATAGAATGAAAAAAGATAGAATGAAAAAAGATAGAATGAAAAAAGATAGAATGAAAAAAGATAGAATGAAAAAAGATAGAATGAAAAAAGATAGAATGAAAAAAGATAGAATGAAAAAAGATAGAATGAAAAAAGATAGAATGAAAAAAGATAGAATGAAAAAAGATAGAATGAAAAAAGATAGAATGAAAAAAGATAGAATGAAAAAAGATAGAATGAAAAAAGATAGAATGAAAAAAGATAGAATGAAAAAAGATAGAATGAAAAAAGATAGAATGAAAAAAGATAGAATGAAAAAAGATAGAATGAAAAAAGATAGAATGAAAAAAGATAGAATGAAAAAAGATAGAATGAAAAAAGATAGAATGAAAAAAGATAGAATGAAAAAAGATAGAATGAAAAAAGATAGAATGAAAAAAGATAGAATGAAAAAAGATAGAATGAAAAAAGATAGAATGAAAAAAGATAGAATGAAAAAAGATAGAATGAAAAAAGATAGAATGAAAAAAGATAGAATGAAAAAAGATAGAATGAAAAAAGATAGAATGAAAAAAGATAGAATGAAAAAAGATAGAATGAAAAAAGATAGAATGAAAAAAGATAGAATGAAAAAAGATAGAATGAAAAAAGATAGAATGAAAAAAGATAGAATGAAAAAAGATAGAATGAAAAAAGATAGAATGAAAAAAGATAGAATGAAAAAAGATAGAATGAAAAAAGATAGAATGAAAAAAGATAGAATGAAAAAAGATAGAATGAAAAAAGATAGAATGAAAAAAGATAGAATGAAAAAAGATAGAATGAAAAAAGATAGAATGAAAAAAGATAGAATGAAAAAAGATAGAATGAAAAAAGATAGAATGAAAAAAGATAGAATGAAAAAAGATAGAATGAAAAAAGATAGAATGAAAAAAGATAGAATGAAAAAAGATAGAATGAAAAAAGATAGAATGAAAAAAGATAGAATGAAAAAAGATAGAATGAAAAAAGATAGAATGAAAAAAGATAGAATGAAAAAAGATAGAATGAAAAAAGATAGAATGAAAAAAGATAGAATGAAAAAAGATAGAATGAAAAAAGATAGAATGAAAAAAGATAGAATGAAAAAAGATAGAATGAAAAAAGATAGAATGAAAAAAGATAGAATGAAAAAAGATAGAATGAAAAAAGATAGAATGAAAAAAGATAGAATGAAAAAAGATAGAATGAAAAAAGATAGAATGAAAAAAGATAGAATGAAAAAAGATAGAATGAAAAAAGATAGAATGAAAAAAGATAGAATGAAAAAAGATAGAATGAAAAAAGATAGAATGAAAAAAGATAGAATGAAAAAAGATAGAATGAAAAAAGATAGAATGAAAAAAGATAGAATGAAAAAAGATAGAATGAAAAAAGATAGAATGAAAAAAGATAGAATGAAAAAAGATAGAATGAAAAAAGATAGAATGAAAAAAGATAGAATGAAAAAAGATAGAATGAAAAAAGATAGAATGAAAAAAGATAGAATGAAAAAAGATAGAATGAAAAAAGATAGAATGAAAAAAGATAGAATGAAAAAAGATAGAATGAAAAAAGATAGAATGAAAAAAGATAGAATGAAAAAAGATAGAATGAAAAAAGATAGAATGAAAAAAGATAGAATGAAAAAAGATAGAATGAAAAAAGATAGAATGAAAAAAGATAGAATGAAAAAAGATAGAATGAAAAAAGATAGAATGAAAAAAGATAGAATGAAAAAAGATAGAATGAAAAAAGATAGAATGAAAAAAGATAGAATGAAAAAAGATAGAATGAAAAAAGATAGAATGAAAAAAGATAGAATGAAAAAAGATAGAATGAAAAAAGATAGAATGAAAAAAGATAGAATGAAAAAAGATAGAATGAAAAAAGATAGAATGAAAAAAGATAGAATGAAAAAAGATAGAATGAAAAAAGATAGAATGAAAAAAGATAGAATGAAAAAAGATAGAATGAAAAAAGATAGAATGAAAAAAGATAGAATGAAAAAAGATAGAATGAAAAAAGATAGAATGAAAAAAGATAGAATGAAAAAAGATAGAATGAAAAAAGATAGAATGAAAAAAGATAGAATGAAAAAAGATAGAATGAAAAAAGATAGAATGAAAAAAGATAGAATGAAAAAAGATAGAATGAAAAAAATGAAAACAGAAAAGATAAGAATGAAAACAGAAAAGATAAGAATGAAAAGAATTTAAAAAGAACAACATATAGAAACATGAAAAAAGAAAGAGTGTTTTGTCATACTAAATTACGATATACAATGAGAATGAAATAGAATTGAGTCACGATTTGAAATAGTTAATTTATTCATATTTACTCATGATTGCGTACTGATTTGTACGAAGAAGAATACAGTTGGTGACGAGTAGTAGTAGTAAGCTGTGGCAGCGTATGTTGCAGTGTGGCACTTAATTCAGTGTTGAAATTGCAGTATTCGACCGCTGGTGGTGGTGTAATAAGTTGAAGCCTCGGTGCAGTTCCTAAAAATTTAAAGTAGGTATACGTTAATATTCAATAATTGGCATAATAACAAATAAAACAAAAATAAATTTTTGAAAATTTCTAAAACAAAGTAGGAGATAGCAAATATATAAAAAGACACGACGAACGAGAATAAAAATAAACCTGAAATAATTACCGTTTTATACGATGAAGAAGACAGTTGGTGACTAGTGGTGGTAGTAGGAATGGTAGTAGTAGTAAGGTGGGGCAGCGTACTTGCATTGTAGCACATGGACTCTTCGGTGAAGTATTCGACTGCTTTAGTAGTGTAATAAGTTGAAGCCTCGGTGCAGTGCCTAAAAATTAAAAATATATACGTCAATATTCAACAACTCGCATGATAACAATTTAAACAAAAAAAATTTTAATAATTTGCAAAAGAAAGTAGGAGATAGTAAAATATATAACATAGCAAATATAAGACATGACGATGCAATAAATTATACAGTAAACAATTCGCGAACGATAAACGAGAGAATTGAATCACGACTAAAAATAAACATGAAATAATTACCAATGATAAAGGTCCGATCCAATACGACGAAGAAGACCGTTGGTGACAAGTGGTGGTAGTAGTAGTAAGCTAGGGCAGCGTACGTTGCATGCTGGTAGCACATGGATGGACGCTTCGGTGAAGTATTCGACTGCTTTAGTGGTGTTATAAGTTGAAACCTCGGTGCAGTACCTGGACGCAAAATAGTAATTGGGAGCATCAGTATAGTAAGTTTTAGCAGCATAGGTTGTAATGTAATAAAATACTCTGTTACTTTGGTGGTGTAGTATTTGGGAGCCTCAGTGTAGTACTTGGGCGCTTTGGTGATACAACTTAGGGCAGAGTAATAGTTTGACGCTATAGTTGACTAAACAATAAAAATATTTACATTAATAATCGATAGCTAGCATATTAACAAATAGAAAAAAGAAGGATTGATAAAACTGTATGTAATAAACATAATATTTACCCATAACTGCGAATTGGTTAAACGATAAACTACTCCTTTTACGCAGAGTAATACTTCGGGGAGCCGGTGTAGTAGCTCGGGGGAGCGTAAGTTGTAGTGAAGTATTTGGGCGGTTTGGTGTTGCTGTAATTAGGGACCTTGGTGTAGTAGGCAGGGGCAGCATACGTAGTTTTGTAGTATTCCGGTGCCTTAGTGGTGTAGTATTCCGGCTCTTTGGGTGATGTAGCTCGGTGGAGAGAATACTTGGAAGCTCGGTGTAGTATCTCGGGGCACCATAAGTTTCGGTGTAATATTCTGAAGCATTAGTGGAGTAGTAACCAGTTGTTGCGTATGTTGTTGTTGTGTAGTAAGGCGGTGGCGTTGTGGTTTGGTATCCGCCATATCCAGGAGACATTGGTACACCAGTGGTCGACCCAGCCTTAAACGATACAAAAAACCAACCATCAGTAAAACCGCCATCTTTTCAATTAAACAATAAACATTTTAAAAATTAACTGATCACATCAACAATCAGAAATGAGAGAATATATTCACAACTCGAAATGAAAATTTATATTTACCCATGATTAGGAACCCATTTAATACGATGAAGAAGGCAGTTGGTGGACAAATAGTGCGTTGCAGTAGGTTGCAGTGTAGTACTTGGACGCTTCGGTGTAGTATTCAACCGCTTTGGTGGTGTACTAAGTTAGAGCCTCGGTTTAGTAGCTGTGAACAGAACAGTAATTTGAAGCATCAGTATGTAAGCTGGAAAAGCGTAGATTTTAGTGTAACGTAAAGGTTGTACCTTAGTGCTTTGGTGGTGTAGAACTTGGAAGACTCAGTGTAGTAAGCAGGCGCTTACGTGATGTAACTCCATCGGGGCAGAGTAATACTTCGGTGTAGTAGCTCATGGGCAGCGTAAGTTTTCGTGTTCTACCTTGGAGCCTTGGTGGTGTAGTACTTAGGAGCCTCAGTGTAGTAGGTAGTGATGCGTATGTTGACGTTAGTGTGGCGCATGGTTCTGTTCTTTCGCTGCTGTTACTTGGTATCCACCATTCCCAGGAAACATCAGTACATGGTCAACCCAGCCATCAACAATACAACACCCGACAGCAGCAGCAGCACGAGCCATGGTTAACTAGACAATATATTTAAACCTTAATTAACCAAAAATCAATAGTAGACTTAACAATACAAAACTCCATGTAGAGATACGGACCCATTGTTGAGAACTGGTAACGCGATGAAGAAGGCAGTTGGTGGAGGTAGTGCACTGCAGTTGTTGCCGTGTCGGTGATGCTCACCCAACTGATGTCTGTATCCTTTTCTCTCTCCTTTTATACGATTTTTTTCTCACCCTCACCTCTAAAGCCTTGCGGGTGTTGTACCTGCTTGATAATGATGAATCACATCCCTTTCTCACCCAACCTCTTCACCACTGCATGACACGTTCTACGTAATGATCTCCGTGACCTTCGAGTTTGAATTTTGCCTTTTGCAGGTTGACGTTGCTGGGGATGGGAACACAACAACAAATTCTTCCTTTTTTCTAATTGTAGTAAGTTGGAGCCTCGGTGTAGTAACTGAAGCAGAGTAGTACTTGAGTCTCGATATAGTAGGTTGGGGCAGCACACACAGTTGTGTAATACTCAGTTGCCTTGGGGGTGTAATAGATGAGAGCTCCGGTGTGGTGAGCTGGGGCAACGTAGGATGTAATGTGTAGTACTCCAGGACCTCGGTGAAGTACTCGGGCTCGGGGCAGAATAATACTTCGGGGCTGCGGTGTAGTAGCTCGAGGCAGCATAAGGTGTGGTGTAACATTCTGTAGCCTTGGAGGTGTAGTATTTGAAAACAACAATCAAGAACAGAACGACTCTATAGTTTATAATAAAGAATTATACAAAAAATTTATAAATAGTCTGTACAACAATATGCAATAATTGGCATATAATTAAGAAAGGGAGAGTTGATTCATAATTCCATGGAGAAAATAGAAAATTTACCCGTGATTGCAAAGTGATGATGAATAGGTAAGCTGGAGATATCGAGGAGCGTTGGTTCATGTACACCAGTTGTTGACCCAGCCATCGATGATTCAACATCCAACAGCAGCATGACGCCATAATTTAGTAGACAATAAATAATCTAAACATAAAAAGGAGAGTTAATTCACAATTCTATGTAAAAAAAAACTATATATTTACCCATGATTTCGAACTGGTGGTACGAAGAAGATTGCAGTTGGAGACAAATGGTGCACCGCATTTGTTGTTGCCGTGTTGGAGATAACATTCGACTGATTATTTTTCGCCTCTTTCTCCTTTTAAAAACGAGACAATAAATAATTTGGATTTTCTTTAGTGTTATTCTCAGGAGCACTGGAAGAAGCTTGGAGAATACTTGGGTTACTTGGTGTAGTAAACTGGAGCAGCGTACGTGGTTGTGTAATTTTCGCCCTTTTCGGTGTAGTACTTCGTCGCTGCGGCGTAGTATTCACTATTCAGCCGCTTTAGTGGTGTAGTAAGTATGAACCTCGGTGTAGTAACTGAAGCAGAGTAATACTTGGGAGTACGTAGACGTATACTACTCAGGTGATTCGGTGTTGTAGTAATTGGGAGCCACGATGAAGTGAGCTGGGGCAACGTAGGTTGTAGTGTAGTACGCCAGGGCCTTGGTGAAAGTACTCGGGTTCGGGGCAGAATAATACTTCGGTGCCGCCTTGTAGTAGCTCGAGGCAGCATAAGGCGTGGCGCTTCGGTATAGTATTCAGCAGCTTTGGTGGCATAGTAAGTTGGAGCCTCGGTGTAGTAACTGAAGCAGAATATTACTTTGGAGTCACGGTTTAGCAGGTTGGGGCAGCATACGTAGTCGTGTATAACTTCGGTGCCTTGGTGGTATAGAACTTGGAAGCCACGGTGTACTCGGTGTAGTACTCAGGCTCTTTGGAACTGCAGTTCGGGGCAGCATAAATTGCAGTGAAATTTTCTGGAACCTCGGTGGTGAAGTACTTGAGGACAACAATCAACAGCAGTATAACGCCATAGTTTAGGCCTAGTAGAAAATAAAAATTTGAACATAAATATTCAATAACTGGCATTTAATAAACAAAAGTTGAGTTAATTCACAACTCCATGCAGAAAACAGAAAATTTACCCGTGATTGTATACTGGTGATACAACGAAGAATGCAGTTGACGACAAATAGTGCAAAGCCAAATAGTTGCTGTCGTGTTGGAGATTATCACTCGACTGATTATTTCACCTTTTCTCTCCTGCGATTCAACTTGTAATACTCTGGAACATTGGTGGTGAAGTACTTTGGAGCCTTGGTGTAGTAAATTGAAGCAGCGTCGGTGATGTTGAGTAATAAGACGGATATGCTGTGCTTCAATATTCACCATAGCCAGGAGACATCGGTACACCAGTTGTTGACCCAGCCATCAACGGGCAACATCCAACAGCAGCATTACGCCATAATTTACTAGAAAATAAATAAACTGAACATAAATATGCAATAACACCTGGCACTTTAATTCAATTCTATGAAAAAACTGGCATATTAAATTGAGAAAAAAAAAATAGAAATTGATACAAAAATACAAGAAAAAGAATATTTACTTAAGATTACGAACTAATTACACAATGGAGAATGCAGTTAGTGACAAATAGTGCACAGCAAATGTTGCCGTGTTGGAGATGCTCACTCAACTGATTCCAAACGCCTTTCCTCTCTCCTTATATACGACTTTTCCTCACCCCGATTCACCTCTCAAGCCTTGCGGCTATTGTACCTGCTTGATAATGCCGCATCGCGTGAAATTCTAACCCCACCTCTACACCATCGCTGGACAGTTTTACGTATGACCTTCAACCAAAATCATAGGAAATGATACTGTTCGATTATTTTAATTAACGAAACATTTCCAAGAAAGTTCGAATGTTTACCTAACAGAATACTATAATTAACTAAAGACCTTAAATAAAGGAAGATGAAAGAAAAAACACGTGGTTTTCACAAATGGTGACAAGAAACGATGTCACTCACTTAAAGTTAAAGGCAACGCTTCTTAATGGGCATAGGTATTTCATTATTGACTGTCTTATCAAGTTATTGATGTGTCTATATTCAAATTAACTAGCAAATTAACAAATAGTAAAAAGTAGCATAATTACAAAACTCCATATAAAACAACAAATAAAAACTCCATAAAAACATTGAATATTTACCCATGATTGCGAATTGGTTGTACGATGAGGTGACGGAGGCACTTGGAGACGGACAGTTACGGACAGCTACGGTTGTTGCCGTGTCAGAGATGCTCACTCGACTAACTTCTGTCGCCTTTTCTCTCTCCTTTTATACGATTTTTTTCTCATCCTGATCCACATCTTAAGCCTTGCGGATATTGTACCTGCTTGATAATGATGCAAAACGTGTCGTCCTCACCCAACCTCTCCGCCGTCGCATGACACGTTTTACGAAATGATCTCCGTGACCTTCGAGAAAGGAAATGCAAACTGTCCTTTCCTTCTACAGATAGACGTTGCGGGGGATGGGTCTACAACAACCAATATCAAAATGAATATCAAATGGCTGAGCCTTGCGGCTATTGTACCTGCTTGATAATGATTCAACACGTCCAATTCTCACCCAACCTCTACACCACCGCATTGACAGTTTTACACACTTGATACGTTTTGCGTAATGTTCCCCGCGACCTTCAAACGTGAAGGACATGCAAACTGGCCCGTCTGCAGGTTGAACTCTACAATTAGAATTAACTGTGGGCTCTGGCTCTCCTCTCAGAGGCCCGGAAAGAACCTGGCGAAGCACAATTTAAAAAAAAAAAAAAAAAACGTATAAACGTATCCGACATTGACATGAATAATAGGTGAACTATAGTGGCAAAAACGGGCTATTAAACAAAGTGTGCTTCCCTTAGCAAAATACATTTTGTCATGGCAGAGGAAAATCAAAACTGAATTGTTTTAAGTTTACATTTTTACAATTTCAGTGTTTTTGGCTGTAACGGACGTCTTAATGATTATCATATAATGAGTCAATAAAATCAATTATTTTCCAAGACAAACAAGTTTATTTTTCTGCTTTAGAAGGACAGTTAGTCTGATCGATGGGTTTGAGAAGTGTTCTGTCTAATCCCAGCGTTTCTATGCGATGATGCACGAAATTGAGACCCATCGTAAAAGGAAACCGCTCTCGACTCAAGTACGAAAGAAATTCTGTGTTATGAAAAAAATAGCTAAATTTAATGGATACAATTGTTTAATAAAGACAATTGACAGAACAGAGCCAACATACGAAAGCTTATGTTTGGTCCAATTGGAAGACACAAGAAAACGATAGCGTAATTCTTGTAATCCGTTTCGATGATCCAAAAATTACCGTCGGTTGACATTGACTCGGTAACAAATGAAGTGGGATATGTAACCAGAAGTTTGGCTCCCAAGCCAGGATTAACAAAACGAGCGCTTCCTTGGATACGCTCATGTGCTTTTGAACTAATCATTCCGCTGCTGTAGTTAATTAAGACGTTAGGAATAAATGAGAAAGGAAAAATACCTTGTATTGAACCAAGAACTCACGACCTGAAGAACACCGTCTGTTTGCACTGAGTAACTCAATGAAACACAGATGTCGAACTCATCAATCACGTCGGGATAAGATTCAATTTCAAACCATACACCGGAATACTTATGAAGCGAACATGACATCTTGATTAATGGAAAAATGTAAATAATGATAACTTTATTATTTCATAGTACCTTTTGCATATCAAAGTCCTGCACTATATTGACATTTGGACAAACTACATCAAAAGCAATTTGTGCTTTTACTTTAGCACCAGACCAACTAAGCAAGCCGTACATGTAAAATACAACAATCACCAAACCTAAATATTGCCTCATTCTTGAAATTGAGTTGAATTAATCTATAAATATTCTAAAATGTTGTATAAACAAACAAGAACACGGTACATGTTGACGGGCGATGCTTCGAATAAAGACTGCCGTAACATGCATCACTTTTCTCTTTTTATGAATCCATTTATAAATAGGAAGCAGGGGTGAAATCGAAAGCTATCCGTCCGTTCGCCTTACATTCGATTGAAAATTTCCATATGAAATACAGAGAAATCGCTTGAATGTTGGTTAAATATCTTTTGTACAACTCAAAACGCAAAACGAGACGGTAAGTGACTAATGGATTTCTACAGGACAATTTCTCTCCGTTATATTGTTGACGAACAATGAAACCTGACCGCATTATAAAAGTACTTTACTGTATTGCAATATCGTCAGTACTCTCATTAAAGAAGAATGCGAGACAGGAAATCTATTCGTCTTTATTCACAGAATGAAACGGATGGGTGACGTTCAGGCCAGTGACGTTCAGGCCAGCGACGTTCAGGCCAACGACGTTCAGGCCAGTGACGTTCAGGCCAGCAATGTTCACGCCAGTAAGGTAAAACTACCCAGAAACACGATAACCCTCTCTTCTAAAAAAAAAAAGCAGCGAATTTTATTGAAATAGTACAAGTGATTTTTAATGTAAACTGGTGTAGTAGCCTAGTTGAGAAAGCGGCGGAAAATGTGTAAGAGGGGACTTAAGTTCGCGAAATTTGACTTAATACTTAATTTGACTCTGAAATATGTAGGGAAACCCAATCAAGTTTTAAAACCCAACTTCCAAATATAGGGATCGAAACACGCGAAAACATGGGGAAATAGTTGTTCTAGACTTCTAGCGACACTGGCCTGAAAGGATTTGGACATTCAGGCCTGAATGTCGCTGGCCTGAAGGGACCCTGAACGCCTAGACGCAAAACTCGTGTGTGATGGCAATTGCTGTATACAATCACGTATTTTACAGCCAACCGTTTGTGGCTTTCAGTAAGAATTATCGAGGTTTAACTTAAGTACGTAAACAGTAACTTGGGAAATCCTAAAAAGTTGAAGATGAAAATAACCTTTCAATGAGTAAGTGCATCACAACAAACACTCTTATCAAACTAATCGAGTAGTTCCACAAACAAGAAACTATTATACGTAAAAACGAAACTTAAATGCTAATCACCTACGTAATCGTGTAACTGTGACAAAGTAACAATGTGTCCTGATTTCCAGAGGCATCTCAACAGCATCCTATTGTGAGATTAGCTCTTCCTAATTCTCTTACCGTTATAATAACGCTTGGAGGAAAATACTTTCGTAATTTCATTGTTTGAAATACAAGTACAAATTTACGAAGACAATAAATGGAATCAAGACAAGCCGAAGGCACTTTTTCCAAGAGAGCAGGCTTTTATAATGGGGAAAACGAATCCTACTTGACATGATTGCTCCAAGGCACGTACTGATCCGGCCATATCAATCCAGGTGGTACACCACGAAAATTACGTGCAAATTATCCACTTCCGTCCTTATGGGCATACTCAATACTTTTCATGACCTGCAATCTACACGAGTAAAAAAAAATATTATCAGTCAAATTAGTTTGCAATATGTTGCGGAAGCAGCAATTTGACTGCTTCCGTGGTTGGAGAAAGAAGGAAGTGATATGCAGCTTAATGATCGGGACTTCCTTTTTTCACACGAGTATTCACCCCGCCTTCGATTGTGTCTGAAATACTCACAGGAATACGTGGCAGGTACGTGGCAGGCGCTCGAACCAGATGGTCCCTGCCCATTTCGTGCGCGCAACAGTTGTCTCTCAGTTAAAACTAATAAAACCTCGAGGGTCTTTTCTATGGTACACTGGTATGAAGCGTCAAGCTCGGTTGCTCCGAGCAGCCACCAGTAGAGGCTCAACTATCGGGGGAACAACCCGCATACCTTCTTATTATCTCGACTAGAATTTTCGCCGGCAACTTTAGTTTACACTCTGATAGTGAGCACAACAGACATGAAATACACCAAACAATCAAGGTGGAGTCCTTAAGAGTGCCAATCATCGAAGCAGTTCAACGCGTGCGAACGTGATACGAGAATTGTGGTCTACATCAATCAGAAAACTGTGCAGGAGTGAACATGTTTAACATTCAGCGTCGCCAACGCGCTTTGATCCTGGTGGGATTCATGTTAGTAGCGGGGCAATGCTACTTTGTCATGCGGAAGCACAACATCCGACAACTAGCAATGGAGGAAATGTTATTAACAGAATCCCCAACAACGATTAATTTCAGTGCAACGGAAGAATCTAAAGCTGTAACCGAGAAGGAAGCGGGATCCGAAAAATCAATGCCAATCTCGATTAAAGAATATTACCAACTGATGGACATTTATGCGCAGGCTACACTGACGGATATCGACCCACCATTCAAGAAGATCTTGTTTTGGAATGAAGTAAGGACATCTTTTAAAAAAAAATTTTAAATCCCGCAAATTGTTAAGAATTGTTTAACTAGGCATACGGGAGCAAAAAGTACGGAGTGGGAATCGGTAAGGATGCGTTACGTAAATCTGGGTGCCCCGTTTGGCAATGCGAGACAAGCGACGACCGTCATAACGTGGAAGAGTACGACGCCATAGTCTTTCATCTTCGCAGTTGGACGCAAAAAGACTTGCCGGAACGACGTTCGCCTCAGCAGCGCTACGTGTTCTGGAGTATTGAGTCTGCGGCGTGGAGATTCGTTGACACGAAACCAATGACCAACTATTTCAACTGGACCATGACTTACCGCTGGGACTCGGATCTTGTTAGTCCTTATGGTTACATCAAACCCACTGGAAAGGTTCCGCTTCATCCCAGTCACGAGCAAATGAAGGACTACTTAACCAGTCGTTCCGTGGTTAATTACGCGGAAGGAAAGACGAAAATGGCCGCTTGGTTCGTCTCCAACTGCGCGTCCAAAAGCAGAAGGATGGAGTTGGTCAAAGAGCTTCAAAAGTACATTGACGTCGACGTTTATGGTGACTGTGGGACGATGAAGTGTCCAAGGAAACGGGAAGAGGACTGTCGACAAATGGCGGCGAACAAATACAAGTTTTACTTGTCACTGGAAAACTCAATATGCCAGGACTACGTCACAGAAAAGTAAGATTTAAAATAAGGTTTTTAATAAAATTATCTACTATACGATTACCTTTTTAGATTTTTCGGGATGATGCATCACCCCATACTGCCGGTCGTCATCGGCTTCCACGACCACCACGAAAGAATAGCGCCAACGCATTCCTTCATCAACATGGCATACTTTGAGAGCGTTGAAAGGCTTGCAGAATATATGATTATGCTCGACAAAAACGACACGCTATACAATCAATATTTTTGGTGGAAGCCATACTTTGAAGTGCGCAACAGCCAGGAAGACTTCAACAAAGGCATGTGCCATTTATGCGCCGCACTCCACAATAGAACATTACCACCTAAAATCTACAAAGACATGACGAGCTGGTGGGACAAAAACGCGACATGTCAAACTCCCAACATCGTATGACTTGCACGAAATAAAGTAATGACGCGGCTAAAACACTCAAGTGGGCCCTTCACCGCTACTTGGATGTAATTTTACGTAATTTAAATTGATTGTGATTTACTGAATCTACGTCAAGCTCTTTACTTCGTAGCATTGAACCCATCTCCCTCCCATAAAAGGCTTTTCTTTTTCGTAAAAGGATGTTCTAACGGAAAAAAATTGGTTAAGACTGTAACGTTTCCTTTCATACAATGTATGCAAATGAACTGTAATCTACTGCAATACCTATACTTAACGGCGAACTCGAGACAGCAGATGGTGCCAGCTTTTCTTTGACCTTCTCAATACATGATGTGAAAGTGGTTTTCTGCGTTAAGCCAAAAGGTTTTCTGTTGGAAAATCGGCCTTGAATGTGTTGCGAAGCTATGTCTCCCGGCCATGTGAAGAACAATCTAAAAAAGAAACGGGTCTCTCAAAGCTTATTAGACATTTTTAGCACAATGCAAGCCAAAGGCAAAGATTGATCGACACAAATTTCACGTTTGATTAAGCATGCACTGTACTACAATACTACACGAATTAAAATCAATAATAACATATCGGTGAAAAGTTATCGATTTCAACGACAGCAGTGTGTATTCGGTTTACGTAATGGCCAGATGTGAGGTGTAGTGTATACTCGAATGGGAAGTGTTGATATTAAAACGGAGAAATCAAAAAGGAGGAGAAAAATGTGGAGGGGAAAACTTGCAGAGGGAGAAATGCAAATTAAATGAATGCGCCAGGACTCTCAAACAAATTCATCTGCGAGCACCGGAGTGTTTTGTTTAACTAGTTACTTAGTCGGCCAATTGAAATCTACATTTCTCCGTCGCGAGCTATCACAGTAAAGTGTACTCTAATTTAATGGCAATTTAAAGATGAAAACAAAACTTAAAGAGGAGAAAGAAAAGGGGAAGAAAAATTCCATTGCGTTATTTGAAGCGATTCTCGCTACTCAGACGAATTCCACGTTCAAAAAATTTTGGGCAAAACAATTCCAAAGTAGTTTCCAAGTGGGGAACGAAAGAAACAATTCCAACAAAATTTGTGTGAAAATGTTGCACCGAAATTTTTTTATTCTTATAACGAGGATAGAAACGCCTAACGAGAGACTATCAGTGTACATGTATAAATTTTCTTTTTTTTTCTCCCCCCATTTAAAACATAATTATACCGACCGCAATGATTCCTACCATCAGCAGACGACACTTCCTTGGACAATTTCTAGCAAACTGCTGAACTTTTCAACTGGCACTTATTTGTTTTATCATCAAAAATAGTAGTTTTTTTTTTGTAAATTTTTCGCTCTATAGTCTGTCGGAGAGTCGAGCTAACGAAGAATAATTCAGTTTTTTAAGTCTTTTTGTTTTTAATTACCCATTCTACTTCTATTTAGAATCCAATTTATGTTTTAGTAAGTGAGCAATGGTCCCCGGTGAGAAAGAGAAAAAAAAAATATTTCATTTAGTAATCCCCGTATCTCTTTTTTTTTTGTAAAGAATTTGATTTAAAAAAAAAAAAAAGTGTGTTCCTGCTTCGTATCTTACTTTTCCTTTTTACCTTTCCGACTGTAAAAATGAATCAAACAAAACCGGACCAAACCTGGGGGGTTGGAGGAGATTGATAGAATGTCGATTGCGGATTTTAGAACATCATTTTCCCCTCTCTCTTTTATCGGAATGGCTGTTCTTTCTCTCTTCGCTTCATTTAGGATGAATGCTCATCAGATTCACACCCGCTAGAATCAGCTTGACTGCCAGGGATTTTCTCTTCCATGTTTTCTTCATCGACGGGAGGCAAGGTGATTTGCGACTCTCTTCGGCTGAAAGCGCTAGCCTCTGACCGCGTGTCTTCAGCTGAGGTTCGGTTGACGAAAGTCGTCCACTCCATAGACTCGGAGTCAAGGTATTCAACACTATTTAAAAAGACTTTGCCTGTGCACACAAAATCAAATTTAAAATTAACAATCCGACTCACTACACCCACTGTGGTTGAAAAACAGACCTGAAAATCCACCAACAGCAAAGAGTTTGCCATCGATGACTGTTACGCTGATGTTGGCACGACATGAAGTCATGGACGGTCCAGGCGACCAAGAATTGGTCTCGAAATCAAATACTTCTGTCGTACACAGGGACTGGGTACCATCCGAGCCACCAACGACGTACAACTTGTCTGTAGAATAAAACATTATAACAGCAAGTTAAAAACGACATTGTCAGTTGATTGAAGACTCACTCTGGTAAAGGGTAACGCCACAGCCTCGACGAGCCGTGTTCATGGGTGGCAAAAAGTCCCACATTCCAGTTGCAGGATCGTAAACTTCTACAGTGTTCAAGCAGTTCCAAGCGTCACATCCACCCACGGCATACAGTTTGCCCAATCTGGTGGTCACGGCAGCTTGATACCGGCCTAAATAGAGAAATGAACATTGAAAGTGACTCGCAATTAAATGTTAACAGCCACACAAATCTTTCTCACCATAATTAAGAGGTTCAATTTCTGTCCATTTCCCTTCGACAGGGTCAAATATATTGCACTGTTTCATGCCACACTGGCCATTCCATCCGCCAATTACGTACACCTTTCCAGCGAGATCGCAGACAGCTATAAAAATAAAAACACAGCAGGGATTAATTGTGACAAATGATTTTGATGCCAAAATAAAATTTATATTGCGGACTTACCAACATTAGAGCGAGCCAACTCCAGAGGTGGCAAAGCCGTCCATTTTGAGTTGTCACTGCTGTAGACTTCTGCCGTAGCTAATTCAGTAGTTCCATTGCAACCGCCGACAGCATAGACTTTACCCTCGATGACGGCGATATCAAAACGGCCGCGGGCCTCACGCATGGACGGTAATTGGCTCCATCGGTTAAGAGAAGGATCGTAGAGTTCGACGGTCCTCAAGCATTCGCCACGATCGTAGCCACCTAAAAGCGTTTTTGTTTCGTTCTTTATAACGTCCGTCGACGTATAATCAAGTCGAATCAATTACCGCAAACGAAAAGGGCGTTGTTCAAATTGGCACATCCAACAGCGCAACGAGGAGTGCTCATGTGAGGAATGGCGCTGAGAGATTCGGTGGATCTTTCAACACTGGGTGGTCTAGACTGTCCAGGTGTCGACAGAGGGGTCAACATACCGTCGATATTGCTAAAAAAGAAAGAAAAACATCAATCAATCTGCTATCAAATGTATCCAATAAATCGCGCGGTACCTAGCGCCGTTGGGGGCGGCGTTAAGTCTCTGTAGAACAGAAAGATTGGTCATGCGACCATTGATGACCGTCAACGCCATGATGCTCTTCTCGCCCATCTGCGTGGCGGCCACTACGCGCCATTCCAACTCTTCCGGAATGGTTTCCGAACCAGTCGCCACTTCCGAAATATTGCGGCTACATAAAAAGCAAGGCGACACTTGTGTTAAAAGCAGAGACGACCAAATCAATATATATAACAATATCGAACCTGTAAAGAGAGTGTCGAGGACGGGACGGTTGCTGTGACGACCCCCTGCGTTTATTCTGCAATCGATACCAAACGATTAGATATTAAGTCGTCCCCCAAAAATAGAAACGACAAATCCGATGGGAAATGATCCAACCTTGCTGCCAGGCTGGGAAAGACGAAGAGACATCTTCTTATAATCCTGGACAATGTCCGAATCAATGACGTCGCCGCTCTCAATGTCGACACAATCGTGCAGGGAATTGTCCAAGTTCAAGTAAAGCAAATGCGTCTGTTGATACACAACACAAAGAGAGGATAAAAGGTGAAGGACTAACAAAGAAGAAAAGGGTAAAAAGAAAAAAAAAAGTTTGTCGGGTTAATACTTTAGCCGTCAACTGATCGACATTGAGCTGAGCCGGCTCCCAATTGCGATGGATCCATTCCAAAACTAAATTGCAAAGGATGGTGACATTGGCATCGCGTAGAGCCATTTCCTCCCGTGAAGAGGCTAGGACTTCCACCTGGACCAGAGGGAGGTTGCGCAAGGCTTTTGTGGTGGCCACGCTCGTGATCTGGTAGATACAAAAAGAAACGATACGGAATGGAGTCGAAGAAAAGGGGTTGTTTGACTTGCCGCAAGATTTTCAACAAGCTACCTCTTCCGCCAGATAGGCATCGACTCGAGCCGCCAATTCAGAGTTGCGCTGGATACCGGGCAGGGAACGGATCTCGATGGCCGTGGCAGGATCCAGGTTGTCGACCAAGTACTGGGCGCAGTAGTTGACAACTCGCTCCATCTTGAGCCTTACGGCCGCCACGTAGACCGCCTTGACCTGACTGGCCGCCACTTCCATTCTGGCATTGTAGGAAATCATACGGGTGGATTCAGAGGTAGGATCGGAAGTTGTGTGGACAGGATAGAGGATGTTACGAGAATTTGGATCAAGAGTGAGGGGGAGGAAGGAAGATTGGGTAGGTGGCGGGGGGGAGGTTTGTAAAGACGACGGCAAATGAATGTGGAACCGGCGCACAACTCGGCACGGAAGGCAGTGGCGCTTACTTTCCCGTGTAGGCGTAGTTGATGAGTTGCTCGAACGAATCCTTCTCAAAGCCGCCGTTGAGCTTGTAGGTGATGATGTTCTCCTCGCTGCACTTGCCGCCGTCGTCCGTCGAAAACAGCTCAAACAGGTAAGGGCTGCAGCACGCCAGAATCACCCGGTGAGCCGGAATCTCCCACGTCCCCACCTGATAATTCACCAGAAAAAGACTCTGTCAACTTCCATGTCGGATAACACGTGAAAAAGATGCCCATTTCACATTTATGCCAAGACTTTCGCCATCTAACGCTTCACTAGTTTGGCACCAGTCTCGTTGGACTCTTTCCCGACATCAAGATGGGCAATACGCCATTTCTCGTCTTTCTTATCGATTCCCCCGTCTCCACTTTAAACGAATTTGGAAAAAAACAAAAACAAATTGGGACCGACAAAACAAAACAGGAATGTAATTATTTGTAGACTTCTTTTTTGCAACGTCAGCAGACTTGACGGCGTCTAAAAACAGAACGTACGCGAAGCACTCAGGGTATACTACACACGCATCCAGACGGGCCAAAATGCAACAGAATGGAGAAATGGCATAGCTTTTGTTATGTAAACAAATGCATGATTCATCGGGAGCGATGGGTGTTGGAGCATATCAACACGCCGTGAGCGCCAAAAAAAAACCCAACATGAAACAATAATCGGATGATAAATAATGAAATGATAGCACATACCTGCAGAATGACGTCGCAAAACTGTCGATTCTTGCGCAGCTTGGAGAGGCCCTGCAACGTGCTCGAATTAAATTCGGCATCGGTAAAGATCATAGAAGGCGTCCGCTCCATGATCGAGTCATCTGATCCAGAAATTGGGAAAACCATTTTAAGTATCACTTGATATTGATCATGTAAATGAACGTCATCCACGTTCACTTATGACACGAACGTGGGCAATGGCGGCCTGCCGGCCACAATCATCACAAGGGAAGTAATAATGGTAAGGCTAATCATCGGAGTTTACCATCGGGCACCTCGTCGTCATCCGAGGATCGAGACGAGTGCTGATGTTTGTGATGAAGACTGGCGCCGTTCTTCTTCTCATCTCCGCCATTAACGTACAGGCGACGGCCGGGGATGTCCACCGGTGTTGCGTCGCCATTCGTCGCCGTGGCAGCACCCATAGCCATAGTCTCGATCTCTACAAAAGTCACGCAAAAAAAGTATTGAGAAAAATTTAAATAAAACAAAACAACACACACAAAATAAAAGAAACGAAACAATTCAATTCGCCATATTAAATCGATTACGACCCTGCCGCACGCAATGAACCCATTTTTATTATTATTATTCTATGCCGTTTTCTTTTTGTCACGCCATGAAAAAAGCAGTCTTGTTTTTTCGCCATCTGTAATCATATTAAAAGATAAAAGATAAAACCTTTCCGTTGACCTGAATTCGGGATTGTTTGCTACGACAAAAACAACATTCTAAATTACACGCGTAGACTACGTGACTGAACACGTTCTTACATGACTATGACGAGAGTACATGGCAACAAAACCGAGATACGGACGGGAAATCCGACGAATCCCTCATTCGGTTTTTGGTTTGTTTTTTTTACTATTTTTTTAAACCTTTCTCCACCCACACAGTTGTGTTGCATCATTGGGACGACGACGCCATTGTCGATCGAACATCCGACGTCAATCATTAAACGAGCTACAAGTTAGCAACAATTAAATGGAAAATCAACACAAAAAGCACTGGGAATCAAAACAAAGAGCAACTGTATAGAAAGTTGTTGTCAATGACATAGAAACACATCAACTAGTTCCTTTTATAAAAGATTATCTTATTTACCAAGGGTGGAATAAAAAAACAAATGAAATAATCGGGTTATTTCTTGGACACGATCCCAACTACTGACGAAACCTATGAAGTGACTGGCAACCGACTAAAATTCCACCCCCCGTAAACTTCCTTCTTATCCTTCTTTTACCCTCTACAAATGTCAACAACCAAAGAACCTTGGGGGGAGACTTTCTAGAAAATGGATAGGAAAAACCCCCATATGTAAAATTTATAAAAAAACAAAAAAGTTACGTACAAGATTTTTGTTTTTTACCTGAGGGCTGTAGGGAAGGGCAAAGTAGAAATTGAAACCGAAGAAAAAAAATAAAATAAACGGAGGCAGGAAGGGCAAAGAAACCAGGTCTCTAAGGTCACGCCAGGTGTCGGCCCACCAAAACGCGAAGGGACGCCGGAGACACTACTACCTGCACCCGGAGAACTTTCAACACTACCCACTTTTTTGTGTCTTGGGAAACGAGCGGCATCTATCTTTACAACAGTCGAGAAAGCGCACGCTCTCCTTCTCAATTATTGATCGACGCGTTTCGGAAACAGAACCCCCACCAACTCTCAAGGCGCTTGCGCAAACATTGCCATCACGTGCTCTACCGTTTGATCAATGACGTATTAAGACTTTCAACTCATCACGTCCCATGGTTTTTTGTTTTCATACGAGAACAAATCCCGGCCCCTATCTAAAGCGAAAAACATGGAACAAAGAACGACCGTCGTCTCCAGGACGGCAGAAATTCAGTGCACGAAACAAAAGAATTTTACGAGTCACTGGGATTCGTAAAATTTTTGTTTTCTTTCTGTTACAATAAATATTTTTACGAAGCGATAGGCTGGAAACCTAACGCGCCTGTGACAGGTAGTGAGGACAGGCGTTCTCACGCGTGATTTGCGCCTCACGTGACGGTATGGCAAGAGTTGCATCAGCACCACCCCGGATTTGAAATAGAGCCTACCGGAATAGTCAAGAGAAGCCAAAAGAAGTTGCACAACTGCAGTAAATCTATTAACGATGGTAACCAATGGCAACGATATTTGAGACATGATTAAATTAGCCAACATTCGCACGACAATGCTGTTTTGGATCCAAAATATCAGCTCCCCCTTTCTCCTTCAACCAACTCCCCCCCCCTCCCATTTCACGCTTCGTTTCATTAACTGTCGTACCATCTTGAACCCAAACAACTTCCGTCTAATCCATATGACAACCAATGCATCGCCAAGCGGTTTTTTCTCGTTTCAAGATGTAAGAAATAACAAACACAGTAGCAGATAAGTATTAGCGTTATCAAAGTTGTTTGCTAACACGGGATGTGTTTCCAATGCAAACTTGTGGCTAGAACTAGTTTCTCGGTATTCACATGCCGCCCGTCTATCGCCCTGTGCTAATTCGACTCAGCGTAAACTCGTGACTGGGAAAACATCAACACTATCGTATTCATTTTTTTCAGAATACTTAATTTGTTGTTGTTGTTTTCCCGTTCAATTTGTGTCGTAATAATTCGCTCATTCACTTGTCTTTCGAGGCCGTAAATTTGGATCAACGAGATCCCGGGTTCTAAAAATATGTTGTCACAGAATGCGCCGTTTGATACGTCCCGAAAAAGTGACGGCCGCACGCACACACCCCCCGTTCTCGCTGGAACTACTACTATGCTCATCTAAAAATACGAAGAGTTAAAAACAAACCAAACATCGTGTGTGCGCCGACCTTTTCAAACACAAAAAATACCCTACTCGAAACGAACGCCGGAGCTTCCGTCTTTTTTTGTTGCCCCCATGAAGGTTTATTTTTACTAGTAGTGTCCAAGTAGACTGGGCGATTTGAGCTCTTCTTCTCATCTGAAAAACTAAGACGCCAGAGCAACGAGTCAGAGAAATGACGAGCCAGAAAATGAGCGATAAACGATAGCCCAACTGGCAACCTACCAGAAAGATATTGTCACGACGAAGACACGGCTCGAATACGTTTTCCTTCTTCTCCATTATTATATCGCGTTATTTATACAACGATGGATATCCTTGAAAAATGTGAGAAGAACAGGAAAAATAAAAGGGACGGCCAAGTCAGGTGCCCCACGTAGACAGCAAAAGAGGTGCTTCAGGTAAATAGTTTGGCTGGAGGGGTACTAGGCGCCACTACAAAATTAAAAGGGGGGTTTATGAAAACAAAATGGCCCAGACTATAATTGCCTACAGCGCCAAGCCAAATAAAAATGTTAAAACAACGCTCGGGGGCAGGTCATTGAGCGAAATTCGACTGTAGCTTGTCGGTAAAAGACGTTCGCATTGGAATATCAGCCGATGGCTATCGTGAATTTCGACACCAAACGGTTTTTTTTTTGGCGAGTGTTATGCTCAAGTGCATCATAAAGTCTGGGACGATGGGTAACCAAAAAATCGGCTTCACGAGTTCAATGCTCCGACAGGAAAAACAAACAAACACCCCTCGGTTGGACTTAAAAATAATATAGGTCAAGGTACGAGTGCATCTTCAACAACCCCATAAATGACGTTCAAAACACAACGAACCCTCCTGTGTTGCCTAGCAACTCGAAAGATAACATTGCCCTTCCCAACTTCCTCCTAGAGTTATAAAAGATTCATTTGGGTTTTAGTCAGCTATCTATCTAGTTTCCACGACAATCTGAAGGTCGTTGTCATGGGCAAGTTTTTAAAAATTCGGCCCCTTAGGTAGTATACAAGAATTTCGAGCGTCTACGATCGATGGCCGAGTGTACCACGTAAACCCCACAAAGGAAACTTTTTAAAAAAATCGGCCCAACAACAGCAACGAAAAATGGAAACCAGTTTCTCATTGGTGAACGTGTCTAAAAAGTCACACACAGAGAAAGCTGATTTCAGACAAATGGAACTAAACCACAGTGCCATCCACCATTGTTATAAAAGTTGAAACACAAAATTGAAATTTGATACCTCTTCCTTCGAGTTTCATGTTGATGAATAAAATCAAAAACTACGAGTGAGGTGCAGAATGAGACGGCGATGGACGTGCTGGGAGGGATGAAAATAACAAAACTCAAAAGCTCTCTGTGGAAAGAAACAAGAACAAATATGTGTCAATGAATATGAATCAATGCATGGATGACAAGGAAATTGCAATACAAATGAGCACGAACAAAATGACACGTGAAAGATATCTAACTCGAGTAATTAAACAACCCTCCATTAAGTTTTAAAACAAAACTCTAAAGAAGAAAATATAAAAAAGACCTTAAAGAACGCTGAGGAGCTCTGTCTACGGACACGACTGCTGTCTGAAGAGAAGCGAGATACGGCTAGACCGGCTTTTTAAATAGACTTTTTCTTCGCTTGGGGATTTTGGGCAGAGACAAGCTGACACAAAAGAGCTGCACCAACACCCAGCAGAGCCCTCCCGTTTGAAAAGCAGCAACAACCACGTGGTGAAGCCGTAAGCCACGTGATTTCTTGATTAAATACGGTTATCTTTCTTTAAAAAAATTTATACAAGTTGTCTTAAAATATCTATTTGCCCTGCTTTCAAACACGTATGCACTAGGTGACGGAATATTCGGTATAAAATTGGAATTAGAATCAATGATGGAAACTCACCAAATGGCGAAGGCTGCTCGAACTAGGACAGATCTAGGAAGGGGAAAGGGGGAGCAGGGATGACGTGCCAGAAAATGTGTAAGAAGGGGGGGTCCGTAAATAGCCAACGCCATCTATGAGTCAAAACGTCAACTCGAAATGTTTTCATTTTTGTTTTATTTTGCGCGAAAATGTATCGATTACAAGATTTGCTTTCGGAACAACTTAACGCCGCTATATCGCTGGTAAAGCTTCTATTGACCAATAGGGTTTCTCAATTTGATTTTTGAAATAGCTTTGACATAATCTTGTTTAAAAAATGGTTCGGCAACCCCAGTGCATAGCTAGGATCTACAGCTAAAAATTGGTATTAAAATGCACTGTTGCAGAATCCCTTTAGATAACGAAACGTAAGCGCATTATGCTCAGTGTCATACTCATTTCACGATAACTTAAAAATGTAAACTTGAGCAATTGGTTGGTTAATGGTTATTTTACAGCTGACGACCAAATAATATTTTGAGGATTTCCTGTAATTGACAACATTTTTTAAAAAGAAAGCGAAGACGCAGTTAAGAACTAAAAGGATGTCGACACAGAAAGAATTTACTGAATGTTTGTGATGAAATTATGAGCCGCACGAAAGCGGATAAGTAGACGGGGAAAGCTAGACAATACCGGTTGCAATCAAAGTCGACAAGGTCATCCAGAGATCACCAAAATCTCTCACGTAGGGCTAAACTAAAACTAAGAAAAGCGTCAAGTTTGGCATAATTTCAGCTACCCAGAGGGGGGCCTCTGTCGATATTCTTGGAAGTAGAACTTTAGTCTTTGCATTTCTCGAAAATGTAGACAGGATTTATAAAAATTCTGCTGTTTTCAGTAAAACGTTCTAAATTCTAAACCGTCGTTCCTAAAGGTCACGGCTTCTTTTTGTTTAAAAAAATAATTACGTAATTGCAGCGAAATACAATCCTAATGGGAGTGGCATGGGAAATTCTGTAGAACAAAGGCTAAACAACACGAAAGGTTGAATTATTTTTTTTCCAATTAAAGAAACGATTCGGTGCGTAAACACACACGAATGCTTTGACGCAATTCGTTGTCCCGCAACATTTTCCTTGACTTTTCTGTCGGGCGGGCTTATAACATGAAGCAACTGCGAAATGCCCCTCCCGTATCTGATCTCAACTGACACACGCGTATATCTAACACTGATAACACGGTTTGATAATGAAAGGTCGTATATCCTAAATATCTTGTAGATGTGAAACGAGCACTGAAGCGCACAAGTTATATAGTGACAAAAGAATATTGTGACAAAGATGAAGTATTTTTACCTGTTGTTTTTGTTTGCTGCCTCGTTAGAAGTGAGTTTTGGATGCCCTCTGGAATGCAGTCAAGTGACATGTGCACAGAGTTTCAATCCATTTGATTGCCCATCAAACACTCTGTACTCCAACACTGCTGCACTATGCGGTTGTTGCCCAGGATGTGTCCGGCTTAAAGGTAGTACCTTTCAGGATCATGAATTTAACATATTATACCTCAAAATTGATTGAAAGTTCAAACTTACACTGCTTCATCCTTCATAAGAGTCACGGCTTTTTTAGACAGAAATTTTTCCTGATTTCATTGCAGGACCCAATGAAGTGTGTCAAAGTAACACCAACTTAACCTTTGATGTGACAAACTTTTACACGGTAAAGGGATCAATTATCCTGAATGTAACTGATGTTCCACCTGTTGTGGCATCTCAAGAATGTGCTCCAGGATTAACCTGTGACAACAGCCGATGTTCTAGTAAGTTGCTGATGTCATCCAAGCTCTGACGTAATCTGAAATTCATAAATAAAAAACATAATTGTAATTGAACATAAAAGACTGAATTAGAATTTCAAAATCCACAAAACTCAAAGAGCATAAATTGAAAAGTTAAAAAAAAGTGAGAACATAAAAATGCCCACAAGGAATATAAGCCCAACAAGTTTCTCCTTGTAGATTATTGTTATTATATTATTATATAGATATGTGGGGGTTTCCTCTATGGCCCGAAGAACACGTAAAGCGTAAGATTTAACAGCTGAACCGAAGCTATAATTAGGATTTCCTTTCTGGCTTGAAATGACAAACCGAATTTGGCGTGCGTTGTGTCGTGAAAACGTGCCGAGATCGGCTGTTCCCGACTCAGCGTGCAGCGCCATCGTCTATCCGTCTATTCGAAAGCACCGTCATTTCATTTCCTTGGGCGTTCACCGTTCTCTTCTCGCCTTGTAATTTTACCTTGTTATTTTATACACATCCGACCAAGAGATAAAATGCAGATCATTGAATGCCAACTCGTCTCCAATTTCCTCCACGCAACCCGAGAAAGCCAAAAGCTTTCCCTTTTTTAGTTTTCCCCCAATTCTTTCTCAAGTTTCAGAGCTGTCAATTAGAATCGGTCACGGCACCGTGTCATTTGTCACGAAACCTATTAATTCTCTATGTGTATAATTTATGCGCGCCAAGATTCCAAATACACGTGCACCACGCCAGACATCAGCAACTCGAAATGGTCGCCCGAATGCGATATCGACGGATCCCACAAGGCGTTGCAATGCAAATCCAACGGAGCTGATCCTCGGTAATACACTTAACGCATCTACTAAATCCTTTTGCACTCAATTAAATGACGTCAATCGCGTCTTTTTTTCCAAATCTATTTTTACGTCATATTACGGTGGTGGACTTGAACAGCTGCTTCTGCTACAGCAAGGAAGGCAAACGCATTTTTGGCTCCGACTGGAACACGAAGGAAAAGCGCGACAAAATGAAATGCCGTACGTATTTTTCTTCTTTTTTTTTAAAATCATTCCAGCCAGGGGAATTATAGAGACGGGCAGACACGAATGGCAGTGTGTCGCCCCCCTATAAACACTAGCCGTCTAATAATAACTCTTTTTTAATTATTACGCGACAGAATGCGCCAGACTGGTTGATAACCTCACCAAGAACCAGGAGAAGGACGGCTATAAAAACAACGACCTCACCTATCACTGCTCATCCAACGGCAATTTTGAGCCCCTACAGTGCAACCGTGGAATGTGTTACTGTGCCAACACGCAAACGGGCCAGCCCGTCTCATTCGTCGTCAACGCTCAAATGTGGAAAACGCTGCCCTGCTGTGAGTTGCTATCCAGAACCAAAACTATAAATGAGCTTTTCAATCATTTACGCCATGGACAAAGAAGATTCGATAAAACAACTAAACGTCTAAATTGTTGTATAGATAACGCGACCACCATGGGATTCGATTACCTCAAGATTTGCGACAGTCAAGCCAACGCATTGGCTCTAATCAAGAAAGAGATGCGCTACCACGGAGGTAATCCAATCACGCTGGCAGCCCCGCAATGCGACCCCGACGGATCCTTCTACGCTAAGCAGTGCGACGGCAACCAGTGCTACTGCCGCTCGTAATGAACTCATTTATTATTATAGTCTCTAGAGCTAGCTAGCTAGCTGCTTTTGTGTATCTACGCAACCAGCAATTACTGTCTACGGATAATTGGCAGGTTATTTATTTATTTTTGTTTTTGTTTAAAAGACGTGCAAACGAAAATATCGGGACTTACTCCACGCAGCTCAACACGGACCCGGAGGTGACGCAAGAATGCCGTAAGTACACTTTAAAAAAAAAAGGGTGGGGGGATTAAGATTTAAAGTAATAAATTTTAATTTTTTTAAAAACATTTTTCGGGGTAGTTTGCGCTCGTGACAAAGTGATTTTTCAGGATGCCAATAAAGCGCACGAATACATTTGCAACAGCGGAGGCGATTACGAGCCCATGCAAACGATCGGAGGCTCCGCCTTTTGCATGGATCGCGACGGTTTCATCACCTCTGAATACGTGCCAGTCGCAAACAAGTGAGAAATCGATCGATTGAAAAACACAATCAAGAAAATCTAAACTAAATTTTTCATTTCCCTTTTCATTTTCAGGTGCACTCTACCGTGCAAAAATGACGTCATGTGTCCGGTTCGCTAGGAGAAAACCTTGATTGCCCATAACAAAATATATGTAATAATAATTTACGCAGTTTGTATAACGTCACACACAAATCGAAACAATAAATCTTGAAAAATAAAAGTCCCTAAAAACAAACTCGTTTTGGTGACCTTCTTCTTCAACGAACCTTTTGGGTGCTGAAGAAAGAAGAAAACAACCCAAAAAATGAACACCAGTCGAGTGTGCTGCCCACCGCCGGCAAACTTTCATCTCTTTTTTTATTTTCTTACTATAGTGCGAGAGAAAAAGTGTTTGTGTGACGTGTCCCACACGTGCCGGGAATAAACAAACACACACACACGGCGACTCTGCTGTCGACTCTTTGAATAGTTTACCAATTCCATCCCAAATAGGAGCCCCCCCTGAAAAACTAAACACACTATTAAAATTGGTAGAAGAAGAAGAAAAGTCGTACATGGACAGTTCAGAGTGGATCAGACGATGCCAGAAGTAAGGAGCGTCCAACAAGTTCGTAGAGTTTTGATTTTGGGCTCTTCCAATTCGGGACATCCGGTTGAAAAGACAAACAACAACAGTAAGTCGGTAGTTTTTTATTCTTTTATTTGGCAATTCTAGCCGTACTCAATGTCGTCCCTCCTTCCTATCCCAAAAGTCATGATGGGTCCTCCTCCTAGCGATCCATAAAAGTATAATTAATAATACGGCGGTGGCGGTGGTGCCAGAGAGAGGTGCACATTTTCTTCTTCTTTTGGCAGCTCGCAAACACGCGCCACTTGTTGTAAAATCATTCAAGCGCATAACTCACGCCGAGTAGCCAGCAGTTTCGGTCGAGAAGGAGGGGGGAGGTTGGGTCGGGCGGAAGAAATAACAAGGAGAGAGTAAGAGACTCTGACTCGCAATTATACCTTCTTGGTTGGTGTGACGGTCGTTTGTTTGGAGCAGGGTGCCACCCACTCCCGGAGTTTTGTTTCACACACACGGGCAAAGTAAATAGAAGAAATTGTAAGTTTCTTCATAAAAGAAGAAGAAGGAACCATCAAGGCCATCATACACACTTTCTCTTGTGTGAGAAGAAATTTTTTAAAGAAAAAGTACGGCTCATTTATTTGATGAATTCGGTTCGTCAAAGCTTGGCTTCACTAATAAAAACCTCCCAAAAATGGAAAGAAGAAGCTGCTGCTGCTCAATAAAAAAACAAGAATATCAAACAATAGAAGCGACCGCCTTCATCTTTTGAGTATTTCTACCGAAAAAGAAGAAGAATTCCCCAATGATAACAAATAGAAAAATATAACCCCTATTATGTAATGATAATACGCTGGTGGGTAGGTTAGACAATGGGGTTATAACGCTTTATTTTGGTTGAATAGTACGAGCGGTAACAGTAGCCGGAGCTACGGGTTTATTGTCGTATGTATGGCAGGTAAATGGACACTCGACTACCCTCGGGCTAGCAGTGAATGTAATTATTTCTTCTATATATACGTGATTATCTATCCCAATAGGAATTTTGAAATGAAACGAGACCAACATAAATCCAAATTAAAAACAAACAAAAAATGAAAACAACGGGAAAAACAAAAATGTAGGGCGCGCTCTGTAAATAACAAACAAATTTAATAAAAACTAAAAAGAGAGAGCCACTAGAAATTTTCTTTTTCTCAAGACAGTCAAGAGACCAGCCGTAAGAAAAATATTTAGTTGAAACGACGACGGACAGAAAGAAAAAGAAAGAGAAAAAAAGGTTCATTTCCAATTCGAAACACGTCCCGAGTGAATGTCCACACACGACAGTCTTCATTTCGGGAGGCTATTTCTCATTGGTGCGGGATGCATAATGCATGTGGCGCAACAGCACGGCTCCATCCAAAGAGAATAACCATTCAACTTGGGAAGAATGAAAAAAAAATAAATAATAATCATCTGGTTGCGGTGCGTCCAGCGCAAGAGCCGATGTGTTTCCGAGCGCGCGCGCGCAACTTCTTACAGATGTTTTTTAAAAAACAACTTGGAATAATCAACAAGAAAAAAACCCCCCTAAAAATAGTATTCCCGTTATTTGGGGGGGTGAGATAGGTTATAGATAGATTGCCTATTATACTAAAGAAGAAAAAAGCCTCTATGCTCAATTGATGGCGGCCAGCGAGCGCGTGATAGCGGGCGCTAGTGGGCGTTGTAGTGTGTGTGTGTTTCCCCTCCGATAGTTGATGATGATTGAAACCCTTGAACACCTGACTCTCTCTCTCTCTCTATCTGTTCTGGCTTAATAGGTGTATTTTACCTCCTATATCGCACGCATAGAGGCAACGCTATTTCATGACTCACTCCAGCACAGATAGACTCAAAATGTCTTGTCTTCTATCTCTCTCAAAGTTATTTTTTGTTGGTTAGATGGCGGCGATAAATGGGACGACTAGTGAGTCCTTAAACGAGATAAAAATGCACCGACAAGCCCAAGTTGGAGAGCGTTCCGTCGCTTTGATAAAATATAAAAGTTAAGGAAAAAAGAAGACAAAAAGAAACCGGAATGTGAAACCAAAAGAGATTGGGGGACGAACTAGACGACGTGAGTGAACGAGTCAAAGAGCCCAGCTCTTAACAGGACACTAGCGAGAACAATGGTCAACATCTTCTCTTCTTGAAAAGGAACGGACACCAAATAAAATCTAAGCGCAGGCACACAAAAGGCGAAAATGCAACAACAACAACAACAACAACAACAACAGTGGTGGTGACCGCCAGGGGGAGGAGTGGCCGCCCCTTTCGGCTGCCGTAAACGTAAATGCGGCGCTGCATACAGAGCGGCAGCGGTGGCGGGCAATGGAAACCTCCAGCTGCGTGCCAGTTGTGAACCGTCCGCGATCGTCTCTCCCCGCACTTGTGTGTGTCTCTTCCCCTCATCCCCGTCCATGTATAACTTGGTTTCTTTTTCTTTTTCTCTTCTCAAACATTTCTGACTTTGGGACGACGGTCGGGAGTCTTTCTTGGTCCTTGGGCGGGGAAACATCAACCGACCACAAGCTCTCCCCCCTTTAGCAATAAAAAAACGACCGCGGGAGGGACCGTTCAAGCCCCGCATCGACTCGTTTCCGTTTTGTCGAGAGCTCTCGAGTTTCGTCGTCTTTTCTTGATTCGTTTTCGGCATTGTTGATCGGCAGCTCGTGAGGGAATGTCGTGCGGGACGGCTCCGAAACAACAGTAGCGCCAAAAAAAGAAGAAAAAGAAAACCAACAAAGTTTCGTGTGATGGCGTTTTGGATAGATGAGTGGCACCTGCCTCGAAATCATCATCGTCGCTACTTACGCCTGTCATAAGTCAAACAGGAAGAAGAACAAGTCAAGGCATTTCTTGATTGCCCAACTGACAGACAGACAAGTGCAGCGGGGGTTTTTGTTCCACATTTGATTCAAGTCATCCTTTACGGACAAGGTTTATTTGATTTGAAAAAATATAACCGGCAACTTGTTATCTTATTCCCGTCCGTCGGGTTGCACAAGTGAACTTTCCCGCGCGAAATCTCATTGACCACCCGAACGATATGCAAATCATCTAGGACCCAGAAATTTCTCCCAAAAATTATTTCGTCTAAAAGTGATTCAGCTTCCCTTTTTCGATCGACTTTCACTGGATTTTCTTTTGAAAATTCCCGAAAAAATTCCCCGAAATTATAAGAAAGCTTTTTTCCTTTTGAACTTTAAATTTGGGAAATTCGGTTGAGGCCCGAGTGAAGTGTCCCGTCATATCCCTGGAGAGACCCACCGGGATCATCCATCATCGCGTGAACTAGTGCGCGTCTTTCAAATCTTCTAAAGGCGGGATCAAATTTGAGGTGTGAGAGGAACGTTTTAAGTTTCTCTCTCAAAGAAATTCTTTATTTAAAAATATTATAAGAAATTCGTGAACTAGGGCTGAGAAATATCTCCCGAGTTCTTTTAAAAATAAAAAGAAGAAGCAGACAAATTAAACCGCTGGATATTTCAACCGGGTCGGCACCAACCAAGTCCCGACTCCCGACTAGTTTATATTTTTCCTTTCTTTTTTTAAAACAAGGCAACAACAGGAAGCCCCAGATAAAAATAAATTGCTCTGTTTTTTTCCCCCTTCTTCTCTCCCCCCCCCTCTCCAAACTACTACTCATCTTCACTTCTTGTTTCGACTTTTGTGTGTTAAAACACACGAACGAAAAAGGGAAGAAAATCAAATAGCACAAGAGGTGAAATTTCACGGCTTTGGAACTCACATGTCAGAGGACCCTAGTCGACTTTTGACGTTTGGTGTGTGGGAAAACTCATAAAATATATGGGCATCATCTCGTGTTGAATTGTCAAGTCAAACTGGTGGTGGACGAAAAATTCCAGCACCGTGACAGACGACTGACATTAAACTGTGCGTCTCTCAAGGTAGTGGAGATCGGGAGAAAAAAAAAAAGGGCGGCGAGTGAGAGTTGTAATATCGTCACATTCCTACGTGATTCGCAACAGCATGGAGCCGGCGGCAAGTAGTGGTATGAGCGGGATTCGTGGCACGCAGCGACCGCGTAGCTTGTGCGACAGTAAATTATTGTCCGTGACTCCTCACGGTCTGCATCACCATCACTCGGTGCAACAACAATCTAGCGGAGACCAGCAGCAGCAGCAGCAGCAGCAGCTAGTGGTCAAACGGCCACCTCCTCCGCTCCCGCTGAGCCCGCCCCGTGCTGAGCCGTCAAAGTACCGAGGATCGTGGCCCAGCATGATCTACTACGGAGGCGGCCACGATCAACTGCAACAAGACGCCGACGCTTTCGTCCGGTTAGAACAGCAGAAAAGAGCGCCGAGCATGGCGGGACTGATGAACACGACAGTGCCACAGCGATTGGTAGTCCGGCCGCCCAGTCTCAGGAACTCGGGACCCCGTCACACGCCCACCCGCAATTCCTTGCGTCACAGTCGGATGATTTGCCTCAGCCAACAACAACAAGGAAAAGGTTTAAGACACACACACATTTTCTTTTGCTTTACTTTTTCGGGCTTTTTAAAAAACTAACACGCAATAGTCGCCCGAGAAGTCACATCACAAAAACTAGGATACAGCTGATTCAGCACCTGGTGACGTGATCGGGCAGGTATGTCGTCGCCAAAAACAGTTTTTTTGGGTTGCAGCATTAACTGCGGGAGCAGCACAGTGTGTCGCTGCTGGCGGAAGGCCACTCTCTCTCGTCTACTCTCTAGCCTCGATACAAGTTATTTTATCGCACGAAGAAGAGAAAGAGCCTCAGCAAAGCCATTTCTTCACATCCATTTTTTTTCGACGTCGCTCTATCGCGTCTAGTGGGCGTGACACGCGTGGCGGGAATCCTCTCTCTCGCCGCATTTCAGGTGGAAAAAGAAAAAGGAAAAAGGGAGCCGTGCCAAAAAGAAACCGACAAAGAGGACAAGGGCCATTATACACAATAAAATGTGTCGTGACTTGCGGGGAATGGAAGAACCTTTCAAGAGAAGGGCATGTATAGAAAGGGAGGCGGGTTCCGTTCCGCAACACCAACCGCTTTTTACTTTTCTACTAAACTATTGCCTGTTGTTTTCACTGATCTGCTAACAAACAAATAACGACCTTATAACTCTGCCGCCTGTCGATTATGATACACAACACAAAAACAGGAATTTTATACTTATTGAGGCCAGCTCGGCAACTGATTGCTGCTGCAACTACAAAACTTTTTCCACCAACACTCAGATGTTTCCCAACCAGCGGAAACTGCATGTAATTGTCATAGAAAAGAGTCTCTTTGTGTCGTACAGAGATAACGAGTGATGACATTCTCTTTTTTTTTTTAAATCAAAATTGTTATTCTATAGAGACGTTGACACACAGGATGACAGGAAAATAAAACTCATCACGTGTTTGTACTCTGCGGTTTTACAACAAATTGCTATGTAGAGTCAGTGGTACTAGAATTAGTTTGGACTCTACGACTTTTCTGGGGGCCCCAATCAAAGTAGGGACCAAAAAATAAAAAGGGCTCGGACTTGCATGAGTAATTTCCGGCCTCGGTGTATACGTAATAAGCAACCATTCCTCCTTTCTCACCTGAGGGCACCAATCACTTACAAATAAAACACTGAATACATGAGACGAAAAATAGTCGAGGGGAGACTTATGAATTAAAGATCGACTGTTTGTGCTGTGTGCTTGATGGGCTACAAAAAAAAAGACCGATAAACTTGGGTTAATGGACCGGCAAACTCGTCATGGTCACGTCATAGGATAATTTCAGTGGGGGTCAGAGTGAAAACAAAAAAAAAACCCTTGAAAACAAAGAAAAATCAATTATATATACTCTGCGGGGTACAAATATATTCTCTGCTGAAAAACTATTGAATTCTCTCGCGATTATCTACCGGTCATAAAAATTTGATCACATGAAACGAATTCCATTACAATGTTTTGAAATCCTATATACATTCTATTGATCAATCACCAATTGAGGTGTGTAAAGGTAAATCTCACACAACACACACAAGGCCGGGAAAAACGTGGTTGTTTTGCATACGAGGTGAAAGTCTAGACAACTCTGCACTTACTTGTTGAGTGATGCGAATTCCAGATATTGGCAAGACGAGATTCCTTTTTTCGACTGTGCACAGGGCTGTAATCAGATCTAAATAATAACAGTGCACAGTTGTTTGATGTTTTACAAAGACAAAAACCACATGGCCAATTCCTGGCACGTGGCAAATCGCCGACTGCACACATGTAACGTTTAAACACTTTGTGTCTGACGAAAAGTCAGCTGTTCATCTGTTCTACACATTCCGTTGATGCCAAATATTTAGCTTTTGGCTACAATAATAATAAAAACGATCTTTGTTAAACTTTTCGAATTTTCAGGCAGACAAAATTTACATTTATCCCTTCAAACGATTTAAAATTTTATTATCTATTCCATTTTTGTTTATATTTTCGACATCCAAAAATAAAAACCTCGACAGATTTACCCGATGATATTAAGATCGGACTTTTTTCGATCCAATTATGGGCGAGTCGTCTCAAGGAAGGAAATTGCATCTGATTGGCCAGAATAACAACCGTCTTTATCTTGGGCTTCAATCTTGTGTTACTACTATATATAAATGCTTGGGTTTCCTCTCATATGAGTGTGTGACTGTGTGTGAATGTATTTGCCCGGTTTCACCTGACCTCGATGGGGACGACTGATAACGCTAGACGAAATAATGTTCGAGAAACTCACACGTCCGTTGAAAATGTTGGAAAAACGAAATCAAAAGGAATCTATAATAAACTTACTAAAGTTCAGCCAAGCTAAAAAGCATTTCAATCAAATAAAAAAAGAAATGTCCTCCCACTCGCGGACGTTCTGGGTGATTTGTGTGAGGATGACGTGAATTCACGTGAGAGGCAGCAATCATTCTCTCTTTTTGTTCCAGCACGAACGCGAGATGAGATAATCAAATAAAAGTTTTGGAAAACAACTCAAGTTAAAAATTAATATGAAACCTGTTTTTCTTTGTAGTGCCTCGCAAGTACTTGCCTCCAGTAATACATCACTATCGGATGGGTTCCACTCTGGTGGTGATACAAGTTCTACTGGGATCCGTTTTACTCGCATTGGGTTTTCACCTGCTACATTGGTCGCCTCAGCTTAACATCAGAGACATCCCTCATTGGAGCGGCATTCCGGTATATAATCAAATTTCGATTTTTTTAAATTCTTTTCTTTTTTTTTCAAGTTTGCATATCGAGACATCTCGAATTCTTGACTGATGTCTTCATCTTCTTTTTCTATGTACTCTTCTCGTCTACCCTCTGGAAAATATATGACAGGTGATGTT
Source organism: Daphnia pulex (assembly GCF_021134715.1). NCBI lineage: Eukaryota > Metazoa > Arthropoda > Branchiopoda > Diplostraca > Daphniidae > Daphnia > Daphnia pulex. Next base: position 4,333,794 of record NC_060018.1, on the reverse strand, counting down.
ATCCGGCATCTTTGGCCTATTTCTCTTGTGTTGCTGCCGGAAGCAATATCCAGGGATGCGTGGCGGCTGTTGCGTTTTCGTCGTCAGAGTCCAATACATTGTAAGTCATTTGATATATTTCTTTCTCCTGAGCTGCAACACAGCAAATATTTTTTAAAGAAAAAAGGATATCAAGTGGAGTGGAAAATAAAAAAAAGAGAAAGTTGGCAGCTACAGAAATAATATGTTGAGAAAAAGAGGCAAAAAGATCTCCCGAAAGGGTTTTCCAGCACCGCAGGAGACTCTCAACCAACGCGCAGTTATATTATTACCTTCACATGACAGCTGTATGTTTTAGATTTCATGCTCAACCTTTCCCCCCCCCCCACCCAACTTGCGAAATCTACTTACTACCTCTTCAGTATAAGGCTACTACTTTCTACTACTGATTGGATGATACTTAACTTATTTGTGATTAGATGAAACAATTTTCGTTTTCTTTCCTTCTCTGGGTAGATATGCAACGCGTGTTTAGCCATGGTGGCGACGGCGGCCTGCGTCTGCGCCTGTGTTTTCGCCAGCGTTCACGTCTCCCAGCTCGTGACGATGGAATGTCAATCGCCAACGGTGAACGCCACTCTTCTCGTGGGAACTGCAGAGTTTCAACTCAATTCGACCTGCCTCTGCATAGGTGGTGAACGACAGGACGAAGTTTTCACATACGATCCGCTCTCTTGCTCCGAAGTGTTGCAGGTTCTACCCATTTACCTCACGGCCTCGGCCGTCACCAACGGTCTGGCTGTGTTGGTTTCTAGCTGGTACATCGTTCTCCTGTGGAGCAATCGGTTTGCATACACTTACGCTGGTCTCAAGCTCTCGGAATTCAATGCTAATACGGCCATGCCAAGTTTATATCAGTAAGAAAATAATTAGTACATTTTGTCATTTGCCCAAAACTTGTCAACTTGTTATACTCTTGAACTCAATAATAAATGTTTTCCATGCTAAACTGGCTATATATAACTATTAACTATATGATAATTCAAAGCTGGAAGGCACTTTGTGAAAACGTCCCCAAAGGCAACCTTAAATGGTAATCATAAGGCAAATTTATAGATTTGATTGCATTAAAGGTTTCAAATATTTTTCAAATGACTCTCGATGGACAGTTGACTTGTTCAACGGACTTTTTGAGGCTTCGTCGAAGAGCCTCTGATAAGCATTACCGTCCCAGCATCCAAGAACTGAACCAAGTGCTTCATCTCGAATATCAAAGGCATCAACAAGGTTCACGGCATAAGTCCGAATGGTACCGAGTAACTCCATGTACTTGGATTGAAGCTCGATCAACTGTTGCGCTTTAAGCTCTGCAAACTGTACCAATTAAGAAAAAAAAATCAATTTCAGTATAGGAAAATGTTTGACCTAAAAATGTTGATCTTACCATGAAAAAGTCTCCACTGCGCTCAACGAGCCAATAGATAAGGAGGAATTCGCATAATTCATTCAAAATTGAACGAACCGGTCCAGAGAACTTTCCTTCTCTTACACAACGTACGAAGCAGTCAGCAACAAGATAACGGGCATGAGCTTGCGCTGCTTTGATTAATTGAACCGCTGATTGATTCCACGCATCATGGAGTGCCTTGCCTTGTCGACTGTACCCTTCAAGCTCCTTCATAGCCAGATCTACATAACTAAATATGGAGAATTTGCTTACTCACTAATCTAATTTATGAACTTGAAAATTTTAGACTTACCCTGAAGCAACTCTCTGAAACAGGTTGATAATACTGTCTAGACCAAGATCACCAGGTTTGTTGTCTGGCAATTTAGTATCAATCAAATAGGCTACGCTTTTTCCTCCTGCATTATCCATGCGCGTTTTGATTAGATATCTACATTAACATACAAATACAAATCTTAACATGGCCCTTTTTATGTAATATTCACTTAGTATTTACCTGGCAACTTGCAACCACAAAACAGTATTTTCTCCTTCGTACGTTTCAGAAGCTGTCGCTACTCCATACAGTCGAGGAAAGCCGCTACACACTAGGGAAATTAGATTGATGAAACCTGGACGCTTTTTAAATTTCAATAAGCATTTGAATACCCATGTAGCCATGACCACCGCATGACTGGCGCAGGGTTTCTACAAAGTTTGCCGTTTCACTGGTCGAAAGCGCTTTCATGGCGCAGGACATGCCATGGAGCTGAGTGAATTTAAAAAAAAATCAGTACACTTGATAGGATATTCAATGATTAACTGGTGTAGCTTACATCAGGCAACATCTGCAAATCTCCTTTGCCGATATTTTCTGTGGCAACATGATACAAATTCCAGAGGTTTTCCGCAGCAAAATGGAATGCGAAACTTGCAGCCAGTGCAGGGAACAGCTTGTTTTGTTGCGCTTTGTAGTCAAGAATTTGCGGTTCGGGTTCCCTAAATTTAAAAGAAAAGATCTTTTTAGATAAGTTACTGTGACCCTATAACCTTTTGTTCGAAAACTATGAAAATTCCTTACCCTGGTTTCAACTCGGATTGATGACGAACACAGCTGTATCGTGTAGCTATTGTGACCGCTCTTCGCAGCACTGACGCCATATCCTAGCGTACAAGACACGAGCGATAATGAATTCTCCGTCTTTATATAATGAAATAAAGTTTGATACCTGGACGATGAAGACGCGGACGTAAACCATTGTAGCGTAACCAAGTTTGGTATTTTTCGGTTTGACATATGTCCCATCCTGTAAATAGTCAAAGTCTGTAAATATAATTGAACAAAATATTCGTATCACCTCCTAGGTCTTTAATAATACCTCAAGGACTTGCGAGTGTTTCATTAAGAGCTGATCACGCGGAATTCGGACTTGATCGAAACCAAGATATCCATTGTCATTTGAATTCAAGCCAAGTTTTGGACCAATTTCACCCACAGAAATTCCTTGGAAGACAGAGACCCAAAAGTTCAGTTTTCAATCATTATTTAGGTCGGTCCTAATTAAAATAGCTGACCTGGCAGTGGTTCGTGAGTATTTTCATCACGTAGCTGAACTAGAAATGGATGGATCCCTTCACATTTCCCCTTGGTATACAGTTGCGCCATTACGACAGCATAATTAGCTGTCTTTCCCACTAAAAACAACAATTCGTTTTACGAGTTATTTACATTGAATTAAAAATAGAAACTATTTTATTGCACATACATCCTCCTGGCCACCTATAAAAGAATAACTCGACATTAATTTTTACTGTGCTGCGTAAAATAAAATATTAATTTTGTCACCATTTATAGGCCGACAACGACGGGGTCTCGAGTACAAATTCCTTAGTATCTGGGTCATAAGTTGCTTTAGTTTCAAGCCCACGAAGAAACGTTCCATGGCCAAGTTCCGTCTGTAATCACAACGGGAGAAATGAAAAAAAGATAGTGTTAATACAGAGAAAAACAAAACGATTGCGATATCTGATTTCAAACCTGAGCGTATGTTCCTATTAATTCCAGATTGAGAGCCCGTGGCAGCCACTTTTGTTGTTGCTCAACACTTGCTTGGCCCATTAAGGCAGGCATGAACATAACAAAATGAAGGCCCAACGCGTTGCCTTCCTTGAGGATGACAGCTGCTGGACCAACACCAATATCGAGTGGTTTGCCGTTTTTTTGTCTCTCCCTAAATCACCATGTAGAAAATGTGTGGTGGAATATATCGAAAAAGGACATGGTTAGAAATTATATTGACCTAATACACATAAATTCAACTGGTACATGTTATCATTGTATGATCAACAGCAGTTGTCAATAACTTAATTTATATCACAAATAAAATAAAAATTGCTTCAAACATCTTAATACCTAAGAGTTTCATAATTCCCAACTGAAGGCACAGGTTTCCTCATTTTTTGTACAAGCAAGCAAGCTTTCTTTAGCTCTGCACCATATCTTTCATAATGGCTCAAATATTCAATCGGCACAGGATCCTTCAAGTCTGGATCAGACAATATGTACTGCACTACAGGAAATATAATATGATTAATAAAAAAAACCTCTGGGATGAAGTCAGTACAACATTGATTTTGTAATACTAAACAAGAAAATAATGAGATGAATTTCTTACCAAGTTCACGTCGGTATTTTGTTTTTTCTACACCTCCATCAATCAAATAAGTAATTTCGTCTTTGTCAAAATGACAAGATTGTCTTTCTCTTTTCAAATCGGGGTTTTCGTAAAGGGATACTGCCATTTTATATGAAGTGTAAGCAAATAGCTTAAAATATTGCCAAACAGACTATGGGAAGTATCACAAATTCAATCACACTTAAATAACTCGGGGTTCAACAGTTACTGAAAAACTGTTCAGTGCATGCGAACCTTATTAATGAGCGTGATAAAAGAAACGTATACATACACGCAGAGTTCACTTATTTAGGACTATCACTATTTACATCCAATTTGTAATCTGTCACTTTTGGAACTCTTGGACTCGCTATCAGCTGTGTTGCCGTTATGAAAATAGGTGAAGTAAATCACGCATATAGCCGCATTCCCTTAATAAATTTAAATTTTTAAATTTTCCTATTACAAACAAATATAAAATTTATACGTTTGGCCGTGACGCCTGTATTAACGATTGCTAGAACTTTTAGAGCATGGAAACCAAATATTCAAGTAAACTTGGACCCACATTTATTTACTTGCACTGAAAGTACCGATAACGACGCAAAAAATTATCATATCCTTATAAAAAAAAAAAACAAATAGCAAGGATTTATTATTTATCAGTGTTATTTGACACGCGTTTACATCCGAGTGTGCCATTACGCGATCCATTTACAAACTTATAATCAGTTTAATGGTTTATTACATAATGCTGTTGCTTTTCAAAAGCCACATAGATTTCTAGATGAATTTCCCAAAGAATTTCAACTACTTAATGAATTTAACTACTTAATAAAGATTAATTGAGCGTTTTCAGCGAATATAAATACTTCAAAGATTTGATTTCATCAAAGGTTTCAAATATTTTTCAAATGACTCTCGATGGACAGTTGACTTGTTCAACGGACTTTTTGAGGCTTCGTCGAAGAGCCTCTGATAAGCATTACCGTCCCAGCATCCAAGAACTGAACCAAGTGCTTCATCTCGAATATCAAAGGCATCAACAAGGTTCACGGCGTAAGTCCGAATGGTACCGAGTAACTCCATGTACTTGGATTGAAGTTCAGTCAGCTGTTGCGCATTAAGCTCTGCAAACTGATTATATTCAAACGTCAGTCATAGATACGCATATTCAAACAGCATAAAATTTGTGGACTTACCATAAAAAAGTCTCCACTGCGTTCTATGAGCCAATAGATAAGGAGGAGCTCACATAACTGGTTAAGAATTGAGCGGACCGGAGCGGAGAATTTCCCCTCTTTGATTGAGCGTGCAAAGCAGTCGGCCACAAAATAACGGGCATGTGCTTGCGCTGCTTTGATTAAATGTATCGACGAATGATTCCATGCGTCATGGGAAGCCATGCCTCGCCGACTGTAACCTTCAAGCTCCTTCATAGCCAGATCTACATGACTGTAACGCAAAAATGAATTAGTAACAAATTTAAATATTAAGTTTTGAAGTATAAAATACTAACCCTGCAGCAACTCTTTTAAAGAGATTGGTAATACTGTCGATGCTGAGATCAGCAATCTTGTTGCTCATAAGATTAGGATCGATCAAGTAAGCTACGCTTTGGCCACCGGATTTATCCATGCGCGTCTTGATTAAATATCTACGAAATTTTGTTTTAATAAATATGTGTTGTAAGGGGTTGTAAGGATATGAGCTTACTTGGCAACTTGTAACCATAGCACTGTATTTTCTCCTTCATAAGTTTCTGCAGCAGTCACCAAACTATATATCCGCGGAAAATTACTACAGACTAAATAACCAAAAATAATTTATAGATAAAGCCATTGTTAACTACAGTAATGTTTCAATTGTCTCACCCATGTAGCCATGACCTCCACACGACTGCCGTAGAACTTCTACAAAATTACTAGCCTCACTTGAACTGAGCGCTTTCAGCGCACAGGATAGTCCATGAAGCTATTCAAAGTGAAAAGAAAATTTATTAACTGGTAAATTAAAATTGTGTTGTTGTTGTTATCCCCCTATTTAGATTCTATGGAACATACATCAGGCATAAGATGAAGATCTCCTTTGCCAATACCATCTCTTGCGGTGTTGTACAAATCCCATACATAATTTGCAGCGAAATGAAATCCAAATGTCGCAGCAAGTGGAGGAAATAATTTGTTTTGTTGGGCAACATAATCAAGGATCTGTGGTTCAGGATCTCTAAATTAAGGAAATTGATATCCGTATTATAGTTAGTTAATTGATGACTCGTGCTTGGCGTATACCCTGGTTTAAGTTCGGACTGATGACGAACACAACTATATCGAGTGGCAATTGTCACTGCTTTTCGCAGTTGAACGGCGACATCCTAATTTCAGACAAGAAAGGAAATAATAAAATGATTCAATTAAATTATTTTTATTGAAATAGTACCCGGATAACGAGGACGCGAACGAAAACCATAGCTCCGTAGCCAAGTTTAGTACTAGCTGGTTTTACATAGGTTCCGTCCTTAAAAAAAAAAACAGATGTTACTGTCTTTCGTAATAATAATTGAATGGTGTGTTGGAAAATAATTACTTCAAGGACTTGCGAATGCTTCATGAGCAGATGATCACGAGGTATCCGCACTTTTTCAAAACCAAGATATCCATTGTTAACAGTATTGAAACCTAATTTGGGTCCGATTTCTCCGACACTGATTCCTGTATGGTCAATTATGGTTGAAGCAGATATTCAAATGAAAACAGTATTCAAAATTAGACCTGGCAATGGTTCGTGAGTTTCTTCATCTCTTAATTGCACCAAAAATGGATGGATTCCTTCGCACTTTCCACGCGTGAAAAGCTGCGCCATAACAATAGCATAATTTGTGGTTTGTCCTACTGCAATTGGAAAGTGAGATCAATCGAACGTCGAGCATTTGATAAAGAAAACTTATACACACATCCACCAGGCCACCTGCAACATAAAAATAGAAAGCTATTTTACTCCCTTCAGTATAATACATGTTAAAAATAGAACCAATACCATTTGTACGCTGTCAAAGACGGTGTTTCCAAAATAAATTCCTTGGTCGCTGGATCATACGTTGCTATAGTTTCAAGTCCGCGGAGGAAAGTTCCATGACCCATCTCTGTCTAAAATTCACGGGAAAGCAGCAAATCAATCAATTGGTCGATAGAAATGGAAAATGCGAAATTACTTGAGCATAAGTTCCAATCATCTGGAGACTAGTGGCTTTGGGAAGCCATTTTTCCTGTTGTTCAGGAGTGCACATGCTCATCAATGTGGGCAAAAACATGATGTAATGAAGAGCCAAAGGGTTGCCTTCTTTAAGCGCAATCGCGCCGGCACCGGTGCTTAAAAGCGCTACGGTGGAAACGTCCTTTGGCCTTGATAAGAAAGAAGGAATGATGTCAAGTTTGCAATAGAATCTCGTAATGATGAACCGCTTACTCTGCTTTTTGTATCGTGTTTGATTCGTAGTTAAAAAAACTTACCCATTTGACGGATCAGAGAGCTTTTTGAACAGCAGACAAGCCTTTCTTAGTTCAGCTGAATATTTGTCTGCGTGACTAAGATATTCAATAGGAATCGAATCTTTCAGGTCTTCATCGCTCACAATAAACTCCTCTGAAAAGAAAAACATTACATGTAGATTATAACAGTTTTATGAACATTTACGTAATATAGTAACCACTAAAATATGCGTACACTAGCTATAGAAATTTTAAGATTAATAAAGCAAAAATAAAAATGAAATTTTATTTCACCTAGATCTCGACGTTCTTGCGTTTTTTCTTTGCCTCCATCAATCAGATTAGTGATTTCTTCTTTATCAAATGAGCAACGGGAACGTTCTCTCTTTAAATCCAAATTTTCGTAAACAACGCCAACCATTTTCCACTTTTTTTTTAACTTTACTTTTTTAAAAACCTTTGCTCACTGCAATTTTCTATAGAAAAGAGTGATTGACTGGACAAGGCAGCGAACAAAATAATATAATACAGCCAGAAGCGATAAAATTGTTGACCAAACTTTCATGCACCACTCTGACGGTCTGAACTCTATCGGGATTGAAAATGTTTTTTTGGACTTTGCGCTTTCACTTCAGACTTTCACTCTCTCCTTGGTTGCCAGACTGCATTCGTCGAGTTTTCATTACTAAAAAAACTTGCTAATTTTAGACGGTTGGGAAACCGTAACTATAACGCATTCGTGGCCAAATATTTTGCATAAAAACAATATATTTGAACAGCAAACCCTTGAGAGAAATGACAAATTTACTAATTCATTTCAAGGCGCAGCCATTTTTCCAATTAGTAAGGTACACAAGGTGTTTAACGATTAACAGCGATTATCTCCAACTGTAACATTTTTTTTTATACTCAGCTCTCTCAAGTCCCTGTAATTTAAATTGTTCCGTAAAATCGTTGAAGGCAATATGTTTTTTTTTTTTTTTTTTTTTTTTCCGATCTGGGTTTTCTCAGATTTAGCGCTATTATTTTCCTGCATCGATCCTGTACTTTTGATCCATCGGGCTTTACTGAATCTTTCCAGGGAAACCGGTTTGGTCAAACATGTGTTGCTTGAATTGTTTCGCGATGTTCCTTCCGGCATGAACGTTGAAAGCTTGGTCAAAGCCTTTGGACCCAGGTGCTTCGGGTCCCTGATTGCGGAAGTAGCTAAACGAGCTGACCACACCGACATCTGTTACGAGGAAAAAAAGAGTGTCAAGTAAAATTTTGAAGTTAAGTTTTTATCTTCATAGTCAATACCATCCCTAAGACCGTCATCAAAGTTATTCTGAACTGGCGATTGAGGATCGTTGGAAGGGCCCTTGAAAAGTCCAAAGGATCGGAACGATGGATCTGTTTTTATCGGTGGATATGGGAATTGGTTTCCCATATTATGAATATCTTTCTTCATGAAAAAATGAATAAAGGTAATGAGAAATGGCTAAATAAATAGTTGTTAAATAAAATAAAAAATTACTACTTACGCCACCTACATTTGCTTTAAGACTTTTTTCCGGTACTCCAAAAGTGGAATGAAGGTTAGATTTTAATTTTCCTTTGATCGACGGTTTGCTGGACTTGTATAAGGGTTGTTGTTGTTGTTGTTGTTTTTGTTGTTGTTGGATTGGTGGTTTATGATCTGCTCGAAGATCATATGAAATAGTACTGTTAGTGTTGTGCGGGGAAAGACAAGTTATTCACATTAAATGGAAGTCGAGTTTACCCACTGCTTCGGCGATAATTTGATTTATGTTTAAAGGATGCGGAGACTTGTATGTATGCTTAGTAAGTGGCTTCCTTACAGGAGCATAATTCTAAGTAAAAACATAAAATAACTGAGGGGAACAAATGAAATCATGAAGAGCAAGAATTCAACCTGAGGAGGAGAGACCACTTGACCATAGAGCGGCTCTTGCATTTCAGGATTTTTCAATCTAAACCCTGTTAAGAAGCTGGGATCACTGTGATTGTCAACCACATCATTAGTGTCATTAGAGGCGGTCGAGTCAATGGTTTTGCTTTCTTTTTCCTCTTTGTTCGAGTTTCCTACGTAGAAATCGATTGTTACTTAACATTTAAATTTTATGTTACCGTGCAACAGGTATAAAAAAATTATTAAATTGAATTACCATTATTAAACGTGAATGGGTCAAAATTATCAGCTGTATCTTCAAAGATTGGGCCGTTAGAGCTGGTTGGTCTACTGGTCGACAGTTGGGAATACGAAGTGGTAATTGGTGATCCGATGGGTTGAGAAATCGGAATCCAGTCATTACTTGCCGCATTTACTGTAGGGGTAGCACGAACGTTAGTGGGTCCTTGGAATGGCACCGCACGAGTAAAAGCCGCTTGATTGGCTGTGGTTTGGGGAGAGTGCTGAGGGGTTGGATGGCTTTTTAATGGTTGAATAGGTGCCGGTTGGTGGGAATGAAAGGGCGAAGGCTCTATAATTTGAAATGAATTAGTATGTTGTACAATGGTTATCAATATAATCTAGAATATACGGAATAAAATTCACCTGATTTTCCGCCAAGAGAATTGCCAGTTTGGATAACAGGACTAGCAGGTCGTTTATGGTTGAGCTTAAATAAAATTGCGTTAAAACTTGAACTCGACGAAATAATCCACAATCACAATTACCACAAACGATCCGTGAGAACTGCTTGAAATGGATCTGAAATCCGATTCTGGTCGTGAGCCTTCCACTACTGGCACCCCTTTCATGTTACCGTCGTTTTGACGATGTAAATTTCTGTTAAATGTTTCTGAATCTCGGATTACACTTACTCCGAATTTGGAATCATTTCCAGCAACCATGTTTGCGTTCTTTACAAACGTGCTATTAGCCCCCCAATCAGAGCTAACAGCGGGTGGTGGATTGAGTCCTTCAATTTTAACTGAAACAGCACCGGTACCTGTTGATCCTTGATCCTTATCGCTCACTAAATGCGACTGGATCTGGGAACTACCAAAAACAGAATTAATTTTCATTGAATCACTTTGAACGGTATTTTTGTGTTTACAAGAATGCTTTGAAAGCGGGTATATCCAATTGTCTACTCTTAATCCCAGCTGTTGACACAGTATTCATCATGAATTGCAAGGTGAGCAATAATCCAAGCTAACATGCAAATATAGAATACTATTAATGCTTCTTCATAAAATAACATATAATACTGATGTGTTTACTGATAAAGCTTACCAGTTTAATAACCGCCATCTCCTCGAGATCGATTTGTTATGATGAAATGGTCGAAGAAACTGAGAAAACTTAATTGAATTCGAAAACACGGAGGAAACTAAAAAGAAGTAGACGTTTCTCGAGTCGTCGTTGGAACTGTTTCAATAATCGCGTTTCCTATCTCCTATATATAGCTTTCTTTTGACTGAGCATCGACAACAAAGGTATGAAAGTCTTCACTTCCTACTTTGTATTATTTTCTGGTTACCAATGCACAATATTTAACTTTCGCAATAGTAGTGATTGTTGAAAGGAATTTGTGGTGACGGTAGTCGATTTCAAGTGAAAGAGATACCAACCTCATGGTATAATGTGAATCGTGGGAATACGTGTTCCCTTTTTTCCTCATTAAATTATAAGAAATACTATACAGGAAGAATTTCCTGTGGCCAGCTGACGCGCCTCCGAAGACAATTGGTCTTCGGCTGTCTGTACAGTAGCGCTGGTCAAAGTAGAAAGTATGCCAAGAATATTCTATACAACTTTTTTTCCCTTTAATTGCTGGTGCTGTATAGCTCCTAATGGACCAGTTTATAATAGTAAACCCATAGCAGCTGTTTTGACTTTTCTGTACAATAGCAATAACAGCAGTTGAACACGACGTTTTAACTGTTGAACATTTACTTTACATTTCTAAAGCTCGTCAATAAAATTCGGAAAAATAGATGCACGAATAGCGCGATGTGTTTGAAACGCAGGAATGAAAGAGAAAGACCCTAGAGCAAAAATTTAGCTTTCCACGAGATTACTTTTTTTTTTGTAAAATTTAGACATTATTCAAATGGCTTTCTCCCTAACCAAAATTCGTAACCACACGTTCGAGGCCACAGGGCGTGCACGAAAGAATATGATATTTAGAAGTCTGCAGTAAGAAGCTGATCAGTTTCCAACATTGTGTGTTTTTTTTTTGCATTTAATCAAAAGTACAACCACGAATACATATGTACGAATTCCTGTGGTAGTGAAAAGAATTCGCGAATTGGTATGAGTGATTTGATCATCAAACACATGTTTCACATTTCTCAAGATTTTTCCTTTTTGCTCTATCTCTGCTACAGAAACCAAAATATCTACACTATTTCCTGTTTTCTAGATGGCATATGTACGACATAATCGTTAGTTCGTTACGTAAAATAGTGGAACAAGGAGATCTCTTACATATTTCAAAGCTTATGTCTTATTTGACAGTTCAGAAAGAAAGGAAAAATTTAGCTTGATAAATACCTTCCTGCTGCAGAAATTTTTGAAGCACATTGTCTACTATTACTCCAATTTAGTCTCTATTTCTTTAATGGGGAAACGGAATTTTAGTTCGGTCTATTTTGCAAGCCCATACTTCACTTCAGCAGTGCTGACGATAAAAATATTGTTTTCGAATAATCAGCGTTGCCCTATTTCGTTAAACGGCCACCGTTAATTAAAAAAAGTAAAAGAAAAGAAGAAACAAGAAATACAGACTGACTGGGGCATGGGCATGGAGAGATCCTCTCCATACCCCTGACTGGGGGCAGATCCGAAATTCGGAAAGTGCCACCACTATATTCTACTCTCGTACCACTCCTAGAGCCACTACTCAACCAGAATAATGAATGAAAAGGGAAATTTTGGCCAGCCCCTCGTTCTGTCATTATTGTGTCTCAATTTGCATCATAAGATAAGAGTGTGTTCGGAAAAAAGGTAAAATAGTTTCTCCTTTTATATCGAAAGTCGCATACTAGGTTTTTTTAAGTTGAATACACCTGGTCTTCAACTACAGATGATATTTCAATTATAGGAAAGCATTTATGATACTTTACTGCTTGTTTAAACATATGGCAAGCTTTTATCACGCTACGTGGAGTGCCGGAAAAAGCAAACAAAAACGATAGCGTACACTGAAAATAACAGAGTGCGGAATACTTCTTCGGTTCTTCCTTACCAGCGTCGAAGAATATTGAAATTTAATGATGATAATTTTCCAAACAAGACGGGCCAATAAAAGTTACAGTTAACCCACTATACTTTTTTCTTTCTGTTTACCTACTTAGGGGATGAATTACAAGCTGTAAGGAGAAATCCTGCTTACAGGTCTTGTATTCTGAATTTTCAAATCAATATTTTAAAGGTAGGAAGATTAAATACAAAAATGATGAAATCTAATTTCACGCAACCGGTTAAGGTTAAATACAAAAAGATGAAATCTAATTTCGCGCAACCGGTTGCGAAGTAACAGTTTGTACAGATGACGATACATATGACTGGAAGTGATGGTTGAGAACGACTGGGAAATCACTTCCACAATATACATCTTAAGGAACGAATGTTTCAACGTTAAGCGCAGAGTATTACACATTGGGTACAGGACGAAAGAGTAAAGGGCCCAAGTTATCAGAAGTGTAGGTACTAGCAACAACATGCGCAACATCTCGACTCCTAGCATTGTTAATCAAATCCTGCCATGTCTCGTTCATTTGCAACGTTTGAAAATGCCCACAAACTATAAGCGACTCTTTGGCACGGGTCATGGCGACGTTCATTCTTTGCAACGAGCTAACAAAACCAATATCTCCGCCGAGATTTCTTACTTCCCGTGCTCTTACGCAAGAGACTATGACAATATCTTTCTCTCTTCCTTGGAAACTGTCGACGGTGTTCACCTCTACTCGGGATGCGCTGAAAAATATTTGAAATAAAATAAGTTTTACGGAATATTTATCGCCAAATTATCAAACCAATAGATGATGTACTTACTTTATACGGTTAACCTCTTCATTCATTTTTTTAACTATACATTGCTGTTGACTCCGGTAAAAGGTGATGACACCAACAGATTTCCCACGGGTCAACGGAGAGTTCACGATCAACGTTACAATTTTTGCCACCAAAGCGGCCTCGTTCTCGTTCTTGAAACTTTGATCTACAAGTTGTTCAAGTCCATCAATCACGTTTAACACCCTAAAAAATTGAGATTCATAATTATAATTCAAAATGGTTCGAAAACTGGATAAGGAATGGAGGTCACAGCGGTTAAAACGATTCACGAAAACGAACCTGTATTCGTAACAAGGTCCGTTCCTAATAAGACCTTCAGCTGTTACAAGTTTGCCACCGTAGAAGTACTTTGAAGGCCACTCGCATATAGAAGGGGCCATTCTATATTGCGTGTTCAACATCATGACGCCTTCCTCGTTCTCTCGGTTTGTAATCATTCTATTGGAGTAAAAACGATTGAAAAGCGACTGATCAAATCGATTTTTTGCGGCAACCTGAAAGGGACAAAAAAAAATAATAATAATTTTGAGTGTTCATGTAATAAACTAATAATGTGTGTGAATGGCATTTTTTTTTAAATTGTACCTGAGAAGTCACAGTTGCAGGCAGCTGATCTGGGTCCCCGATCAAAACAAGTTTGCTAATACCAAAAGCGAGCGGCGTAAGTGATTCGGGCTCCGTACACTGGGATGCTTCGTCAAGTATGCAACAAAGAAATGATTTGCTCGACCTTTCCCTAGGAAATAATAAAAAAAACATCAATTTTTACGAACATTTAGGAAAATTAAAGGTATTTACTCAATGAAGAGGGTCTCCATTTCTCTACTGCGGCAAGAATTCAGAGTTGTGCAGATAATTTGAGCACGAGAAATCAAATGTTTTTTCATCGCAAGACGCTCTTTGTCAGAATTAAAATATTTGGCATGAGTTTTATAGCATTCTTGATAGGACCTGTCCACTCCGTCAATTTGAATTTCTAACTGCTCTAATTTTCTCCCATGCATCCGGGCTTCATCCGATTGTCCTCTCTATGAAGCGAAAATAATTTTAACACAGGTTCAAAACTGGACTAAATTTTAAAATAAACCTTGTTGGCAGCATCAATTGAAGCTATTAAATTGGTCTTGTTTTTTCGGAGACTATGTAATTCTTCTGTTAAAGTTCGAAGTTTGCCACTTTCCGGGGAATCTTTTGTAGCTATAGTATCTCGTTGAAATTTTCTCGTTAATTCGTCAAGAGAAATTCTTGCCACGTTGGGATGCATGGACGCCAGAACTCCGATGCGCACAACTGTGGAAAACAAAAAAAATTATTAAGATTGCAGGTCATTGCTTCAGCTAAAATTTACTTACTGTTGTATCTACTCTTCTTCTCATCACGTGCAATCATAAGGCGGTTGGCTATTTCATCGATTGCATTGTTCGATGGTGCACAGACTAGTATACGTGGGAAGCTGCTGGTTTTTTCGTAATGCATAAACATCATGCGCGAAATCAATTCTACAATTACATGGGATTTTCCAGTACCTAAACGAAAAGCACATGTTAACATTTTAAATAAAACACAAAATAGGCGAGGACAAAATATCTAACCTGGGGGTCCCTGTAAAAGGGCAACTTTAGGTTCACGGTCCGATGCGCAAACCATCGTCCTTGTAATGGACTCGACAGCTTGATATTGACAAGGATTTAAAACTGGATGATTTTCTTCAATATCAACTGTGTCCAACTTGAATGCATCCACATAATCACTTGGGTGAAGGATTACGTCGCATAGAGGGTAACGAGCTAACTCGGCGTTGAGAATGAATTGTTTAACTACCGTGTTAAGTCGTGATA
The DNA here is from genome assembly GCF_021134715.1 of Daphnia pulex. Lineage (NCBI taxonomy): Eukaryota > Metazoa > Arthropoda > Branchiopoda > Diplostraca > Daphniidae > Daphnia > Daphnia pulex. Next base: position 4,318,336 of record NC_060018.1, on the reverse strand, counting down.
TTTTAGTGACGGAAAAGATTTTGTCCAGTTCTTTGGGGACATTGGACATCTTAATCCATAAAACGAACGACATCCTGAAGTAAAGAACATTTTGGCGCTGACAGGTTTCCAACAGACGCGGATCAACGTCTTCCGCCCGCCAATTTCTGGTCACCACTTGTTCAGCAACACCAAAAAATTTCACAGGAGGTTTCTGAGGTGAAATATGGACAGTTAAGGTTACGAGTTCCATATCGATTATCCTTATTGGCGACAGAGCTTCACATTGAAGAAGAGCGAAACCATCGCAGAACTTGGGTTTTGAATAAATCAACGGTCTTATAGAATCATGTTGGCTTGTTTCCAAATCCTTGCAAAGGCTAGCCCATGTCTCGTGGAGCATAAGTGGGGTAAAAATGCTACAATAAGCTTCCAGACTGGCATAAGCTGACACAACTGGTAACAGCGAGAGCTCTGGAAGACTTCTACCATTTTCTCGTTGTAATGCATTAAGTAGCGGGGGCGGCACATCATTCTTTTGCTTCTTTTGTTCCTATTTTAAAAAATTTCAATTAGAATCAAAATTTCACACGTAAAATAAAATAAAAAAGTTACTTCAATCCAGTCATAACACCAGTTACATATTCTGTACAGAATGTCGTTCGTTAAAGCAACCCTATCCACAGGACGGACAGGAGTTTTAGTTGGAAGAGGTGGAGTTGGGGGTCTTGATTCAATTTCATGAATTTTGTTGTTCACCTCCACGATCGACACTTTCTTAGGACGGTACAAACCATTCTTCAAGCCTTGATATTTTAGAATACCACGCATACCATTGTCAGAAATCGGACGTGGACGCTGTATTTCATCATCTGCATAAAAAATTTAAATAAATAACAAAAAACAAATATTTTAATAAGTTCAACACACTTACCAGGGACGGGAAGTGGAATAGTTTCATCATTAGGATTTGATGGGGCCATTGGACTCGCATTGGAATGGGGAGGACCTGGGTGTTGATGTTGACCGGGAAGTGATGGCATTTCCCTTCCTTCTCGACGAACATTTCTTATTGAATTCGGTGGAACCCACTTCTTGTTTCTTCCAAGCGGTTGAGCCTCATCTCTTGATCTATCCTGATATCTGCTAGGATGTTTTGAATGTCCCGATGATGCTTCATTTTTATCGCCATCTTCAGAAACGCTAACTCTCCGTGCTACTCGGACGTGGGGTTTCTTGAAGGAATACGACACGGCAGGAGTCTCAGACGATTCCATGGAATCTGCTCCCATTGGTTCTGATTCATCGTCATCGCCGGGATATTTCCTCTTGTGTGCAGATGAACTTGCCGAATTCGAAGCATCTTGATCATTAGACACTCCTTCGGCATTGGACGTCTTCGGTAACCTTGGTATGCTGAAACCGGGTAATGAAGAACTTGTGGCTTTCTTAGTACCTTCCTTCGGTCCATTTTCTTCACCAACGAAATCTTTTAAAAATAAATCTCCGCGGGATTTCTTGGTTACTTTGGCCTATCAAAGAGAATTTTATAAACGAGATTTTGACAACCAAAATAATAAACTGATATTACCTTCACTGGAATTGGCGCAGATGACTTTGGCTCTTTGGGAACCTGGGTAGACGGTCGGGGGGTTAGAAATTTCTTAGTGGGATCAACACTAGTAGATGGTTGTTCGTTCAATCTTCTATCGCTCATCGGTCTATTTTTTGCCTTCTTCTTGCTTGCTTCGTTAACGGAAACACGATAACTTTCCATCCCGTGATCTTTACATAACTTTTCTCGAACTGAACCAATGCCATTCGCTGATTTTCTCTTGCGGCCGGTCTGTGGTTTAGGCGGTATTATTGGAATTCGTGGTGTAGCGATTTTTGATTGTAATTTTTTCCGTTGATCGTCTTCGGCTGACTGGTTATCCGTTTCCCTCCTAGAAGACTCACCAGCAGTTGCCAGGGAAAATCGCCCTCTAACAGGTGTATGCAAATTCTGGGGTTCGGTTTGAAGAGTTGTTTTTCCTTTTTGGTTAAAACGTCCGGACTTCACAAGTGAATTCAACTTATCCACGTCAGTTCCCTTCCTAGAGATTTTCTTGGATAAACTCGTTTCTTCTTCTTCCTCCTCTGCAATTTCTTTCAGAAATGCTTGCGAGAGTTCTGGAAAGAAGGGACTGTCTTCATCTGATGAACTTGAAGAGACCACTAACGGAGATTTGCCGTGATGATCGTCGGCATGCTTTCGAACTGGGCTATCCAAAGGCTCTTGTTTGAAGCGGGGTTGGGAAGAAAAAGTTTCCTCGTCACCGGAACTCAAAATAATGACGTCCTCATCAGATTCTGGGCAATGGTCGTTTCGTTTCCCACAAACAACATTCGCCTTCACAACTGCACAGTCGTCAGAGTCTTCTACCAAATTTTCAATTTGTGGTGCTGAAGCAGGCGCCATTCGACCACTGCAAGAAGGAATTCTTTGTTCAGACCCTGCTTCTCTGGAAAGTTTTTCTACGACGAATACCGACTTGGGAACTTTACAGACAGAAGCGGCATTAGATGAAAACAAGGCATCGTCATCACTGGAATCCTCTGAACTAGATGTGCGTTCGTTAAGATGAGTCACTTTTTTCAATGCTTTCCCTTTTGACTCCACTCCAGTAAGGGAATTCTTCGCGTGATGGTTGGCAATGTTTTTAGAACTGTCTTCATTATCGGAATCTGAATCCGAACTGTAGAGTAATAGACGTTTCTTGCCATTCAATCGCTTTTTTGTTGCTTTGGAGTGAGCAATGCCACCATTTAAATATTTTTTTGGAAGTCCTTCAATAACTACTTTACAGTCCAATTTTAACTTGGCGTCGTCCAGCGATGGTCGTACGGGTTTTGAGTTGGACAAAGTTGAAATCATTTTAGCATCGTCGTTACGAACTGGGGTCTTTTCCTGGGAGCCTAGAGGAATATCATACAGTATGGTGAAACTTAAGCTTGTGTTAAATAGAAAAAACCAACAAAGTATACGTTTTTGCTGATGCGAATTTGATGCAGTGGAAGATTCCTCGGCGGTACAAGCACGCGTTGTTTTTTCCTGCGAAACGCACGACTCACCTATGAATATTCCTATTAAACCACTTCAACGTCAATAGATTTTCAAATTTACTTCATCACACACAATGATACCTTGAATATCAGATTTCTCAGAAAATATTGGAGACGATGGAAGTATAACCTCTGGAAAATTTGGTATTTTAATGTGTTGGGAGTCACCTGAAGCTACATTTTGACCTCGTGGATTTTCTAGCAATTTCATTGAAAATTTGTTATATTAAAGTAAAATTACGACACCATTTGAAAATGACATGAGAAAAAACCTGATTTATCTGGGTCATCACTCGGTTTCCCTTTTTCAATATCTGTAAACAAAAATTGAAGCCATTACTCAAACCACACTTGCTTAAAATTTAGTAATACCATAAGATAAAGGATCTGTTCTGCATTCTGATTCCTCCAATGGATCACGGGCTGCAGAAACACCAGGTACTTCAACAATCATAAGGTCACCATCATTCTAAATTCGTCAATGCCTTGTATTAAATTAATGTAGTTTAACACAAAATTTCACATACATAAACTTTAATTTGGCTGAGTTTACCTCATTTTCATCTTTAACAGTATTTTTCAATACATTAAAAATATAGTAATCTGGCTCAGTTGCTTCAATTGCTCCCACACCCAATATATCTCTTTCACGAAGAATGGTTGGAGTATTTGCTGGAATTCTATTTCTATTCAGGAAAACTCCATTCATGCTCTAAAACAAAAAAATATCTAAGCAGTCTGTTTAAGTTTAATGATATAATATTTACCTTCAAATCTTCAATGCTCCAACAGTTGTCAACATATTTCAAAACACAGTGTTCTCTGGACACATTTTTCCCATTACACACAATATCTACAACACCTCCTGCTTTCCGCCCAATTGTAAGCTAATACAAAGAAACCATGTTAAAAAAATTGATAACAAATGTTTCCATTTACTTAATCTTACTTTCTCTCTTGGTCCCAGCAAGATATTTAAATGATGCCTTGAATTCTGATGACCAAGGCGTTCAAGATACCAGTCTTCCATTATGCAGATTACACCTACTCACCCAAAATTGAATAAGATTTTTTCATTAAACAAAATGCATAGTTTCAGTGATTTCTAAGTAATAAATTCATTCGAACAAAATCTAAATTCTCGATGAAACACTATTTTCTTATTCAAATGAAAGCGCAGCTCACTTTTACTCTACCGTCGTCCGCTACTTCCAGATAAAAGAAAATCGTCATTCTCGAAATGAATACCTGCCATCTAACGGGCTGAAAGTCCGATTACTTTCGCTTTTCAGCATATTTTTTAATTTGGTTTATGAAAAAGGCTTTAACTTTAAATGTGAAATAAATAGTAAAAATTTCCTATGAAAAATGCATCGAATTAGTATGTAAATTGACGGTTGTGCCAGGACATATTTAAATTTTTTTGCTTGATATGAGAATAAGAGTTTACATCTGCGAAAATTTGGCCCTGTAACTTAGGTTATCTCTTAATCAACAATTGTGTTATCCCTCACAATTATTAAGCTTTTTGTTGAGAAAAGCTAAATAAATTCATCTCCAATATCCACTCTTATTTGGGAATATTTTTAAATTACTATATCTCTTATAACTTATAAGCTAGTCGGTATCAAACTTACCTGATATTTTCTGTTAACAGAAACTTGATACCTTTAAAATGTCGAGCTTAGAAATGGACTTAATCATAGCTTAATAAATGGTTATAGCCGGTTGACTCACACTTTGGGTGAGCAGCCATTAAGTGTTACAGACCTGTAAGCCCGAGGCATTCTTAAAACCGAAGTCGGTGCAGGCGAAACACGAATCGACGAATGTTTGTAGCCCATAACCATTTATTAGGCTATCGTTTAAATTTTGCAGTTCCCATCACTCATTACATTTTGGGCTTGTAGATGTGTGTATCTTATATATGTGTATATACTTACCATCTTATAGTATACGCCAATTTCTTATGCTTAAATTTAGAGCTATAAACTAGATGTATATTCAAGTCTCATCTATTTTTTAATCACTAAAATAAGCAATTGTTATTTTACCTTTTATTTCGATAACGGAAATATCGACTGACAGCATTTACAATCCTCCTGAAATAAAATGTGTTCTACTTGTAATATGAAAAATGATATTGTCGATAAATTTAATGAACAAAACAGAAACTTTGTTAGCAAACAGCTGGCGTAGATTATTTATTAGCCAAAGTTTGGGGTGACATTTACGAAGCAACAAACACCCGCAAAATAGCTTTTGTAATCATTAAATTAACCATTTTCTATGAACATTAAATAGGGCAAATTAAATGAATTGGTTATAGCTTAAATGCATTAAATGAACATGGTATAGCACATATAATAATAATTTTTTTAGAAAGCGAAAACAATATTCACGAAACCAAGTACGAGAAAGTGCCACCTGTTAGGGACAGTTGACATTCCTCGTGACTAAGGAAGGGCAGAGTTATAGAATACTGGTAGCGCCACTGCCATGTTAACTCCTCCTCTAAGCTTTTTGGACTTTTACTTTTCACTACTTTCGTTTTTCTCCCGCCAATAAACAATAGATACCACAAGGACACGCTGTACTGTAAAATAATAATCTAGTGCTCAAGTGAAAAATGGTCTGAGGTATAACTAACTTTAGTCTGAATAGGTGAAATTGATAGTAACAATTTCGAGTATGTCTAATAACAGCGGCAGAAAACTAGATTTCAATTTTAAATATTTCTTTTCTCAGAAATTGAGGTTATTTACAAATGTTTTCAGAAATGCTATGATGGAAAAAAAATCAAATACCTATGTGGCCGTATGAAGCTACTAAGAAAATCATAGACCTTGACAAATTTTGTGGTACTTACGACTCAAAACAGATAGTTCAACGAGAGCACGCAAACCGTAATCGTCTACTCGACACTCATGCCTACTGACTAATAAACCATTTCCAATTGTTGTAGCCTTTTATACAATTTATTTAGCGCATCTCGTCACTCGTTTGTTTCCTTTGTTCTCATGCATTCAACGCCCTACAAGAAATAGTAAAAGGGGGTAAAAGCATGGTAAAAGGGAGTTTTCATTTCCCAATGATAGAATGGCATTCAGGGAAACAAATTTCCCCAAGGAATTATTATCCTCAGGCGAAATGCTTTATGACGATTTATTTACTGAAGTTGAATACAAAAATAAAAACCTATCTCATCTTAACCTGGTTTAATCACCTGAATATCTTTTCACAGCAAAAAATTGTTAACTGCTCTCAAGGGAGTATTTTCTTGATGAGCCTTCCACTTATATGTAATAAAGTAACTTTTCAGGACTCGCATTTTAATTTTTTCCCCTTGAAGCTAGAACCGATCAATTTCTTGATCTTCCATAATTATTTAACATTGCTTCCTCAACTTCCACGAAATTTATGCCTATGTAGAAGTCTAATTACTATGGTATTTCCTGTACCTAACAAATATTTGCACAGTTAAATTTTATTCAACTTCGTGTTAGCATATTGCAGTCCTTGAGAGGCAGATAACACCCATTTACAAAGGAAAACTAGACTACATTGAAATTAACTGCATTCTAAATATAAATTCAATAACAGATCCCTAATTACACAACCTGTAATATACACAAGAATCCTATACTCAGATATTTCACTTTTATTGTGAAAAATACTTATGTAGATGAAATGAAAGGTCTTTACCAATAAGATGTAAAGTATAATCTTTATCACAGAACTAAGACAGTAAAAGCAACACACTAAATATTGCTTACGACAGCTTTGCTTTACTTCTAGCATCTCTGAGAATTTGTTCCCTTTCTTCAGGTGGAGGTAACAGTGGACGAATTCTCTCTCGTCTTCTCTCAGCTTTAATATTTGTCTGAAAGAAATCATTTTAGTGTTAAAGAGTTGAATTTTTCAAAATATGAATTTATCCCAGCTTAAACAATACTACTTCACTTGCCCAAAATTCCATACAACTGCGATAGTTTGCAAAATATGCTTTGCACTTGTCCCGATCTTCAAAATGTTTGACAGAACATTCATTAGCCATTTTGTGTTCCTATGTAAAAACAAAATATATATATATTGCATACTCACATATTGGTGTAGCTTCTAACTTAAAACCCCAATTTTTTTAATTGTACAACCTTTGAACATGGATTGTTTATTTCATTGTTGAATTCGGTCGATTGTCGATTTTTAATCCTTCTTTGATTGCTGCGCTCTGCTTCACTTAATTGATTTGCTTCCATGATATGTGCACTAAACAACTGTTTACCAAACTGCAATAGTTAAATTATTCGTTATTAATCGTATTAATTCATCTATCAAAATTGAGCAAAGCAGACAATAAATTTTTTTTTCTGAAAATGGAAAACACGTCTCATTTATTATGCGTCTGCTTCTGTTACAATACGGCGATTCAAGATCTTTTTTTGAAATTAATTGTTTCAAAATTCAAACTTAGTCCATTACTAATTTCTAATGCATTTGAATAGAATACAGACTTTTTAATTTGGCACAATCAAAGGCACATATTATTGATTTAGTAAATAGTGAGTAAATATATTTTGAAATGTGTAAACAGAAAGCAATGTAAAAAAGTAAATATGATGAAATCACGGCTCCCCCACAAAAAGCTGAAGAAATATTATATTTGATCTCATATCACACTTGTTTAAAAACTTTGATAACGTATAATGTGAGGTTTCTTTTATTCAGTTCTTAGGCATCTTTTCATCTGCGACGGAAAATCACGGAATAAAAAGATAGAAACGGTCCTTTAATGTCGTTACTTTGTTAAATGTGGTAACAATTTCAACTTACGTATTATGAAAAATACAGCAAAAAGTTATGGAATGCCGTGAATAGATTAAATTGCATGGAATTATCTTAACTGTGTTCACATGTGCGCCTGACGTGTTAAAAAAAAGTCTATACAAGTTTACCATGAACGAATAAGGGCGCGTCAATGACAAAATTCCATGAAGGTCATCAAGCGTAGAAGAGAAACAAACCAAACGGCTGAAATATCACGTACAAAAAAAGTTTATATCCCAAGGCATCGCTCTGCCCAAGGCTGCGAGCGTATCCTGTTTCTAAGTTGCTTTTATCCTTTTTTTGTTCCCCCAGTGTGTTGACCCCGATCAAAACTCGCTGAAAAAGCAGCTGCAACAACAAAAAAATATCGTTTCCCTGGGACTGACTCATAAAAGAACTTTATGACAAAGGAAAATGTTCTCGAAACTTCTGAAACCGGAAATGGCTTTCTTTTTTCCTCGAAACTTCCCAAAAAAGGAAATGTTCCGTTCTGATTGGTCGGCTTTTTACCCTTCCCCAGATGCTGACTCGGAGACTCGCATAGACGCGTAGAAAGCGTGACGAACTTGCATAGGAACAGTGGACTGGGATGGAGTATAAAAAGGCCCCCCTGACGATGCTACAGTACTTCATTTTCTACAAGCAACCGTCGAGGCGAAAAGTGCTTCTAGAGTCTCCTATTTTTGGTAAGTTTTATTTCGACTTAATTGTAAATGTTCTACTATGTTAAGAAATGCTATTTGAGTTTGTTTGTTACTTCGTCAAAAAAATTGACTGATCAATTTATTGGTCAGTCATTTCAACTCCCAGATATTTTGAAGAATTTGTTGGTAATTTATGTTTTTTTTCTTTCAGAATCGCAACTTGTTCTTCGTGACTGCACATCGCTGCACATCGACAGGTTATTACTTGCAGTTGTTCTATATTTGAAAATATACCCGATAAAATGCAATCGAAAAGTTTCGTTACTATATTATAGCTATAGGTAACTTGTGTAATGAATAATTTTTGTCACTGTTGGAAATAATATTCAAAAAGGCATTGTGGTGATCAAGTATTTATACCATTCTAAATTATACAGCATTTATGTTGTAGAGCAGAACTTGGGACATTTACTAGATCATCTCAATGTTATCTGAACAAAATTTATCAACAGTGAAAAAATTTTAAAATTATGCTATGTTGAACTGCAAATATTACCCAAATCGCACATAAGTTTCATTGCCTTTGCTTTCTGTTAATATCTCAGCCCCGACGGTTCGTAAAAGCGTCACAACAGGTTTGTTGAAGAAGGAGAAACAAAAGGGTGTGGTTGAAATGGTAGGGCAACGCTAGGTAAGTAATATATCGATATTTAACTCGATACACTACGATTCTTCACAATCATCGCGCTATTCGTTTGAGAAATTTTTTTGGGAGGGAAATTGGTATGGCATACTTATGGGATACTTACTATATAGCTGTCGCTTGTCCTCTTACCAGAACCAAGTTGATGTACAATATTTTTTTTCCACAAATTAAAAAAAGTTAAAACAAAAATTATTTTTAAGTACGAAAAATATCCCTTCAAATCATAGCAAAATAAAATCCCCAGTAAACACAAACCTAATTTTGAAACTCCATTCCGTACACGCCACGCCATCTGGCGCTCCTTTAAACAATGACAGCTGTTGAAGCGGCATCTAGCGGTGGAATTAAGTAAATGATTTATTTATGTTAACAATTACTATCATTTAAAATGATGAATGTTATCCTCAAATTGGAGTTTATGAACATGAATTAACTTACAATTATTTAATTAGAGTTGAAACTAAATCAAATTCTGATAAGATAAATTTCTATAATTTAAAAATTTTTTATATCTCTTAATGAAAAGTGACATCTAGTGATACTTATTTAAGTCTATCGGTTAAATAATATACTGTTTTTTTTAACATTCAACATTTATCTGTAATTTCAGGAATGGACGGAGACTGTTTCATAAATTCTTGCTTTTCTTCGATGAGCAACTCGACTGCTGAACTCACAAACATTTCTGGAACAAACGCAGCTTCAAAAAAATACGCAGATCCTAAACTGAATGCGGTATGTAAAGTTATGATAGAGCGCCTTCGCCTTCCCATCGATTTCGAAAAATCATATACATATCGTTCAACGAAAAAACCGCGCGTTTTTACCATCTTTTCGGATTCTGAAGAAGAAATGGAGTCAAAAATGGTAAACTTGAAAAAAACCAAGGAAAAAGTGCCAATTAAAGGTACTAAACGACTCCTTCGGTTGTCTGATTCTGAAGATGAAGCAATAACCCACAAAGACAAAAAGAGGATCGCTCTAAACGATTTACGTTTAGAGCCATCGAAAATGTCTTCAGAATTTGTAACGGAGAAGTCGCTAAACACTCCAGAAGGATTACGTGTCATACGGCGAACAACTTCATCGAAAGACGAAGAAAATATAACATGCTTGACGCAATATCTACAAACAAAAATTGAAGAAATAACTCTTAGTTCCGACGAGGAAGATTCAGAACCGATACCACCAGTTTTGGTGCCATTTGAACCTGATTCCCCATCAGATACTGAATCAAGTGCCAGCTCTACAGATTGTGATATGCCATCGATATCGCTACACTCCAACATCACACCACCTGCTGTCGCAAGCCAAGAAGAAGAAAAAGAATTATCCGAATCAATTGAAACAAAGGAAGAAAAATTAAAAAATCTTCTTGCTTCTGGTAGGTTCAAATCAAAAGAAAAATCAACTAAACCAACAAGACCTCGGCCTTTTGTTAGCAGACGAGGGAAAAAATTTCGCCAAAACGAATCTACCAACTTCAAAAAGAAAAAGCCGTCAACGCTGAGACATAAAATTGAAGAAGATCAGGATCTAACAAGTTATAACAATTCTGTTAGACTGGCGCACCAAAAAAATGGATCTTCCACCACATCCGGTGTTAACTTTCAGCCTGTTACTACAATGGGGAAAAAATTGCATGAACCAATTCCAACTTACAAACCATTGATTCCACAACCGCGTCCAGTAAAGGTATACAAATTAAAAAAAAATTAAATAAAACATCTCGTTCGGTATTTTTTAATCGTGATGTCATTATTTAGGCAAAATCAACCGCCACATCTCGTAATGACAAGTTGGCTGCTGATTTGATGAAAAGCAAAAACCAATCCATTAAAGAAAAGAAAGAAACCCCCAACGCAGCATGGTCCTCAAATTATGTTATTCCTCGCAAAGCGACGAAAACCATAGATTCTGGGTCGAAGGCTGATTCGTCTAAAGGAAAACATCCGTCTGAAGACGCCGAACTACTCACAAATTCTGCAAGTGCATCAAACGACATTACTCCTTCCTTCAAGCCAGTGGTTAATCGAGTAGCTAGAGGTAATTTAAGACTATCTCATTTACGATAAAAAATAGCGGTCAATCAAATTTTCGCGTTTACAGGTACCGAGAAAGGAACTGAGAAACAACATACACGACAACCTACAGCCAGTGCTACAGCCAACCGAGCCTTAAATTCGATCTTAAATCTTGGTCGCTCACGTGATGGTTCTTACGGGAAGAAAAGGGTAAGATTTAGTGAAAGAGACAAAACTGTTTACATAGAAAGAAGACCTTACTCAAAAATATTTCCAAACAGTCCCTCTGCTTATAGATATGAGAAAGTAGGAGAGCACCAATTTAAACTTAAGAGCATAGATAGATCCTCTTAGTTTACAAATATGCAACGCAATAATTAACTGCAGAAAACTCAATTGGGATAACTGGCCAAAAGTAGGAGGGGCAACCCAAAAAAATTCCATTACCGAGAAACCATTACTTTTTTAAAATCCATTTTCCCATTATACCTAAATAATAATAATTAAAAAAAAAACGCAATGAACCGTTCTGTTGGTTAAAAAAAAAAATACTTACCTGCAATTATATGATTTCTTATGTGTCGCTCGTATGTTGTATTCCGTTGGATCCGCGATTCTATTTGAAAAATTCCACTTAAAAAGATATTATCAAGAACAGAGAAACAATGTTGGATAAAATGTTAATCGCATCAGTGCATTACATTATGTTTCGAACTTATGATTATTGTATTAGTTATGCCTTATTGAAAATAAACTCTGGATATGCTTAAAACAAAATCCCATTGCTACTGCTCCCTACTGCTATTGTGACATCAATATTTTCATAGCGAACAAAATCAAGGATTGAAATATGTGATCACTGAAGGACAGTTTAGCCTTTCCACTAAAATAACAATCCATTTCGAAATGAAGTAAAAATTTTCCTGTTCACGGCAGATATACGTATGCATTGTATGCAAGGTTAAACGCCTCATTTCATATCTTATCTCGCTTTTGGTGAAGTGATTGCGTTATCTGTGAAGAGTGAAGTAAATTGCTAAAGCCTGTTAGTGTGTATAGTATTCGTGTTACCTGTGAGTACAGATTTAAATGGTGGAAAATAAAAATCAGTTTCGTATATTGAGGTGAAACCATGAAATGGTCATTCTTTCTATTCTTGCGTTTGTCTGCGTAATCAAGGTCGTCGCAACACAATAATTTGTAAAAAAAATGCGTTTACTGATATTCTGTTCCTTCTTATTTGTTGTTTAGTTGGCAGGAGGCACACAGGTATTCTGGGAATTACCGAATTGTAACGCAATCGCTGAATATAACGGCCACACATTAAAAATAGAGAGGGCATGCGAACAAGCATCCTCGTTATATACTTTCCTCCTTTACCAAACAGTAGGGTTTAAAACGGAATGTCAATGGACCAGCTTTACTAGACAAAGTTTTTCTATCTGTGAGAGTTTAACAACATTGCCACAGGCAAGCCAGCTAAAGAAAGAAAAACATTGTTAATTTTATTTGATCAAATTCAGCTATTACTTATCCAGAAAAAAACTCGGACAGTTTTTGAACATATCTACAATGGAACCTATTGTTTGGCTGTTTACCATGGGGAATGGACAAGTAGCCTGCCTATATGTAATTCAGAAGTTCCTTTTTACTTAGAAACAAAATTGACGGAACTAGATGTCATCCAATGGAATCCCACATTAAACATCCAACAACATGGCTCTAAGTAATATTTAATTTTACAAATTAGAGAAGAGTCCATCTTCTAGGATGGACAGAAATTATTCTACCCCCTATTCTAACACTACAGCGATCTTTTCATCCGATTGGGGATAAATCAAAGCGATGGCTTTAACTTTAATACCTTTGACATTGAAGTGTATAATATCGAGGAAGATGTTACAAATTGCGACCTGCTAGCTATGCTGCCACCTAACTATTCTATTAAAGTAGTAGGTTGACTGAATGTGAATCACCCTTCACAATCGGCCAACATTTTACTTATATCAGCTAATTCTTTGTCGTTCGCAGAGGATTTCGAGAGATAGAATCATCTTAAGTAATTTAACAGAGGGATTCTACTGTTTCAAAGTGATTGAAAATGAGATAATTAAGAAACTTACTTTGACTCAAGTTTCCTCATACACCAGGTTACCCCAGTCGATCCAAGATGTATTCATCCTTTTTCTGTGACGTACCTTCCGTGTACCAGATCAAGTAACAGCACACGAATCATCTGTAAGGAACCGCAGTAAATCTTTAGTTTATAATTCAAATTACTTAATAAATATGATTAAGTTCCCATCGGTAGAAACGATCCCACAGTTATTGTTTTCGGAGCGATGTCTATTTTCCTTATTATTTGTGCGATAGCTGCAATATTTCTAAAAAAGAAAAAAAAGAAAAAGAATGGGAGAAGTGAATTTGACGAGCCATTGATGTCTTCAATATTTCTTCTGCACTCTAATGAGGAGAGGCATCAAGGCAATATTCAAATGCTAAAAAAAACACTGCGGGAAAGGCTATCATTGATTGAGGTAAGAATTTCACGTTATTCAAGTATAAATTGCAAGAATATGGAAAGTATACCTTGTAAAAGCTTATTTTTTGTAGATTGATGATTACACTGATGAGCATCAATGGATGAATGTGGCTGTAGAGGGAATCAGTTGGTTCCTATCTCGGTTAAATCAGAAGGGAAAATGTATCATAGTCATCGAACCAATTCTTGAAGAAGCCTTAGAATCTGATCACCAAAGTCAATTAGTTGAAAATAACTATTTTTTTATTGGAATGCAACAACTTCAGACTTTAGCTTCATCACCTGATTACAAAAGAGTTTTAACTGTCTGGTAACAAAAGACCAGTAATTACCATTTCAGCAATCATTTAATGAAATCTAATCAATTCAAAACAGGTTTCAAAATAGTTTTGAATCCACAAATGATCAACAAAAACAGTTTGGTAATCCATTCCAAAATTTTAAGTTACCATCAGAATTGGATCTTCTCATTCAGCAAATTGAGAATTTAGGGAGTGAATAAATCAGACTAGTTTAAATCCATTTTGCCCTGATTCCAATAAAACATTTTAATTTGACATCAAGCTTTTCTGACTCTCTCTCTCTTCCGCTCTTCCTTATTACACAGTTCCACGTCATCTGTCGAAACTTTCCAAAGTTTCTAAATCTCTTTCATAGGTGGCGTTTTGACATTTGTAGTCTGCACAAAATCTCATACAAAATAAACAACAACCTGTTAAAACAACAAGATGATTTCTTACATCGTATGCCAAAGTTCAGCTTAAGATAACAAGAGAGACGTATAGAGTTGTAGCCATTTTCGACGGTGCAACAAAAAAGTGTGAAAATTTTTAAATAACATTTTCCAAGGCACCAAACACATCCACACTGGTACACAAGTAGGCTTTAGAGAGGGCTAAAATGTGCATTACTTTTAAGGCATTTAGAATTTGTTTGATTTGTATCATAATTTCTTTATGAGGTATTACACTCTGTAATGTACAATCAAGTCAATCAGTTTGTCTACTGCACTAATATGTGATGCATCATGTATCAAGAGCCACAGAGCTCTTGTTGATTTTCATCGCCATTTTGTATAAATTTCATTTTTTCAACTAGATCCAGTAAAAAAAATGTCTGAATTCTTCCATTTCATCTATAAATTGTGAAAATATTCCCTTATTATCTTTTGGATCTTTTCCCATTTTATTTGCAGAAATGAACCAGGACAGCAGTAGTGTACAGTATCCAGGTGTAAATATCAAGACAGATGGAAAATTAGTTATCATTCAACTAAATGCTCCAAAGAGGAAAAATGCCTTAACTCCAGCTATGGTAAAAAGTTAAAAAAAATGCATACCTTAGAATTTTTGGTTTGATCTACCATGTCCCTATCAAAGTATGCTGGAATAACAGATGCTCTACAAGAAGCTTCAAATAATCCAAACATATCAATTGTTGCAATTACTGGAACAGGAGACTTTTATTCAAGTGGAAATGATTTTGGAGTACTCATGGGAAAACTTTCAGAGAGCTCCTCAACTGAAACAGATGCTAAAAAAGGTGTAATCATGGTGCAGTAAGTGAAATAAAAATAGTTGTTAATGTTGTCACAGATAACTTTATTATCTTTCCTTTTAATTTAAGGGAATTTATAGATACCCTAATAGATTTTCCTAAACCAATTGTTGCTGTTCTAAACGGCCCAGCTGTTGGGGTTGCTGTTACAACTCTAGCCTTGATGGACGCTGTTTACGCCAGCGATAAAGTTAGTTATGGTTCATAAAGTTTATGAAGTATTGTCATTTTTTCTATTATCGGCGATCTAAATGCTAAAATTTCGTTGGTATTTCATTTGTCCAGGCCTGGTTACACACTCCATTCACTCAGTTAGGTCTGGGTCCAGAAGGTTGCTCTTCTCTTACTTTCCCGCGCATTATGGGACCACTTAAAGCATCTGAACTATTATTGTTCGGGCAAAAAATTGCAGCCATTGAAGCCGAAAAATTGGGTTTGGTTACGAAAGTTTTTCCCGCTGCTGAACTAGATTCTCTGATATGGCCAAAATTGAAAGAAATATCTGATCTGCCGCCTACGGTAAGTCATTTCGGTTGTTTATTTTGTTTGACTTTAAACGTTACCCTTTCTCTATTGTAAACATTAAAAATTACAGTCCATGATTCACGGGAAAAAGTTGTGCCGTGATATCGATCGAGAGTTACTTCACAAGGTCAACGCTGCAGAGTGCGCAAGATTGGTTGCATGTCAAACTTCCGAGGAAACGGCAGAAGCCATGTTTAAATGGTTCACTCGTCGATCAAAGCTTTGAAGAATTAAAACTGTGTCACAAAATATTAAATGTAAACTTAGTTAAGGGTTAAGGGTATATCATAAATGATGAGTTCTATCAGTTAGTTTCTAGTACTGTTTTTTTAGTTCTATCAGTTAGTTTCTAGTACTGTTTTTCTTGTATATGGTAAAATCTAACGAATTACTTTAACTGCTGAAAATTTTAAATTATTTATGAGTTTGGGTTAACTGAGATGTATTTCTTAGTCGGTAAGAGGTTGTGCAGTTTGAAACCAAAATCAACTAGTACAAATTCTCTTAATACGCAATTACTTCAGCGATTATAGAATCTGACTAAATTGATTGTGTGGGGAAAAGAGAAAGCACATTCTTAGTTACACTAAAACCAATTACGCCAGATAACGAGACACATGTAACTTATTTCCTTTAAATATTGGTTATAACCGCCATCAACTGTTTGACCTTCAGCATCTCACAATTCAATAATATCGCTTTCAGTTTGGGACAACCGAGCCTTTTTTGAGGCGCTGCCAGTCTCAGCCTGGTCAGCAATGGAACGTTTTCTGTTAGACGATTCTTGAGGGCTTTGATCATTCTCAACTCCTTTTTGGAAAACAACGTCTAAATCGTCATCCATGTCAACTGATTCTGTAAACAAAAAATCTTGATTAAAAAAAAAAAATCGGCGAGGGAATTAAAAAAAAAAAACGAGTTCCCACCAGTTATGGGAGTGGATGAAGAAGGGACGGAAGAAGACGAGGTCGAAGGTTGTGGTCCACTGGATTCCATTGCCGCCTTTGGTTGAAGTTGGGCTGGATCGGCAATAATCGAAAACTCACGATTGTCTTCCAATTGATCTCTTAAAAGAAAATGTTTTGCATCAACACAAAGAAATGAACACAGAGAAATCAGACAGGTAAAGTTACCGATGAGCAATCGTGATATTTAAATCATATTCCTGGTGGAAATCTTCACAACGAAGTCTAGATCCATCAGAAACGTTGAAATCCTAAAGGAAAGGAAATGAGTTTAAATACCATACAAATTAGCGCATTTCATAACTAGACGCACTGAAAGGAGCTTCGTCATATTTTCTGTTGTTTCGCCTTCTTCTGATGATATGAGGACCGTTCCTTTCCCGTCGTCAACCATAACGTCAGGGGAGATCATGTGTAAAGCCCCACGAAGAACTTTCTCTTCAAAAGACTGTACAGTCATTTGAGTGACGTTCAGTAGAACGGTGACCTAGCAAAACAAAAATATTTATTAAATAAAAGTAACCTGGAAAATATAACTGTTATTCGGGATATTACTTCAGGTTGATGTGAGCAAACGTAGCATTTAGGATTCGCACTATCCAGTGAAGACGGGGCAATAACTTTGTTCAGAGCATTTGGTTTACTGTTAAGGTACACCTGTAACAATATAAGAAACGTCAAATAAGAAAACACGATTCGATTTGAATAACATTTCTAATTTACATGGCGACAATCCTCCCACTTGTCTTCAAGAATTTTAAAAGCTTCAAAAACAATGAGCCCTGCAATAACTGCGTTCGTAGTGGCAATAGCTAAGAAAATAAATAATAACCAATTACTCTCGCAAGTAAAGACGTAAGATATTTTTAGTATCTACCTGGGATAATGTTTCCGGCCATTGCTGAAAATATAAAAACGTTGAATTACTCATGTTTAAATTATCAAAACCAAACACACACAAAAATAAACTTACCTTTAACGTCAAATCGGCTCTTTCTCGGAATTGAGAACACACAAGCGCGCAAGTTTGCACAGGCTGTAACAAAATCCATTGAAGCTTCATCATCTTTATCCCAGACAAGAAAACTTCCTTCCCCTTTTAAATCCTAATAATAATGGATTTAATTGGACAAATAGTTTGTAAAGATCAATTCGGTAAAAATAAATGGAAAGTTTTAGCCGAACGATTGGCAACCCTTGATAATCAGTCAAATTACCTTGAATTGTTGATACAAGGTTTTGACCGATGCGGCCATAACCTCAGCACATTCAGACAGACTCCAAACACGTTGATCTTTTATGATTCCTTCCTGGTTACCGAAAGGTTCATCTGTAAAATTTTTAGAAAGTAAGAGATTTATCCAAACAATTATTTCAAGAAACACATATTACCGGAAAGCTGGTCCCATGACAGAGGGTTAGGAGGTGTTCGTTTCGCCCACAACTTATCCATTGATAGCAAATACTTTATGTCGTCACAGAAAAATTTCCCGAACAGTTTGCTTGGATCATATTCCGACTGCTGAGCCCACGCCCGAGTTGAGGTACGTGTTACATTTCCTGCATCATCTGATTTGCTTTCCAAAGCTACTGAACCAGCATCACCTTCACAAATAGGAGGATGATACTACAATTAGGATATTTCACATATAGGAGGAAAACATACTACATAATACAAAATAATACAACAGAATAAAACAGAATTTATGTCCTACCAGCTGCTTCAGGATCAGCAGTATCTGGTGAGACATCTTCATCAGGGTCAGCTTCTCCAAAAAGTTGATTAAAGAGATGCTTTGCCCACACAATGCAATGAATTGGCTCTGAAGGGGTGTTGCGGATAGTACATCCAGGAAATGACTTTTGGCCGGCTTTGGGATTGCAGTCATAGCATTCAGACAAACCCTTTTTTATGACAGTCACTTGGCCCAAATACCCAGCTGTACCACTTTCAATTAAAGGGACATTGGCAGCTAAACACATTCGGTTTACATGGCTTCTGGCAGCTCTATTGTCCAAAGCATTCATCACTATTGTGAATTGTTTGAAGAAGTTAACATTGTATTCAGAACTGAAAATACAAATGAGTAATAAGATTAAATATCCTTAAAATCAATAATTTAACAACACATCTATATTACGATAACCTTACCTCATAACACTGTCATGTTTGGCAATAATTGTGACATCTGGATTGAATCCCAAGGCACTTTCCCTCGCTACCACAGCTTTAGACTTCCCTACATGTTCTTTTTGAAAAAGAAACTGTCGATTGAGGTTGCTAACATCTATGGTGTCCAGATCAATCTAAAGCACAAATGTGTTATTGACAGTTATGGAAAGAGCCAATGCAGAATTATACAGGAATGCAGGACAAGAGAAAAAAAATGTTAAATTTATACTGTATTTGGCTTTTAGATCAATAATGCCGGTTCACTTGTAATGTTGTCAACTCAATGCTTCGTGTGTACAACAGGTACAGACCGGCTCGAGGTGACAATTCTTACAATGGGGTATATAAAATTAAGAATTATCACTTACCACAAGAATGTCATTAAAGCTTGAAAGAACAAGATTCTTTAGAAGCTCGCATCCAATACCACCAGCTCCAACTAGGAGAATTTTGGATTTTTTTATTAAATCGCCGAGATTGGATGGGGCCGCGTCCGCCATGTTTTTAACAAATTTTTGAAATGAATTTTGTTCTGCTGTGTTTTGCGATGTTGCGTTATTCCTTAATATGGGTTTTCTAGCATTTTAAAATTTCATTGTATTTTTGTATTCTATCTATTATAATTAATAATTAACGAAAGAATAAAAACTACCAACTTCTGAATTAGAGAATTTATTTGTGCATTGTGATGTTATTAGCTAATCAGATAATTGCGCCATAGCTCCAAGTCCTTCAACCTCCAAAGAGTTAAGCGAAAGTGAATCCAAATTCCAAAGAAAAATACAATATCTGCATACGAGAAACGAAATTCCATGAAAAGGCATTTATATGTATCAGATGAAGAAATAGTTTATGGTTCGGTGTTATGAGATATCGAGAGGCTTTGGAAATCGATAGAAAGGTGGAAGGGACTAGGACTCGTAAACTTATCAGCTCAAAGTAAAAAAAGAAAACACAGATCAAGAAATTTAGAAAACATAAGAACAACAGCAGAAATGTTATGCGTTATGTATAGCATATGCCTTGCATAAACAAAGAATATCACGGAGTGCACAACTGCATTAGTCAATTACTTTTAAATGATCGTAGGTTGTTCCAAGTGTCTGAAGCATAGCTAAATAAGGTGAATCGAACTCTCCTCTTTCAAGAAAAGTTTTTAGCATTTGTCCAGAAAAGCCAGAAACGAGTGCGACGTTCTTTTCATCTTTGGTAACTGGTTTAGAGCGCTTGCCATTTCCCCGAAGATTCCAAAATACAATGGCTGGAAGCGGATAACCAGCTTGCTCGAATTTTCGCTTGACGAATTGGTAGTCGGTCTCGTATTCGTTCCCTCCGCAATCATCAAACTCCATATCCGAGAAGATGAAAAGAGTTTTTACCATTTCTGTAGGTGGAAGTTTAACGCTGATTGCCAGTTCTAATATGAGGTCAAAGACTGCCTAAAGAACGTCAAGAACATATAAGGTAACGATCAATTAATTTAAGTTTCAGATTATTGTTGACAAATTTATACCTGCACGTTGGTACTCATTCCCCAATCCATTTCCAAGACCGATTCAATTCTTTTCGTAAGCGAGGGCTGGTCTATCTTCTGAAGGGAAGGAGTGGATGAAAAACTACATATGTAGCTGTTGAATGGCGGCTTTGATAATTCTGCTGTTAAGAGAGACAAAGCTATTGCGACTTCCATTGGGATTCCTAAAAAAAATTCAGGCTTCCTATGAAACTTGTCAAAATTTAAAAGAAAAGAAACGATGGTACTCTTACCACTCATAGATCCGGAAACATCGCACACAGACAAACAGCTTTCAAACAGTCCAGATTTCTTCAAATTCTCGACATAGCTTTTCCATTGAAGTTCTCCTACTGTCATCAATTCTTCAGGCAGAGAAGAAATGGGCGTCATGAACTGCTTAATAATTTCATGGGGGAGTAGAGCTCCGGACGCAATTTTCTTTATTCCTGACTTGACATCTTCGAGGTATTGACCAAATCGCTCGGCATCGTTCTTTAAAAATTGCTTCTTATTTCTTTTCATGCACACCGAAGGAACTCGTTGATAGTCTAGTTCAGTCCATTTCTTCATTGACATTGTTCGTTCCGGGACGTTGATTGAAGCTCTCAGTGGAGTCAGGAATTCTTTGCGGTAGTAAATGAAGGCTTTTGTGTCGTAATCTGAATCAGATTCTTTTGCGTCACGTTGATGTGTCGAAGAATACAACGAACGAGCAACATTTTTACCAAGCGAAGTAACCGAATCAATGGAACCTCCAATTGCAGGAGCCCATTTCCCCGCTAAAGCAGTCTTTGGCAAACTTTTTTCTTTTGCCAGAACTTCCTTGTCACGCTTTAGAGCAGATGAAAATAAGTTGACAACCTTGTCGTACACTGCAGGGAAATGTTGATGGAGGGTCTTGAAGTTCAAAAGTTTGACGGCTGAGACATCTTTAAGGGATTTTTTCTTCATCTTGGCTTCTCTGCTTCGTTCTAGATGAATAGCTTTCGATAACTCCTTGAATTTCAGTTGAGCATTTTTCCTTGATTCGTCATCGGGCAATTGCTTCAAGTAGCGTTTCCAGACAGCTTTCTTCACCATACCATCTACCCGTTTCTTGATAATATCTTCCAGGGAATATTTAACACTTGCTTGCTCATTGCTTGACTCTGAAGTTCTCAACCGTTTCTGACGTTCCTTAGTCATGGAAACATGGTCCTCAAGCAGAAATTTAACAAACCAAGAGAGATCTTTCCAGTAGCCATGTTTGGGAACATATTCAAGATTATAGAGCAATGTTTCGGGATGATTGTGAAATAGCCAAATGAGGCAGTGATGAAATTCAATTACCGCTCCCTTTCCCGAACGGACATCGCGTAACTGAAAAATTAACTTCAGAGAAACAAGTGGATCTTCATCCCATGACTTCTTCAGTGTCTCTACAATTTGATCATTCGGAGTTTGTTGCATCACTTCAAAGTAAAAATCAAGACAAGCACTTGTGGTAGAGCTGTATGTAAATGAGGCATTTTCAGTCAAGGTCATGTTTTCAGGAAAGGGCTTTTTTCCTCGTTCAATATTGTCAGCTGCATCCATCTCCATACAGGGATCTGTGAACAAAAATTTTGACTTATCGATTGTCCAAAAAAGATAACATGATTCTAGCCACTATAACCCCATATGCTATGTGACAATATGATATCTCATAACCTAATCAGTTGATTAATTTCTACCAGTATTGCTACTACTACATTTTTTCACTTTGAAATGTGAGTCGTTCAATTTGAACAAGACTATGCATACAGATGCCCCACCCAACTAAAATGTGATAGCATATATAGTATCAAATTGCAAAGAAATGATTGCACATTATATATTACCCATTTTGATTGATCAGTGTAGAACAGTTATTTACCAACTTGTAACTGGGCCATTAAAAATTGCTATCAAAGTTCAAAAGATCAACGTTTATCTTATTTGTTGTCAACGACCAATTGTCGTGTGTGCGGCGCACACACGACAGCGCACACTGTGCGCTGCTCAGGTGTGTGTGTCGAACTGTGTGTGTCATGTCTGCATGTCTGTGATTCACTTCAATAACACTTTTAAAATATGATGCCTAACTAACTTTTTATTGTAATTTTTAAATATCAAACAAAATAGTAAAATTATTTATCATCCTAAAATATATATTATTTTTAATAAGCTTACAAGTAAATCGTTAATCGTGAATCCAATTCGTCAACATTGGCAGTTTTGCAGTCGTCTGCTATATTGTAGATCAGTCTACGGTCTCTACGGATAGTCGGATCGGAATATTAACTGAATTTCAGGTTGATTCACTAATGACAATTCATTAATGTTTAGTGCAATGAATCATTTCTATTTGAGTTATTGCAGTTAACTAACCGGTGCTCAACGTAAGACAGCAGTCAGGAAATGGGTAATTCGCCAAGCAATCGGAAAATAGCAGTCGTTAATGATGAAGTTGCCGGAGTGATCAAGGTTCTGAAATAGCATTTAAAATTATGTAATTTCTTAAAAATATGTATTTACTTTAACATAACAGATCTCTGATTCTGTTGTGAGACGTTTGAAAGGAGAACTTGAGAGAGAAAAGGAGGCAAAAATTTCACACCAACCTGTTTCAGTTCAAACGAAGCCCCAAAGTCTGTGCCTTTATTCTTAAACTTATTTCAATAAGACCTATTTGATTGTTCACAATTCCTTAATAGATCAAGATGGGGATTCAGGGTTTGAAAAACCTACTGCCAGTGAAATGCCAAAACCAACTAATGGAATTCAGGTACCAAATAAGGAAGTAGTTGTACCAACCGCTTCTGCCTCAACTGGCAGTAAGCAATCAAAGGAGCCAAATCCTTATGAACACTTCATGGAAGAGGCTCACTTGACTGCTCTGAAAATTCGACAAGAGAAGGAGGCAGAGATTCAAAGAGTGCAGGAGCATTGGCGTACTCAGCTTCTGAATCTTACAGAACATGTAAGGAATTTATAGATTTTTGAAAGGGGAAATTTTATGGGACAAACATAGATATTTAAAAATTTATCAAAGTAAGCATAATGTGTGTCAAAATGAAGTTTCTTGACAAAATAATTGTGTTTAGTATTCAAAACTTGCCGATGAAACTGAAGCAGAATATCGTGCAGCTGTGGCGGACGTCGAGCGTTCTTTTTCTAAAGAAACATTCAACAACATCTGCAGCGAACAAAAAGAGCGTATACTGAAATGTTATAAGGAAAACAAGGATAAACCTTTGTACTGCGCAAATGAGGTAAAAGACTTTGCTTCATGTGTTGACAAGTTTCGCAGTGAAAGTTTTGATAAGTTGACGCGATGAACGCTCTATGTTTGACTATAGAAATGTATAATAGTGAAAAGAAATACATTAAGAACTGGATAAAAAAAAGCTCGAGTCGATTGATTTTATTTCTCATTAGGCCATAGGTATATTATAAAAATCAAACAATAAGGTGGCGTGTCGTCAGGTACTGAGATCCAACACCTTAAAAAGCTGTAACAGAAGCAATAAAAGGAAACAAAGACATTTCTCGGTAGATGAACGGCATTATAAATTAATCATTTTCTTCTTTCGCTTTTGTGACGGGTAACATAGAGGACATGATGGACCCCAAGAGGTCTCCAGAAGTAAAGAGGTCCTTTTTAACGGCCGCAAGCTTAGGCCATACTTTCGGGACGCAATAAAGTTTTGAGTCCGATGCTGGTGCTACAAAGACGATAAAATACTTTTTAATACGCGAATGGCAATTTTTGTGATGATAAAAGTGTTGCTATTACCATTTGGACTTCCATTCCGGGACTTTTGCTTTGCGCTCTCTATCGTATGATCAGATTTATTTTTCTTTGTTTCGACACCAGATGAAGATTCCTCATGTTCAGCTTTTCGTTTGTGCCTTTCTTCTTTGGAGGACTTATTAGTATGTTTGTGGTCGTGAATTTTGCTACTTCGATTATGTTCACTGCGATTGTGTGTAACAGATCTTGATTCGCCGTCTTTGGACTTTTCCTTTCGATGATCTCTACTTCGGTGGCCATTTTTATCTTCCTCCCTCTTTAGTTTGTGTTCCTTTTTAACGTCGCGATCTCTAGGCGATTCATTCTCGGGGGTCTTCCGGCGCTGTTTTTCGCTAACTTCTTGTTTGGAAACTGCTTCTTTCATTTCCTGGATTTCCTCACTGATTAAAGTGGGCTCTCCATCCCCCATGACACCGTTGCACTCTTCACTTTTCTTTTCAGGATCTTTGGAACGATCAGATTTCACGTCATCGCTGTTTCGTTCATGCTCTTTACTTTTCTGTTTTCCATCTTTTTTAGACTCGATGCCTTTATCATAACGATCACTTTTCACGGGCTTTTCGTCTCCATGTTTTAACTCTTTTCCTCCATCTTCAGGTTTTTTACTTCGGTCTTGCTTTTCATCCATTTTCTTGGAATCCTTGCTTGACTGTTCAGGTCGCTTGGTTTTCTCAAATTTCTCCTCGGACTTTTTATGTTCTTTGCTTGTTTTGCAATCAGTTTGTTGCTCTGCATCTTTTGCCTTTTCTCTGTCACTTGAGGACCGTGACTTGTCTGACTTTTCTTCTCGGAGTGCACTCTTAGCTTTGGAATCTTCAATATGATTGTCAGGTTTTACAACTTCCTTCTTGGTTTCTTTACTTCGATCTCCTTTCTTTCCTTCCTTGTCTTTTTCCTCGTGTCTCTTGACTTTATCCATTTTTATAGGTTCCTCTTCACTCTCATCTTCAGTTGTCCTTTCCTCCAGAACTCGTAGTTTAGAACGATGGTTTTCTAAATCACAGTTTTCACCCATAGCAGCCGAAGGAACGTAACGTTTCATTCCATGCCGTCTCAAATCGTCGTTAATTGCATTTGAACCACCTAGAATAATGATGAAAATTTTATTACGACCAACATTTTTATCATTTTGCTTCACTTTAAGATACCTTCTTCAGCTGCCATTCTTTTGTAAACCTTTACTAATTCCGGGTAGTACTGTCGCAAACGAACATGCCAAGCGATGCTGCTCACAGCAGATACTGTTCGGAACTGGTGAATAACATTTCGGGGAAGGAAGTAGATGTCATTGTCGTAGAGGGGTATTTTGGCATAACGAATGCCTTCACGATGTAGTTGGTTTAGTTTAGCGTCTTCCACCCATTGAACACACTGAGAAATGGGAGGTTCATACGTATCGAGTTGAAGTAGTGAGACCAAGTCGTTGAAATCACCGGCGTGGAAGGCCACAACATCCTGTAAGCAACATGAGATTTAGTCATTTACAAGTA
This sequence comes from Daphnia pulex, assembly GCF_021134715.1. NCBI lineage: Eukaryota > Metazoa > Arthropoda > Branchiopoda > Diplostraca > Daphniidae > Daphnia > Daphnia pulex. The sequence goes on along the minus strand of NC_060018.1, from coordinate 4,292,469 downwards.
TATCCTAAATAATGAAACACAATATACTTTGGTTATGCGATTGATCTTGCTCTTGTCACCACAGCGAACTGCTTTCAGAATTCCAACTGCTGCTGTTGTCATACGATCTAGACCATGACCTACGTGATCAGCATGTGCACGCGTTCGATCTTCAAAAAGTACTTCTCGTGCCTCTAAAGACCGCGGTAAATATTGCAGATTCTAATGTTTTAAAAAGGATAAAGGTATTTATAACGTGAATACAATGTAATACGATAGTTATTTATAACTACTAACCCTGAGTTCATTAATTCCTGTTCTTTTCCGTTTGATTGGGGACCTATTTGCATTCAGCTCTGCTGTAGGAAGCATTTGCTCTCCGGGTCTAATCCAGAGAATAGGTCCGTCGTTAGACTCCAAAGGGTTCACCATGTTGACAATACTCGTCTCTCCCCAGGGCATGGTTAATTTAAGAAATATGTTTTTTTCCAACATCTCAAGGAACTTTGGGAAATATCCCCCAACTTCTTCTGTCACTGTTCCAACTAGCGAAATCTGGTGTAGAGGTCCTTGGCGAAAAGTGCCACCACTATATGTCTTGTAGACCTATTGTTTATATATTGTTTTTTTTTTGTCAAATCCATACTTTAAAGTTAGGCATGTAGCTACTCACCTGTTCTTTGAAACTGGCCATATTGGTGCTTTCTATATCAGAATTACGGCCTAGAACCCCATTTTTCACAGTAAGGTTGGGATAGTTTTCAGCCATGTGATCAAGGAGATCAGGCATGTAAGTGGCAGCATTATGCACAATGGACATGACATAATGAGCAAAGCCATTTTCATCTTCACTGAAAGAGAGCTACAGTATAATAAAAAAAAAGAAATAATTTAATAACCAATATTTAAATACAATTATAATTTAAGAAAACCTTTAAAAATTCATCAGCCAACTCTTTCAGCTCTCGTTCATTTAAGTTTAGACCATCTATTTCATCTTGACTCATGTGAAGAACACTAGCGTTTCCATTTGGGTAAGTTTCAAGTTTAATCAATGATGCATACTTGTGGTGTTCCCAATGTGGCACAGAAGTGGAGGAATATATAGACCTGGGAATATATGCTTGTAGAGCATTGCTCTTTGACAAATGCTTGTCAATTCTGCACTGAACACCAACATTGCACCGCTTTGTTTTTCTTCTTTCATTGCATTTCCTGCAATCTCTACTGGATTTATATCTTGAATGTCTATCTCTACTTCTCACATCAGATTTTTCTGACTTTGATGAGGTTTTTGGATGTTCGGGGAGCGTGGCTGGTGCAAATTCTTCTTTAATCGCTGAACTGTCACAATTTTCGGTTTTCACAGCACAAGTTAGTTCACTACTATCCTCAAGAGGCCCCGAGGCGGCATCACATGAAACAACATCATTAGTCGTCAACAAAGAATTGTTTGATGGTAAACCGGGCAAGTTCCGAATAAATTCACTCAACTTTACTTCAACACCATTTTCTTCATTGTTAACAGGGGAATTTTCACTTTCGAACCCTGTGAAATCCAGTTTTGACATTGTAGAGACGCTATCTCTACAGTCCCGCTCCGCCATTTTCAATTCAACAGCAGGACCAAAGCTATAGAATACTGGTAGCGCCACTGCCATGTTAACACCTCCTCTCGGAAATTGTCTCTGGAGATCTGAAGCCAAGTTTACGAATCGATAGTGAAAATCGGGCTAGATATCGATCTCGCCCCTTGCCATTCCTCCACTTTTCCCTCCTTTTCCATCCAACACACTCCTATTCCCCACTTCCCAACACACCCGCCGTGGCGCTTATAGCTAAGGAGCAGGGCAGGCAAGCAGGCTTCACTTCCAGAGAAAAAAGGAATGGAAGAGCTCGCCATATGAGTGGTGCTACCAGTATTCTATAGCTCTGGCAGGACATTTAGCGACATCTAGCGAAAATGCTAGACATTGAGAGAGAATTCGAAATTTTGTAAAACGGTTTTTGTTTTCGAATCTTTTCTGTGGAAATAAATAGTAAAAAAACACACGGCAAGCCAGCCAATATTTAAAAATTAAAACTGTAATAATGTGCAATCTAAAAATAATTTTTTTCCTGACAACTGATTAAAAGTGATTAGAAAGATAACACAGGAATGACCGGATCAATCATAATTTGGTAATTTGTTATCTTTTTCTTTCATGCCAATGCCAATTAATGGTACAGCAAACTGTTTTATCGTAATTATAATAGGTTTCCACGAAGACTTTCATAATAATGCACGAAGTAGGCTACCTATTATTCTTTTCTTTATCTTATTTTTGTGTTGCGCAAAATATTGCGTCATTCACTAGAGGATGTTGCAATGTTGCTCTCACACCCTTTTGTTTGTTTTGGTTAATGTTGATAAATGTTGATAAACAGACTGTAATTTGGAAATTGAATTCTCTGATATTGTTACGGTTTACGGATTATGTAGAAGTAGTTAGAGGACTCTCGATTCACATGTCAATTTTCGTATTTTCAAAGTTTCATCTTTCTGTTATGTTAGTTACCATTTTGGGTGTATTTTTTACCAGGTGCGTATAGTAAACGACTTAACAATTTTTAGTTATTTTATATTCCATTTTACTTTTAGGTAACTGTTTTTTAATTATCTTAAAATAAAGTGGGATTGAAGGATAAATCAAAGAAAGAGTCTTTTTGATTAAATAAAACATTCTTCACTTTTATTTTGTCATACATTCAGACTCAAAAAATGACCTCTTTTTCGGGAAACCAACAAACTTATGAATACCACACTGTTGACAACTTTGAAGTTGACAATTTTGGAGTTCGCCTGGGTTGGTTCTTTTTTTTTTTTTACTTATTTCATTACCTAAAGTATTTTATTTCTAATATGCATTAGAAAACCGGAGTTCTGGATGTTGGTCATCTTCATCTGTTAAACTAGTGCAACTCTGTTGTATAGGAATATTGCTTCCTATTGTGTGGATAATAATTCCCGTTTACGCAAGGTTTTTCTTGTATGCAAATTCAGCTGTACCATTAGCTTTTACACAGATGCGTGTATTAGACTCAAATTTCAACACTTTTTGGTGTCAAGTAGGTTTATAAAAATGCTAAATAATGTAGTAGATCTTTGCTAATGTTTCTTCTGATAAAGGGCCACTATCTTTACACCAACATATCCTTAATTGATTCCTATTTGATGGATAGAAATCCTATTGCTTCCTATCAAACTCAGAAAATGACTCATCACTTTGAATTGGACGATGATCTCAAGGAATTCTGGGGATTCTATTTACTCAAAGGCTCGAAACTAACGATTAGATCTTGTGCAAGGTTATTTTCACACCATTTCTTTCACCGTTAGTTCTTTATTTAATTTCATTGCATTTTACAGATATATGGGAGCCACCGTTATGCTAGTTAAAGGAAACAGTTCGCTGAATTTGCTATCTTGTCTGAAAGATGGCTTAAGCTCGAGTGAAGAAATATCTACGGAAGCCAAAGAGAACATTACCCTGCAGGCAACAGAAATTCTCTCTTCCCAGCATCCATCGAGTGAAAGGCACGCCCAAGATACTCAATTCGCGACGAACAATAACGTAACAATAAACGACAGGTCAACTACGCTTTCAAAATTAGATGAAGAGGTGGAAGAACTTGAAAATGGGGCTTTCGAAGTAAACGACGAAAACATTATCAAAGAAAAAGACATTTTTACCAACCCTTTGATCAGCGACGTATCTGAGTCGGATGAATCGCTGACCTCAAGCTCGGAAGAGGCATTGCTTGCTTGTGCCAGTCCTGTTATGAATCAGTTCGTGGTTCCCGCTGAAGACTGCAACTCAACTCGAACCAAATACAGCCTACTTGAATACACAGTTGAAAACGATGGATATTATTCCATAATATTTTCTAGCAACTTTGAACAAGTAAGAATTACCCCTTTTAAAGTTTTTTAAACATTAATTATCATGTTTTTGTTTGGTTTTTCATGTAGAAGGGGAAAGTAAAAAATCCTGTTTTAACAGAGTTTGATCTACTTCAAAATATCTACAATACTACGAACGCAATTGCTTCTTGCCACAACGCTACGGAGTGCCGTTTCTCTCTTAGCTTTGCGTCTACTCAACAAGTCGTAGTGGCACTTTCTGCTCCTCATTACGACGCTGAAGATCCTAGCTTAGACACGACTTTTTCCGTGGAATCCCAGTGTATTCCACGCACGTCGGTCTATCTTGCATTTGGATTGACTTTACCACTCGTCTTAATTCTTTGTGCCTTTCTATGACCAGATTTTCGCCAACTTTAAATTACTGTAGATTTATCACTCGTCAATTTTTAGATAGGTTAAGATAACTGCTCATCAGAAGTGATCCTCAAACTTGATTTATCATCAGGGAACAAAATTATCGCCTCCATTGATACATTATTAGATACCAAAGTTGGCAATGCTTTTAATATTTGCTTGCCAGGAAAGTCGCAGCGATCGAGATTTCCTGTTTTCTCAGCCTCTAAGTTGGGGTTGCCGTGACTACGCCACTACGGATACCACAGAAATTTACTACAGTGTAGAAGAAAGCAACTGCAATTCAGACACAGAGAGGGGGCAGTTGATGCCAGATGCGAAGTCTGTCAAGTGTCAACAATGCTCGTTGAAACCCACAACTCCAAAACCAAAACTCTTTTGTAATCTTTGTATCTCTTCAATGTTAAATTTATGGTGTACTCTTCCAATAACTCAAGTGATCTTGATCGTCGCCCTAATTCTGTAATTCAGATCAGTGTCGTCTTCTAGTATGGGATTCTACAATAAAGTAATTGACCACTAAATAGTTAATTCATCAAACCTCGTTCGAGGTTTAAGCAAGGTAGGCTACAGTTCTTCTGTTCACATTCAATCTTCTACTGACATTACAAATTTGACGCCGAGGAAATCTACACTACAGTAAGAACAACATTCAAGGACATTTAATAGAAATAGCTCGAGGGTCTATACAGAGTTGTCCTTGAGCAGCAACGCTTATAACACATGTCTATAGTTTCCAGCTTGCGCGAACGCACCCAACAGTCGTTGAAGCTCCGGCGTGACAAGCGTGCTACGTGATCCATCCACTTCCTAAAGAATATTTATTCTCAAGACAATTACACTTCAAGTTGTTACGCAATATTCACGTGAATCCTAAGGATCACATTCAATCGCTACAATCTACGTAATTACAAAAAATTTCAGTGAGTCTCTAGTTCAAGATTGATTCAATTCGTCTAGTTAAGTTTGTTTTTCTGAGTCATCATGGGAATGAATCAAAAGATATTAGCTGGTTTGGTGCATTTAATGGCTATTATGTTTGTTACGATGATTGTTATTAACGCCCTGGGTGGAGCCGGTTACAAAGGTATGTTCTTATTATGCCAAATCTTGTCGCTTAACGGATTTAATTAACCACCTCAAATTGTTTATCAAAGGTCTTTTTAATCAGAGCACAGGGCAGGTATCAGACAACTACAAAAGTTACATAACACCAGCAGGATATACTTTTAGTATATGGAGTGTCATTTACATATTTCTTGGAGCCGGTGCAATCTATAGTAATACGCCGTACTGTCAACCTTTTATTTATAGGATAAAATAATCAATTACATAATTAATTATGCATAGGTCTAGCAAGCGTTTACCGAAAGAGTGATGGCTCAAGTAACCGAGTCTACGTTCATCCCATTATTCTCAACTGGCTTTTTTACGTCGCTCTCTCAACAAATTTTTGCTTGAACGCGGTGTGGATGGTCTTGTGGGACAGAAAATTAATGGTCGTTGCAAGCATAGTTTTGTTGCTAATAGCGTGCACTGGATGGCTATCTTTCGCTGTCGCTGTCATCAGGTAATTTTTCGTTCATAAGATCTTAATATGAGTTGTGTTTCTCTCATCGTTACCCTTTCTATCAGAGGAAAACGTGCCATGGAGAAGAAAAGAGATGGACTGTCGAAAACAGTTGTTTTCAAGGAAGTGCGACTACAAAGAATCTTGATCCATAATGGCATTGCTCTATACACTACTTGGACAACAATCGCTTCTGTGAGTAATAAGACATTTAATTAAGATCTATAAATGACGGATGATATCACATTTCATTCTTATGTACCCACGAAGCTTTTGAATATTAACATCGCCTTCCAGTACTTTGGCAATACGGACGCAGAGACAACCAGTTTGGTTTGCTCGTCGATTCTTCTGATCATCATGCTAGGATGGTTTTTCTTTGAAAATACCTATTGGCTTGATCCATACGTTCGCTACACAGTAACACAATATCCTGGTTTGTCTATTCATTTATGGAGCCAGTCTACCAGCAAAGGAGTTTAATCTTTTTCTTTTCTTTATTTGCAGTGATTATTTTTGGTACCTTCGGAATCCTGAGTAAACAAGCCTATCCGAATCGTACAGACGGACCCGTTCCAGAGAGCGTACGAATTCTGACGTGGATCATTTTGGGAGTCGCCTCAATTCAGCTTGCGGTTCGATTGGCCATCGTTATTTACCGCTACCGCACTCGACCCCTCTTTGAAAGTGAACCTGTACCAACTGCAGTTCAGAACGAATAGTTTGGACTACAAATGTGAACAATCTACAAGGAAGAAGGAACCTTTGAAATTTCCCAGCTAAAATGTGACATAATTTCGATTGACATAATAACTTCACTATAACACTACACCAGAACAACAGTACAACTTTTGCGCATTAAAAATACATTTTCAGTAAAAAAGTATTTTTTTATAGATAATTAAATAAGTAATTATAGTCAAAAGAAGTTATTTCAAGCTACTGAGGGGAGCGTATCCTGTATCCTGAGAAAAGAAAAGTTTTCGCTACGTAATCCTATATAGGCAGGATGTTGAAAATCGCAGCTATGGGTGATGCTTTGTGGGAACACCGGATATTTGTAGTTGCGATTTCCTGCGACATTAGATCTTTCATTCGAAAATTTTGACAAGTTAATGATAAGAATCGAAGGAATTCGGAATTTCAACAGGAAATGCTGTGCTGATTACTCGTTCAAACAATTAAGATCCCGAATAGAAACAACCGATCTTGTGAAGGTAAAATGAAAAGTAACCATATCTCTTTTAAAATTCAATTCATAACCTAAATTTTAAACTCAACAAAAAAAAAAACACTAACAGTTGGTTATAAAAAAAAAATGAACACTCTCGTTCATTTTTGGCTTTCTCTCATAGTCAACGTATGCTGCTGACCTGCCCCAAATTGAAATCCTTGAAATGTGAAACTTCTGTACAGACCGAAGACCGAAGGCTACGATTGTTGTTATATAAGAAAATTTAATTAAAATTAAAAGAGAGAACGTTGGGATACCCCCCTTTTGTTCCTCTGACTTTATATCATGCCTGTAATATGGCATGATTCCGACGTTACATGGTTTCAGACTTGGGACACAGTGGAATCAATTTAGATTTCTCCGCTTCAGTAATGTATTTCTGTTTCTGTTGAAAGCATTCTTTGTCAAGAATAAAAAGCCAACCAGAGAAATGTGTGCGGATGAAACTAGAAAAAACTGGATAAAACTTGTTTTAATATATAAAAATAAACGATCAACAATATAGGCAAACCGAGCCAAACTAGGATTACCTGCGCATCGTCCCACATATTCTTCTGTCGGCCTATTCTTTGGAAATTATATAGCAACTTTTTTCCCTGAGTTTTTTTTAACGTCCTCCATTACTGTGCTTATATAACCAAAACCTTATCGCTATTACCGTCTAGAGAAGTTGCCGAAACCCATCAAAGGTTTGGAAATCGTTTGGGTTTCAACACAACGGCCACGCACTGAATGCGATTACGTAAATGCATTGCAGTCGGTCGGATTATATTCTTCAACAATAATGAATAATTGCTATGCAACAACATAGTAATTTGAAATCATGATTATTAGCAGTAAAATTGTTTAATAAGATCCGGCAACCCCGAGAAAAAGTTATATAACCAACAGGTTTATGTTGCGAAATTTCAAACAAAAATACAAAGCGATGCCTATTGTTTCAACTCACAAGTGTGTAAGGTGAATGTGACTATAGCTCTTTACCGTGCATCACAGTTTTTAATAAATGAAATTGATCACGTCAGCCTGGGTCATCCAACAGCTAGTAAGTGCCATAACTGCCAAGTTATAAGTTATATGCTAAACAAAGAATTGTTTCCCAAGGGGTACCGAGTACGAGTCGATTAAAATAGGTTAAGCAAAAAGTACCCAACACGGGAAAGTGGATGGTGAGTCGGGAAAAAACAACAACAACTAAATCTACCTCACAAAATAGCGGTATTTCTTGATGGACAGAACTCGCCCAAAGTTGAACGCACTTATTTGCATATGATAGGGACGGCAACATTTTTTATAAAGAAATGGAATCAAGCGCAAAGTACAGGTTTAGAATCCCCCCCCCCCCAAAAAAAATACTAGAGTGAACTTTCCCTTTATTCAGTCAATGGTGGCCTCAATATAGGCACAGCGGCGGAGGGAACCTCACTAGTTGCCGTCAAGCTTCTTGGTGCGGCTGCCCTTGAGTCAGGAAGAGGCAGCCTGTTGCACCCGCAGTTCGGTACGACTCGGCGTCAGTCGTAAAGCAGACAGTGTGCTTCGCGTCAGGTACGCATTTGTTTCAAACGTTTCACCAGTCACCAGCGCTCCACTTGAGTCCTTACGTAATGGAACTTTTACAAACACTTACAGAAAGTCGGGACTCTGTTATCTGAGAAACACCTAAAATAGTCACCGCTGAGTGTAGCAAATGATAATTCGCCCCGTGATTTTGTGTTAGTCTACTCGAACGATTCAACCCGCTTAGTTCAACAATTTGTGTAGTGTCAGTTTCATCATGGAGAATCACCATCTGGGATTGTTGAGTGGCTTAGTACATTTGAATGCCGCTATTTACATTGTGATGATCGTTTTCAACGCACTGGGTGGCATAGGATATGAAGGTAAATATTGTTAAAATTTATCACATGTCACCGATGCAAGTGAGAATCAATTAATCAAAATAACTACGTTTTACCTGTCAATTAAAAGGTGTTTTCAGCCAGAACACGGCACAAGTATCCGAAAAGTATACAGTTTACATAACACCTGCGGGTTTTACCTTCTCAATATGGGCGGTGATTTACATATTTCTCGGAGGCGCCGCTATTTACTGTAAATTTAACCTATACAAAAAAATTCCCTGACACCTTGGTAAAACAATCAATGACGTAACTGCAGGTGTGTCGAGCGTCTATAGAAAAAGTGGTTCAAACAGCAGAGTCTACGCTCAACCCATTATTCTCAATTGGCTTTTTTACGTCGCTCTTACAACCAATTACGGCCTAAACACGGCGTGGATATTTTTATGGGACCAGGAATTGATCGTCGCCGCCTGCATATTCCTGTTGTTCATTGCCTACACGGGATGGATATCTTTTGCAGTCGCCTGCACGAGGTGATCTCCAAATAACTAGTTATCAGCTCGATTCCTTTTTGTGATAACGAGTTTTTGTATTCCATAACAGGGGGAAAAGTGCCATGGAAAGGCAAAGAGACGGACTGATACAGACAGCTGTTTTCAAGGAAGTGCGACTACAAAGAATCTTGATCCACAATGGCATTGCTCTATACACTACTTGGACAACGATCGCTTCTGTAAGTAAAAAAACAAGTTAATTTTTTTAAAATCACCAAATGACTGACGATCTATTTGTGTTGGTCACGTGCAGCTTCTGAATATTAACATCGCCTTCCAGTATGTTGGTAAGTGCGATGCAGAGACAACCAGCATAGCTTGCACATCGGTTCTTCTCATCGTGCTAGTGGGATGGTTCGCCCTTGAAAACACTTGGCTCGATTCCTACGTTCGCTACACACTAACGCAATACCCTGGTTGGTTTTCATTTAACTTTGTATACAAAATCAGCAAAAAATGTAATCTCCTTTTTTCCTATCCAGTGGTGATATTTGCTACAAGTGGAATCCTGAGTAAACACGCCGATCCAAAACGTCCAGATGGACCTGTCCCCGAGAGCGTTCAAATTTTGACATGGATCATCCTCGGAGTGGCTTCGGTTCAATTTATTGCCCGACTGGTACTCGTCACTTACCGTTATCGCACGCAACCTTTATTCAAAATTATTCCAGAGTCATCAATTGCCTCACAAGACGAAACCAGCACCCATTCTAAACGTAGCATGTAAAAATGTAATTGTTGTTCTTCCCTTCGGTCAAACTAGAATTACCCAAAAAGTTAACGGCAATGTCTTTTCATCACAGTTAAAAAATATTTAAATTATATTTTAAAGAAATTGATTTGTCTTTTTCGCATTGGAACTACATTCATAGCATTTACGTAACTGTCTTAAACCACTATGGCATTCCAAAGGTTGTTATCTTCTAAATCAAAACAGATTTTATTACAAAAATGGTAACACGAAACTAGTATGTGTTACAAAGTGTTACTAAATCTATAAATGTCAGCAGCCTACGCCCTACAGTGTGTTTGAAATGCCAGTTTGAAGAAAGCACAAACGATGTGAAATTCAGCCAACAAAAATTGTTCTAACGTCGATTACATTGACGTTCACTAGTTGTGGTCCTATTTCATTATGGTCAATAAATTCATAAATGCGAGGGCTGTAAAATATTTAGTGGCTAGCTCCACCATTTTCTCTTCGATGATAACAAATGATGAAAAACAGCCTTTTATAATCAGTCAAGTGCTAAGGTCAAAAGATTGTAAAACCATAATTCTGAAGTTCAATAGGACGACGAAGCGCTTATCTATTTTTTAAGATCAATAAATCTGATGGGGCCTATTACCCGCTTAGTAACGCAAGTTCATTTGACCGCCCTACTTGAATTCACAAGTTACGTAACATCATTCAAAGCGACGAGTTTTAAAAAAATATTGGCACCTACAAAAAGACACACCCATTTTTTTTCTTTTACTCGAATCGATTTGATGGATCGGAAAATATCCTCCTATCAACAGGTTACAAATCGAAACAACTGCTATCGCCTGGTGATGACATCATCACTAACATGTTAACCGTTTAAGGGAATTAAATAAAACAAGTTGTTTCTACTACTCAAACCGCTTTCATTATGGTGTCCAATTGTATTTGCGTTTCATGAAGTGAGTCGCCGAACCGATTCGCGCATTTGCGACTAAAAGGGAAACAAACCTTGAACTCGCAACTCTCAAATCGAGACGACAAACAGTTTTATTGCGCATTAACACAGGCCGTCTAATCAATATTCTTTTTTTTTTAGCACAGCAACACCTCACGGATCTTGAGATAACGTTGTTTTTCAATGTGAGTAAACTGAGTATACTAAACACGTATCATCACGTACGAACGTATTAATCACTTATCGCATCAACGTATCGAATTTTACAAAAATCAGCGCTGCTCTTGGTTGCCTTTTTAAATAATATTTTGGAACTTGTAACTGCCATTGTTATTCAATATTTGCTCCTCATTAAAATAAAAGAAGGAAAACAGTTTACATTTCTAAAAGCTTTATAGCTAAGAAACCTTTGACGAAGGGCGTTTCCTTGATTGAAATTGAAAAGAAAAGTTGCAGAACCTTGAAAATCGGGAATCAGCAATGCCAATCAATCATGTCGTCAAGCTAGCTTGAATGTATATTTCCTTCATTAACGTTATCTACTTAGGCCCCAATGTTATTTATTTTTGAGCAGTGTTATTGCGCTTTTTCCAAAACATTTACTCAATTAATAAATAACCTGAAAATTGTGGAAGCGCAAAAAAATTTCACGGTGAAACTGTTGCTCTTTCACTTCTGGGTTGGTGACCTTAGACAAACAAAATCGTCTCTATTTTCACGCAGACTGTTTACCATATTAAACTTGTGTCCTTCGCAGACATAGGCGGATGCCATTCTGAATCGGGAGCTTGAACCAGTTTTCGCTTGATGGTTACTAGCCCCCCTGATGGTGCACCAATAAAAGAAGACTCCTATATCCAACAGCGGCCAGCTATATAGGATTTCGTCGCGTCCGACTACTTAAAAGCAGCCATTCCCTGCCGGATAAATATAGTTCACGCTGGACTCCAGCAGAGTTGCCCCTTTCAGTTAGCAAAAATCCACCTAAAACATATTGAGACCTTGATTGTTGGAGCTACTAGCTTTGGAACAACACCAGAAGCTGCTGCTGGAAACAAGAACGTTGGTAAACAATCCAGTTTATGAAATTGACAACTTTCTATTGTTACATTCCCAACTAGTAAGACTATAATACCCAATAAAATGGAGGTCTCCAGTCACGTGACAAATCTCGATATACTCTGTGGAACACACCCGATCAAGAGTGCTGTGGAATTCTTAAATTTCCCAAACATTGACGTCTTCGCCTCAGTCTATCTTCGAACTCAACAGTCGGCACTGACCTGGATTCTTTTAGCTGAGTGCTGCAGCATCGCTCCCGCGTTCAAACTCCATTTCTTATTTTTTTTTGCAGGTCGTGTCCCGTGGGACTATGCTATTGGCTCTTTTCTTGGCGATTGGATATAGTTGACAATTTTCCTTGAAATTGTTTTCCGACCGACCGAGAAATGGAGGAATCCACTTATTCAATTCCCGACGACAGGTAAATCCCGAATTTCATCTTTTGCTTGTTGAAAATGCGGAATATATATGCGGTATATTCAAATGAAAGTGAACGACGCGCCAATTTACTTGTTGAAAAGTTCGAGTCAACAAGGGAAATAGGCCAGAATGAAAAATATCTGAGATAAGAACGCGCTTGTTTTTCTACCAGCCTTGATCAGCTAGACGATAAATAAGTTCTGGCTACCCTTGAATCCATCAATAGTGCGCAAGCTGAACTAGTGTGAGCGAGTGTGAGTGTTTACCGTAGGCATGATCAGCCGATGTAAGTTATTAAACAACCATTTTAACCATATTCCTGTTAAGCTGTCAGCTGTAATAAGTAGCTCAAGAGTGTTTGATTATTTTGTTTTCTTTATCGCGTCGATTATTATGCATATGTCCGAGACCTAGAGGCAAGGTCAAATTGGGTTCGTTAGGGCATGGGTTTAAAATTCTCAAAGACTTGTTGCTATGGCGTCGGCAAATTATCTTCAGACAGTATAACATTGATTACTGCACTATTAAACACAACAACTAAAGCACGTAATCCTTATATATACAATGATTACAAGTCCACAAGATATCAGCCAACGTTAAAAAAAGAGAGAAGTCAAGTCAACACCTTTGTTTCACATTTGCCGATTACGAGGGAGGACAAGAGATCACGCCATATTCAAACGCAATTTTCTTTTGTTTCACAAATACCGCAGATTCAGTTATCAATCATCTGATGATTATAATTACAATTACCGACAATCGCTCAACATGTCGTTCACATTCGGAGATCATAACTTGGAATCGGGGAAATATCAGTACGACGCCCTTCCCGTCAACAACTCAGGTATATTAGCATAATTACATAATATCTTCTACTATTCCCAGCAAGTGACGTCGTGGTTATCAATTTGTTTGGACAGCTGGCGGTGCACGATGCTCCCTGTTTAACTCGACGGCAGCCAAAATCGTCCATCTGATCGTATTCGGGATCGCCCTGCCCACTCTGTTCATCGTCGTTCCTGTTTATGCAAAATACGTGCTCTACGCCGACACGGTCGTCACATTCGGCGCCTCCGACATGAGACTGATGGACGGGCATGTGTCTACAACTTGGTGCAAGGTATCTAAAGACAGTCGATCAAACATTTCCTCGGTACGTTTGACTAACCTGTTTTGTTTCAATGCCTGGACAGAGTCAACAAATTCAAATGAATAGTTCGTTTGACGCTTATTTAATGGCAAATCGTCCGACACTCACTCCGAAAGCGCAAATGTTAACTATGACCCGACATTTCGAATTGGACGACGATTTAAAAGAATTCTGGGGTTTCTATTTGCTTAAAGGTTCTGAAGTCACCGTCTCTACCTGCGCTCGGTATTATACAACTCCTTCAAATTAAAAAAAAAATAATGAATTAAAATATCTTTTTTAGATACCTCGGTGCCAACGTCATGCTTATAAAAGGAATCAACAGTTTGAAATTTTGCGCGTATGTTGGCCGAGAATCGAAAGAAGACGAATCAAACGAGATTTTAGGTCTGGAGAAACACAAATTAGCCGAGCAATATCAATTAGAGACGGATGACGACGGCGATTTCAGAGCCCCGGCTCCAGCTCTGTTCAAACAGCCAGCCAAAAAAGATAAGGACCGGATTTTACAACTCATCAAGTCGCACAACGATAAACGTCGCCTCATCAAATTATTAGAGAGGAAAAACATCAACTCGGATCGGAATGACACGCTCGTCCCAACCGAAGTCGTCGAGAAAGTGGAAAAAGCTCTTCAAAAAATCCTGCAACAAGAAATCGAGTCCTTGTATCAGGAAGTCAAAAGTATCATTGCGGCAAACAGCACAAAGCCGGCGAGCAATACCGACGCCACAAAACAAAAGGCAGCCAAAAATCGATGGCCGCTTAAGCCTCTGAACAACCAAGGAGCCAAACTGTCGGCCGTCATCAACGAAGAAGTCGATTCTGAGGAGGACGCTGCTTACGAGATGGACGAGTTGAGTCTAAACACGACTGCGGACGGCATTGCCGACGATCGAGGCACTATTGATCACAACCACTTCAACGACACTTCCCTGTCCAATGAAGAGTCTTCCTTCTCCAGCAGTGAGGAGGCCATGCTCCATTGTAAAGGAGTTATCCTCAGCCAGCCCCTTGTGCCCGAGAACCAATGTAGTAACGACGTTAGTCCTCGTTACAACAATATCAAATACACCATCGAAGAGGAGGGCTACTATTATTTTATATTCTCAAGCGCAAATGAAAAGGTGGGTCCAATGAAAAGGTAAAACTATACACAAATATACCTATTAGCTGTTATTACAGGAATAATAAACTAAGCCTAATCTGATTAGACGCCAAGAAACGTTAATACGCTGATCAAGCTTGAAAAAATCAATTTGGTTTATCACTTACTACTTTCGTCGTCTACGTCGTAATCTCGTAGAAATTCTTATTGGGACGCTCGAACAATCAAACACACTTCACTTATTGACAACTGTTTTGATTGGATCACAAGTTAAGTGAATAAGAAATTATAGCACTAAGAAAACGGACAGAAAAAAGCAACAACCTTCACAAATGCAAACTGGTTTTGAAAGGACTGCGATATAATAAGGGAAGGGTTCGACAAAAGGTATCTTGGAACTAAACTAATGATAGGTAGAAAAACTTAAGCCCTTCCCCTAAAAAATGTTTTCCTTCCCCCAACGATTAAGTTTCGCTCTAATAATAACGAATGAATAAGAATTTATGTAATAACCTAATACGATTGTAAATAATTGATTTTTTTTAACGTTTACTGAAGGTTCGAAACAAGTTGTCGGTGAAATTCGACCTGCTCAAAACTGTTTTCAACTTGACAGAGGCCACTGATGTCTGCCACAATTCGACTAGCTGCAATTTCCCCCTCAGTTTTTACTCATCGGAAAAAGTGGTCGTCTCGATTCCGGTTCCCAACAGCAGCGTCTCGCAGGAATGGGATCGCACATTTGTCGCCCGCGGTGTCTGCGAACCTCGGATGCCTCTCTATCTGACATTTGTCCTTCTCGTGCCACTCTTTCTTGTATTTTGTGCATTCCGCTAAACTCTCTAATTATATCGAGATACTTGCTCCATGGTATGTTCTTAAACGTTAAATGTGATGTCCTTTTAGACGGTCATGTCATAATATTGAAGCGCATTGGTCAATAAAATTACGGAAATGATTCAGGATTCGAGAGACAAATTGTAGCGTCCCCCCCAGATCGTGGGAGAGAGAGTTTGGCGATCCCATTCTGCCCTTTCTTTCTTCACATATAACATATTATGTTGTTGCTTTGTCAACGACGCCGCTTGCGACGCCCGACGACGTGCAGAGCAGCGTCTGCCAGCGCGAGATAAGACTGTGCCTTTAGCAGCGAAAGGGAAGTGAAAAGGGAGCTTAATAACGTATTTTGACAGCTTTGGGAACTCGTCACATGAAAAATCCCCGCACCCTCTTCTATTTTTTTTTTTAAGTATATAACAGCCCGAAAAAATCTATTAGGATTTCATAGGGGGGAATGAATAGCAATTTCGTAGCCACACACGGAATGATTATGAAGAGATAAAAATAAATAAAAGCAAAGTATGAGGTTGAATAAATTTGATTGGACCGGCGGTCGGTCGCGTGCCAATAGGGGCGATATTCGCGTTTGATCTCTTTTCAGTTTCAGTGAACACACACAGTCGATATTGCACACACTCGAAAATCACAGAATCGAAAAGCCATTCACATTGTATATACCTGAAATCTACCCCTGGGTTTGAGCCATCACGTGTCTCGATCTACTATATACTGCATATCCCATGTTACTGATATCGTTGCTAATTCATAGACCTTATGCCCTCCCATGGCTGAGCGGTAACATATTATCACGAAAATAGGGAAAAACAAACGAACACACAATTTTTGAGGCAGCAGTCAAGTGACGAGTGACACATGTCAAAGACAATTCAAGTTGACTTCAACGGTAGCATTGAGTATTGGTGGTCGCTTCTTATCGGTATCAGATGTCGCCTAATCTTTGTCTGTCCAGACTTTTTGAAAGAAAAAAAAAATGAGTCTCCTTGTTGTTTGTGCTTTGGTGAAAATCGGATACATTTAGGCATTTGTACACGGAGTTGCCACCGCTTTTCTCCCACGAGTTTCGAGGTTTTTTTTTTTAAAGCTGTCGATTTATGCCACGCACATTTATCGAGCTAATACGATCATTTTTTGTCGGCCCAGTTTCCCCTCATGAATAGAGCAACCCCTCTCTAAAGGGGAATGTGATACTCTATGCATTGTGCGCGAGAATAGAATAAGAGTAATATTTTTCAACAGGGTGTAGTAGAAGGGGAGGTCGGCAAAAGAGTCAAATCATAATGGGGAAATTCAAGAGGGCGGGGTCCCCATCGGCTTTCAATTGAGAACTCCGCCTCTCCGCTGGATTGGGCGCTTCGTTGCACCAAACAGTGTCGATGATGGTTGCGCGCATGACCCGCTTAAACTCCGGACCTTCAGGGGGGGCCAGATATAAAAGCCTTCCGTCCAGACGGAACAGATTGGTGACAAATTCAAGTAGAAGAAGAAAACGGTGCCGGATAAATAACACTTTGGGTAAATATTAGCTGTATATTGATTGGGAAATCTTGTTTGCCTACGGTGAACTCTGTCCTCGATCTGATAATAGCCCGACTTATACAATAACGCCCCCTTTTTCCTCTGTTTTCTCTAGCTACAACCATTTCCATTGAAGTCTTTCTTGGCTCAAGTCAACAAAGGCATCACTACTCACTAAAAATTTGAAAACAAAAAAAAAAAACTTACCCCCATAAGTGAAAATGCAGCGTGACAATCGAAGCCGAAGCAACAGCAGCATCCGAAGTATGGCATCCAATTCGAGTGATGTCGACACCTCAGAGTTCGAGGACAATTCGGAATTTTCACCCGATTCCGACGACAACGATACCTCACGGCACGACGATGATGTTCCAGTAAGTGAAATTCAGTTTTCCGATGTTAACAAATTTTTAAAGGAGTAAATCAAACAGGCAAAGAAAACGGTGGTGGTGAAGAAGGAGCCGACGTCATCTTCAGGACGTTCAAGCCACGAAGAATCGGAAGGAATCAAAGCAGAGAGTCCATCAACGGTGTCGGGAGGTACTTCATTACAATTCCGCAAACGGTTGAACCCTTCAAAGAATCGAGGACTTCAATCACAGTCAACATCACCACTGGGAGGTCGCCTGGCACAAAGATCGACGACGTCGGAAGAATCCGGCCGTCCGTTGATCGTCTTCCCACGCAAGACATTTAGCAACAGCCGCGAACGCTGGCGTCAACAAAATGTTAGCGGCGCGTTTTCCGAGTTGCGAAAACTAGTACCGACGTATCCAGGTAATAGGTTCTATTCAAATACTGTTAACTAAGAAATATCGTAAATTAAAAAACTGAAAATTACCTAAAAATTCAAAATTATTAACTATAAACGTACATTATTTATTAGAAACCAAAAAGTTGAGCAAGAACGAGATCCTTCGATTGGCCATCAAGTACATCAGACTCCTAAGTAACGTCTTGGAATGGCAAAAGCAGCAAGAAAATGTGATGCAAACTGTGAAACAGCAACAGCCGCCAGTTATTCGACGTTTGGCAAGTCGACACAATCAAATATCTACTAGTAGTGAGACGAACGACAACCCGGAACACTTCACCATTGACCCACGGGATTTGACCATTCTCATGGATCGTCATAACTCCTCACACATGTGAGTTAGCTATTAAATGGTTGACAATTATTACCCTTCGATTTTCCTCTCAATTATTTGTTATCTGTTGTATACTCGGTCGCGACGGATGTCCGTCAAGTTGTGCAAACCTAATTCAAGTACACAATCAATTCAAGCTCTTACAACTTGTATTTCCAGCTAATTCACCCCGAGCAAAATTGGGAGAAAGACAAAGAGGAAAGGTGCTCGCCTTTTTACTCAACAGACGATTCGTTGGTATTCAAATGGCAATTTTCTTCGTGGCGCATCAGTTGAGCCAAGCTCGGAAGAACTTTACGACAATGCGTGCACATCAGTCGCTTACCTGTATGGATACGCAGATGGGCGTATAAAGTAGTCTTGTGAGGAAAAGTCTTGTCGCAATGGTCACAGCTGAAAGGACGTTCACCTAAAATTAAAAATTTATACAACCCCTCTGGCTTTAAATTTAGACAATTTTGAAGTAGTTACCAGTGTGAACAACCAAGTGAGCCGTCAGGTGCTGTTGTTGTTTAAATGAACTTGGACATTGATCGCACTTGTAAGGCCTCTCACCCGTGTGTGTCCTCATGTGCTGCTCCAGCGACGGTTTGTGCGAAAAAGTTTTATCGCAATATTGACATTTAAGCGACTTGTCACCCAAATGAATTCCCTATAAATTAGTAAGAATAAATATTGAAGTAACTGAAACTGGGATCACTACTGAATAGAATAGAAACATACCTTGATATGATAATCCAAGGCGGATCGGTTCTTAAAGACTTTGTCGCAGAAATCACAAGTACATGGGCCAGTATCCACGGGATCAACTTTCGGGTATTTTTTCTTAACAGCATCAGGATTAGAATGTTTGTGAACATGGAAATCGAAATTGGCCTTGTTCGTGAATACTTTTGGGCAAATTTGACACGAATACACCTGTTCAAAAAGAAACATTTTAACTGCCAACTTGCAAAGAAATCTTGAGCTTTTGAAACTACCGTATCAGGATGCTGGCCTTTACGATGAAGAGTGAGCTCTTTGATAGATGGGAAAGTCTCTTTGCAGGTCGGGCAAGGCAATGCGGGAGTTTCCCCAGTATGTTTAGCTCTATGCAGCATCAAGAAAAGATCCAGCTTGAAGGTCATGGAACAAAAATCACATTTGAGCCGAGGAAGTTGTCCCAGTCCGGATCCTTCACCTCCCACCACACCAGCTTCTTGCCTCTTTTCGTGAACTTTGAGGTGAGTAGCGTAAGTTGTCCTCTGTCTGAAGCATCGTCCACAGACCGTGCACTTATACTGTGAAGAATATAAAAGAACATTTGTTATTAATCATATTTGAATCAATTGACAATAATTCAAATTAACATACCGGCTTCTCGCCCGTGTGGGTGCGAATGTGCTTGATCAGCACTGGTTTTAATCTAAAAGCTTTGTCACAAAATCGACAGACGTGGGGCTTCTCACTTGAATGTAATGACATGTGGCGATTCAGATAACGGGCGAATCGGAACGATCGACCACAATGTTCACAAAGGTGATTTCCAGGGACAGCCTTGTGCTGACGGAGTTGATGGGCTCGTAATTGAGCTGAAAATACAAAAAGGAACTTTTAGCTAAACAAAAGTATTGAAATCACTTGACTGTCGTTACTACCTTTAATTACAAAAGTACGACCGCATTCGTCGCACAGGTGGTTCCTTTCTTCCGAATGAAGGATCACCATGTGTTGTTTAAGCCAGCTCCTCTTAATCAGTTTATTGCACTCGGTGCAAGGAACTTTTTCATCTGTAAAAACAAGAATTAATAAATATTGTCAATGAATAGACATTAAATAATCGACATAATATTTACCCATATCATCGGCAGGATCGTTGTTTGATTGCTTGTTATGTACTTTCTTTTTGGCGGGTTTTTGGTATTCAGGATCCACTTCCACTTCGTGACCATCATGCATATTGCTACATATTTCAAGCAGCTCCACGGCTCGGCGCTTCAATGTAGAAATTTCTTTAGAGTAAGAATCAATGCGATGTTTCAATCTGTTTTTGCGACGTTGTTGATTGATCGCCAGTTGGATAGCGCTTTTGTAGTCTTCCAAATCGTTAGCCAATTCGTTGCGATTGGAGCATTCACTATCCGTAGGTAGTGGTGTCTCACCAAATGAATAATTGTGTTCCAGAGATAAGCGAGAGACCACTTGTTCCGGGTGGAGGTACGACAGTGGGTGGTCCTCAAATAGAGTCTCCGATGCTTGATTAACAACTGGTTCTCCCAAAGTGCAAATGTGAACTTTACCGTTGAATTGGTGAACCGCTTCGATCCTGAATCCTGAAAGGGAAATATTTGCTTGCGCTGGGCGGTGAGGCCTTGACGAAGGCCTTTCTTGGTAGGTTTGCGAGGGCTTTTTATCAAAGTATGACGGGACGAAGATGTGACTCTTGGGGAGTTCAAGAGGTTTAAAGAATGGCATTACGTCGATGTTTGGAGTTGGGCGTTCTCGATAAAAAGTGTAAATTCCAGGGACTTCGTACATTACGGATAGAATTTTTCGGTAATCAGCAGCTCTCGCCATTTCTTCTGTGACAGTAAAAACGTATCGGCCATTTTTCATGGTTGGAACGTCTAACCTAACCGGAGGAACAAAGACGCTGTCAGATTGAACGATTGCCTTTTCAGGGAAACTCTTGACTAATCCACGCTGAGTAAACGCAAGTGAAGGTGTCTCCAAAGTAGTTTGTTTCTTTGTAGAAACTTGCGCTTCTACGTTACGACTGAATATGCGAATCACATTCTGTTGAGCAGCAGTGGTCAGTTCAACTAGATTAATGTCTGGTTCTGTTAAAGATAGGTTAAAGTCTCTAGAATTGGTCTTAACATTTGTAGGCTTTTTAATTAATGGTTTCGTGATTTTAGAAACGGATTTGATTGCATTAGGCACTTTCGCAACCACATTCGTTGTGGCTGGATCTTCAGCAGCCTGCAAATCGTGTTGATTTGTCTTTTTCCTTGACCGAAGAATGTTTATTCGTGAAGAAATTGGTGTTTCTGCGCAACTTTTAGCGGCACGAGAGTTGGCTTTTGGAGCCAGCGAGCTTAACTTATTCGCGCGATACGTTTTAGTTGGCGGTTTAATCTGGACCTCATTTTCCAAGGAAACGGAGGATATAATCTGAATATCTCCTTCTTTCGCTTGCTCTTTTCTGGTTTCATTTTCAACTGCTAATCTGGTCTCTGCGATTGGCTCATGGGAAGGTTCCTCTGTGGGTTCAGTGATGAATTCTTCAGTTGTTACGTTAATTGACTCTTGTTGTTCCTTCGCGAAATTTTTTGTGTTCGGAATTGGGATGAGAAAATCCTTGAGCATTTCTCTGATTTGATCCTGTAAAATTGAAAAGGAAAACCAATTAGTACTTCCAGTTTTTTCACTTACTCGAACTTAATTTAAGCAACCTTGTCACGCTCAAAAAATTCGAGTGAACCAGTGTAAATATATTCAATAACGGAGCGGAGTGAAGTGTACGAAAAGCCAACAACCGAGATATGAACATCTTCTTCTACTATTGGATTAT
Organism: Daphnia pulex; assembly: GCF_021134715.1. Classification (NCBI taxonomy): domain Eukaryota; kingdom Metazoa; phylum Arthropoda; class Branchiopoda; order Diplostraca; family Daphniidae; genus Daphnia; species Daphnia pulex. The sequence goes on along the minus strand of NC_060018.1, from coordinate 4,270,492 downwards.
CGCGAAACATGGTGGCAAACACCGGACTTGCAGCAGCCAATACACTAAATCAATTGAGAAATGGTAACAGAAATTAATGAAATAAATTTTTCAATAAATCTATCAGTAATTATTTACCTCCGGTTTGCAGATATCTGGTGAGGTACAGCTGCATCCTTTAAATTATCAGGGTTACCAACACATGTCAGAATTACATCAACAAAGCTCTCTCGTCTGTACCACTCCAGCAATAACCTTTCAAAACAAGAAGAGTGTCCTTTACCCACAATTCTAACTCGTTTGATTTTGTTTTCCATGTTATGAGTCTTTTAACCTCTAGAAGCTAAAACCAACATAGGAAAATAGACACAAACACGCAGACACTCTTTTCTTATAAGTGAAATAAAAACAATATTGGTACTAGTGGTACTAGTAAACACAAGCAAATTGAAATTCAGACAGAAATTCTTCTGGTCTGCAGTTTGTAGATCAAGTTCTGCAACTTCTGCACTCGTGTTGACCGTTGTGTAGTTTTGTTCATTAAACGGATGTGTGACCCACAATTCGCACTCGTTTGATGATGTTTTCCATTTTGAATATACAGTATCAACAGCGCGGATACAGAGAAATACAAGATACGAACTAAATGTGCACACTTTTCATCCGCAAACTAGAGAGAAGTACCCTTTCGGAAGAAAAACGGCCATTAACGGGAGGTGCGCGCTATCTGGTGCTTCAGCTTCAAAACTGAGGCATCTAGCGGAGACAAACGTAAGTTTTTGAATTATTCAATGTTGTGAACTGGGCTGTCATTTCTGTTTTCCTCGTTACGCAGTTTGTGTTTCTGTAAGTTTTTTAAAATCTATTTATACTCCCTTTTTTATCGACTCTTAACTATATTTTTTTGAATGTTAGATTTCTCCAATATACAATGGAGGCTGCAAAGAACAAGTCTATCTTTTCACGAAGTGTACCAAAATTGCCGGGCAAGTAAGTACAATTCACGATTCCTAGCTTTAATTGTGATGTTGTGTATACGTGTGCACGCATCTGTAGGGCGATGTTCTTGCAGTTTCAAACTGTAGAAATTTGGCAAAGATTTTTGAAACATGTAAAGATAGGATGTAATTTTGTATCCTTATCTTTGTAAAGATCCACTCCTTAACAAACAGAGCACTGGAGTAAGATAAGGTGTCATGAGACTAGCTTTTTTTAAATACATGTGTAATGCTGATCACCATGGTCATTTTTCAATATGATGGATGATGAATACATAGGGAAACCCATTGAATTATCACAATTTGACTATGCATGGGATGAAGGATTTTTCTGGAGTGAATTGTCAACTTTGTTCTTTTCCTCCAGAGCTAGTTCAAGTCCTCGTAAGGAGATCACAGCTGGAGGTGCTCAGAGGAATACTCCTGCAACTTCATTTGATGATTTCCAAGAGAGTGTGAGTGATGCATGGGATCTTGGAGATGACGAGTTCTGTGTTATATCAGGTAACTCATATCAAAATAAATATTCATAACAATGTTTTTATGTATTTTGTTTTTTAATCCAGATGTTAAAATTTCAAAGAAAATGGCTCAATCAACAGCAGCCAGTGTTATCAACAGACACAGAACCCAGAGTGCAGATCACATGAACAACCATCAATCCCAGTCTATTCCCAAAAATGCCAACAGATCATTTCCTGGCCATCCTCATCCCTTTTTAGAATCTGCCCAGTCTAGGAAATTGAATGAAGGTTAGAAGACAAAAATTATCATGGTGTTGGACTAAATTGAAATTTCATCTTCATGTAGATTTACAAAGTGGGAAAATGGAAAAGTTTAATACCTTGTTAAATAGTGCCAATAGTAGTATGAAGGAATTAGAAGAATCTAGCTGGCATGGCATCCCACCTTCTGTAAGGGCTATAACTTGGCGACTCTTATCAGTAAGAAGAGAAAAAAAAAATTAAAAACAGATTAGCATTCTAGATGCTATAATGTCTCTTTTTTAAGGGGTACATTCCAATCAATCTCGACAAGCGTGGACCAACGCTGAAGCGGAAACGCGAAGAGTACTGGAATCTCGTCGAGCAGTACTACGAGACTCGTCATGAAGAAACACACCAAGATACCTTTCGACAGATACACATAGACATTCCTAGAATGAGTCCTTTAATCGCTCTCTTCCAACAAAGCATTGTTCAGGTATAGTGCTTAAAACTTTAAAACATTTTGGTCTGAAAAACGATAATTTTATCAAAAAATCTCAGGAGATGTTTGAGCGCATTTTGTACATTTGGGCAATGCGTCATCCGGCGTCTGGATATGTACAAGGAATCAACGACCTTGTTACCCCCTTTTTTGTTGTCTTCCTCCAAGAAATCATACCGCCAGGTATTTTATTTTTCAATGGTGTAGTTAGCATACGATAGATTGAGGATTTTGTTTTTGCTTGGCAGGTAGCGACTTAGATACGCATGATGTAAGCAAGTTGTCCGATGAGGATCGCAATAGTATTGAAGCAGACTCTTTCTGGTGTTTGTCAAAGCTTCTGGATGGTATTCAAGATAACTATACCTTTGCACAGCCTGGTATTCAGAATAGAGTCCGACAATTGAAAGAATTGATTGAGCGGGTCGACGGTACTTTGTGTATTATTAACCACAATGTTGCTATTTTTTAACACATTATTTTCGTTGCAGTTGAGTTGCACCAACACCTTGTGCGCCACGAAGTTGATTATTTGCAATTTTCTTTTCGTTGGATGAACAATTTATTGATGCGCGAACTACCACTTTTATGTACCGTCCGCCTTTGGGACACGTGTCTGGCTCAGTCTCATGGCTTTGCCGATTTTCATTTGTATACCTGTGCAGCATTCTTACTGAAATGGAGAAATCCTCTTCTTCGACAGACAGATTTTCAGGTGCACTTTTTCCTCATTTAAAAAAACTTCAAACATGATAATAATAAATCCCTCCTAAATTTTCAGGGATTGATGATGATGCTACAAAATTTGCCAACCCAATCTTGGTCTGATGAAGAAATTGGGGAAGTTGTAGCGGAAGCATATCAGCTTCACTACATGTTCTCGAGTGCACCAAATCATCTTCAAGGCTCAGTGAACAAGCCTTGAACTTCATCATATGAATCAGATCGCGATAAAATACTAGAAAAAAACGAACAAGCTGACAATTGATTCCATGGCAAGCAGAAAGTGAGTTATCACTTGTAAACAAAAAAAGTATAGCATCAACTTCTTGTTCATGGAATAGTGCTCAGTGCCTGCATCACCCAAGTGGCTCTCGAAAATTATCAATGGTGTCTACGTTTATTGATCTACCATGTTCATAGATTTTTCAGTTACATGTAAATACAGTTTGGCATATTTTCATGTCTCGAAACACTAAATATTCGTGTCATAAACTTACATAGGGAAAATGTGATCTTTATTCAGGTATATATTCTCTAGCATAAATAAAGCCCTAATTTTAATTTCTTTTAATTAACTCTATCAAATGACTTCGTTCAGAAGGTCGTGTACTTAAATACTTCTGCTGTAACTCCGAATAGCGTTCGGTTGGTTCCATAATGTCCCGAAAGCTCCAATCCTGCCAACTATTATTGTAGCGATTCAGTAGTTCAATTTTCTTGGTTTCATCCTTAAAAGTAATAGATACTCGTTAAATCGTACATTCTGAGGATACACAAGGATTAAAATAAAATAATACCATAAGAATATCTTTCGGTGGTTTATAGACTAAATCAGGGACCAAGACTTTCTGGAATATGATAACTGCTCTTAAGGCAAACCATCCCATATAGCTGGGATGTAGGCAAACACCATAAATTGGCTAAATGGATGCCAAAAACATTACAAATAATATAACATCAAGGTAATATTCACCCTTAGTTTACCTGGTCAGTTAGCCAGGGAGAATTGATCACATCTGTTTTCTGATAAAAATAAACAGCACCTGAGACGTGGCCTGTTTGAACAAGCAATGAATTGAATTTGAATAATAAGCATAATTGAATAATGGTATATAAGCAATAATTTGAACAAGCCTGCTGTTTGAACAAGAACTTTTGGTCTTCTTGTTCCTGGTCTCATCTCATAATCATGGAGAATACTAATATCATAGCCTGGAATTGACTACACAAAGATAATAGAGTGATAAACTAATAAATAAAAAACAATGTTATTTAATCAAATAAAACCTGAATTGCTGTTTTAAGACAAGAGCTTATGGCTTGATCAAGGTAATCCTGATTATTGCTTCCAGTATTGTTACGAACAAATGGTATAAAGCCTTTTTCGAAAAATGAAGGACTACTTATCACCACAAAACAAAGTGTGTCTTCATGGTGTTCTAATTGAAAGCCAGATTTCACTCGTTCATTGTACCATCCAACCTATAATAAAGAAATGCATTTAACTCTAATTAGAAGTTAAAAAAATATTGCATAAAATAATTACTACACAAAGAAGCAAAATAAAAATTACCTTGAATGGGTGGCATTCTAACCCAAAATCATGTAAACATTCTGTAAGCTTTGTGTTAACTTCGAATAACGTAGTCATTTTGTCGATTACTAACAGAGTGCCATAGAGATATTTGTGTGCGATGCATATACTAGCCTATAACGGGCAGAGGATATTTTTTTTATCTCCAACGTATGATCGGTTTAATTGTGTAAATCAATCCCGCGCACACGCATGTTTCACGAATTCACACTGCGTGAATCAAATTTCAAAACAACAACTCTTTAAACTCACCTTCAGGTTTTTCTAAACAGTTGACTCACCAATCAACAAGATTCCAGTGTCGTCTGCTACCGTCAAAAAGGATTCACTGCGATTCACTGTGATTTTGATTTTGAAGACGTTGAAAATATATTCAAATTACCATCAAAGTTTAGTCATTAAAAATGGTAACTTGGGGTATTTCCAGTAAAATAGTACGAGTTCTAAGTGCCTTACGACGACCGTGTTTCGCCAAAAGCTATGCTAATAATGTAATATCCATTCGCTGTTTGAATCAAACCATTTCACATAGGAGTTTAAATCTCAATCAAGTATCATTCGAAAATATATTTGACCCGAGACTTCGAATTTTCTTATTAAATATCAAGAAAAAGTTTGATGAATCAGGATTTCAAAACATTGAATCAAAGTCTGGAATAGGTGTAGTAAACAAACAACGCATCCAATCACTTGCTGGATTAGGGGAAAAACTATTACAGACTGAAAATGATCTACAAGAGCTTAAAGCTTTGAGTGCAGATGGTAGGTGTATCTAGTTATATTTATTTAAAAATCTATATTAAATAGTGTATCTTAGATGATAAAAATGGTGACCTTGCAAAAATGGTCAGTGAAGAATTTTCACAGTTAAAGGAAATCCTAGTCCAGATCCAAAATGAAGTATAAATTCAGAGTAATCAAGTTTAAATGATTGATAAGAACCCATTCATTGATTTAGGTGTTAGAACTCATTTTGCAGGAAGATAATCATCAAACTGAGGGAATAATCATGGAATTCTCTGCCGGAGTTGGTGGGCAAGAGTCCATGTTGTTTTGCAATGAAATATTACAAATGTACATCACATACTGTGAAAGTGAAGGATGGGACTATGAATTAACAGATATTGAAAAAAGTGATTTAGAAGGTATTAGGCATGCTGCAATTTGCATTAATAATTCAGGTATGTCTTTTCAAAAATTTAGTTTAATATATTAGATACAACTACCTACTTTTTTCTCAGACGCATATGATCGACTGCAGTTTGAAAGTGGAGTACACCGGGTCCAGCGGGTGCCCAAAACTGAAAAGGCCGGACGTGTTCATACCAGTACGGTAGCCGTTGCCATCCTTCCCCGCCCTTCGGAAGTTTCCGTGACCATTGAACAGAAAGTAAGTTTACTAATACTTAATTCTGTTTCCTTGAATGCATGACTAACATTTTTTTTCTTCTTTTTTTTAAGGATCTTAAAATCGAAACAAAAAGAGCAAGCGGCGCAGGTGGACAACATGTAAATACAACTGAATCAGCAGTGCGAATTGTCCATTTACCCTCAGGTGTAGTGGTAAGTTTACCGAACTAACTGAAGTATTTCTCATCAACAATTAAATGTTTTACATTTTTAATTAGGCGGAATGTCAGACACAAAGATCGCAAATGCAGAATCGTAAGGTTGCAATGGATAAAATCAGAGCTCGTCTTTTCCAAATGAAAATCGACCAACAGTTGGCAACTACTCGGTCAAGTCGTAAGCTGCAGGTAGGATCTAGCGGTCGCTCAGAAAAAATACGGACTTACAACTTCCCGCAAGATCGTATCACAGACCATCGAATAAATTTCACTAGTCATAACTTAGGGGAATTTTTACGAGGCGCAAGGCCATTTCATGTGCTCATAGGAAAACTAAAGGAAGAGTCATACAAGGAACGCGTATTTGAATTTTTAGAAAAAATTAAAGTTTAAGTCCGCTGAATGCCAATAAATTGTTTTACCAGTTTTGAATACATCAATATGTATTACTAATTTTTGCAATAAACATGACTTGAATTTTTCACTCTCTGACTTTCATCCCCCAAATTGAGGTACGTCGAATTCCGACTGTAGGTCTTGCTACACTAGAGAAATAAAACTTGTTGATTTCTATACTCGGAAGTTTGGCGCGAAGTGTTCCAAGCATAGTCTCCGTCAATAAACCAAAAATGTCAAGGTATAAAAGACCACTCTTTTGAAACACCCTAAAGGAAATAGAAATGATTAAAATATCTTTCAAATTTTGCTCTCTAACGCCAATGTTACTTACAAATACACGGAGAGAGGCACGTTGTAACATCGAGCCATCGCCAAATATTCCAGTCGCTTTAAATTATCATGAATATAGCTGACACAAATTGATGTCACTGCTGTGGAGTCGCTTATGTCTAATTCCACCAGCTTTGGACAACGTTGACACAAGGCCAGGACATCTAACATAAAATTCGGCATTCAACTTTAATGATCACAAATTTCCAGTCAACATTACAAACTTACGTTCGTCTTTAAGTGTCGTTCGACAACCACTGATATTTATGCGTTCTAAGGATTTTGGTGCAGATGTACTAATCAACTGAAGAGCTTCAGAATTCAAGTCTGTCCAAGCTAAATTCCAACTGTCAAGTTTCTTACATCCATTCACAATCCATTTAAGTTCACTAACTCCAACACCATAACACATGGACATATTCAGCACTTCAAGCTGCTCATTTTGACTTAGTGCCTTGCATGCTCTTTCATCAACAACACAATGTTCCATACTAAGTTTCTTCAGGTTTTTACAAGTATCAAATAAATCAAATAAACCTGCATAATATGTCCAAATTTGTACCCTTATTCCTATAAATTATGACTTGGTGAGATTACCTTGTGTTGAAATAGATGCCATGCTCAAATCCAAAAATTGCAAATTTCGATACCTTGGAAATTCTTGAAGTAGAGGACTTACTGGATATATTGGATCACAAATCTGTACATTGTTTAGAAAAATTAAATATTAGTAGTTGATAACAAAGAAACAAACAAAAGTTAATTACCTCAGTCTTAGCTAGCCTCAAGATGTGTGCTCCTCTTAAAAGAACACTACCTAGAATCGTAGGTTTTAGGCAGGTGCCACTAAGGTCCAACCTCCTCCATAAAACTTCATCATAACACAGTCGTTTCCAACGCTTTGACACCTGAGCACATTTGGCGATAGTTGATTTTGGAAGCCATTTAAATATGCTGAGAATGACTTCGTCTGAGAGGCGTGAGAATCCATCAATTCCTGGGGGACCATCCATCCTCATTCGTTTAGACAATAAAAAGCTATCACTAGATTGGTCATCTTCAGAAAAATCCATTACAGCTGACGGGACAGCAAAAGGTGAACATTCTTTTCGCTTTACAGCAGGTTCAGGAATATTGGAGATCACTACTTGTTTTACTGATGGATTGCTACAGGAGTTTGAATCATCGTCCATTGCAGATAATCCTAGATCTTCCATGACTTCTATCGATACGTCATGGCAATCAAGACTCCACCGTTTAAACCCGGTATTTAACTTAGCCATATTTTGTAGCAACGGGGCAAACGACGAAATCAACAAAGGGAGAGAATTAATAAAAATTTTGGTACATAAAAGCGTACTGGAAACAATTATTGAGCTGAAATGTTTAACCAAAAGGCACTTCAAACTAATTACTGCGTTTATATTGAAAACGTGTAAAAGAAAAATCTACAATCAGCAACGTCCAAACTCGTCACGTCGCGCGCTAAAAAGACACTGTCTGTGGAATCCGATGTTGACCGTTCAACAATTCATTTCGGAAATTTAAAAAATAATGTAAGCAAAAATCTTAAAATTTACCACAGATTTTAACCAAAGTTACTTTTAATACTAAAGTAACGAAATTATTTAGTAAGGAAAGAAAAATATTCAATTTAGAAAAAAATAAGTATGGCAAAGACGGCGGGAATTCAAATTTGCCTGTGTCAATGCGATGATGCCTGTTTGTAGAATATTTTAACTGATTATTATAACTTTAACATTAAGAATATTATTAAAACTTTAACATTAAGTTACTTAGGAAACTTTGAACAGAGTAATGACTAATGAGTAATAGAAATATTCTAATTACTTCTGCTTAGGATCCAGGAACCAGTTTAAGGGACCAGGGAGGAAGCGAATTTCAAAAAAGATTCAATACAAATACAACTGAGTGAACCGACAGAATGATCACAGATGTCTATAGCTACGGAATCAATAACTTTTAATTTATGCAATGACATCGATGTCGCCAACGTGTATATTTATTCATTAACCAAACCCCGAGTCGTTTCGCGCAAAAGTATTTGTTTGGTTGGTGTTTTATTAACCACACTTTGACAATTTGATTAGGTTGAATAATGTCATATGTCAATTTATTCCAGCAGAAAAAAGGTGAAGACTAAGTACAGAATCGTTGACATTTGGATTTTTATACTTATCGAAGAACAAAAAAATATTGATTGACTTGAGGACATAAGAACACGAAAAAAAAAAACTAAATAAACATCGTATGATTTTAATGTAATTTACTTTAACAAAAGAATATCCAAGGCTTTATCGCGATCGTGTCCAGCAGCAACAAGCGCAGAGCTAATCTTACCGTGTTCAAATCCTAAAGCAGACAACTGATCAACTAACACTAAATGATGTTCTAATTGCGTTGGTAATTCCTTACAGGGCTTAAGAACGTCTAAAGCCGTTTCTATTCTCTCAATGGAATGGCCCGATTCTTCCAGTTTCTGTATTAGTAAAAGCTGATCAACAACATCCTTTTCGTTGGCACCAAGTCGAGCAATAGCACGAACTGCATTTTCTCTCACAAATCCCATATCTTGTAGCTGCTGGACTAAACGTTTTTCGATTGCGTTCAGTTTCCTTTCATACGGAGATGCAACATCAAAGTTTGGTTTAGGCACTGGTCTTTTTATAGAATCTGATGTTAAACGAGGAGGGGGAGTGCGAGAACTGAGTCTTTTGTCCGTCACACCTGTAAATGGCGGTTTATTTATAGGGGTTTCTCCCGTCCCAAAACTTACGTCAGAGAGGTCTGGGACACTTTTAGCTTGACGTAAGTTTTTATGTGAGATTGCTTGATTTTGGAATTCTACAGGTATAGCGATGTTCCCATGAGATAGCTTGTCAACACTAAAGAATGAACTTTCATTGGGAATCCAATTTGCTGCAGCTTCATATTGACGCACAGGTTGATGTCTCTAAAATAAAAATTATATTTTATTTTCTTTAGTGAAAAATAAAAACTAAAATAAGAAAAATAATATAAAATAATATGTACATTTTCAGTCCAAGATGGAATTGTTGATGGGTTATAGTTCTGATACTGTAGTCCATAAGATGGCTGAGGGCTGGGTTGGAGCAACATGGCTAATTCTTCTTTGTCATTCAAGGTCTTTAATTCCATTTCCTCAAAAGGATTTGTTGAATAACTCTCAAATTCAGCTAGATTGATAGCAGACATGTTTTCTTTCTTCTTGATTTCCACAGTCGAGCTTTGAATTGGAGTAAGGACTTCCATGGAAGCCTGAGTATGTTGTAGCAATTGCCCATTCCTTGCTTGCAAGTTGAGAACACTTAGTGAGGGAATGTTGTTAGTAAGACTGTTCAAGGAAAGGTCTGAAGTGATCTCTTCAATTTCCTTCTCATCGACAGCAGCTTGACTCTCTAAAAATGCAGATACACTTTGCTTTCTTCTTGTAGTCTCCTGTGTATGTAGATCTCTCATTGAGGCTATCAGCTTCAATGCACTTACTTCATCAATGAGGTCAATCTAAAGAACAACACATAAGGTGATCTTTGATCATTTTTTAAATTGGATCAATTCATACATTATCAGAAAATAAATGAGGAGAAGGTTCGAAGCATAATCCAGGCGGAAGTGTGGGTCTACGAGGAGGTCGGTACTTTTCGCTAATCTTTACAGAGACCCCTCTGAGGTAACTGTTGGCTAATAAAAATAAAGAGTTCAGTATAATTTGGGCAAAAATTATGAAATTTTTTACCAGAAGTAACCCCAGAACGATCCATTATTATCACAGTAATCCAATAAAAATAATTCGAAGCATCAGAGTAGAAGAAACAGGAAAGTCACTACTTCATTTGTTGACAAAAAAGGTTTTCTGATGCCCTCTAGCGTACACTTGAGTACACATTCAAGGTTATGCAACTGTGAAATTGAGGTTTCTTACGGTTGCTTTAACCCATTTAACATCCATGCGTGACATGAGGTTCGAATTTTATCACGAACGCTATAATCATAGACAACAAAGTCGTCGTTGTGTATGCTATAATCAATCTTCTTCTGTATTGTATTCGTAATTATTAGATTCAAAATTATAGCTACTCTATAGATATATGTAAGAATAGTATCCATTTTTCTGAACATATAGGTTACGAGCTTTGGGTAGCTGTCAATTTTTTGTCTGATTTAAAATAGTAAAATTATGATTGGCTTGAAACCATCTTTAGTCTTGAAATTTCAATTTTATTTGTGTTTCTTCTTTTATTGACCACTATAGGATGAAATTTGGAGAATGCAAAGTTCATTTTTGGAAATTTTCTGGATTTTCATATTGGTTTCAGACATCAATCTTAGCTTTGCCAATGGTGACTGCTTTCATGGGAAATCTCAGCCATCAGTAAAAGAACCAGAAAATCTTTCTGAAGGTTCCTGTGCTGCAAATACTCATGAAGGAATGGTTATGGTGAGAGGTGGAGTATATGAAATTGGAACAGATGAACCAGTCTTTGTAGCTGATGGGGAGTCTCCTTCTCGTTCAGTCTATCTTGATGACTACTTCATTGATACTCATGTAGTCAGTAATCAAGACTTTGCAGATTTTGTAGAGATTTCTAATTTTGTAACTGAAGCTGAAAAATATGGGAGCTCTTTTGTTTTTGAAGGAATCCTTAGTGATGAAACAAAATCTGAAATCTCCAAAGTTGTGGCCTCTGCCCCATGGTGGATGCCTGTTGTAAATGCTTCCTGGAAATTCCCCGAAGGACCAAATTCTTCTATATCAGGTTTTGATTTTAAATTCTCTTATTAACACCTTTATCATCTAATTCTGAATCATGCAGACAAAATGAATCATCCAGCAATCCACATATCCTGGAATGATGCTGTCAGCTTTTGTGATTTTTATGGGAAAAGGCTACCGTCCGAAGCTGAGTGGGAGGTTGCTTGCCAGGGAGGACTTAAGCAGCGTCTTTATCCATGGGGGAACAAATTAAATCCTTACGGAAAACACTGGTAGTGTTTCAATGTCTACTTAAAAAAAAATGAGTTAGTAGTAAGCCTTTTTTTCACAACCAATCAGGACTAATATTTGGCAAGGTAAATTTCCTGGCGAAAACACTGCTGAAGATGGCTACGTAGGCACAGCACCCGTCGATGCTTTTCCCCCTAATAAATACGGGCTTTATCAAATGGTCGGTAACGTCTGGGAATGGACCATGGATTGGTGGCAAGTAGATCACAGCAGTGAACTCTTAAGGAATCCGGTACGAATTCGTTCACCGTAGTTCGATTTGCAATAATTAAGAGTACTGAAACGGATCTCAGTGAAATATTTATATTTTTCGTTGGACATTATAGATGGGCGCAAAGAAAGGAAAAGACAAAGTCAAGAAAGGTGGATCATACATGTGCCATCAATCCACTTGCTTCCGCTACCGATGTGCCGCACGGAGTCAAAATACTCCGGACAGGTACTAATATCCGCCACCGCACGCGCAAAAATCTTTATTGATAACATTCATTAATTTGCAGCTCTTCCAGTAATTTGGGATTTCGTTGCGCAATGTCTTCCTCTCCTCAAGTGAAAATACTCTAAGAAAGGAAAAAAAAATCCTTGAAATAAACCATGTACAGTATTTCTTCTCTATTTTTTAAGTCTAAGTACCGTTCTTCTTTATTTATTTTTTAATGCTTCGTGAGAACGACCTATTCATTTCCCCATTAACGTAGCTGTCGTTACGTTTGAATTGTTGGGGAGAATAGCCAAATCGATATGTTGGATTCCAAACGATGAAATTATAATGTTGATAACAGAAATAACAAAAATGAAGACTACCACCAAATCATTGAGAATCACTGCCGACCGATGGTTATCATCTTTATTGATGTTCACAGATCCAATCACTAGAAATAGGATACCGACCATGACCTGAATAGGAAAGGTAATTATAATTCTCAATCTCTTGGATTTAACTATCACTACACATGCAAAACACCGTTACGCTATGGGTCAGATTTACGATGTATGCTTAAATAACGGAACGTGGATTGTCTTGCCAAAGTCCAGTGAGCAGCCGGAACTATCGGGCCATATGTTTATTGATGCGTGGTAAAAGTACAATTTTGAGATCAATTTTTCGGCTCTGTAGTTTAAGAATGCGATCAAGCGTACTGTAGCATTGCGAAATAATTTGGGTCTGAGCGTTAATTAAGGCGTTGTGAGAGAACGAGATCTTGAGTTAACCGGCGATTGGATGAGAACTATCATTATATTTACTGTCTGCGGCGAAGGGCATTTTCAAGCAATCAAGTATTGCTATTCCAAGAGAGAAGGCCAATACCAGATAGTTGAGTTTAGAAGTCGACATCGATTTGCAGTTCAAAACGCCAATGGTTATGACGGTAACGCCCAGCATCACCTGTTTGTCACGTTTACATATGTAATAAATTCGCTTTCAACATCATTCAGGATTGGTTCGAACGGGGAATGAATTTTTAACATTTTATTATCCAAATTCGCTATGTAAACGCGTATACATTATTAGGTAAGCTATGTTGTTTCACAGCTAGCACGACTGTTTATCCCTTCTCTTTCTTCCCCCTCACTTTCTATTTGTATCTATTTGACATTCTACAGTACGACTGCCACTGGATCAAAAGCTGCAACCAAAATATTGAGGACAGTAATGACGAAGACGCTGCCCAAGTTGATGTAGTTCAGAGCCAAAGCCGAGATTCGATACTCTTGGATGTGAAGACGACAATCGCGCATCATGTTCAAGGTAAGGGCCAAAATTCCGACGATAATCTATAGATACGTTACACATTCAATGACATTGACAGAATCATGTTAGCATTGGAAACATTCTGATCCAATAATAATTGAATGCACGCTGAGTTTATGTGGCCTTCCCCCTTCTATAAAACCTGCTTTTCTCCTCGTTTGGGTGGGTTGATTACGCCAATAGAACTAGCTTTACTTCCCTTTTAATTTGAAACGAAAAAACCTTCTACAAGGAAAATTAGTTGAGTAGTCACCTGAAGAACGATCGAAGATGAGATGAGAGAAACCATGATGTAATAGAACTCGTGCCGATGTCCCAGCTGCAAAACGTATTTTAACTGAGAAGCGTTAGCAGTTAGCAGTGCAATGTCCTGGAAAAAAACCCATCAAAAGTTAACTTTTTTTAGTGCGATAGCGCTAGTTATTTTTATCCGTTACCAACATTCCCTGAGCGATAGTTTTCTTGGTAGCATATTTGTTGGCATCCAACGTCTTTCCCTGTAATAAAATAGTAGCATCAAATGCCTGTTTGAAAGGTTATGTAAACAAAAACCAATTTGGTTGCCTCTTCATCTTCCCTGTACATTTCCGTCATTGCATTTGCCACAACTAACAAATGATTTGTGATGGAGTAAAATCTCGGAGATATGTTTTATAGTGGACAGCGTTTCCATGGCGATGCAAGAACAACAAACGGAAGATTCGATCACTCGTCGAATATTTTTGAGACTTACCACTGTTACTATCTCCGCCTCACTCGATTGAAATTCCGTTCGACTTCCCCCGCCATTTCCGATTGTCATTTTGATCAACTAGTCCAGTACTCTAGACTTTCAAACATCGATTTGGATGAAACCAGTTTCCCGTTACAATATTTTCACCTATCCACTCAACGTTCGTACTAACGTCTGTCTGCAACAAAGCGTCGGTTGTTATTATATCCAACTGGCGACGCGCGTTAAATGTGGGCGGCCCGACGCACTGGGCCGTTCGTGCACTTGTATAAGAACAGTCGTGAAAGGGTTCTTGTACGGTATAAAAAAATAGGGGAGGGGATGTAGGTCATTTATTCTGTTCGTATTTCCTCCAAATATTGTTGTTGCATTCACAGTTATTCACTAAGGCTATGGGCGCACTCTATGTGTAAAACAGTGCAATCTAATGATTTATTATTGTTTCTTGGGGGGAAAAAAAGATTACAATTACAATCGGGCACATATAAAAATTGGCAGAAGGATTTGCTGATGGAGGGACGAAGAAAAACACGCCAGTGAAAAGGGTCAAAAAAGTTTAAAGTCAAAACAAAAAACTGAAACGGTCTCCCTACTCATCATCGACTACATCAGCTGTCGTCGCCGGCAGTTGGCGAGGCGGAGCCAAGCGGTTGATGAGTGTCTCGGACTGAGGGTAACGTGATATCAACGCTTCAGGTTGACCCACTTCGGCTTTTGAAGCGTCAAATCCTTTGAAAAAATGTAAATGTTTCAATCCTTCTTCGAACGAAAGTAAGAAATGACAAAATAGTACCTGGAGCTTGAACAACGCTAATCAGACAATAACTAAGTTTGTCTTCTAGTTCTGCCGCCACCCAAGATCCTACGGCGATGATGACTTGCGGACTCGCATCGGGATCCTGAATGGGGTCGCCCAATTTGACTTGCTGGACACTACCATCCGGCTTCAGTGTATGTAACTAGAATGGACGACAAAGATTTTTTAAAAGGGTAAGACAGATATTTAAACTAAAGATAATTTTTACTAATAAAGTTGTTCCGCGATGCCAGAAGTAAAGCTCGTCCGTGTTCTTAACCCTCCTCCACGTGCTGTAGTCTTTGCGCCGGAAAAGCAAATAGGCTGCTGAGACGGCTGGATAGCTCTTGGATTCGTCCTGTGGTCGAACACGTATCTACTCCAATGCAAATCATTGTTAAGTGTAGGTAAAAGAAAAGTATAACTTAAATTGAATAAAATAAAGAGTTGATTATTCTTTTTGACAGAACAACTAGTTAACCTGGGAATCAAAAATGTTTTTCATATTAGGGCCCCATGTTTCTCTCCTTTTGAGACCCAAGCTGACGACTAGTTCCTCCGATTCGTCTTGGCGTTCCTCAGCCGCGCGTGTTTGCAGTGCCGAAACAATGTCCCACAGGGCGCTCAGGTTAGCTTTGAGGAACTCGACTTCTTCTTTCAGTTTTAAGTTGGTGTTGCTGCTACCAGCAGTGCGCCCTACGTGTCAGTAATAATTGTGTTATTGTTTCTTCTTCTTCTTTTGTAAACAGACGAAGTAATTTTACCCTGTGCGTTGACGTAGTCGACGACTGTGAAGCACAAAATGACGATCAAGCAGAGTTTCACAACAGTGGACCAAGCCATCTTCATCAAAACTGAGCCAGCGGATCACTATTCGGCTCTAGTGTATCGCTTCGTTGACGTCTCTCTGAATGCTCTACAGAGATTCAACTGTTTGCTTGTTCCTTTTGAGCTCAAAACTGAGTCAAACACGACAGAAAAACCTACTGCCGACTGTTTGTTTTGACCTCTGCCAACCCGAGGGGTGATAACCTTCTCCCTAGCCTCAGTTACCGAAAGCCGTCTGTTCTTCGTTCCCAGCTAAGCAGTTCTTTCCGCTGCCAGATTGTTTACACTAACACAGTCTCCTTCTCCCTCCCTCGATGTCTGCTCCCTTTACCCCTCTTTCCCTCTACGACTTTTGGAAAAAATTTGGCTAATAGAAAATGGCAGAAGGTCGAATTTCAGTTGTGGTTTCTTCAGCTAGCAAAGATGCATATACACTCATACTGCTGAAAATTCAGGTCAATCTATCTCTCATTCTGTGAAGTACGATTATGGAATATTCCTTATCAAACAATGTTTATTAAGTGCTATCTACTATTGGACAAGAACGTGGCTCCCATCAGACATAGCAAGCGATGTCTTTTAAATAAAACGAAAAGCGTTTATTGCAATATATTTTGCATTTGTTTGCCTTAGCCTAGAAGTCTAGAACAGTCTGGTTTACTGCAACAGTATACCTTACTATATATAGTGCGGACCGAATATCAAGTCTCACAAAAAAACTGTTCCCACCAAAAGAGCATTTGATTTTAGTATGGCTGATATAGAAATGTTAACACCTGTGACCACCGCCAAATTTTCTTTCTGAAAAGCGTGTTAATGTTTTTAGGGTTTATTGATGTATTGTAAAATCTATCTTTAGAATTTTTATGACACTAACAGGGATCACTTATGGCACAACAAGATAATTGAATATGAAAATGCTGAACTGGTAATAAAGCTTAAACTTAATTTGTGAGAAGTTATCTGAATAATTTATGCGAAACAGTTAATCGGAACGAAGCAACTGCGTGACGTTAAGTCGTAAGAAATGTGGCAGGACGAAATCAACAGCTCCTTGCAATGCGCGATCGATGAAAATGGTTGCATCCGGCAAGTCGCCAACTGGTTGGTGAGAATTGGATTCCGCATGACTGTTGAATGTGCTATCCGGCTGACACGTCAAGCACTCTAACGAGTTTAGCACCAATTCTGGTTTCAATCCGCCAACTGACGGTGAAGACAGTGTACCATGGAAACGAATTTCTTGACCCGGTGATAATCGAAAGGCCAACTTTTGAAATCGTGGTCCGGCTAGTAATTCTACTGTGAGTGTTTTATCGTCATTATTATCACCAGACCACGAAGCCAGTTGAATCGGTATCTTCGATTCCACCTTCGAAAAAAAACAAATGTATCAGTTCAGTTCCAAAGGGCTATTTTATATGCATGTACCTCGAGACGGAGAGTGAATTTGGAAAAACGATCAACATGGCATAAGCTTCCGCGATCATGATTAAGCTTCCAAAATAAATTACACCGCCTCGAATCAAGTGACTGGGGCAACCCGTGGTCGTGATTATGACAGGGAGGCCACTTTTCTCCAATTCGACATTTCAGCCATTCAAACCATTTAGGCGGGAGCCATTGGAGTAGCGATTCTACAACATTATTTCGGCTTTCAACTGAGACCTGTTTTGACAAAAAATTACAATGATTGCACTGCAGATTGTCTTGTTATTTAAAGGGCAACGAAGTTCTTACCTGACGTACAACTCCCTCCCATTTCACAGTTAAACCACTCAGTGCGAAACACGCCATTTGAACAGAGGCGATAGAAGAACTAGAGTAGGAGCGAGGGGAATAGGAACAAAACTCGTGATAACGTTCCCAGTTGAGCTTTTTGTTTAAAAAAAAAGAGTGAATTATTTTAATGAAATTAAATAATGTACGTACAGCGATCAAATTAATTACCTCCATGGAATCGGAATTTAAATCAACATCATCTAAAGATCCATGGATCATACCACCTGTTCCTGATCGTATAGGAGTCGGAGGAACGGGGGTCGTCGTTGGTAAACCCAAGACGTCTTCGGGAAGTGTGTCGGGAGCTTTTAGGTATTCCAACAGGCGGTAGGTGAGTATGGCTAGGCATAGCACCATTAGTATGCTATAATCGAATTTTGAAAGTAAAAACAATCCAACATGTATTTAATATAAAAACAAGTACTACCTTTGATTCCTACGAGATAGGAACTTAGTCCTCATTTGAACTATGACGATGAGACAACCAACTACTCCTATACCTATCCAAGGGTTTAATCCGATGACAGATCCAGACGAATAGAAGGTAATGCAAATAAGCTGTTGAAGAGATGTTGATTTAATAGTCAATAACTTAAAAATAACCCAAAAACATGGAACGAAGATTTCAAGTTTCAAAACTTGTTACGTACCACATTGACTTTTGTTAACCAATTAGAACGAAGAAGTGCGGCAGCAGCAAGAAAACCCAGACCTCGTAAGATCTAAAAGAAAAGTTGAAGATAAAATGTAACAAACTTTAAAAAAAATTGAAAGTTACCCCATCATAGCCTGATAACTGGAACCAATCGATGGCTAGGAAAAGCCAGAAAAGACTGAGGAAATGCGGTAGTGACCAGGCTAATCGATGGCTGGCATAGTTTAACTGCCTCATTCGTTTGACGTAGAAATAAATCAGAACCAGGATTCCTGCGAATGTGACAACAGTTCCTAGGTGAAAACGAATACTCCAAGGGGAACGGTATAGTTGGATCCAACGCAGTGACATGCTTTCGTCATCATCCGAATAGAAACTCCAGGGGGTGAGATCAGCACGCCAAAGGATCCAGCAGGTCAGGCATAGGATGTCATAGAGTCCAACTCCAATGTGCGAATCGAGACAGGTAGAACATAGTAATGCAGCTAGGACACTTAGCTCACCAAACGGGATCCAAGAACCAGGATTGGGTAAAGTGGAGCGCACTAGATGAAGTGCGGGTTGGAGTGAAATACACAAAAGGGTTGCCAGTAAAAGTCGACCAAGATGATATGGGAATGTACCGTAGATATATAAATTTTCAGCCGTTGCTGGCTCAAGCAAGCGTTGGGCATGCTGAGTTAAAAGCAACGACCAACCATGGAAAATATTCCATTCTCGGACAGAGTGGCATGACTGAACTGTAAAGTATATAGCTGCTGCCAAGGCCAGAACCCAAGAGAGCAAAATTAAGGCAGAAGAAAGTTGCAAGTTAAGCAACACGATGGGGTTGCTGAGAGCAAAGGATACTATATAATAAACGATTACTAGCGTAAACATAAGATATAATGGAAGGGGATGAGTGTAGTCGATAAATTTGCTATGCTTCAGTCGATGATAGAGATAGCTAAGATTTTGTTTGGATCCTAGATTGAGCAACCGTAATAGGGGAGGGAAGTGACCGGATGCGTAAACAGAAGCTGCTGACATCTAAATATCATTTACAGAAAGAAGTAGAAATAGACTATCATTAGCGGATACAATTTGATGATTCGAGACCCTTTGCATACCATGTGTTGTTCACTGATAAGTTCTCCTCCCAAAACCAAAGAAGAAGAATCAGTAACTTGTTTTAGAGCTTCTCCATTCTCAAGCTGTGATTTTTGTTGAGTAGCAAATGATTCCTCTAACCACTGTTCCAGTTGTTTAGTAGTGATGAATTCATTTCCTTGAGCCATATTAGTAAACAATGTTTTGGCCCCTAATCTTGCTGCTCTCTCATGCTGTGACATACTGGAAAAAAGGTTTGCAATGGAAATGCATTAATAAACATTTACAACTAAGGGTCGTAGTGAATTTTGACAGCATACTCTAGGAAGGAACGAATTTTATGGCAATTGTTTTCTGTGATGCCCCTATTGGTTTCAAAACATGTCTTCAATAATTCTGCTCCTTCATAATGCCCCTGATCAGCTGCTTTCAACAACCTGAAGGTAAAATAACTATGTGAGGAATTTAAATTTCAAGCAATCAAATTTCATAACTTTACCAATGAATTGCCATTTGATCGCTTTCCCCACAATTCTCTGAAAGAAACTGTTTGGCTAGAGCCACTTGGCTGTGGCCACAACCTTCCTCTGCCATCCTTAGTCGAAGTCTCTGTAGTGATCCATGTGGACCCTCATGAAGAACCCATTGTTTCCCTGTTATTCAAATTAGCTATAATTATGTGATTAACTAAAATTTCACAACGTTCATGTAATTACGTTTCAGTCGACCGTTTGACGGGCCACTAATACTGGTGTTTGCTGGGGGACTTAGTCCGCTTTCGGACACACTATTGGTAGACCCGTTATTCAAGTCGGATTTTGAATTTGTTGCTGCCATTTCAAAAGACGTGACGAATAAAATACTACTCAGAAATAATTACAAACCGATATAGACATGATTTACAAATCCTTATCTTTTCACTTAACATCGAAACTCGAAAGCTCACCGCTCATAAAACCGAAATTTTCGTCTGCTAAAACGATATCAACCATCAAGGCATCAACAAAGTATTGATTAATTGAGATTGTATCACAAAATCAATGCCAATTTTATTAAAATTCTATAGTTAAATTCAATTTTTCATTAGATGTGTATTCCATTATTTAATGAATTCCTTACAAATCCACATGCTAATCAAAGATTAATATATTAAGATCAGTACCATCTAAGGCCACTATGGCGCTTTCGTCTTCGAAGTACTTTGTAACGCTACGCGGGGCGCTTTCGTCAAATAAGTTGTATCATGGCGGCTAGTCTGCTGTGCCGTTGCGTTGGGTAAAGAAATATTATTTTTGGATTTGTGTTAGTTCGTCAAATGTGATCGTATTTATAGTTATTTTGATATAATCCCTGTTGTCGATAAACGATAAAAGAATATTGAGGGAATTTATTTTATTTTATCACGACAACGTTTACTGTACGCTTATACCATAGCATTACGTGAACGCTTATTTTCCGGTGGCATGTTCAGTAACAAAAGTAGCCCAAAGGCTTTGATTTGACAAAAATCGTTGATATGACATGATCACTTTTTTTGTTGGATTTTGAATTAGTTTGGACTTTCTGTTTCACAACTTAAATTGTAATTTAGTTCCTTAATCTCTTGGCATTTATGTAAATTTTTATTTATTTTTATACCACGAACAATTGTTTCACTTTGTGACATTGTTTTTGTGTATTTTCAGATTACTGTAAGAACCCTACACCCAAAAGAGTTGGTCACCATCTTGAAATCGAAAATAACTTCTAGTTGAAGACTCAGCGTGCTTTCAGCAAACAATACAGCCACATTCATCATTAACATATTTAAGCCTCCCATCCATCTACAGTTCTTGAACATCAGCTCATTGTTTAGTGTTATTCCCCTCTCTCACATAAGAAAAACATAAATATCTCTGTCTCAAGCCAAAAGAAAACTTTCCTTAGATATTGTGTTCAGATCTATTGGCCTTTTGAATTTCACCTTCTTTGGAACTATTGTCATTCATATCTGTATCCCAAATTGGTGTGCCAGTGTAAGTGAGTGTGATTGTGTGGTTGTTTTTAAGGGTAAGGGAGTAATTGCTGGTAGGAATTATAGCCCTTAACAGCAACCCATCAAGGAAAAGGCTCAGGTGTTGATCCCACATCCCCTCATTGTGTTTGTTATCCCCATCCTTTTGTTTGCTGGTTATCCTCAACCATTGGTTGCAGTGACACTTTGAGTTCCAACTAAAGTCTTCTATAAAACCATTCAATTTCATTGTGTTACCAAAAGAGTGTTACAACCAGCTGTAACCAGAAACAATCTCTTGAGCTAGGAATTTACAAGCAATTTACCATCGTTGCCTTATCTGTGATATTGTTGTCGTACATTAAGAAAAGAAAAGAAAAAAAAAAGTTAAAAATAATTTACTCAAAAACAAAACAAACAAAAAAAAAAACGTATAGTGTGTGCCCAACATTTGAATTTCCTTCCTATTTTTGTGAGTGCTTAGTGTAAATCCTCTATTCTGAAATCATCCACCTAGTTCTGTTCCTGATCTTTCCCTTCGGCGACCTTCCGCTCTAAAAAGTGCGAAGAAAAATGTCGACGAATCCACAATGGAACTCATCTCTCTATTCTCCCAAGTCCGCTGCTCCGGCTTCGCTCCTCGGATTCGGCTACAACGGTGGCAGCAATAGCAGCAGTAACCTCTTGTCGTCTTCTGGAGCTGCAGTCAACGGGTTCAACAACTTTTCATCATTCGGGCGTTCAAACTCTGGCAGTGGAACATTTTTTGCCTCGCAGACGAACTCTACCAGCACTCAATTTTCGATCAACAACGGCCAAGGTGGTTCAATATCACCTACACTTGGATCTTCGTCTATCGGGCACTTTCCCATTGGCACATTCAATGCTAATTCGGCTTTTAGTGAGGATACCATCAAGACTTCGCCCGCTGTTCACGTGGGCAATGGAAACGTGCATCGTGACGGAGGTTCCAATTCTCCAAACAATCTCGGCAGTAGAGAAACGGGAATTATCGAGAAACTACTGGTATGAAACGTAATTTTATTTGTTTCCTGGTCAGTGTTATGTTATAATGATTTTATTTGTTTCGTCTTAGCATTCCTATGGATTCATTCAGTGTTGCGAACGCCAAGCTCGTCTCTTCTTTCATTTTAGTCAATTTGACGGCAATATTGAACACTTGAAGATAGGAGACCCTGTTGAATTTGAAGTGACTTACGATCGCAGGAACGGGAAACCGATTGCCAGCTCTGTTTCTAAAATCGCTCCTGAAGTGGTATGATTCATTTTCTTACTTTAGACAGCGCTGTTATTTTATTTTAATCGTCCTACCAGGTATTGAGTGAAGAGCGCGTAACTGGAACTGTCACTACCGAATTGGGAACTGGCCAACAAGGGCGCATAAGCTACGAGAATCGTGGCGAGTGCTTTTTCTTGCCATATGGAAAGGATGATGTGGAAGGAAACGTGACACTCTCTGTTGGTGATAAAGTCAGCTTCCAAATTGCCACTAGTCACAGGTATCTTTATGCTTTCGCGAAATGATAATGTTAATAGCCTTAACATTTCGTTCTCTGTTTTTCTAAAGCGGTAACCTGGGAGCTCGTTATATCCGCTTGGAAAACCCGGCTCATCCAGTTCGCTACCAGGGAGTGGTTTGTTCTCTGAAAGAGAGCTTTGGATTTATCGAACGTGGTGATGTCGTGCGCGAAATCTTCTTCCATTTCTCTGAAGCCAAAGGCATTGCTGACACGATGGAACTCGGTGACGACGTTGAGTTCACGATCCAAACCCGAAACGTGCGTTGCGTCTAGAGAAAAAAGAAAGAATTATGCGAGACCTCTAATTGAATTTTTGCTGTTTTATCTGTTTAGGGGAAAGAAGTGGCTTGCAGTATAATCAAGTTGCCTTCCGGAACTGTCGTCTTTGAAGACGTCAACCCTGAAACTCTGAAAGGCCAAGTATTGAAACCTTTGGAACGCGGTGCAAATGTTGCCGCTCTTAATACGGAGCCACTCTCTGGCAGACTTCGCTATCGTGGACGTGATCGTTCGGAGGTAGAAATTCCATTTGGTGATAAAGATCAAAAGGGCGAATATACACTCAGGTATATCGATAGATTTAGTTGGCCTCCATATGTTTTTTTCTTGCTCCTCCACTTTCAAGATGGATCAATAATGAAACTGAACTCATTGTTTATTATGCCCCAGACATGGAGATTGGGTCCAGTTCAATGTAGCGGTTGATCGCCGTGATAGACTGGAACGCGCCACCAATATTGAGTTGCAGGACGAATCATTTGTGGTCTCGGGTGAGAAACGTGAAACCGGTGTGGTAGCCGCTGTCAAGGAAGGTTATGGCTTCATCAAGTGCGCCGAGAGGGACGCTCGGGTCTTTTTCCATTTCTCTGAAGTAATTTCATTGGACGAGGATGTCGATCAAAATTCCGAAGTAGAATTTACGATGTCACAGGTAGCAAAATTCTTTTAGATAATCAGTGAATTGATCGGGAATTAATCGAGTGGAATTAATGTAATCTTGTTAAAGGATCAAACGCAACCCAACAAGCAAAGCGCAGTTCGTATAAAAGTGCTGCCCCCAGGAAGTGTGCAATTTGAAGTGATAACTCAGCGAAACATAGTTGGAACTGTTACCAGAGAACCGTCAAGCAGTTGGGCTCAACGCAGTCCTAGTCGGGTAAGATCGATTGCCTTATCTATTTTCTGGGAACAATTTCTATGATATATTGTTACTTAGGTGAATGGAGAGAGGTCAGCTGATGATATGGGGCTGGTATCCTACCAGCTGAACGGAATAATGGAGCATGTGCCCTTCCAGATGAGAGAATGTGATGTTCGTAATAGCCCGCGTCTGGGTGATGAGGTAAGCGCGTGCTTTAGAATTTCCTTGAATCGATATTTTTATCTTTATGTTCGTTTTAGGTTGAATTTGATTTGGCCCAAGTAAAACGCACGAAGGAACACATCGGTCTGAATATCCGTATAATACAGCGTGCCCAAGTTAGCAAATCCAGTAACAAGTTTTCGGAGAATGGAGAGAACAACAAGAACGATGCGCAACATACAAATGGAGACGCGAACAAAGTTCAAAAAGGATTCATTGCGTCGTTGAAGGATACATTCGGGTTCATCGAAAACCTCTCACACGATAAGGAGATATTCTTTCACTACAGGTTGGGTTTTTGTTTATTTTTATTTGTTAAGACATCTTTGACATATTCTATTTATTTTGGTAGTCATTTTGATGGGGATGCCGATTCTTTGGACCTGGGTCACGAGGTTCAGTATACTCTTACAGGTAAAACCCCTTCGTCGGGGAAAATATCTGCTGAAAACGTTAAGTTGTTGAAGAAAGGAACCATTGCCCGACACGCCATCGAGGAAGAGATTTTGGATGGTATTATCGTTCGCCCACTGAGAAACGTTAATCCCGACCAAGCTCAATATGCGGGACTAGTTAAACTAGGCGCTGACAGTAATGACTTTTTTTTGTTGTGATTGTTCAAAGTTCAATTTAAAAAAATAACCCAACATAATTTATTTTAGTGGATGCTGAAGAAGTGTCTTACGAATTTGGAATCACGAGCTTAGCTAATAAGAAAGACTTCCTCCAACGTGGCGATCAAGTTCAATTCCAAATCGAACGAACTGAGGACGGCAAAGAAAGAGCTACTCGTATACGTGTTGTTCGTAAAAAGCTTCGCTCTACAGTTGACGCTATCAAGGGCCAGTTTGGATTCCTGAATTATGAAATGGAAGATGGTATGCTTAGTTTAAAAATTAAACGTGAACTATCAATAATTCAATTTAAACTTGTAGGTAAGAAGCTTTTCTTTCATCTTTCTGAAGTGAAGGATAATGCAACTCTTCAACCCAACGATACCGTCGAATTTGTTCTCATTACCAACCAACGTACAGGGAAATCTTCGGCTTGCAATATTGTCAAAATGTAAGTGCACACAATTTTGCTAACCTTATTTCTTGTGCTCATCATTGGTTGTTGTTTTATCAAATACAGGGAAACCCAACGTCCAGATTGGTTGGCTGCTCGTCTACGTACCATGTCGGTTGACGAGAACGGACCCCGCTTCTATGTGCTTCGCCAACCTAAAGGTCCGGATGGTACTCGAGGATTCAAAATGGCACCTCGTTCATCGGTATCTAGCAATGGCGTATCGTCCTCCAAGACCAATGGCGACTCGTCTGAAGCTGTGGGCAATGCCTGAATGACATCGAATTGGTTAAGCTACAACTTTGCTGTTTCTCTTTAACACTTCCCTCACTCAACTATATCTTCGTCGCTGAACAAATAACGAAAGAAAGAAAAAAAAACCAAGCATGTGGGAGGAGTCATAATGAGGTTCTTTCCTTCCCCCCCCCCTTCCTATCGTTTGAGGTAAAAAAAAAATAACGTACAATTCACAAAAAAATATCAATATTTCTTCTCTTAACAAAAAAAAATCTACTGTAACGTGTTCGCATCGAGGAACCGACTGTGATGGGGTGGGACTTCAAGCGTGTTTTACAAAATTAAATAAGCAAAAAAAATCTAGTAGTGTGCGAACTTGGGTGTCGTGAATCTTTTTTTTATTATTATTATTATTCCTTTTTTTTTTCTTTTTTTTTCTTTTTAAATTGTGAATCAAAGCATCATTTGCCATATAATTATGTGGGATTCTCGAGAAAGTCAATTTCAAGTGCTACAAATAAGCAGGCAGGCAGGTTGTATTGAATTATCCGGACAAAATCGCGCGAACGTTCTTTAATTCCTATCATTGGGACGAAGGATTTGTCTGGTCGCAGTCGAAACCCGTCGAAGAATGTTTGGCGTCTAGTCGAGATGGGCTGACGAAAAAAGAATTTGAGTAACTGAGCTAGAGGGGCGAAGAAATATTTTATTACCACCGGCTTTTTCAGTTAACAGAATTATCTACGCCCTCTTTCAGGATATTACGTTGTGGCAGTATCCTCCACTGCTCCCTCCCTCTCCCTTACCTTCTTTATTTCTGGGTGACTCTTGTGAAACGTGGCTCTCGAATAACTTCAGCATGCAAAACATTTAATTTTTCTCGTTTCCCTCGAAATTAGGTCCAACTTTTTTTTTTCGATGAAATTCCGTTGTTCCTCTCCGATACCACTGAGTCGGGCGTCCAATAAAGTCCAACCCAAGTTTATGCAATTAAAAATAAAACGGTTATAACTTGGCGAATATCTTAATTCAAAAATTTCTTTCTTCCAAGGGAAAGGAGAAATTTCAATTTTTGTTTTCGTTTTCGCCTTTCTGTTCCCTCCCTCTTATTAATTTTTCCATTCAAATTGTGTGATGCTCACATTTTCTGCTGTTTCACTCCGCTTACATATATACCCCTCTTCTGAAAGACGTTCTTCACCATTTGTTTTGTCAGTTGCAAAAAAAAAGGAAGAGAAAATTCTGCTTTTCCGGCTTTCGTAAACCAAAATCACATACGCAGAAATTATAGTTGTGTAGTTTCGGTTCTAATTTCTCTTTTTATCACTCTCTCTTATTCGTTCTTCTTCAACTTGTGTTTGTTTTCCCTCTCCGTCACCAAACTTAGCCCTAGCGTGTTCTCTCCCGCGCTCCAAATTCTATCCCGAGTTTTCTGCGTTAGCTTTCGTTTCATAGCCAGACAACGACAAAAAAACAAACACAATTTCAATAAGAATCGTGTGCTAAAAATTATGTGAAAGAAACCATCGAAATGATTGATTGATCAAGGAAGTCTTGAGATAAAATGAAGAAAAAAAAGAGAGTGAAATTCCATGTCAACAACCTGCGAGTTTATTAATGTAGCGCAACATATGGCCAATACAAGTGAAATCATTTCAACTCGCAAGTTAAGAAAACTAATCACTCGATTTTTTTTTTTGCTGTTTTTTATTTTTATACGCAGTTACGTGTGTATGTCTTGGTGCGTGTCTTAAAAAAAACCGAAAAACATCCGACCTGCCGATTCCAAGGAAAAGTGAATCGTCGAAGGACATTATGAATGGCCGCAGATGTTTTATTTATTTTGAAAATCGAAATGGGTGGGCTCTGGTCGGTGAAAGGAAGAGAAGCGATAACTACCTCGCAGTATCACAGTAGAAAAAAAGAAATTGGAAAAAAAGGTAAAATAAAACGTTTGCAAAAATTGGTAAAGCGGCATTGACCTACTACCATCCCCAAGAAGAAAAGGAGCGAACTACAATGATGCAGAATAAGGAATCGTAAAAATCTACCAAAAGGCACAATGGCTATGTAACTATAAAGGGAAGGAAGAAGAGATGGGATCGAGTGTCAGAATTAGCATTTAACGTTGTTTCTTTTTTTATATGTTTACAAACTAACAAAAGGAAAAAAGGAAGATCTAGAGGAGGGAGAAAAAGACGATAAAAACTCGGTAGAGCATCTGCTGCAATCTACTAAAAAAAAAGTACCGCACGTCTAAAGCTTGGACCAAAGTCATCAAAGTTTCACATAACTTATGTTGGAATGTGCATTTCTGGCAAGGGGGAGCCATCAGTTGGGGGAATAAGCGCGAGGAAACGGAAAAATTTGTTTTTCAAAAGGGAGTTTCAATTTCAATTTTTGTTGAAGTAGATTCAAGTCGAAGGGAGAGGTTATGTCACGACGTTGAATTTGATATGCACGCACGTACACACCGGCTGCTGGAGACACAGTGTAGAAGAGAAGGGGGGAAAGATTGGCGTTGATTGAAGTCGAGTCATCCTCTTAAGAGTCGGCACGCCCCTCGACGGTTGGTGTTTCGCCTTTACCTTCACAACCCTTTCAGCTTGCCTAAGTAGGGCGAGTGCTTCATGCCAAAGGTGTGAGCGGGACTGGACTCCTGCTTTATCTGTATTTGATGGTACAGGTCAAATAAAACACAAAAAACACGGGAACAAGATGAGTTTGAGACCGTAAAAGTAAAAGTTGAATTACTTCAAGGAATTTGGCGGGGCAAAGTTCGTTAAAGACGAACGGATAAGGACGGATGGGTTTTTTAGTGGCAAAAAAAGGGGGGGTCCGGGTTGTGTGTAATTTACGGGATGAAAAAAGTTTGGGACAGGTGAAGTTTTTAAATAAAAAGTCTCACCTTTTCCGGCGAATGCGCCCCTGGGCCTGGCTTTTGAGTTTGGTCTGTCGGTATGTTGGTGCGGCTGGAGATGGAGTAGGACGGCGAACGGGCCTTGTACTTGTCCTGGTTGCCCGACTCGTAGGCACCTGGACCTGGGTTGAGAACGCGTTCATCGATTGGTGACTTGCCTCGTCCAGAAATGGAAAAAGCGGGAGCCAACCCGGTACCCAAGGCAGGCGGCAGAGAATAGGCATTTGGAGCTGTGCACGTTTTTTCAGCACAAGGATCAAAGTAGTAGTAGTAGGGAAGCACACGCAGGACGGCACGACACGAGTCACCAAAACACACAAAATGTATCAAGCCCAGACAAAGAAGAAGAGTTCAAAAGACGGAATCGATTTCGCCCCATAACGACTGTCATGGAACTCGTTTCGATTGCCAATGCGGCAATCGAAAATAGTTATATGTGTGTCGAAGCAACGGAAATACGGTATTGACGCATCAATTTTTGAATAAAAGCTGCACAGCACGTAATCGTGTTGTTATATACGACATTATGTGTATGTTAACATTGTCCTACCTGGAAGGTTGTCTTTGCGTTCGTCCTTCACTTTAGCCCCGAACGTGAAACTCGGCGACGATTCTCCGACAAACTTTCCTCCTTTCTCCGGATTGTAGTCTCCCTGTCAAGTCAATACAGTTTTAGAAATGGCAACTAAAAATAGATAGACAATAAGGAGAAAAAACCAAAAGGATACCGGTGCCGGCGTGATGTCGTGTCTACTCTCCTTCGGACGACCGCTGATGGAAGGAGCCGGACCGTCATCTTTACCTAAAATGATACGAGGAACACAGAGAAAAGAAAAAAGGAGAAGACCAATAAAGTATGACGAGAACGGAAGGACCAAGGCCAGATGTAATTTTATAAAAGGCAAGATCAAACAAACACACACACACACAGACAAAGCTAATAATCTACCACGATACAAAGTGAAACAAAAAGAACGTAGGAAAATAGAAGCCAGTCAAAATGAGTCTTGCACACTGTAACAGGTTGCAGTGCAAGTTGTAGTCTAATGAGGGCACTTACCAGATTAGGAGTCTTCGTCAGATTACATTGTATGCAGCGAATGAAATGGTTTTTGGGGGCTTTATATTTGTCAGACAATTTCGGCAAAAAGAAACGGAGGAGCAAAAATGTAAGATAATGACGGTTACCTTTGTGATGAAGTCGAGCGACGTTGTACTGGCCGGGACCGGGACCCAAGCTCGTCTTTCCCGGGTTGTGCCTTTATTAAAGAATTTAAAAAATTAAAAAAATTAAGTCTTAATCATCCTTTGATATGGTAGACATTCATTACTTTGCGTGAAAGAAAAGACTGGAAAATATTTTTTTACTACCTAATTCCAAAACTGAAAGCCGGTGCCCTTCCTTTAGTGGATTCGCTGGTGCTTTTACCTGTAATTTAAATTGAATGATGAGTTAGTTATTATTTCCTCGTATCCTTTTCTTTGTTTATGTCCACATCTCTTAAAAGTTTAATTTCGTTTTCTTTAGACGGGACGGCTACGAAATCCTTCAAAATATGATGAATGGTTGAAAGATGAGAAAGACTTCTTGCTGCTGGTGAAGCCTTATTAAACAAAATGCCAAGTGACAACGAGAAAACTAAAACGTGACCGTGGTGGCACGGGCTGTTGTGTACACCGAAGACTATTCGACGAATAAGGCAATTATACTAACAATGAAAGCACCACAAGCCTGTTTGACTAGATTAAATGTCTGCGTTGTCTTTTGACTTGAGTTTCATCTATTTCCCTTATGAGGTGTGATTTGGTTGGCTGTTTGTTTGTTTTTCTAATTTTTTCACGCTATGCAAGCAAAGAGACGGCGTCTCCAGTGGGCGAACTCTCTGACCATGACGTATCACTTTTGTACCCAGTTTCTCTCTCTCCCTGCATGAAAACGGTACACTGGATTCATCAAGGTGAAGAGACTCACCAAAGAAAATGCAGCCACACAAACAACAACAACAAAAAAGAACCGAGAGAGAAAGACCCAGACAGACCGAGTCGTTGCGTGACTCACCTGGCCACAACCCACACGCAGCAAATGAATACTCCCTTCTCCTTATTAGATTTACTACAAGCTGTGTTGTTTCTCCACTATTAAATCTTTGTTTCCTGATGTTTTTCTTTCTGTGTTTAGTTTTTTTTTTTAAACTTGTATATGTATTTTCTGCTTTGAAGATCGAGATGATAAAAAACAACAACCGATGCTACGTTGTCAACGAAATCTTAAGTGGCTTTGGGACTTGTCAAAAAAGAAAGTCACGATTAAATATTTGTTTTAATTGACCATGTTTCCGTGGGAATTTAAGAGTTTGGATTGCGGAACAATTAAAAGGCTTGTTATCTTGCTGTTCAAGTATAAATATTTTGTAAATTCCAGAAAAGATAACATTAAATACCCAGCAACGCTGTGTGAACAACGTGCTCGGGCCAGTTCTTTTAATCAGTTGCCCATTGTTTCTGATGACGTCGATGTTGTGAGAAATATAAAAAGAAAACGTGGTCTACATTTTTCTCTTCTACTTCCGAGTTGGTTGAACAAACAATTTTAATGGCAACAGATGAACTTTCAAGCCAGATGTTGTGGAAATCCAGGCCAATTGTGAAGATGACAAAACGGCTTTGTTATCGAACAACAACACCTCGTGTGTGTTTCCAAGTGTGTTTCAATCTGACCGCGTTTTTTTCCAGCAATAATAATAACCCAGTTGCCAAAAAGTAAACTTTTGTGCTGAAGGCGAAGGCGATTTGCTTTTTTATTATTTCCACGTGAGATTATCCTGGCGCCATTTTCGAATCACCCCATCACCGTTTATGGGCCACCACCAGTCGTCAAGTAGTAAGTCACTGTTTTCTTTTCTTTCTATATGTAATTTCACGACACCATTTTGGTCGTGCTATTTTCACGCATATTCATCGCTTGTGGGGAGTGCCACGTTTCTGTTGTTTCATCATGCGAATTGATATTTTTGTTTTTCATTTTGATCGATCTTGCTCATCTTTATTGCCCAATTGGTAATAGCCTCGAGGGGCCCAGCTATAAAAGTCCATGGGCCGAATCCGTAACGAGATTATACAGATTTTCGATGATGCACTTATACAGAAATAAATGGATGGTTTTAATTAGCGCGGAATGAGTGAAAGGTAAAGAAATGGCGGCGTGGTGGACCTATTCCTTTTTCAAAGTGTCTGATATCCACGTCCTCGATCAGTCCACGTCATGAATGGTCGAATAAGAAAGGGGGGGGGGGGGTCACTGCATCTAACGATACCGCATTTGTATTTCTAATACCCATGGCGTGTCGAGGTCTTATAGGCGAACAACAGCACAGCCCAAGATGAACGTGCATGATAATAGGAATTTATGTTATTTGTTGAATTGTTGTTGTTCTTACCGATGGTTGAGGGCAGGGCCACGGCTGCTGGTCCCGGTCCTTGGAACTCTGCGGCGATCGGTCCGCGCCTTAACGTCAAGGCTCCGGTCGATCCTCCTCCGCCTCCTCCGCTACCGTTGACCAAAGCCGGCGACATGTTGTTGTTGTTGTTGATACAGTCGATCTGTCAAATCCTCCCTGCGCCCGTCGTAATGGATAGCGTCCGATTTGAGAAAAAGAGAAACAAGAAACACGTACGTTAAAGATGGCGGGATGTATTATTCTACAGCGTGATGATGGAGTTGCTGCTGCACACACCACCCTCCTTTGAGAAAAAAAAACCCCTTCCTACACAATTTCCCATCACCTGGGAGCCTGACATTCTTTTGCATGTTGGCCAGGTATAGTCGTATACAGTTTGTTTTTTGTTCTCCGACTGCAGTTTGATCAATACGCACCGGGAGCCAACGGTACTTTTTTCGGGAGTAGGATTCGTGAGTCGGAGAAAAACATACAAAAGAATGACAAGAAAGGTGTTTTCTCTCCCCCCTCCCTTCTTCTTATTTTTGATGATATCAAAGCTCGGCTCATTTCTGCGTAAAGTTGAGAAACAAGTTGCATCGCATTCGACCCCATTGCAAATGTTTCGAATGTTTGATGAGAAACTTGTCTTGATGACATTCAAATGCTTCATGCCAAAGTCTTGTTTGACGACGGCCAAAGATCCATCGGAAAAGCATCAGTCGACTTTTGTTTCAAGTGTTTCGAACTCGGACGGGAAGTTGTCGGCTTTTGTCAACTGTTGACGAGTGTCGTTATCTCTGGCGACCATCGCTCGAGAAATTTATCGTTTTAGTTCCAACTGTCACATCTCGCAAAAATGAAACAAGTTGCGCAATGTGGATAACGTGGCTCTACATGCTATACGAAGGCTATGCTTTGATCAACCGAGCTGGAAGGGAAAATACTTACCATAAATGGATTACGGGAGGCGACCATTCTCTTTTTAATTTTATTTCCCCCTCAATTTCTTTCATTTTTTGTTGAATTTTTGACTTGTTTATTGATCTCGGCCGATGGCACTCTACCTGTCGTGTGTCACCTGATCGGGGCCTCACGTGTCTGGTCACGATAGACATTGGGTCGGATAATAGACGAAAATAAATTTAAGAAACCGTAGCAAATCTTGTTTAGAGAAACCTTTTTGAAGAAAGATGTTATGGTAAATCATGGAAAAGTCTGAAGGAGGGAGAGCTTATACGAAAAAAATAAAGCCTCGGGAGCCAGGAGTTGCTATTGCTGGAACACATCGGCCTTGGCCAGCCAACTTACAGCTAATCAAAAGCCCCTTTTTTTTCTAAAACCCCCAGCTTTAACACACACACAAATAACTGATAAGGTTGGCTGTAAATTTTCTTAAGTCTCGACACATTCTCTCAGCTGTTACGCACTTGTCGCACAGTCTCGCCGATCATTTTTCTACGCCCCTAGATTGGAGCTAACGCCCAAGAATAAAAACTGCCGAAAAATTTCCTTTGTATCCTTTTTTTTTTTTTTCGTGAAAAGAAAATAGGAAAAAAAGAAACAAGAAATATTACCGGTCAGGGTGAAACCGGTCACTCGACCACAATTATGGTATGATTGGTAATTTTTGTTGTTTTCTTTTAAATCTTTTTGTTTGAATATTTTTAACTTACGAATGAATTAAAAGAATGAGGTTATCTGTGGACGTCGATCGTCTGGGTTTCCGCGTTGGGACGGGATCGATGGCACCAGGAGTTTTATTTTAAATGGCGGTTGCGCGGACGAACAGTGTTGAATCAAAGAAGTGTGTTGTTATTGTTGTTTCGTTGGCAGGAAAGCAGAAAAAAAAATCCACAAGGCCAACGTGAAAAGAGATTTGAAGAAAGATGGGATTTCGATTGCGATGGAAAGAACGGGGAGGTCAAGATTGAAAAGGTGAAAGAGAGAAAGCTAGGAGCCGGTGCGCAAGTTGTATGTGTGTGCTCACTTGAGGACGACTCGATTGCAACTGAACCTGGCGCCAGTCCACTTGGTGGTTCTAAAACCTCTTGTGTCCATATAGAGAAATGCAGAGAAGGAAAAAAAAAAAAGGAGGAGAAGAGAGAGTGAGATAGACGAACAACGACTTACACACACACACACAACTTATTCTAGAAATTCCCGCAAGGCAGAAACTATCATGACGTCATCCCAGCTCGCCCTCCCGTCGCGGTCTCCCGGCCGTCCAACATAGCCATAAAGAGCAGATTAAAGAGAGCACAGTAGTGGGATAAGGAGGGAGGTTATACGGGAATGGAGGGAAGAGAAAAGAAATTCTTGTAAAAGATTTAAACATAAATGATCAAGACGTGGGGCCTTCTTCCTCATATTATAACTCTATATTGCCTAGCTGCAATAACGATCGATATCGTGTCATGTTATAGGCTTTTGATCTTTCTTTTCTTGGGGCTTGTCCGATGGAAATGGGAGAT
Organism: Daphnia pulex; assembly: GCF_021134715.1. Classification (NCBI taxonomy): domain Eukaryota; kingdom Metazoa; phylum Arthropoda; class Branchiopoda; order Diplostraca; family Daphniidae; genus Daphnia; species Daphnia pulex. The sequence goes on along the minus strand of NC_060018.1, from coordinate 4,235,976 downwards.
TACCCTTGTATAAATCTTTATAGAAAGGCTTTGGTACTATCGGAATTCGATTACCTGCAACAACAGTGGAGTCAGGTAGGGGGGGTAGAGATTGTATAGGTACAATCAAATGAATATAAAGCCCGCCGACATCGTTCAACTCCACCTCGGAGAAATGGTTGCCATCAAACATGGTGGTAAACCCGCCAGCCAACTCACATGCAGTTAATACCAGCTAGAAGGAAATAACTCTCAAACACACACACACACACACACAACAACAACAAAAAATCGAATAAATATTCATTATAATTTATTTTGTCTTCATCTTCGTCCCTCCGTTTGATTATTCTTGATTTTTTGTTGTTGTGTGTGTGTCCGCGTTCATCTTATTTTGACAGACAACTCGGTAACTAGAAAACAGGCGAGCCCCTCCTGTATATCCCTTCGTCTGGAAATTTCTTTCTCATTTCGTCGAAAAATCATTTTGAGTTATAATAAACTACCGTGTAATAAGAGAGAGCGCAGCCACCAGCAGCAGGGAGCTTGTCACAGCAATGGCCGAGTTATCTCGGGTGGTGAATCAGCCCCCATTCCCAAACGTTTCCTTAAAAGGGCATTCAAATTCTCTTATGCACGTGTGTGTGTGGGTAAGCGAGGTTTTCTTCACATCTCTTATAGATTGAAAACTTTCCTCAACCCCGCCTCGATGTGTATACGGCGATGGATGCCAAAAAGATACACCCACCTGCACACCGCCGCCGTATTGCCGTTCAATTCCTTTTTAAACCGACCGTTAAACAATCGAATCAAAATTAATGAAAGGAAACGAGACGAGCGTGTTAACAACACACGGGAGAGAAGGAACACCACCCTAGCGGGGCGTCGCGTCTAATGTTTTGTTTTTATAGCAATTTGATCATTCGTTTCAATTGGGAATTTCACTGTTTGATCGTCGTTGCGCAAACCCAAATAAAACCGACAGCTTATCTCAAATCGGGAGGGATTATTGTTCTATTTTATTTCGACATTTGAAAACAGCCAGCAAAGTTCTTTTTTTCGAAAGATGGATTATCGTCGGGTCGATCTAGATGTGTGCAATCGCTACAATCAACTAAGCAGCCGATAATCGTAAAAAAAAACACGTTCGACTATTTCGTCTTTATATGTTTGCTGCTGCGTCTGTCGATCGGTCCGTCCGTTTTTTGGCCATATTTAGACAGACACGTTGCTGCAACACCACCCCACTCTTTTTCTCAATAATATACAATCTATACGCTATTCTACGTTGATTTCCTTGGGCACGCGCTGCAAGGTTGCTGGCCAAGCCCCACGCGCACAGATTGATCTCGAAATGAATCAGTTTCTCGTTCATTTTCACCGAGTCATGTTAGTAGAGTTGGAGCCGTCCGTGTCGTGATGTAGTCACCACTTGTTTCACGCATGACCTCCAACGGGAATCCATTGTTTTTATTCAAAAAAGAGAGGGAAAAAAAAAGAATAACAAATATACATTTTCTTAAAGAAATAACAACAACAGCTAGCCGTCGTGTGTTCCAGTTCCTGCCTTTCTCGTTTAGCTATTCTGGTCCGTTTCTTGTCACGCAATGTGCAAATCAGCCAGCCAGTTTCTTCATTTTGAAGAGACAAGTCGCTCGCACTCTTGTTCTATTTTGCCGTGTCGAGTTTTTCTCGCCCGCCGCCGCCGTCTGCATTGATCCTCCCTTTTGTTTGAGAGGACCGCCGTGAATAATTTTTAACCGGCAGGAGATACGCCAGCTACCGGGCAAACTATGACGAAGTTTGAAGTGGTAGAAGTGGTGGGGGTCAGAGGTCGCCGTGTTAGACAAACGGAAATGAACCTGGAACTTTTTATCGTCTCGAAGGAGGTGAGAGATGTGGCACTTGGAAGCGTCACGACGATCTTGTGCATCGTGAGCTCGAGGTTGAGATGATGGTAACACATGATAATTATATCACGCAATAGAAGATGTGTGTCAATCACGTTCGTCGACGAGCACTCGGTCGGTTATTCAATTGAGATGGGCGTTTGATTGTTAAGGTCAAAGATTCAGATGGCCGGAAGCTGGAAACACCTGGGACAATTCACACCTCTGTCAATCTGTGTGTGTGTGTGTGTCAATTTCGTTTCGTTTTTTTGTGGCCCTTTCTAAATTAAATGGGTGGGGCTTTTACAATGTCATCTCGACACTTTTTCTCACTTGTTGCGTAAATTTCTCGACGCCAACAAAAAATATCTGGAATTATCTACACCCTTAATTATTCGCCCATTGCCTTGAGTCGCTAAACCTGTCAGAGGAGATTAAAAGTCTTTTAGCCAGTCGTAAACAACCTTTTTTTTTGCGTTCTAGCTCGTAAACTTTGATCAACAAGTTTTTAAAAACATCGATGCCAGTTTGAATCCATTTTTCTTCTTCTTCCTTTTAAGTAACAAACGAAACGTTAAACGATCTGGAGAAAAAAAGATGGCACATTCACGAGAGGGGGCCTGGAGTCACACTGAGTGAGATATCCTGGAAATCAAAAAATAACAAGCGTTCAGTATTCAGTGCCGAGGACGACGCAGAAACCGGCGTCCTTTTGAAAACAAAAACGAAAAGAAAAGTGATTTACGAGCGATGCCGTTGGCACACGTGTGTGTATGCCTTCTTTCCCCCCGCTTATGGTTGTTTTTGTTGTTGTTGCTCCTCAAAACAGTTTTGAATATGTATGTAGAATAACAAGCCAGGCTGTTTGTCTGCTCGAAACGACCGTTTTGTATTGGAGGCGTTCATATCTGTCTTCTCACGTCTCTGACGCACCGCAAAGAGAAAGGGACCGAGATGAAACACCCACCACCATCAGTTCTTTTTCTCTCTGTGTGGCTCTTGACGTCGCGACGTGCCGAGGTGAAGATTTTTCGGGTGGCGGGACGCCATCTGGCTCGACCGGAAGGAGTCACGCTACTCCCGAGACTGATGCCATCCAATCAAAAAAAAACGAGCTTTTCTTGTTGAGACATTTTCTTCGCTGTTCACAATTTGTCGTCTTAGAAAAAGGTGACTGATGTTGTTCGTTTTGTCGTTATCTAACGAGCTGGCAGCATCTGTTGCCTCATTCATTGCTTTCTTATAATATCAATCTTTATTCTCAATCAAGTTTATTATTTGTCAACGCACAAATAAATTTCAAACGCCATCTGAACATTGTTGATCAAATTTATTGAACGTGATTAGAATTTTGAATTGAATGTGGATTGAACACGATTTTTCGGTACATTTTACAAGTGCAATTTTGCTTTAACGTATTCTTGGGCTGCCATCTTGCAAGCGTCTTGGTCTGCCAAATGTTGGGACTGAAGCCATTTTTCGGCTTTCTTGGCCACCAACATCCAGGAGGTTTGCAGCTGAGCCAGAGCCAGGGTCATGTAAGCTAAAGCGATAGCAGTTACCCATACTTGATCAGGGTACGAACTCTTTTGTCCAGCTGCGTTCATTTTGCAAAGGGAATGTGTCAGTCAATATTGAATTTTATTGGCCAATGAAAAGTGGCTAAAAATACCTTGTGTGATGTCATCCGTCGTGGTATCCAAGAGCTGAGCGATGGAAGTTTCCAGTTTGAATGATCCGTCGAAATTTTGACTTGAGACAAGTTTCATCAACTTGTCGTCGTCCGTGTTTTCTTTCGGTTGGTTTCTGTCGTCCGTACTTGCGTCGAAAATCAGACTCTCAAAAGCGGGGACATCACGGCTTAGGCTCAATGACGGTAGAGACATTGGGTCATTCAGAGACTGTGGTTGTACAGATCTCTGCATTGATTTCATCATTGGAGCCCGATTTGACATCATTGGCATGGCCATTGGTGGAGGCGCTCCAAAAGACGTGCATGAATTTTCAACTGGATCATCCATACACATAGGCACAGGAGCCCCACGACGCATGCGTGAGCCACCACCCCAGCCGTGAGCTACTTGAACGGGAATGTCACGGGATTTCATCATCATCCAAGATTCTTTCAAATCTTTTTGTTCTTTCGGATCCACGGCGACATAGGAAGTGTATCTTGACGTCAAACCTAAATTGATTAGACTCGTTAGCGTCATGGTACTTGTAGATTTCTTGTTTAATTTGCTTACCATATCGACAGCCAAGTTGAATGATTTCTTTTTTAGCATTATCATTCTCCTCCCGATCTTGAAGAAGCTGAATCAATTTTCTTGCCGCTAGACTAGAACACCCCCAAATAAAATCTTGTTGAGCTATGATTTTGTTCATTGTATTACATCCTGGAACTTACCAGTGAACAAGTTGACCTTCTTCGGAATTTTGTTCGTTTAAATGGACTTTTAGCGATAGGGGACCTACAGGCGAAGCTGCAATTACTTCAGCCCATTTTGGCTGGTGGGCATCGTCCGCTAGAAGAGCATACACTATGAAATGTTTTCCATCAAAAACAGGAGGAATCTGTTTAATGAAATTCAATTTCAATGTTATCTGGCAGCGTAAACAAGGTCGAAATAATATAACCAACCATCTTGTCACAAGGCGCTTGACGTAATTTCATTTCTGGTTTCTCGGTCGGCGGAACGGACGCCTCGGGATCCACCAAGGGTTTACCGTAACCCATCAAAGTCTTTTCGGTTTGAACGGGTTGAGCAGGTGTAGTTGATTGCTCCGTTTCATCATAGCCTTCCCAGTTGATCTTGATATCTGTTGGTAATTACCTCCAGGGTAATTTGAATAATTAATTGCATATTTTTTGAAAAAGATTGCCTACCCGTAAGTGCCGGTTGCAGAGCGTCTTGGAGCTGTTGCATGACCTTCTTTTCCAGACGTTCTTCCAATGAGGCAAATAGGGCGGTTCCATTACCAGCACGGGCCATTCCTTCGACGAGATGATGGCTAGCGCTACTTCCCAAACCTGTTTGGGAAAACAATTTGCCGAGTTCCTTTAAAATACTTAAATTTACTTTATGCAATTAAAATATTTATTAACAAATGAAGCTTAAACGGTCAAATTTGATTGCGTGAATCTGCATTTACACACCCAAGGCGAATAATCGCGTTCGTCCGCTATGGCGACGGACTAAACCCAAAACCTGGTCTGCATTCGACACCTTTGTATAGAAAAATATTATTTCAAAATAATGTAACAGGTGAAATGTAGTTAATTGCCTCTCCATCTGTGAGAACGAAAACTTGTCTTAGATAGCCGTCGATTGGGGGTTTCTGAAATATTTGTTCTAATGGATTGAATATTTCTGTGCCCCCCAAATTCGCTTGTAGTTCTGCGGGTATGAGGAAATACAGGCGAATGATAACAATTGAAAAAATTTAACTGTTTTACATTTGTAACTTACGTTCAGCATAGGCTTTTGCATGGTTCAAAACAACTTCGTCGTATTTTCTGCTCGATGGGAAAAGTTCTTCGTACGAAAATCCAAAACCCGCAATGTTAACCTTTAAGTTAATTTTTTTTTTTCAATTGTAATTGAAGGATGAGTCAATATTGTTATTTCAAATAAAATTGCGAATGAATGACTTACATAACAATCCGTAGGCAACGAATGAAGGAATAGCTGTAAATTTAAAAAAAAAAAAACGAACGTTAAATTCTGCAAAATTTTTGTAATGCAATTTAGAAAATAATACCTTAAGCGCTTGTTTAGCCTGTTCAATCCCGGATCCTGCCATGGAACCGGAACGGTCCACAAGAAATATCAGTTCCGTTTTTTGTTCGGCCAATTTGAAGCTAGGAACTAAGCTTAACATCACTGCTGTACTTCCATTTGACGATTTCTAATTCAATAAATTAGAGTCAATCCTAACTTTCTTGTCATGTAATAAAATTTTGCTGTAAATTTTTTACCTCGTGAATTAGTCTTGGCTGATTGGGCTCGGCTACTTTAATGTAAACGACAAGATCTCGATCCATAGATGTCACTACGTCGTCCAGTTTGAGGGTTCCATCCATCGGCTAACGAATGAAGCATCAACAACAGTTCAAAATCAACCAATTTACAGTTAAAACAAGAACTGATTTTAGTTTGAAATATAGGGAATTACCTTGTTGACAGAATCGTGACTAACGGCGATTTTGTGCGTTGGGGATCGTATTTCTTTGATGGCAGATCCCATTCGAACTGTAGCATTAAAATCAACTCGGTAATGAGATTCCCTTTTCAGAAGAACGTTAATGTTTTAAAATACTATCTTGGGATTTGGATTGCGTGATAAAAAGCAATAACTAACTGTGTATAGTTGATGGAAGCCAAGTCTTTAGCAACGCTGGAATGATCGGTGGGAGGAACGTATCTAGGGGCGATGGTAGTCGGCAAATAAAATCGAATTTCACCTCCTTCTACTTTTAACTCTGTGACGTAAGTCAAGCGGATTTTCGCTCCCGATCCAGCGGCCAGATTACCAACTTTAGCCTTGCCAATTCGAGATTAGTTTTAAAATTAAAAATTTAATTAGCCTTGTTTGCTAAAGTTAGGAAATGAATGATCGCGGAAAATAAATTACCTTGAATACGTCTGGTAATTTCTCTTCAACCAAAAATGCGGAATGGCCACTTTGAATCGCTTGCTCATAATCGGTTTGTGCTTCTTCCGTTTTCTTGACGACACCTTCGATGCTCCGTCCGTCTACTTCTGCCGTGAATTTACACACTCCGGCTCCTATTGAAAATTGAAAATTTACTTGTTTCTATGTCACTCAATAGCTTCTCTCCTTTTAATACCTTCATCAAGCGGAAAGAGATAGACGGCTTCGATAGGTTGAGTTTCCCTGTTGACGTAACGTTGCTCAATTGTCACTTCGGCCACCAAATCAATGATACGCGCTTGGACAGAAACTCCTGTCAATGGAACTGGTGTGGGCTCACGACCGGGGCATTCAATGAGAAGTCCGCAAACATGCATTTTCTTTTTAATTGGATACTCTAGAGTGAAGACAATGCAAAATTTTGACCATAGATGAATTTTTCTTATGACTGAGCCATTAAGATTTCTGCTTGCCTTGATGAAATTTCCTTTAATCACTCTGATCTCGGTTCCGGATGTATATGTGAACTGTAGGAAATGCTTGACTTTGGAAGTTACGACAAGGTTGCAGGGATCGCCGAATAGTTATGCCAGGGAATGCCAAAGTGGAACTGATATTTGTCGTTCTGCGTTTCGCTAAACTTATAACAAGTTATCACGGTCTTTACTTCACCAATCTTTGATAAGGAGTGGCAACGAACTGAAAGTGTTGCGCTATTGTAGGCTGATAAATAGGTGTCGCAATGTGAACAAACTTATGATTGTGACACTAGAGATTGCTCACTAAAAATAAGGCACCTGGTAAAATGTTTTCGCATGTTTACTTCGTGACTCATAACAAACACTAGCGGCATCTTTTGAACTGATATGGATGTACGTTATCAGAGAAGTGCCGTGATATTCATTGGGTGGATGAAATTATTTTATTCATGGTAGTAAACGATATTCTTTCGGAAAGTTCTGGGCGAATTGTTTGTGTGTTATGTGTTATCACTTTTATCATAAAAGTGATGAAATTGAAACGTCAAATATGTTGCAACCGATGTTTCATTTTTTTATATTTGAAACTGAATATCTAAATTTAACCTTGATATTTTCAAATTCAAATTTGATTGACCAATTTTGTTATTACTAAAAATACAGAATTTGTAACCGATTTTAAACCACTGCCGAACACTAATGTTGCATCTGAATAAAGATAAGACATTGAGGTCTCAAAGTATCAACAGTAAATGTCGAAACTCTTAAAGAAACAATCTAGACCTAACAAACTGATATGCTTCTTCAATGCAAGATTTACGATGTTCACGATTGCTAAATCCTTCATGCGAGTCAATCCATTTCTCAGCTTTCTTGGCAGCTAGTTTCCAACTATCCTTTAGTTTAGGCAAAGCCAACGACAAATAGGCTAACGCGGTTGCTGTTGCCCAAACTGTCTCTGAATAACAGCATTTCTCTCCCGCTATTACGACAAAATTTACAAACGATTAATGCATTTATTAATTCAAAAAGATACAACAACGGAAGTTGGACCGTACCTTGTTTAATAATTTCCAATTTAGTATGCAGTAGCTGAGCGAGTTCATGTTCCATAGGGAACGATCCGTCATAATTTTGAGTGGAAATCAGCAATATGCACTTGTCGTCGTCACTGAGTAGCGCTGAATGGGGCAGCGTTTCAAAAGTATTTGTATGATGGCCAGTACTCACCGGTCGGCCCTCGAGAGGAGAGCTAAACGTCATGAATGTAGGCGACTCTGTTGAGCTTCCGTCGCCGAGCAAGAGACATCTTTCGACTCTCGGTTTCGTAATTAGGTTCGCCGAGTCTGTCATCATGAAATTTTGACTCAAACCACCCCAACCGTGAGCTACTTGAACGGGAATGTCTCGTGATTTCATTACCATCCACGAATCTTTCAATTCTTTTTGTTCTTTCGGATCCACGGCGACATAGGACGTGTATCTTGATGCCAATCCTAAAGTTATTAAACTTTAATGAATTGCACAATTGAGGATCTCCTTTTTGCTTACCGTATTGACAACCAAGTTGAATAATTTCATTTTTGTTTTTTAAATCGTCACCTCTTTCCTGTAAAACTTGGATCAGTTTTTTAGCGGCCAAACTGCATAAACACATTTAAAAATTAATTTGAAATTTCAGTAAAATCGCAGCTAACAGAATTTTCATTTCCCCAGTAATTAAAAAATCCCTTTACCGATGAATCAGTTGACTTTCCTCGAAATTTGGCTTGGTTCGATTGACTTTCAGTAATAAGGGACCAACAGGTGCGGATGCGACGACTTCGACCCACTCCGGAATGTGCGCACCTTGCGCTATAAGGGCATAGACTATGAAATGTCTGCCGTCAAACACTGGCGGAATCTTATATGAAGTAGAAAAACGGTTACGTCAAAAAATTCAAATTTTTTCCCCTCGTTTTCTCGGAATTGCCGCATAACAAACCATTTTATCGCTCGGAGCCTGACGCAGTTTCATTTCTGGATTCTCGGAAATGGCCGGAGTCACAGGTTTCTCGCGGGATTTGCCGTAACCCATCAAAGTCTTTTCGGTTTGAATGGGCGGATTAAAAGGGGGGGACAGCTGCTCCGTTTCGTCGTAACCTTGCCAGTTGATCCTGATATCTGTTATCATATTTTTCGTTTGATGATTGTAATAAGATTTGATTAAGTATGTCTACCCGTAAGTGCCGGTTGCAGAGCGTCTTGGAGCTGTTGCATGACCTTCTTCTCCAAACGTTCTTCCAGTGAGGCAAATAGGGCTGTTCCGTTGCCCGCACGTGCTATTCCTTCCACCAGATAATGACATGCGCTACTTCCCAGTCCTAATGCATAAGTCATAGTTTGTAGCACTACATTCACAACACTTTTCTCATGACTAAAGAATGAGTTACCTAGAGCGAAAACGCGAGCATTTCCTCTTTGACAGCGGACTAAAGAAATGACCTTATTAACATTCGAAACCTGAAAGCAATTATTGTGTTAAGACATTTGTTTTAAACGGGATCATTATCTCAAACACACACACCTCTCCGTCCGTAAGTACAAAAACTTGGCGGGAATATCCGTTAATCGTCGGTTGCTCAAATATCCATGCCAATGGGTCATAAATTTCCGTCCCGCCCAGGTCTGCTTCAAGAACTGTTTTTAAATCAAATAACAAAATACTTAATAACAGTGGGCGAGGGAGATTTTTTAAAATGCTGTCTACATTGTGCGCATTCTTTGGTAAGAGCCAGACATTCGTGGCCATACTTTCGACTTGAAGAGAAAAGGGGTTTGTAAGTAGAACCAAACCCAACGATATTAACCTTTTTAATCGATTTAGATTAAATTTCAAGCGGGTTAAAAAAAAATTTGAAAATTGTGTAACCGCCGTAAACGTTACTCACGCAGCAATCGATGGGCAAAGAGTGAAGGAACAGCTAGAGGGAAAATGTTGATCAGCAAATGGTAATAATTAAAGTGTAGCCGTATTTACCTTTAATGCCCGCTTAGCTTCCACAATTCCTGGACCTTGCATAGAACCCGATCGATCCACGACGAATATCGCTTCAATTTTCATTTCGTCTAGTTTGAAACTAGGAACCAGACTGAGCATCAGCGCCGAAGTTCCATTTTTGGATTTCTATATTTAAAAAAAATGATTTTTCCTGGTAAATTTCAAACAGTTTTCGATTAGCCAATAGGATCTCACTTCGTGAATAAGTCGCGGCTGATGCGGTTCAGCAACTTCAACGTAAATGACAAAATCGCGATCCATGCATGACACTTTTTCGAACAATTGCAATTTTGCCTTCATAGGCTAATTGAAAGCGGCACATTGTAAAATTAGAGAAACAATTTGTAAAATTTCGTTCAACATACATTATCACCGACATTGTGATTAACATCGATTTTGTGCGTTGGCGAATAAATCTTTTTAATGATGGATGCCGTTTGTACGGTAACGTTAATTTCGACTTGATATTGATTTGTCCTGATTTTATAAACACAAACGAGAAATTCTTTATCGAACTGGCAAGCAAAATGTTCAAACTAACTGTGTATAGTTGATTGAAGCCAGCTCTGCTGTAGCGCTGGAAAGATCGGTGGGAGGAACGTATCTAGGGGCGATGGTAGTCGGCAAATAAAATTGAATTTCATCTCCTTCTACTTTTAACTCTGTGACGTAAGTCAAGCGGATTTTCGCTCCCGATCCAGCGGCCAGATTGCCAACTTTTGCCTAACCAATTCGGAAAAGGTTTGAAAATTCATAAGTTTATAAAACTCTAAAATAACAAGAGTGGCAATTGTTTGTTACCTTGAAAACGTCCGGTAATTTCTCTTCTACCAAAAATGCGGAATGGCCACTTTGAATCGCTTGGTCGTAATCGTTTCGGGCTTCTTCTGTTTCCTTGACGACACCTTCTATGCTGCGTCCGTCTACTTCGGCCGTGAAGTGACACACTCCAGCCCCTAAAAGTTGACTGTAGTCGTTTAAGTTTGTCAATAATTGAATCTCGAGTTGGAATTGTTTCGTACCTTCGTCAACAGGGAAAAGATAAATGGCTTCTATAGGGTGGTTTTCTCTGTTGACGTAGCGTTGCTCAATTGAGACTTTAGCCACTAAATCGATTATTTCGGCTACGACGGAGACTCCCGTCAAAGGCAACTGTATGTGCTCACGATCAGCACATTCAATCAGTAGTCCGCACCGAGACATAGTTATGTAAACTGATACAACTTCCGGTGATAAAACCAAGAGTCTACTTGCTTCACTGATCTGGAACGATTGACAAAAGCTCCACGTTCCGTTAGCTTCGCTGTCTCAACGACTGGGGAACGATTTCACTCTGCTGAAGGAATTCGTATGTGACATTCCGTCTTTAAATAGCGAGCTTATCAGAAATCGCTTAGGAGATTCTCTAGGGATAATTCTTTGAAGCCGAAAGTAGGGGGGCTGTTGTTTTCCACCTACGCAGTCATTTGACTTTTTTTTTATTTGCTGGGTGGTATGTGGGATATACGCTTAGAAACCAGAGAAATCTCTTCGTTGATTGTATATGTTTATTCCTTAACTCAATTCAAATCAACAAATCATGATGAGGGGATATTATTGGAACTGATAGGGGTGTAAGTCGCGACCACCGTAAATGAGACCATCTAGAAATATCATTTGTATATAATAAGGAGAGCAGGGAACAAATCAATAATTCGCACATATACATGTACACGCACACTCACTCAAAACACGCAAACTATAACCGAATTCATATCCCACCAATAAACGTGTGTGTGTTGTGTAAACTGCAATGCTGATTTTGTTTTTCTTTTTAACTTACGGATATTTTTACAAAGAACGAGATTGGCAAATAACATCGAAAATATGAACACAAATGAAAGGGAATAATAAATGCTGTTGCCCATTTTCTTTTCACAGTGGGGGCTGTCAGCGGAGAAACATTGTTTGAAATTTTGTGTTTTTCATCACGGGGGGAGATTTAAAAATCAAATTGATATATACGTGCAATTAGGGAATGAATGGATTGACTCGAGGATAAATTCTGCAAGCGCAGTGGTGAGGTACAGCGACGTAACCCCACTGAGGTGCCAAACTGGTGTCGACTGTCGTTAATTTGACGTGTAACATGTTGGCCCAACCGGGCCGCATTTCACAGGTCGATTGTAGGTGCTCCGATATGCCTGCAAAGATCGATTCATATCATTTAATCGCGCACTCACACCTCTGGCTAAACATTTTAAATTTACCTGTACAATGCTCCCCCTCTCTGATGCACTCGTAAACGAAGGCAAACTGGAATAGAAAAATGTGCAATAATTACATTTTGATTCAAAATGTCACCAAAGTTATTGTGCACACCTGTCGATATTCTGAGCTGTGAACGATGCGCACTTCTTGTCCGTAAATATCTCGTGTGTCGTTGATTTGCTTCCAGTATCTTTGACGTGCGAAACGAAAAAAAAAAAACGAACTAATGTCGAAAATGAACTTTTTGCTACCCTATCAAATGAATTACCTGTTTGTTTTGCAAATCTCTTCAGATAAGGGCTCATTTCTTGATCGAACTAACCGGTGATTATGGTGTCCATTGCGTTTTGTAGGCTCGTTGATAAATGTGTCGTTCGTATTCTGTTCCTTTCGAAAGCAAATGAATAGCAAAGTAACGTCTGTTTACACGAGAAATAAAATTGTCGAGTTACACACCAAAAAGAACTCTTGATCGTTAGGCAGTGATGGCGGAAAATTTCCGACCCAAACTGGGGGTCCCATGCTGTTGACAGGATCACCAAAAGGCGATTTCATGATTTTGGCTGTGTGTTCAAATCCACAAGAAATTAATTGGCTAATCGACGACAGTGACAGAACAAAAATGGCGATGAACACGCCGGCCAAGATAACAGACCAAAATAATACCGACAGAGTTCACTAACCTTTGTATTTTTTCAGCATGGCGTGAACGATTTCGAGCCGTTCTGGATCTTTTAAAAGTTGAGTGATGGAGTCGTGGTGATGGAGTCGTTGGGCATTCACGGTGGCAATGATAAAAAATGTCGTGACGACGAGAGCAATCGAGACTAATCTCCACCGAGCCATGATGCAAACAAGCTCAAACACGCTCACACACACACTGCTAAAACGAGGAACAAACAGAGAGGAGAGGGGAGGTCGAGATCGGCCGACTGACAATGGAACAATGAGGCAACGGGCACCTGAATGACGTCTCACCCCGTTTTTCTCTCTTTTTTCCTTTTTCCCTTTTTCCTTCGTCTTTTGTTTCCCGATCAAGCTTTTCTTTTTTGGGGGGGCCTTTTTCTCTCAGATTCCAACCTGAGAAGAAGCGACGAGATGAAAGCACAACAGAAGCAAACTGCTGTGGGGCTAGTTTGCATGTGACTGACTGTGTCCAATAGGGATTTCCACCATCAAGCCGGCGTATACGATTGCTCGTGTGCATACCGAAACGGGACGAGCCTTTGAGTTCGGGTAGGCGGTAAAATGTGTTATACTTGAGACTTATGCGGCTATTTAGACGTCCTCCCACACGGTCTATATTTTTCACGAATCTTTATTATAATCATTTTTTTGTGTTGTCTTTCGATATGCCTTCGGTCCCTTGTTGGCCATCTTTTATCTGGAAGAGGAGGAGCGTATCTACTGCTGTGCCAGAAATATGAAGAACTAGAACTAATTGACTAGCAAAAGGAATGCAATCAAAAGAGAAACCCAATGACGTTTTTTCGAAGGCTGGAAGACCCATTCAGATCGGGGGGGAAAATAACACGGATAAAAATCTAATACGGATCAGTGATGCTGTAGACGTTACTAGAGGGGTTGAATTCTCTCTTTACTCTTGTGATAAAAATAGATCAAAAAAGCAGAATGGAAAAAGCTCGCGACTGAATTCAAAACACTCTTGGAATACACGTCACGTGCGCGGAGGAAAATAACTGTTTTTCGGCGGTTATCCGAGTTGGAACCTTGACTGAACAAACTTGATGTGTCTGTTGTCTTTAAAGGGAAGGTTCTTCTTCGCCCCGATTTTCATTGGTTATCGTCAGCGTTTTCAATCTGACGGCATTTTGAAACGGAAGATTCAGCCCCCCGGTCCGCGTCGAATCCGTTTTCTGTGAATGGAGCTGCTGCTGTCACGCAATCGACGTCGTCGCCGGTGGCATCATTGGGGCGTGACGTCGAATATTTCCTATGTGATGACGTCATTCATTTAATTTTTGTTAATGAAAATGTTACCCGGCTTGTTTCTATTCTCCTTATGGCTAGTATTCAATAGAAATACTTTACGTTCTTAGGGTTAATTGCCATTTGTGTTAATCTTAGTATTTGACGTCATATGTGCGCAATTACCTCGATGGAACGTCCAGTAAATTGCTACTCTTTCTTTTGGAATTGGGCGTCGAAGTAATAACGGCAGCCGTGACATTTTCCAGAGTTCCGTCTTCACCGCGAATGGAAGGCTGATGTTGTTCGACTCGACTGAGACGCTGTTTCATCGTCTGTTGACTACTTGTGTATTCGGCTAGAAGACGAGCGAAACGCGTTTGTAGCGTGTCCAGCGCCATTTCTGCATCGTAGAAAATTCAAACATTATAACTGATTAAAGCTTCAAAGTTTTCGGACCAAAGTTTACGTACCAAGTTTTTCTATTCTATCTTTAGCCGAGTCACTTTCATCCTGATGTCGTCTGTTGACTTCCTCGTCCAACAGTCCATCTTTGAGCAATAGCTGACGGCCTCGTTCCAGCAAAGTTTTTCGACCTTCCGGATATTCTTGCAGAGCGTTCCACAGGTCGCTTTTAGACAAACAAAACAGATCGGAATAGCCGACGCTACGGACGTTGGCTGTCCTTCTGTTTCCCGTTTTGTTTCCGGCAATGTTGAGGATACTCACTTCGCCAAAGACGCTCCCAGCTCCCAGTGTCACAAAAACCGTTTTGCCGTCGTCAGAACAGACACTCAACTTTCCTCTCTTGACGATGTACATTTCTTTACCCACGTCGCCCTTCCGGCAAATATAATCTCCAGGACTAAAGACTTGCAGCTAAAATTTGATAAAGAAATCATTTTTAACATTGATGTCCTTACGGAGAAAAAAATCTTTATCATTTGAACCTGAAGTTTAAGAACGAGTTCTGCCAGCAAACCTGGTTCACAATCTTGGAAGATTTTAACTTGTTTTAACGTATCCAGATGGACATGGATGGCGATCTCAGCTTTGAGTTTATCGGGAAGTGTGTCCATAACGCTTCCTTCATCCAGCGACTGTTTGTTGCTCCACATGTAATCGAACCACTGGATGACTCGTTCTTCCAACTCCTTGGAGACTTTGCGGAAAACCATGTATTGTTTAACAGCATCCATCCTTGTTTGGAACTCGGTCCGCGAAGCGTTCATGTTTGTAATCATTGAGCCGATGTTACCGACGATGGTGGCGAAAATGAGGATGCCAATCATGTACTCGACAATCACAAAGACAAATTCGACTTCTATCTCGGGTGGTGGCGTTTCACCGATCGTCGTCAACGTCAGCGTCGACCAATAAAACGTGAAAATGTATTGATAGGTTAGTGACAGGTTGGTGCCGTTTTCGACCAGCGTGACCACCCATCCGTCGGATCCAAAACCAATTGCGTTGCTGATTGCGAAATAGATACAACCGTTCCAGTGGATGATTACAAGTAGATAGATCATAACCTGTGCGACAACGTAAATAATTTTAGAATAAAGGTTTTTGATTTTTAACTTGTAGAATGAACCTTTGCTATTCTGAAAGCGTTTGGGAAATTAGTCTGATTTTCTGTTTTGTCAAAAAATGCCATCATTCTGGACAAGCGGAGAAGTCGGTTCATTCGAACAATGACGCCACACGGAACATGGGTGCACTCTGTCGGGCTACCCCAAACTAGGTAGAGCAAATCTGTTGGCAGTAAACTCAAAACCTGTCGAGTTACAATGCAGCTGCGTTAAATGCACAACAACTATTATGTCCACAATTGAAACCCACGTCCATTTTGGAATCCCAGTTTTGCCAATAGTGACTCCGCAATTTCTGTGGTTCCGTCACCATCAGACCTTGCTCCAAATATCCTGAATAATATTGATTATTTAACCATCGCTTTGTTTAGTGTTACATGGTAAAACACACCTTCGTGGGCGTGAACAATCATGTCGAGCATGTAGATCACGTCGCAAAGATAGTCGAGAACCAGCCAAACAATTGGACACATATTCTGCATGTCCCAAAATACTGCACGACCCACGATGAAAATGTAGTTGTACATGATGGCAATGCTCACAATGCCCAGCCACTTTTTAAAAAACAGAAACCACAATATAATGTAAATCTGCCATTGATTGTAGACCCCCTCTCCTGTATACTCACTCTGTAATGGCCTTTTTGAGTAGTATCCACCACTAATTGGCCGTGACAGTGTTGCCGACATAGGAAAGCATTCCAACCAACATCACTTCGGCCTTCCTCTTGATGATCTCCAGTGGCGTAACGTTCCAGAAAACCTGCGTCTGGGCCTGGATGAACATCTGACATCATTTGACGAGTGCGCCGGAATCGATGTATCCATCGCCCCATCCGCTTCAAATCAGAACATTTCAATTTACAGTACACGTACGGAGAAATATAGCAATAAAACGGTACCTGAGTGAAACTGGCCAAGTGAACAGCGTCATTTCCGTTGTAATTAGATTTTTCTTCCTCCATTTTCGTCCTCTGTTTACCTCCGCGGTTCTCGTCTGACGGATCGAAAGTGACCAAAGGCACAGTAACGGACATCCTTCCCAAGATTGTTGTTTTGTGTCACGTAGATTTGGTGCGTGCAGATGGAAAGCTGATCTGAAAGAATCGATCGATCGGTGCCTTAGTGGGTTTAATTGAATAGGTCGACTGGAGACGCAAAAGTTAGTCTAATCACTTGTGCTAGAACATTGTGACCCCACAGTCGTAGTGTTTGCTTAATTGATTTACAATTTACGTGAATAACGAATGGAAGACGTGGGAATTGAGTTGAAACAATGAAACTTGTAGAGTGAAGCGCGCCGAGACGATTGAGGATATCGATCTTGGTTCTTGCTCTTTTTGTTGAGAGAGGTGCGTGATCCGGGTCACACCAAACTTGATCGTATTGAAACTATTGACCTGTGACTAACTACCATACGGGTAACGAAAACAGCGACTACCAGCACCGAGTGGAACAGGGTAACTGGGGCACAGCCGTTCTCATATTTTCTTTTTGAAGTAAAGATGTCGAAAGTCGTCATAAGGCAACATCCCCCAACTTCCTTCGTTTACAATAACGTGTCGTGTTTCGTTGTGTTCATTTTGGGTGGGTTGTGTAGCAACAACGTCGTAGGGTGGCCCTGATCTGTGTACCAAAAGAGATTCTTCTTCTTTGCGCAACTGATGTTGGTAGGGTTAGACCGTTAGACCATAATAGATAGACCTAGTCTGATTAGCCGCTACTATATAGAGTCGGTCGTCTTGGCGACGGACAAGGAAAACACTAAAAGAAGGCAACTTGACACGTGATCTTCAAAACCCTTTTGTTCCTGGTTATCGTGTTCCCTTGCACGGCAGTATGATGTATAATGACATACTCGGTTTTCTCCATGAATTATAAATTAAAACGTGATCAAATGAATTATTTGAATTTCATGTCTTTCGTATCATTACGCGTCTGGCTTATTACTCGTCTGGCTCTCTTCTCTTTGTTACATTATTATTGCTTTATGAACTTACTGAGAAATGAGAATCATGTGAAGTGAAGCGCTTATTATCGTTAGGTTTGGTCCAATATGTCTGTAAGGCCCCTGGTAAGGCTTGAACAAAAAAGGATGCGTGGTAACTAGCGCCAAAGCGACGGTTCGCTCGTCGTTGAAGCAGTCGATAACGGGCCTGAAATTGTCTACCTCCTTCTGCTCATTGCTAGTTTTCTTGCTGGATTTTATAACCGAGTAAAATGGCGCTGTTCGTGAGGTCTTTGCGATCTGCTTTAAATGCCGGTGTGAGAATTGGCCAAAAATCATGGCCTCAGCCATTAGTTTTAGGTCTGCAAAATCAAATCGCCAATTATTCTGTTACCTCCCATCAAGCTCCTAGTCTCTTTGTGAACAAGGTACGCTAAACATTTGGTTCAGGCTTCATACACCCCACATGCTTAATATGTTTGGACAGAATCAATCTTTATCCTGGATCCATTTGTGTGTTTACATGTAATCAGATAATTCGGCGGAAGAAACTGATCGTTCTGTTTTGATTTGGAAATTCATAGGTCGCCATTAACACCAAAAGGAGGTTCAGTGATAAACCTCCCTTGTCCCTGACTATAATCCGAGACAGGGTATTGCTTGTTTTGAAACTTTACGACAAAATTGATGTTACAAAGGTATAAAAATATTTTATATAAATTTTTACATAAATCTAAGAGAATTTTCCACATTAGTTGACAGTGGAATCCCACTTTATGAATGACTTGGGACTTGATTCATTAGACCATGTAGAAGTTATAATGGCCATGGAAGATGAGTTTGGTAAGAAGAAAACCATTATGTTATAGCCATACAGTATTCAGTAGAATGTGTTTGATTAAATTCTACAAAATGATTTTAGGCTTTGAAATCCCAGATGGTGATGCAGAGAAATTGTTGAGACCAGCAGATATCATAAGGTATATTGGAGATAAGGAAGAAGTGTATGAATGAAAAACAGTAACAAGCATATAGATTATGAGAAGTGTAGAGGAAAAAGGAATACATTTGAAATGTTCTGTAAATTGATAGATTAAAAGATTCAAATGATTTTGCACTTCTGTAGTAGTTTATTTACAAGCATTAACAAGAAAAGTAAACATTTGATCACAATGCATAGATTAATACATCATGACTGTTTGACCAAAGGAAGTAATTGTATAACAAAGTTGTTACTCCAGTAACAGAATGTCTTTGAACAGTATATTCCTTAGCCGCCGAACTTCATCTGAAAGGAGTAACATTAAGTTACATTAAATTACTTATGGGAAAATTTTAATTATGTTACCACAAATATCAACTAGTTCGGCGTTTTTTCGTGTCACCACTACGTAAAGATGCCGTTTGTTAGATAACTTTCCTAAAACCCATGCGTCGCTTTTGGTTTTGACAACAATCTCACCATCGCCAAAACTAGAAAAATCTTCACACAAATCGGCACACGTCTAAAGAAAAATATTTGGTCAAAATTTAGCCAAGCTTATTGCCTATTACATTATAGTTGTTACCTTAATGACATCATTATTTGCCGATGGTTGACACTGTAAAACTCTACGATGGCCAGGTATGCTTTGATGCAGTGTAGATTTAAATGCCATATTCCATTGGTTGAAATAGAGAAAACGAATTGAATCTGTGCCCATATTTAGCGATGAAGCGGTTTTGCGCACAAGCGCTTGTTCGGCTACATCTGCAGAGAGGGCAACTATTCTCGGCCCAAGAGTTAAATCGAGTGATACAAAAAATTCATGGTCCAGTTCAATGGATGCTGATATAAACAGACACATAGTCACTCCTGCGACTCGGTAAACTATCAGCTGGCATTCATCCGGGACGGTTTGACTATGATTTAGGAAAACATGAGGAATGCGCATTTCCGAAGAGAGACCGTGTACATCTGCAGGCCCTGTCAAGAATCTGAAAAGAAATCCAGTTTTTTATTGTGTTCATTTAAGGTTCCGATTTTTTTAGTAGCCTTACTAACCTCGTTTCAGTATTAAGAGTTATTGACGCAGGAAATAGTTTTGTGGTGAGGTAGTTGTAAATAAGTTGGACATCATCTTGACAAAGTCCAGTCCTGATATGGTATAAAAATTTTAGTAATAAAGAGAAATAACAAAACAAAACAATTATTGTTGATGGACTAACCAAACAATTTGATCTTGATAAAGCACAGTTGTTGAAGTAATACAGGGGAAGGTCTGTTCAACATGACTAACCAGACTTCTGACTTTCAAAAAGGACAGTTTATCCATAGGTAGGAATTGAATTCCAAGGAATGCATCTGCAAGATCAGCATCTTCTAAAGGCATCATCTGCAAATGCTGTATTAATGTTTTAATTAAATATCAGCAAGATACAATTCTTGATTTGATGTAAAAGAAGAAACCTTTGAGTAAAAATATGCTGCTCTCAGTTTTAATTGCTCTAATTCTTCTTCAGGTTGGTCTGAAACCTTCAAAGCTGAAGTCATAGTACCCATGAAAAGGCGAAACATGTGGTAAGAGTGGACTAGTAGAGAGTTGAAAACCTTGTCATGTGTCTCTATATCATTATCAATAGGTACAGTTGGCAGTTTCACAGTCTGATACAATATTACTTTGTTAGATTTTATCTTTCTTTATTTTTTTTTAAGTTTATTACCATGGCCATGCAAAACCCAGGTTCTGGTTCATTGAAGTACTGTCTTGTTTTTCTTGTATGCAATGAATGACAGCTACCAGAAGTTCCAAAGGTTCTGAAGGAAAACAGAATTATTAGCTTAAACAGTTAAACATAGTATGCAACTAAAAAAACAGCTTAAGTACTGGCTAAATTTTAAAATTGCTGCTGTCCTTCCAATTTCTTTCATTTGGGAATCTTTAGAAGTGTCCTTCGGATAATAATAAACAATACTTTTGTATTCCTACCAAAAGAAAAACATTAGTGTCCAAATAACTTGTTTTGATTTCTATTTCCAAACCTCATCTTCTGGAAAATTGCGACTTGTATCGAAAACAAAAAAATTTACAAGAGAATAACTTTTTTCATCTTCACTACTTGTCATTTTGACTTTTCAATTTTGTTTTTTACTTTAGAGAACTTTGGCTATCAAATGCCAATTTCAGTATCACTGTAGAAAAAATCGTCTGCCTTCGTTTAATTGTGATTATTAACGCTTTTGTCGTCAGATGGCGTTTAAAGTTATTTGAAAAAGTTGACTCATTATGTTAAGGCCTTGCCGTATATATATTTACACAAATAATTACACAATGGAAAGATAATTTGATTTAACAATTGGCAGAGCTCATCACGGATGGTAAAGTTCTAATACTTTTAACACAAGTTCCAAAAATTGCGTCCAATTCCTCAGTTCTGTGGTGGATAGCTGACATCTCTTCAGGTAGAAGATCGTCCTGGCCATCGCCAACGGTCAGAGTGTTGCTGTATTCGATGTCAGGTAAAAGAGCAATTTCTTCCTGAGACGTCTGTATGTTGTCGACAACCGTGGAAAATAACTTTTTGTTGGTAGTTTGATTAAAAAGAAGCCATCGAGGCAAACGTATTCGACGTGGACTCCGGATTGATTGGATGTGTTGGCGCAAGAAACAATAGTCAAGGGGTATTTGGAAACGGGCCATAAACTTAAAAAATTTTGGTGTTAGTTCGATATCCGAGAAAGGGAGAACTAAAGTAAACATTTTATCGGAAGATGAAGCTTGGTTGTTCTTTAGTACATTTTCTAAATGGGATTCTAGGACGTTTAAACATAACTGGTAGGTTTTGTGATAAGGCGAACCTCGACGTTCGCAAGGCAGTATTTTCGGAGGGATCACAATAGCGACACAGTCAGCTTGTTCGATAGCCGCGATATTCCACTGATATGGAGATGTGTGCTCCGTAATTTTCATATCAACGACATCTACAATTACTTCAATGTCTAGAAGCTTACGAAGGAATATTCGCGTTGCCTTCACGTAATCGGTATGTTGAACACTTACTGCATCAAAAACGAGCAGCATTTTAAAATCACTTGGAACTGCAAAAAGAAATAGAATTACGAAACTTGAATACAGTAAAAGAAAAACAAACGCCATACTTGGCTCGAGTACTCTTCGTCGAAGATATAATACTGCGATGGCAAAGGTGAAGGATCCAATAATAAAAATCAAACCTATTAATATAGCTACATCAACCATGTCGAACTGATGATCAATATCGATTTCAAGAATTCTGCTTTGATTGCAGCAGTTAACATTAGATGATGTGCTATTTGGTAAGCGTTGGCATTCAATATACAGTTCATACTTTCCTTTCTTCAATGTCGCTTGGGATAGTTTATAAGTAATCAAATCAGCGTATCTAACGGGAAAAAAATTATTTTTCGGTTGAAAAAATTTAACTAAGATATAAAGCGATTCCTCGTAATTCTACAAACCTTTCAGAATAAGTAGAATCTATTGACAGATCCACTTTAAAAGTATGGGAACATTTGTTTTGCCCTTTAAAACATAATTTTATCATGTAATTGTCTATACCAACTAGAGCTTGGAAAGTAATAACAAGCTGATTTTCAATAGAGGTGTGAGTATAGAAAAATATTATTCTGTTACTCATATCCCTACCTAAAAAAAATATGGATTTAATAATGACACACAGGCCAATAATTGATAAGCAGCTTACCATACAAATTCCTAAATTTGTATTGCAATTTTTCTCCATTCATTAGAAACTTGATGGTTGTGTATGAATCACTTGTCATGAGAGAACTTGCAGAATCTCTGACATAACAATCATAGTTCCCCATGACATCATCACACCCTGGTTTAACAATGTTTCTGATTAAAGTAAAACACTTGGCATTCTGAGGTTTGATAAAATCTTCAAGCATAAACCACATGGTCTTAAATAGTGGATCAGAAATGGTGATGTTCAATGCAAATCTCGGGAAACTTCCATTCCTATCATAAGCATCAAATGCATTTAAATGAAGACCAATGTTTCTTCCATATGGAGTGGTTGAATCATTCCATTGTAGTAATCCAGTTGTACAATTACTGTCAGCAATAACAGTGAAGCAGCCATCAGCAGAAGTAACTGATCCACTAATGTATGACCCATATTTTGAGCAAATATCCGACCTACTAGTCTGACGGACTAAACTTGGACAGAGGGTGAAGACACTTTTTGGCAGTGTAACTGCAACGAGAAACAAAATGCAATAAAACTGCATACTGGCAAATACTCCCGAAATAAGGCGCAAAAATAAGGTTGTAATTGAACACACACTATCGTTTTCGAATCAGGAATGTCACTGAAAGAATTCCGCAATTTCCAAATTTTTTGTTTTGATTCATGATTCTTGTTGCCATAGCCCCCAAACCACACCCTCACCAGCAACCGAATGACGTCGACAAATTTTCTTTGTGATTAATGAGAACAATTTTACGTTACATAAACAAACTTGGTAAACAAATTTTGTGACATATTCCATCTATCGGTCATTTTATTTGTTTTTGCCACTAACCGTTAGGTGGCGTTGGTGATTCCTCGCGAGATTAAAAAGAAACTACGATTGATGCCGAGTTGCCGATCCGACCTACTAATGAATACCCGGTTGTCGACGCTTACGTTTTTCTCCAGGAATATGGTGAGTAAATTTAGTTTACAATTTCAAGTTCATGCAGCAAATCCACGTTTAATCTCTGATGGCTGATTAGTTCTGTATGGTTTGCTGTCGTGATATGTGTATAGTTTATAATGTAATCGAGATTGGTTTATGTTTTTTCACAGTGAGCAAACTGTACCGGGAAAATGTCTATTCATTACAAGTTTAAATCGGCGATCGACTATGACACGATTACATTCGATGGCCTTCACATCTCAGTTTCTGACTTGAAAAAGGCAATTGTCCACCAGAAAAAACTGGGCAAGGCTACAGACTTTGACCTCATGATAACAAATGCGCAGACAAATGAAGGTAAGATGTAGCACACAAAACTTTATAGAATAACTCATTTGACATGTTGTTATTGTAGTTTACACAGATGAATCTGCATTGATTGCCAAAAATACTTCGTTAATTGTGGCACGAGTCCCTGTAGCTGGTGCCACCAACAAAAAATTCTGGTAAGATTTTGTTGTTCATTTTAACAAAACATTTTGCATGGCACTGAATTGGAGTGAGTTTGCCCAAGCATAACTTTCGTTTTTTGAAATGTAATGATTTTAGGAGTTTGTCGTTATGTTATTTAAACATTGTTTTACTCATTACAGGGATAGAGGCGAACCATCATTGATCGGAACAACATCGTCGTCGAATTCGTCGTCATCAAAGGGTGTATGTACCTGAAGTCTTCCTCCCTTCTCAGTGGATTAGTAACTCTTTTTAAAAAAGAACCCCAATTAAACCAATTTAAATTAAAGTCACTCACATTCAAAGCTAGTTTTTGCAAAGAATCATAAAATTGTCATGAGTAGTTTTGAAAGTCTTGGTAATTCAAACTTCACATTTCTTACAAAAAAGGACTTGGGACTGCTGACGCCGGCTACTGTGATATTCTCATAACATTTCAAGAAGTTTTTGTGTTGAATTTAAAGATTGATGAAAAATTGTTTTCTTAGAACTTTTAAATGTTGCAGCTTTTTGTTAGTGATAGGGTTTTCATGGCTGTGATAAATTTAATTCATTCGTTGGTGATATAATTTTTGTTTCAAAACGGATGTTAAAGCTTGTGTCACGCACGGAGTATTACCTTAAACCATCAATGTGCCCTGTCCACCTTTCCGCTATTTTTCCATCATGGGATTCGAACCCCTGCGGTGTATGTGATTCATGCACACTTTCTTTTTTCTCTATTGATTCGTTTGAAAGTCGAAAATCGGAAGTTCAGTGCTAATTTTTGCTCGACAAGTAATTAATTCACTAGCTGGAACTAGTTTTCAAATACATGAATGGTCCACTTTGCCGGAAGCCAAATGTCTGATGGTTGAGCGATACATCAATATTTGGCACGACACTTGATCTTCCTCCTTCTGCCCTCCTATTGTCGCATTTCAATTTGTCAATAGACAGTTTCGTTGAGAACATTCCTAGAAATATGAGTTATAATCGAAAATTTTAGGCTCCCCCCGGGACCAGAAATGAAAATGAAGTCACAGTTGCCATGGCGAACATCAATGCGGATTCAGCCGGTTCCGCGCTTGATAATCTTGCCCAGGTATTGATACCTTTGTCCCGCCAGTTCATTCTGTATGTAACCTCACGTCTGTTCTTTTTTTTTTTCAAATTTTTTCAAAGGCTACTGACCTGTTTCGAAGTGAGGCTTCCGAAGAGGACAAAATCAAGGCCATGATGACACAAAGTACTCAGGACTACGATCCATCTAAGTAAATATTTCAACCATCATCTTGCGTCGAAGTTATTATTTATATGTATATTATTCTTCATCAGATATATGAAAATTCGTGGTCAAGGTCAAGTAGGACCCGTTCCTGGTAACTATTGTTGTTTCAAATGCGGTATGCCTGGTCATTGGATCAAACAATGCCCCTTGAACTTGGTAAGACTCATTTCTCGAAGTCAAATTGTAACAGCATATTAACGAAATTTATTTGTTCACGATTTTAGACAATGGACATTAAGAAGAGTACCGGAATTCCAAGAAGTTTCATGGTACCTGTTGAAGGTCCAGAGGTTCCTGGAGCGATGATGACTCCATCGGGGCATTTTGCTGTCCCTGCAATTGACCAGTAAGTTTCTTTAGCTAATTTGAAGTTCAATAAGTGTAACACACTAAAAATGCTTTTCTTATTAGTGAGGCATATCGAGAGATCAAGAAAGAACGACCGCCTTTTCAGGCTGAATCGCCGACACCCGAGGTGGTAAAACCTGTCATTCCATCTGAATTACTGTGTTCTCTGTGCAAAGATCTATTGTCTGACGCAGTACTTATTCCCTGCTGTGGAGATTCCTTCTGTGATGACTGTAAGTTTTATTATTTTTATCACATTTTTATTCGGTTTTAACGGTTTTCTATGATTCCTCGAAGGCATACGAGCCCTACTTCTCGATTCAGAGGAGCAGGAATGTCCTCAGTGCCACACGAAAGCTGTTTCGCCTGACACACTGATACCAAATCGGTTTTTACGTACGGCTGTCACCAATTTTCGAAGCGAAACGGGATATACGAAAGCCGCTCCCGTTGTCGCCCCTGCTGCTGTTGTGGAACTTGTTGTTGTTCCTGAAGTCAAAGAAGATATTGAGGACGAGAAAGAAGAACCCGAACTGATTTTAGAGGTAAAATTGAAAGTTTATTTGTGATTGCGTTGATGGCATGATGTTATCATTCTTTATTTCAAAAGGATGAAGAATTCAAGGAAGAAATTGCAACTTCTCCGGTGGCCGAAGAAGAGTTTAATGAAGAACCGAGTGAACCACCTCCACCGGGCGGAGAAAGCCTCGAAGAAGTTAGAGTCCCTACGCCTACGGTCGATGAAAAGCCTCCTGCAACTCCGACTGCTAGTGCTGAGGGTACCCAGGCTGATGTGGTTAAACAGTCACCTACCGCACCTTCGAAAAGTACCCCACCGACAGTCAACAATTTGTCTATTTTAGCTCAGAAAGCTCCATTGATTGCACTTCAACAAGCTTTATTACAAGGAAATCCACTCTTGCTTGGTATGATCTATAATCTAGTTCCAGAAGAGATTGTTTCTCTAAGACGTTGTAAATATCGTTACAGGCTCACAGAATATACAACAGATTGCCCTAATTCAACAAGGGCTGATGGCGATGCAGCGTATTCCTCATTCTTCACAGTCAGCTCCTTTGTTGCCTACACCCACTCCAATACAGACTGCTCCGGTTTCGCAGACAATACCGCCGCAGAATTCTGTTCCGATTCAGCCACTCATGACTGCCCAACCTCCCACTCACATACCACCTCCGGGATTCCCTCGATCCATGCCGCCGCCTAGATTTCAGGGTCCATCGATCCCACCTCCCGGGGCTAGACCAATGATGCCCCCAGGAGGACCAAGAGGACTACCTCCAATGGGCTACCCAGGGTAAAATGAACATAGCAGAGTGACTTTTGAATTTAACAAGCAATTCTTAAAGCAAATTTTTCTTGTTTGCGTTATAGTGCTCCGCCGTTTCCTCCTAATGGCATGGGAATGCCTCCAGGCTACGGCAATCATGCTTCTAGTGCAGCCAGTCAACTGGCCAGCCACCCGATTTTACAGCAAGGGTATTTATAATAATTCAAATCCTTTTGTTTGAATCGCACTTAGAATGTGCCATTGAATAACGAATTTCAGTGTGATCGAAGACCCCTTGGCTGCCTTTGAGAAACTCTTAAAGGAGAAAGAAGAACGTGACAGAGCACGAAAAAAGCGAAGATCAATTTCGCGGTCAAGGAGTCGCTCTCGGTCTAGAACACGTCGATCTAAATCACCTAGGCAGCGGAGTCGATCGCGCAGTGGATCTCCTCCCCGAAGGCAATTATCGTTCTTTTCTATTTTGAAAATCCTTGCGTTATGTTTTGGTTACACTTACATTTTTTCATCCCTGAAGGAGACATTTTCTTTGATTTCCTTATCGTGTGCCAATTTATTTAAATTTTTTTTTATATTTTACATTTCGACACTTGACTCCTGTTTCCTTTTTGCCTTTCTTGTTTGTCACGGTACACGTATGTTGAAGAAGACGTTGACTAATCTCGTGTTGGTTGTGAATGGTTTAGACGTTCTCGATCTCATTCTCCCAGCCGACGGAGAAGAAGTCCAGCAGTACGTGCTCGCAGAGGTAGATCGCGATCGCGGTCTCAATCGGGTGGGAGATCTCCTAGTCCTCGGAGCGGACGTCATGGGTTTTACGACCGGTCACCGTCACATGGATCCCCTGGAAGGTAAAAAAACAAAAAATGATTTTTCTTCCTATAATTCAATAAAGTGTTTCAAATTTGTCTTTCTTTCCATTAAAGATACCCTCGAGAGTATCGTGAAGAGTTCCCTAATGCTGCATCGGCAAATTATTACCCACCATACGGTTATCCACCTATGGGTCCACAAGGCCTACCAATGAGAGGATACGGCGGTCCTCCAGGTCCAATGGGCCCGATCGGCAGAGGTGGCCCCATGGGTGGTTATGTACCACGAGGACCACACTTTGGAATCGGCATGCCTAGAGGAATGGGACCACGTGGACCCTACCCTCCTGGATACATGGGACCAAGAGGACCAATGGGAATCGTAGGTGCTCCTCCTTCTCTGCTCTCACTCGACCTGGGAAGAGGTCGTGGATATCGAGAAGAACGACGGACTGACTACGAGCGTGAATACTACAACCCCGAAGCAGACCGAACTCGCCGTTCACCTCCGCCACCTCCACCTGGAGAATTTGAATCAGACGCTCCTCTTATTTACACTAAACCACGTCGTCCAGATCAGCCCGAAAAAGGCCCAGAAAAGCCCAGAGAAAGAATCAAAGAGCGCGAACGTGAAAGAGATCACGGCCATATGAAGGATGGCCGAGAGCGGGAACGCGAAAGGGATCGGGAGCGAGGAGATCGAGACAAGGAAAGAGAACGCGATCGTGACCGTGATCGCGAGAGGGAGCGAGAACGCGAACGAGACAGAGAGAGAGATCGTGAGCGGGAAAAAGGCAGATCTCGACACGAAGTCCGGGATACTAAAGATACCAGTCGACGAACGGAAGCCATTTCGCGAGAACGGGATCGTGATCGAGCGGGATCTCCCAGTTCGGTCAGCAGCAAGTCCAGTACGACTACCAAGGAGAAATCCAAGGAGAAGGAAAAAGAAAGAGATCGTGAAAAGGAGAAGAAAAAGGAAAAGAAAGAAAAGGATGAAGAGGACAAGAAGAAGGACAAGAAACGCAAGAAGAAGAAGGAAAAAGAAAAGGAGAAAGACAAGGAGAAAGAAAAGAAGGACAAGAAAAAAAGCAAACACGACAAAAAGAAGAGCGCCGACAGCGAAGACCGCGAAGCTGAAGCTGTACGAACGCAAAACCAATTGGACCAGCCATCAATTCCTGGTAAATTTGTTTTGCCTTCAAAAAAATTGGTGTCATCAGTTTGGTAGTTTTATTGACAGTTTCCTATTTTGTATTTGACAGGCGATCGTAGCGGAGTGATGGATGATTCTGCCACAACAGGAGTCGACAGAGCGAAATTGGAGCATGCAAATCATCGAGAGAGCGATGACTTTCGAATTCCGACAGTTCCAGAGGAAGAAGCCGCCTTAGAAGATGTTCTTATCATAACCACTGACAAAAGCCTCGAATCACTCGTGGACGACATCCCACCTACAGAAGAAGATTCCGACAGTTCTAAAACAGTGAAAAAGGATAGAAGCAGGGAAAGAGAGAAGGACGATAAAGTGAAAGAAACCAAAGTTCTGCCACTTCCGCACTCGCGCTGGGAGGAAGATTCGGAAGAAGATGAAGGAATTGACTCCGTGAAGAACGTGACTGACGTTGGCGCTATTGGTGGAGACTCTGGTCAAGTCAAACGGCCAGATAATGCCATCTTTCGTCGGGCTATTAGTGCTATCAAGCCTAAAGTGATCGAAATTAAATTGCGACCCGAACGTCGAGTCTTGCTGGATTCAGCCCCAGAAAAGATCGGAGAAATTGAAATGGACGACAGCGGAAACGCAAGAGTGTCTCCGGATTCCTTATTGAATCTAAGAGTCGCCGCCTCCGCCGCCGCCCCGGCAGTGGTACCGAAATTCAATCCCGCCCTTGTCGATTTGAAACTCCTTGACGTTGACGAGAAGAAGAAATCGGTGCGCGACAGGTTGGGTGACAAAATTGAGCCGGAACAACCACCTGCTAGGAATCACGACAAGTCGGACGACACCAAGGACACCAAAGTTGATAAATCGAAAGAAAAGAAGGACGGTGGTAAAAAGGACAAGGAAAAACGTTCTAGTCCCGCCAAAGACAAGGTAATTAATTTAGTGCAAACAGATTTGATTCACAGCTTTGAGAAATAATGGGAACGTGTCCGATGTTTGTTTTATTCAGAAGGATCGCAAAGAAGATAAACGTGACAAAGACAAACGAAGTCGAGCTAAGGAGAAGGACAAGGATAAGAAACACAAACGTAAAGAAAAGGAAGAAAAGAAGAGCAAAGAAGACAAAGAAAAGAAGGA
Organism: Daphnia pulex; assembly: GCF_021134715.1. Classification (NCBI taxonomy): domain Eukaryota; kingdom Metazoa; phylum Arthropoda; class Branchiopoda; order Diplostraca; family Daphniidae; genus Daphnia; species Daphnia pulex. The sequence goes on along the minus strand of NC_060018.1, from coordinate 4,205,999 downwards.
TGAAATGAAGCCTTCCAACACTGACGTTCGCCACGGCGACAAAACGAAATCGAGCAAAAACGATGACAAGCAAATCGGTACAATCGTCTTTTCTTTTTTTTTCCCCTGTTTCGGCTGTCCTCCTCACGTCGTTTCTATTTTGAATAAATTTACATTCTGACTCGTAGACAAAGACAAGGAGAAATCTGAAAAGATCAAGAAGCGGAAGCGTTCCTGGTCGAGCAGTACTAGCAGCAGTAGTTCCAGCAGCACTTCAGACTCGGAAAGCAGCTCATCTGAATCGGGCGGTGGCGGAGGTGGTAAGCGCAAGAAGAAGAATCGTAAGAAGCGTCACGTTTCTTCCAGCAGTGATTCTTCCGACTCGAGTCGCGAGCCCAAGAAGAAGAAGAAAAAGTCCAAAAAGACTTCGTCGAAGCGGAAGCAGAAAAAGACTTCTTCGCAGTGAATATACAACGCGCTCATCCCTCCTGTAATACATTGGACTGTGGATAGCCTTCATCTCCCCTGATTTCTCCTTTATTATTTTTCTCTCCATTATTTCTTTTTGTTTTAGTTGTGACTTTTTTCCCCTCTTTTTTCAATTTTCCCAACTGGAATTTTTGTCGAGTCTTGCTTGCTCTGGGCTGACCTGATGGTTTCGCCAGAATCTGGCACATTGCTGTGTTTTTATATTATAAGGAAATGCCAGTGGCGATAGTAATACACTTTCAAGTACATATTTCTCATCGGACATTGAACTAGTTTCGCCATAATCTGATCTGGGTATGACCCTCATTTTTTCTCCTTCCCCCCTTTGGAAATGTGAACCGTGAGCCGGCGTTTTCACACGTTCCGAGTTCAAATGTTTACACTGCGGTTGAAAAGCGAAAGCTCAAGGCTGTAAACACACACTCACAGACACACACACAGGGGGTTTGTATATGTATACAGGAACAACACAACATGTGCCTGTATGTGTGTATACATCGGACAGGACTATTGAGTCTAGGACAAAAAAGGGAAGAAGACTCACACACGGCCGGCGGTGTTTTATAGTTTGCGTGCAGATACATCGGGACCATCTCACGATCGGTATCGACTGTGTAAGGTAAGGGTTTATCTTTCAGAGTCACGCATTTCTTTTACGGTCTAACGAATTTAAACACCCATGTGTGTGCAAGGTTATTTACACGTGGGCGGATCCGGTGCAAATGTTTATGGATGGAAACAGCGGTCGGTGCTGTATAGGACGACGCATCGAGTCGCTTCATGCAACACACGCGACGTCTCCTCATCCAGAAGCGGACGCCGCTCCCAGCAGCGCCTTGGCTCCTATATCGGTAAAACATTGGAGAAGAAATAACAAATAGTTTCATAAGGTCCAACATGAGAAGACGGATGTGCTGTCTGTGTGATGTAAACGAACGTTCGCGTGTCGACGGCGGAAATAATTCGATGGCTGGTGTCTTGGATAAGATGGGAACACGCGCATTGACAAATATTCACGCCAAGTTCATCCGAAATTCGTCTGATGATTATACAACTCTCTCGAATTGCAATTGGGCGGCTGCCGCCATTGACATCCGAAGAGACCTTTAACTGCAAGTAATGAGAGCCGCCCGTTTTCACGAAGATTGGATACAGCAGCAGCAGCGGAGGAGGAAGAGCTCACGCACTTTTCCTTCATTTCTTCTCCCGTGTAAAGTAAAGATGGAAGACGCGACAGCTGGCTCTGCTGCCGATAAAGACGGCCATGACGAGCTTGATCCTGTACAGCATTATTTCATTTCAACGGAAAAAAAAACAAGCAAGCAAGCAGCAGAGCTTCTTCCATCCTTCGTTGCAAAACATCGGGACGAGGAGATAATGGCCAGAACCGGTTGCTGCCCCGCTGCCCCGACTAGTCAATTATACACTCAGTCTTTCTCTCTCTCTCTCTTCAAGCCTATATACACACACTCTCTTGTGCACTGTGTTGTGTGTATACTATACAAGCGTCTCCCCCCCCCTTCTTCGAGACTAAAAAACTTGCTTCTAATACTGGTATTTACGAGTGTGTTTGAAGAGGTCCAGGGCTGGCAGAGTTCCCGCACGTGCTCTCCACTTGAGGCCACCCCCTAGACAAAAGCTATATGACTTGACTTTCAGTTTTTTCCCTCCCAATAGATGAGACACACACTGTGTCCTGTTTTCTGTTCAGAGTCTTGGGTTGTTAATGGTAAAAAACTATTCAACATTTTTTAAAGGTCTCGGCAAAGTAAAGAAAAGAAACGGTGAAGATAGAAATATCTCGGACCGACTTTTCGGTATGTGAGTCATTCCGGTGTGTGCGCTGGATGGCTCGCTGCCTCTTATCTCAACACCAACATAAAGACGCTCTGCCTATCTTAAGTCAATCTGTCACATAACATCTCGTTTCCTTTTTATTTTGAACGGAGGAAAAAAATTTTTTCTTTAACAACTTTCCTCACCCCTATAGCGAGAAAGATGTGCAATGAAAAATTCAGACAAATTTACACGCCCGCAGAGTCGAAAATTGGAATGCGGCTATTTTCACCATGGCATTAAAGATTTTATTCGCTTCATTTTCTTCCAAGAGCCTCTTTAAAAAACATATTGAAAGAAGTAGAGAATTGTTTTGTTTCAACATGGCCCGTCTGACTCCACGGTAGTTGCATTATCATCAAATGAAATGAGTCACATAAAGTATTCACCGATGAAAGCCACTTTGCCACTGCTATAAACCACCCCAGGCCAGATTCGTGTCTTCTCTATTTAGTTGGTTTAAAGAAAAAAAAAAAGAAAATTCCTTTTTGAATTTCTAGTTTCCGTTCCGCCCCCCTAGGCTGCATTCCATAAAAAAGGCAACGCTGTTAATTTTGTTCGTCTGCTTCACCAGGTGGCGCTGACGAAAGCTGGAAAACAGTCTGACGGCAGGGGCTCAGTTCGAGTTTGAGACGCGCGCGCATACTGTTGTGTTGTGTGTGTGCTCTTCTGCGGCCGTCTGGTGTTGCGGAATCTTCAATTATAGTCTAAGCGTGCTCACGATCGGGACTTGTTCAGTGTCAGCGTGACTCGAGTGTATGCAGGACGGTATTGGATGTCCGTGAAAATCCACGTTGGCCAGTGTGTGTGTGTGTGTGAAAGTGGTTGTTGAAGTCTCTTCGGCTCAAGTTCGCCCGTTCTATCGTTAGGGAAAGGAAGTTTGGATTTGGCCGCGGGCTACGGTCAGGTGTGACAGGGCCCCTCTTTCATTCGTACCACTACCACCACCCTCCTTTACCTTTGAGGGTTGTGAGAAAGACCGTGGGAAATGGTTTCTTTGTCGTCCGCAAGGCCGGAATGCTAACGTTTAGATGGAAGAAATGAAGCATTGGAATTGACTCGATTTACTTGATTGCATTATATTCCTATCGCCGAAGAGAGTGAGAGAAATCAAACAACAAGTTCGATCCAACAACAGGAGGAGAAACGACAACGAAAATGCCTGGCGTCAAGGCCCAACACCTGGGATTATTACCGAGTGTGTTGCTGCTGTTCCTTTGTCAACACATTTCGTCTGGTGAGGATTATTTCTGTTATTTTATTTTCCTAGTCTAGCTTTTTCCGAAATAACACGCATACTGTGTAGCCAAGAGTGAATGGAGAGCGTGTTCAAAAGCAGAGACGACATTCTTGTTAAGATTATTGTTGGTTTGGTACGTGTCTATTTCCAATGATGCATTGATTGGATTCATTCGAATTTATGGCCCTCGAGCCAAAATGGCGATCAAAAGAACTGGGCTTTTTTTCTCTCTCTCGTTCTCTAAAGGAAAAGCAGCAGCTATTCACATTTAGTGCTGTAAATCCGAATGTCGTGTCTCTTTGAATGCCAGCCCTCAATGCGGTGGGGTCCCCCAACGGTATACGGCTTCCGTTGTACACCAACCGCCCCCAGAAACTCTCTTCTCCATCCTTTTTTATACTAGAAAAATATATATAAATATATATATCTATCTATTTTTTTGAAGCTTTAGCCTTATCCTTCCACTTTTTGGTGAGCACCATGTTTTTCTTTCCCTTGAACGCGATATATACAAGGTCGGTCAAGTGGATCTTACACTTCAGACTCTGTCTGAATCATCTTTATCATTAACATTATCGACGCCGTTGTAAAAAGCTTCTTCTTCTTCTCCCTCAATCTCGACTACTTTCTCCGGATGCGCTTGCATTCCGCGTCGATAAGATGGATTACGGATGCAACCGTCACACGCAAGCAACACACAAGACACGAAAGTCTGTAGAAACAAAAACAACAAAAAATTGTTTTCTTCTTCTTTCCTGTGGGATTGGTTGATAGGCCGGTCTCACTCAGTTTTCTTCACGGGACCGGAGGAAGAAAGGACCAAGAAGGAAATGGAATGGCATTTCTGCCGGAATATACCGGAACGGTTATCAGGGATTTCTCTCTCTTATTTTTTTGTTTACGGCTGGATGGCGGAGTGAAGGGGAGAAACCATTGAGAAAACTTTGTTGTTTTCGGGTTTCCTAAAGCCCAATCATATAGAGAGAAACAAGTCACCACCTGGCCCTCGACCACAAGAAGAAACACACAACTGCATATAAAAATGGAGGGAAAAAAGAAAAAAGTTTGTGCGGTTTGAGCTTTGGCGTTCGTTCATCGTGAAGAGAAAGAGAGAAGGAGCAATATGCCGTGACCGAGTCAACTTTTTTGGGAGCCGTGATTTCTTCTAGGCAGCAGACTTGCTCTCCCTTTCGTCGACGTAGGTAGGAAGGAGATAATAACCTCAAAGATCGACGCCCTGAGGCCAAAGTCAAGGGCATTATTTGGATTCTTTTCGGGTTTCTCTTGACAAGCGAACGAATAAAAAAGAAACAACAACCAAGAAGAGGTAATGACGGGCCCCATGCAGCACTCACGGCTTCTTCCAATGGACAAGGTTAACGATTATACTTTTTCCCCCTTTATTTTCTTTTTGTTTTTTCTTTTTGAAAATCTTTATTTGTTTCGACTAAGAGACAAATCCAGCAAGGGCGGCAGCAGCATAAGTCGACCTGATTCTCTCCTCTTTATCGTTTTGTTTGTTGTCTATGGAGCGGAAATGGAACCACTTTCCCAGCCCACAAAAGAAGGAGCTGCTAGAGCCGAAAAAAGAAAATAGTGTCGGGTTACCAGGAGAGTAGCAGAGAGAGAGAGAGGGTGTTTTGGGGACGAAGGGAATTGAATCGGGTAGTAGAGAGATCCATGTTTGATTGTTTCCAGTCCAGCCCTTGTGTGGGCATTGGAGGGAAAGTTCTGTTGTTTTGTTTTCCTTTTATTTTAAACTCCCAAATGAATCGCTAATGAGCGGCAGTCAAATAAGATTATCATTCAGCCTAGCCTAGTAACGATCTCTTTTCGACTTTATATGGCCATCTGGAATCTAGTGGAACGAGATTGAATGTATAATGTAACTATAAAAAATAGAAGAAAAAATAGAGAAAAAAAGAGATGGATAGAGACTCGGGATTCGGACGGGTGGAGCCAGTCAAAATACTGCCCCGCTGAGTTTTCAAACTGCGCCTCCCCTTTCTCCTACTGCTCTAAAGTTCTTTCGACTTGTGGTGTGATTGATGGATCTCGACCATCTGTACATCAAGTTTTTGTTAACCGAGTGTGAACCAAGTTTTTAGACACTTTGAAAAAAATAAAAATAAAACGTCTAGCTCGTTATTCACGACCAGAAAAGACTTGCTTTAGATAGACTCACGCTCGGCACCAAAGCGCCTATAAGCTAAAAAGAGAGAGAGAGAGGAGAAAAAGTTGGGGCTTCTGGCGTTCCGGAAATAGGCTCTTGTTTTTATTTGTCGGCTCCTAAAAGGCTCCGGCGTCTTTTGTTTTTTCTTTTGACGAAAACCAGTACCCCCAGAGTTTTTGAAACATGCTAATCACATGTGTTGTTAGATACTTTTTAACGTTGAAAACGATAACCTTTAACAGTCATCGTGCTTACTGTGCATAGCTCTCCATGGCTGGGCTGATTGTGTTGCCTTTATCCGTATCGGTGTTGATGTACATTTTGATGTATCCTGTTACTCGCGTTCATTAAAGAAGTGTGTGTCTGAGAATTTGTATTTCTGATTTGTTTCCGTTTTCCCAACAGCGGACAACATGCAGTCGCCCCGTTTCGTCACTCAACCATCCGCTTCGGCGAGCATCGTCAGCGAAGGCCGGGCCAAATTCCTTCAGTGTCAAGCCGTTGGTGAGTTGCTGCTTTTTCTTTCTTTTTCTCAACTTCACCATTTCCCATTTGAACCGAAATGCACTGCACCAAAAAAGAGAGAGACTTTAGCACTAACTAATCCATTATGCTGGGCCCTGCCGGCCCTGGCCCCGTCTCCCATCATTAGTGTCTTTTACCCCTCGACGTAACACGACACCACAGCGTCTGCCTTGTCTCTCCCGCTGGCTGCTGAATGACGTTTTCGAACCTGGTTGATACAACTGGAAATGATATTTTCGGGGTCGAATATTTTTCCTTTCACTATATTTCCCTCGTCGGTCTTGTGTGTATTATTTTGGTTGGATTTCATATTTTTGGGGGAAATTGGAAAGGGGGGGCAATTTCACGCCCCGGTCGAAAAAGGCCATTCCCTCCCGGTTGTGTGTGTGTTGCATTGGTGCGTTATGCGATGGCCGTGCTATTCAGCAGACAATAGTCTCGGGAGGGGCTGACGAGGCAGAGCTTGACCAGAAGTCCAGAACGTTGCCCCGAGGGCAGCAGGGTGAGAGATTATGGATTCCACCCCATGTTTACCCTCCCAACTTCTTCTTCTTCTTTTTCCATTTGAAAAAGCGGAAGGATTTCCGTTACCATCGGCCATATGCTGCTGTCACTCCCACATCATTTCCGGCTTCCCTCTACTTTCTCCAGCCAGTAGTTGTAGTACTACGACTACTGGATTCTCAAATTTCGTGTAATATTGGTCTGTCGTCTGCATTCTTATTCTCTGCAACCCCTCCGCTGTTGACTCTTTTTTTTTATTATTTTTCTCCCCCGACCCCAACAATTGAAGTGGTGACGGATGATAAGCAAATTCACTTGTCTAATTCAATATGCGCTCGTTCTTTGCTTGTTCATTTTCCATCCCAAGGCTACCCGCAGCCGGAATACAGATGGATGAAAGATGGCTCCTTTCAGACGGAATTCTCATCGGAACCGGTTTACAAAATCCAGTCCATCCGACGCGAGGACGCTGGCGTTTACCAATGCGTAGCTCGTAACGCTGTCGGATCCATATTCAGCGAGCAAGTTCAAGTCCTTGTCGCCTGTACGTCACAACAATATCTCAGGATCGCGCAGACAACAATTGTCTTCATGAATTTGTTTTTCTCTTTTTCTTTCTCGTTGATGGAGTAGACATGAGTCCCTTTAGCGACCAGACGGAAACGTCGCTGACTATCCAGACAGGCGATGCCGCCGTCCTGGAAGTGCAGGCCCTAGAGTCTCAGCCCAAACCGGCCGTGACTTGGGAAGCTGAAGACGGAGCGCCGCTCTACGGACACAAATATGCCATCGGTCCTGATAACCAACTAGTTATCCTGTCGGCCTCTGAAAGCGACCAGAAACTTTACCGGTAAAAGGGCCAACAAACCCCCCAAAAAACTATTCATTTTTCTCTTATTTTGCTCTTCTTTGAATTGCTGTTGACATTGTGGGTCTTATCTTATCGTCGAGAGATTATCCCATGTTTACCCAGTTGGGTGATGGGAGTAAACTCTGGCTAATGGCACCCTCCCCTGGAAATCAATTGAAATGTACCATGTTTTATGATTCTGATGAGGCCTATGATGATTGATTGATCGATTGTGTGTGTGCGTCTTGATATTGAAATCACGCAGGGCTCACGTAACAAACACGCAGCTGGGTCAAGAAGAGCTGAGCGGAGGAGTTCGATTAGTGGTCCGCGGTAATAGCGAAACCGATGACGTGCCGGCCCGCATCGTCATCGCGCCCCGAGATACGGAAGTGGTTCGCGGCTCTCCCGTCACTGAACTTCATTGCATTGCCAATGCCAGGTATGTGTATAGTATAGAAATATGGCTGTGTGGGTGGTTTACGACCCCAAAACTTTAGGAAATCTAATTATTCCGAATGCTGAACTAGGTCGCTGTATCACTTGGAAACCCTGTGGTTTAAAGATGATGAGCCAATCGAAAACTCTGGAGTTGGGCACACATTCAACGATTTATGGAATCGAACTCTCTCCCTGCTCAACGCCGATCCCAGCCATTCCGGCCGCTATAGTTGCAGAGTTTCCACCAAATCGCTGCGATCCGAACCCGTCACGGCCGGCGCCAACGTCACCATTCTTGGTAAGACAACAATAAAATGTTGGTGGCTGCTGCTGCTGCTAGTGCAATTGTCTCGATTGTCTCGTCTTTTTTTCCCCCTTCTGGTAACGCCCCGAGCTTTGTTATTGTCATTCCCATTTTGGGCTACACGATTTGCCAGTTGTTTGTTTTTTTGTTTCATCGCCATTTTCTTTCCTACGCCCAGGCTGAAGGTTGTTGAATTCTACGTATATCTTTTGTTTCCTTCTTATTTTAGAAAAACCCGTTCTTTTGGAGAAGGTATCATTGGAGACGTTGGGCGATTTCGGTCGGATCTCTTCGCTACCCTGCCGTGCCCGCGGAGTGCCCACTCCATCCGTCAAGTGGTACAGGAATGTCGTCGACGTGACATCCTTACCGGGGAACAAGTAAAGCTCGGCCCTTTGTTTATTTGCTGTTTTTATCGCCTAACCAAACTGCCCTGCGTCCTTCGCCATTACTGACCCAACGTCTGACGTTTTCGAATAATATCACCAGGTATTTTGTGGCGGAAGATGGATCGCTCAAGATCCAGAAGCTCGCCATGGAGGATGGCGGCATGTTCCAGTGCGTCGCATCCAATAGCGCCGGTCAAGCTACGGCTTACACATGGCTCAAGGTTAAAAGTAAGTCTTAACGAAACAAACAAAAGAAACCGAGAAAAGTTGTTTTTCGAGTCGCTGGATCATCATCCATTGTTGTCTGTCTGTATTCTAGTCCCTTTGTTGTTTATTTTATTTATTTTTTGAAAAAAATTTATTAGCGGTCTTTAGCTGTAGCTCAGCGATTGTGTCGCGCCTCATTCCACAGAAAGAAAACAAGATGAAACCCCATAATTATTAACCCCTTTGTGTCTCCGACATTCTACTAACTCGTTTTCTCTCCTCTCTGGGGGCGGCGCTTGTTTGTTTTGTTTGTCCGTCCTTGGTGGATCCTATTGTGCTTGCAGAAGATGAACGCGATTCGTTCAAACTAATCAACGTTGTCCGGTTACGACCAAACGATTTACCTGACCGGAGCAAGGAATCTGGGGGCTCGTCTCTTTTCTTTGGTAAACTAATCGACAACTAACAAAACATTCTCGAAAATTATTTTCTTCCTCCTCCGACCTTCCCTCATAAAACTTTACTACGTACTTAACTTAGTTACTCTGCTACTAACTTCATTTAATTACCACATCTACTCTGCATTTATTTGACTCCTTTCCTGGTATTTTCTCTTTTTTTAAAAACATGACCGAATGAATCATGTCCTCCTAGTTAACGTTTTTCCGCGTCTGTCGTGTCCTCTTATGTCACATTTCGTTGGCTCAAACCGGAATTGGACGGATTTAATTGAGTTCGCCGTTCTCATTTGTTTTGTTGGTTTTCGTTTGTTTATTTATTTCCCATTTTTTTTGTTTTCCTCCCTCTTTTTTTCTGTTGCGGTCTCGTGTCACGTAACGTAGCCTCGGCTCCCGTCATGGAATCTCCGCCAGAAAACCGGACAGTCCGTGACGGCCGTGATGAAACATTTAGCTGCAAAGCAGGAGGAGCTCCCACTCCCAACATAACGTGGATCTTTAATGGTTAGTTTCTCTCGACATTGTCCACAAACGTATTCCAGCAATTCGTTAAATAGAATTTCCCCCACGTATGGCATAATTAACTTGAATTTTATCTCGCAGACACGACTGTCCTAGTACCCTCTGGCCGGGTTCAAATACTCGAGGACGGATCTTTGTTGATTGCCGCCGTGCGTGCCAACGATGCGGGAAAATACACTTGCATCAGAACAAACGAAGCCGGTAGTGTCGAGGATTCTGCCCTCCTCTCCGTCTTGGGTACGCATCAAGTGTGACAGTCGCGACCCCGCCCAGGATCGCATTCGGGAGGGAGGAAACGTTTTGATTTCTTTTGTTTTTTTTCTTTTATTCCCCCGGCAGTGCGCACGCAAATCGTCCAACCACCAGTGGATACTCGAGTGATTCTTGGTCACGTGGCCACTATGCAGTGCAGGGTGTCTGGTGACTCGTCCGTTTCCTACAGCGTTCAATGGCGACATGAAAATAAGTAAATGCGTTTTTATAGCTCAATTTGTGGTAATTCCATAGCTCTAACTGATCCGGTTTGTTTTCAGGGTTATCGATCCGCTTCGCAGTCAGCGGATTCAAGTCCTTGCCGATGGCACTCTGCAGATTGCCGAGGCTCGGGCCTCGGATGTGGGTACCTACGCTTGTCACGTGACATCAGCCGGCGGAGACGACTCGCGAATTGCCAAGCTCTACGTTATCGAACTGCCGTATCCTCCGAACGGAGTGGCCGCCTCACGATTGGGCAACGGCAAAATGGTCAACGTCTCGTGGATCGCGGGATTCGACGGCAACAGTCCAATCTCCAAGTTTATCATCCAAAAACGCGTCGTGCCCGTTACCGGCCCAATACCCGACACGGTTAACAGTTGGACAACGGAAATAGCCAACGTGTCGGCCGACGTTCGATGGATTGATTTACCCTCGCTCAAGGCCGCTGCTGCCTACCAATTCCGCGTCAGCGCCGTCAATAGCGTAGGGGAAGGCCAGCCGTCCGAACCGAGCAACAGAGTCACTCTACCGCAAGAAGGTATTTTGGAAAAATAATGGAAAAATTCATGTTTCGTGTTTCCTGATGGCTTTTTTTTTTGTTTTGACGAAATTGTCAGCTCCTTCCGGACCGCCGGTGGGACTAGTTGGCTCGGCTCGCTCGGCCTCCCAAATTATGATTCAATGGCAGCCGCCCGACGAGGAGCACCGCAATGGAATGATTACCGGCTACATGGTGCGTTATCGCCTGCACGGCTACGGTGACAACAGCCCCTGGTCTTACCGCAACATAACAAACGAAGTAAAAATTACAATAAAATTTTTTTTTTTAAATTTTACTCACATTTGTTTTTTTTTGTTTGTGTTTCGTTCCAACAGAATCAACGGAATTATTTGATCGAGGATTTAATCACTTGGAAAGATTACGAAATTCAAATGGCTGCATTTAATCGCATAGACGTTGGAAAGTTTAGCAAATCCATCACGGTCAAGACTCGAGAAGGAAGTATGAATCAGAAAACCGCTTAACTATTTTTCTCTTTATGTGCCCCCTGGCCCGCTGACTCATGTTTTTATTTATTGCTAGCCCCGGAAGCGGCTCCCACTCAAGTGCGAGCGGAAGCCGTCAATTCGACCACCATTCGAGTGTGGTGGAAACCACCCGATCCTCAGCTGATCAACGGCATTAATCAGGGCTACAAGCTTCAAGCCTGGAGAGGTACAGTATTGAGTTACATTCCATCTGTACAGTTTCCCATCCGTTGACTGAATTATTCACGAGCGGCTGATTTGTGGATTAGGTGATAATCAAGTGGCGGAGAAGACCGTCACAGTTCCACCCAGTCCGTTTGATCCATTGGCGGAGCAAACTGCTTTGGTGGATGGCGTCCAGAAATATACCGAATACCAGATAACGGTCCTCTGCTTCACATCGCCGGGCGACGGGCCACGCAGCGGTCACGTGACAGTCAAAACCGCCGAAGATGGTAACCGACCCTTGTGTAGCAGCTCTCTATTATAATCGAATCATCTTAACCGCTGAGTCTTGTTCTAGTTCCGGATGAGGTGTCTAGCCTCCGCTTCGACGAGATCAGCGATCGTTCCGTCCGCGTCTCTTGGTCTCCGCCCGAAAAAGATAACGGCAAGTTGACGGGTTACACTGTTCGCTGGTCTGTCAAAGACATGCCGCATACCCTCAAAGTGAAAAACGTCACCGGAGATGTTTCCAGCCTAGTCGTCAACAGCCTACAGGTAGACAGCTTGCCTTTTCCATTACCGAAATTTTGTTTTCTCTAATCATTTTTTAACTTTTCTCGTCAATAAAATAACAGCCAACGACACACTACACTTTCGAGGTAGCCGGTTGGACCAGCAGCGGCATGGGTGCTATTAAAACAGCTACAATTCAATCGGGTATCGAACCGGTTCTGCCAGGAGCTCCGACAAGACTAGCCGTTTCCAACATTGAAGCCTTCTCTGTCGTTCTCCAATTCACGCCGGGATTCGATGGCAATTCTTCGGTCACCAAGTGGACAGTTCAGGTAAAGATCCATTAGCAACGTCCTTGTTTTCCCCCTTCTGTTTTTATATTATTCCGTACTTCATTACTCGGGACCATTAGGCCCAGTCATTACGTAACAGCACGTGGGACACGATTTGGGAGGTGACCGATCCAGAGGCAACCACACTAACTGTTAGTAACTTGACGCCGTTCATGGAGTATGCCCTTCGGCTTGTGGCTAATAATGTAGTAGGCCCTTCGCCACCGTCGGAGCCCACTAAACGTTTCCAAACTATTCAAGCTCCTCCGTCGCACGCTCCATTTAACGTTACCGTACGGGCTGTCAGTGCTACTCAGCTGCGTGTCAGATGGACGGTAAGACTTAACTTATATCTCTTATATAACGAAATGGCATATGAAAGTCAACATCTTTTTCATGCGTAGCCTTTGCAACAAATTGAATGGTACGGCGTGCCCCGCGGTTATAACGTCTCGTACCGTCGGGCAAACGCCGATACGCCTCTCGACGCCGTCAGCATCGAAGACCATAACGCCAACTCCTTTGTTCTGGAAGATCTGGAGGAGTTTACCATTTATCAGGTTATCGTTCAGGCGTATAACGATGTTGGCACGTCACAACCCAGTCCGCCGGCTACCGAACGCACCCGAGAAGCCAGTAAGTGTTTTAGTGGCTCAATTTGATCTTTGACGGTCGTGAACTTTAACACCGATTTTCATTGTTCTCTTAAAGCTCCCAGTTCGGGACCGAAGACTGTTTCGGCTAACGAAACATCATCGACGACGATCGTGGTGCGCTGGAACGAAGTTGACCTCCTCCACCGCAACGGCATCATCGAGGGCTATAAAGTCTATTACGGAGCGCTCAACGTGCCCTTCCGCTACAAGAAGGTGCCGAGCAACGCCACTTTCACGACCACGCTAACGGAACTTCGCAAGTTCACCCAATACTCGATCCAAGTTTTGGCTTACACTCGCATTGGAGACGGAGTCCTTTCCGTTCCGCCGATCGTTGTTCAAACTATGGAGGATGGTAATAATTATCTCGTCGAATATTGATTTATTCCCCCCCCCCCCCACCACCACCAAAAGTCGAGTTGGTAATAAAGCTAAACTACTTGCTCTGTTCTAGTTCCTGGCGTGCCGTCAAATGTGTCGTTTCCCGACGTGTCCTTCTCGAGTGCCCGTGTCATTTGGGACGTTCCAGCCGAACCGAATGGCGAAATTCTTGCTTACCGGGTGACATATTTCATCGACTCGACTCAGGCGACAAATACGAGCAAAGAGTTTTCTCCGTCGGACCGAACTTACCGCGTCACCAATCTCGAAGCAGAGCAGTTTTATATGTTCCATATTGCGGCCAAGACGTCGCTGGGCTGGGGCCAAGCCGCCCGGGCGCTAGTCTACACGACCAACAGCCGCGATGCTCCTCAGCCTCCGTCAGCACCGCACGTCAGCCCCTCACAAATTCAAAGTCAACAAATCACGTTTAGTTGGGCTCCTGGAAGAGACGGCTTCGCTCCGTTGAGGTATTAATGTTGATGCAAGACTCGCTTTTTGGCCAGTGCTATTTTGAAGCTAAACATATTGGATTAATGTCTGTAGATATTACACTGTTCAATACCGAGGAGACTCCAGTGGGCCGTGGCAGACGGTTAATGAACGTGTAGAGCCCACCGTTACATCCTACACTGTACACGCGTTGAAACCATTTACTGCTTATCAATTCCGGATCCAGGTAAATTTATTTATTAACTTTTAAATGTTAATTTTCATCATTTCAAATTTATTTATGTTTTATAGGCTATCAATGATATCGGTCCGAGTGGATGGAGTTCAGAATCGGAAGTAGTTCGAACACTACCCGCCGCCCCAGCTTCCGGCGTTGCTTCCGTGAAGGTGATTCCGATTACCACAACGAGCGTGCGAATAGTGTGGCATCCGTTGAGTGAAGATGCCTGGAACGGTGACGCCCACACGGCAGCCTACCGAATCGATTACCGTCAAATCACCGATTTCCCCACACCTGCGCTCCTTCAAGGTTGTCGAGTTTGTGGTATTTTAATTAGGAAATCAAGACACTGACCGCTGTTTACTTTCAATCCCGACAGGTGGTGGTCAAAAGGAAGAAATCTATGATGGAAAGGCATCTCAGATGATATTGAACGACCTTGTCCGTGATAGGAATTACGAAATAATCGTCACTCCCTTCAACTCTCAAGGGCCGGGTCCTTCTTCTTCCCCAACGACCGTTTACGTAGGCGAGGCTGTACCAACCGGTATGTAAACAAATTTTCATAGGCGATTCATATTAAAGCGGAAAATTGACGAAACTAATCCATCTTTTTCTGGTTTCAGGTGAACCACGCGAAGTGGCTGCTATCGCTACGTCGCCTACGGAAGTGCGGTTGACGTGGGTGGCGCCTTTGGCCAGCCAGCAGAACGGCGATTTGCTTGGCTACAAGATCTTTTACTTGGCAACGAGTCAAACCATTGACAAAGAAGAGATGGAGGTTGTGCCGGCTTCTCACGTAGCACACTCGTTGCCGTTCATGGACATGTTCACTGAATACCGCATACAAATCGTGGCCTTCAATCCAGCAGGCGACGGTCCACGATCTGTTCCAGTTACTGTTCGCACCTTACAGGGAATTCCTGGGAGCCCTGGATCTTTAAAGTGAATATCTTGTTGCACTACCTTACTTGTTATACAGCGATAACTAATTTATAATCTCCACATTTTTCAACAGATTCAGCGACATTACGATGAACAGTTTGAAGGTGAGCTGGGAAGAACCCAAACAGCCCAATGGAGAAATCACTGGCTATGTAGTGACTTACGAAACGGCCCAACAAGATGAGACTTTCAGCAAGCAAGTCAAACAGAAAGTCACAACTACCTGGCTAGTGGTGGCCAATCTAGAAGAGGAGGTCACCTACTACTTTTCCGTTCGAGCATCCACCTTCGATTTGGGACCACCGGCCACTGGTAATGTAACTACTGGACCGCAAGAAGGCTCACCTGGACGGCCGAAAGATCTTTTAATCGCTCGAACTACTTCGTCCGTCAATTTGCAATGGGAAAATGGGCCAGCCGGTAAAGGCCCCATCGTTGGTTACTACATTGAAAGCCGAAAGAAAGGTAAAACCATTTTTTAAAACTCGACATTTTATAAATAAAGCTCTGGTGGTGGTGGAAGGTGGTGGTAGTAGTTGAACATGCTTCATATTTCTGAAATTCTAGCTTTGAATAACTCAACTACGAGTTGCACAAGGCTTGATGAGAATTCATATTCTACATAGAATCATAAACTTGGCTTCGTGATGTTCTTTATTCCAGTAGCAATCTATCCTTCTTTTCTTTTTATTTATGGTTTCCGTATTCCGTCCTCTATAAATCCCTACTCCTTGCCCATTTTCACTGTTGTCGTCAATGACGCAGTGGTGGCGGACTGGCAAATCAGTAAGTATTATTATGGATTTTTTTCTAATTGATTGTAGCGTCCACTGTGTCGTTAACGTTTGGCGGTTCTAACAATCTCCTTGTGGCACTTGTCCCTTTCATTTTATTTCCCTAACGATTGCTCTTGTAAACCGCATGCTAGCTTCAACACCTATTGAATGCTCGACTCTCTTCTTTTGATAAAAGATTCATTTAATTCAACGTGCTTTAATCAATTTACAGAAGAAGATCAGTGGCAAACGGTAGCACGCACTGATCAAGGCCCAATGCGAGAGTACAGCGTCTCTTATCAGAATCTGATGCCTTCGTCATCGTATACTTTCCGTATCGTAGCTTACAACAAATTTGGCATCTCCTATCCAGTCTACACTCACGATCCGGTAAGTCTTTGCTTTTTTTTTAAACAAACGTTTGTTCTTTTCAGTCGATTGAATTCTTTAAGTAATCCTAATTTTATTATCTTTCACAGTTTCTTACACCCAGCAAATTGTACTTGGAATACAGCTACAGTACCCACCAAAAGCCGTTTTATCACCAAACGTGGTTTTTGGTGACACTAGCTGCCGGCTCAGTAGTGATTATAACCTTGCTTGTGGCTGTTTTGTGCGTCAAGAGCAAAAGCTACAAATATAAACGTAATTTTTATAATCCTCGACACGCATATTGTGTAAATGTTTATCATCGATTTTTTCATTTAATTTATTATTTTAAAAAATTCTTATAACAGATGAAGCTCAAAAAACTTTAGAAGAATCGCTGACCAATGAAGAAATGGGTTTTGCTTTTGAAATGCGGCAGTCAAAACGAACGGGTACAATTGGAAGGAATACGCTTAGTCGTCGCTCGGTTGCTGGTTCCGTTGGAGTGCTCGGCGGCGGAACACTAGGCGGTGCTTCAGCCGGGCCGTCTGTGGTCGGTAAACCACCTCCGCGACCCGCACCCTCTTCTGTCGCATACAACAGTGACGACGAAAGCGCTCGAGGGGGTTACGATGAAAACCCTGACGATAGCAGTCTTACAGAAAAGCCATCGGAAATCAGTTCGACTGATTCTCAGGTATAATTATCATGTTAACAGACTTGTTTGAAAACCAACCATAAACACTGTCACATTTTAGGGATCTGAGAGTGAGCCAGAGAGCGAACGAGGTGAACCGCACTCATTCGTAAATCACTACGCCAATGTAAACGATACTTTGCGGCAATCATGGAAAAAGCAACGACCTGTCAAAAATTATACTTCGTTTACTGACTCTGAACAAGAGGGGTCTACTGTAGTCAGCCTCAATGGCGGACAAATCGTTATGAACAACAAAGCTAGAAGTAGAGCACCCTTACCAGGGTTCTCTTCTTTTGTGTAGTTTTTAAATTGATATTTTTTTAATGAAAAGTTTGACTTTGGACCTTTGATATAAAAATTGTACTGACTCAAAATGCGACGGATGTCGGAAGCACTCGAATTTTCAAGGTTTTTCTGTTTAACCGCATAGTAAAGTGCTTCTCGTCTCACCTCACAACTTCTCAGTCGAACACGAGCCGCAAACTTAACTTCTACATCACACAATTTAACGTGAGCTCCCACTTTATGGCGAATTGTGATCCAAGTGTCCGTATATTTTGTAAAAAGAAATTGTTTGTACCAAATCGTCCATCGATTTAGTGCCTCTATTTGTCTAGTATCAAACTGCCTTTTTGAATCGTTCAACATCATCCCTCATTTGAACTGTAATTCACTCCTGGGTGAACGGTTGTTTTTTTTTTCTTGTGTGTGCGCGTGGTGATTGTATGTCGATGATGTTGCAGCTAAATTATATGATCTCTTTGACTCAATCGTTTTATTATTTCATTAGACAAAGCAGACGAAATTTTCCTTCTGTTATTTACAGTATTTGATTGAGGTTCGCACTTCGCAGTTCACACTTCTCATGATCCGTATAATAACATCTTTTTGATTGTTGAAGATGCATAGTACGGCAAAAATTTTACATAATTTAACCCTCTAAACTTTAACTGTTCATTTTAACATTTTTGATACTTCTTAAACTGTAATATAGGTTTAGATAGATGGTCAAAAATGTGTCCACTTGGTGTGCGGAGTATCTGTTCGTGTGTGATGAAAATCAGCCATTTGTCGCTGCAAGTGCAACTGTAAGGCACTGGAGTTTAAAAAAAAGGATTTCTTATGTCTTTGGAGTTCTACTGTCGTTGGAGTTCTACGGTCGCCATACCGATCACACTAGTGGCGGTGAAAACACTTTTGGTATCCTATATATGTAATATTTTTAATGCAGAGCAGTAATGTTATTTAAGATCTAAAAATTCACTAGAATTCAAAAATTCAATGTTGTGTCTCCAAAAAACTAAATTGCGCTTTTGGGACTTGAAGTGTCGGAGGTGTCCAATAGATGACATGGTGTTCTTGTTTATCATGTGATCAGATGTGATGGTGGATTGTTGAATAGTTGTCAAAAGTTTTCCTATATTTTCCTATTTTTACCGATGAATTCATAAGTAAATTCAAGTTTTTTTCTGTGCAACTTGTTTGTGATGTGATTTATTCCGTATGTGTGTTGGATCACCTTACATATTTCTTATTATAACGTGTAGGAAGGAACGCGATGAAAGGCAACTGAAACTACTAGTAGCCTACCATCAGTTCTTTTATTAAAAATCGCTGTTCTGCTGAATGCATCATCCTGTTAATACAGGTAAAAAACCATAATACTTAATAGTCACAATTCATTGAATACCTCTTTTCATTTTTAGTTCATATTCTATTGGCGATCTGGAGTGTCTAATGATGTTGGTAGATCACTAACCCCAGTGTGGACAACACATGTTGTTTTTTCTGATCATGTTTTCTACAAATAATGCATTGACAGACAAGTATTATTCTTCCTTGAGAAATGAGAAATTTGTATCTTTTATTTCATATTATCTATTATTTGACATAATCTAGGCCATGGGTAATCTTCAGGTTAATTGCAGCAACTTGGGAGAAGTCCTGTGAAAAGATGCAGGGCACATGACCAGATTTGTATTTTTCTGAATGTTCTACTGTAGTAGTAGGTAACAACTAACTTTACCTTATTGCATGAATGCTGGAATATTTATTGACATATTTCCTTTAGATTCAACATGACTAATTGTTTGATGCCAAAGTTAGATGGAAACCTAACTCAAACACGGATAACACGTTGCTGCTGCCTTACAGCCACAGGCAGGAAAATTATTCTTTTCTTCAGAAAACTGTAAGTTTTATTTGTTGTCTTAAACCCCCCCCCCCCATACTTTTTGTTACTATTATAGATTTTTATGTTGAAAAAGTTACGGAAAATGATCGGAAATGGCCAAGTAAATAATTCGTGTGTTTTCTTATAGGGAAAGCTGCTCGAGTAATCTGGTATTCATCCTCACTTGATTCATTTCGTGCCAGGCTTCCAGCTAGTGAAAGGCGTGAAGAATTCAAGTTTAGCTGCTGCGTGCTGTCAGCAAGCAAGCATTCCAATTGGCTGTCGCTAGTGTCACAAATGAGGTCCACCAGGTGGCGCGAGTGTCGTCAAGGGCCAAAATTTGGCCATTTTGTTCTTCGACGCAGCAGAAATGGGAAGCCGGTCGTGACGTTTCCCAAAATGAAAAGGTATTTCTTGTCAATTAATTAGGTTAATGGAATGTAAAATCTTGATGTGTCAATTTACAGGTGATTGATCATACCACTTTGCCATCGGAATTGAAAATGCCTGTACATTTGCCGAAATGTCGTGCCTCGTGTGTCTCGCTGCCTGTACCCAGTCATACGTCTCGTCCCATGCAACAGCAAAAGTAATTATTTTCTTCAGATTTCCTACAACTATTTCCTCATATGACTAGAGATCAATTTGCTTTGCTACTGTGGAAATTTGAATACCTTGCCAACGGTAAATCTTCCTTTGTAAAATTTGAGATATCAAAGTTGTTCTGTTTACTCTTACTCCTGCTATTCTTTAGTCGTAATGAGTTCCTGTGTAATTCTGTACACACTTGTGTTTCCCGATGGTAATTTTTTTATTTTCTTCAATAGGTCTTACAACCACGCTTCTTGCTGCAGCCAGATGGTGAAAGGTGTGATGAAGACAACTTCAACCGTTGTTTGCAGGATGTGGTGCCAGTGTTACCCAGAAGTAGCTGTGCTGGAGTTATCCTGAAGCAGCTGTGCCAGAATTTTTCCAAATTGCTGACATGAAAATTTTAACTGTTTTTTGCTTTGCAAGTGGTATCTCGTGTTGCTGACTTTAAATATTTTTATCCGTTTCTATTTGTGGTTTTGCTCTGCCAGTGAGTTGCTTACTTGAATTGGTTTCATCTGTCGTCTTTTGCGTTTTTACTTGTGCAGTATGATTGTGGCAATCTGACCCTATGTCAGATTTGACATAGTCGACAACTGCTAGATTAAATTCCGGCTTTCTGCACCAACAAAATAATAACGGCACATGTTATTATCGCGGTTGGGAAAGTCACAGGCCCCCCCCTCCCTGGGGGCCATAAAATATATATGTTTGCGTTAAAATAAATAAAAATATTAAATAAATATAAAATATGGTATCATTGAACATCGCCAATTTTTTGCGAAAAAAACTTAGTAAAATAATAAATGGTGGTTGTTTTTAGCAAAATTTAAAAATTAATAAAATTTTGGGCTGGAAATTGTTCATATTTAAATGCGCAATTTGATATTAATAAATGTACAGCAGAAAGCAGTTTTGTTTTCAATATTTTATTGTTTTATAAGAGAAACATTTAAAGGGTTGTTAAGATGTGAGTAGAGTTAATTAGAGCATAAAAATCCCTGGTCTATCTAATTTCTCATACAAATCATGAAGTCTGATGGCAATTTTTTCACACAACTAACCACCGTCGGACATATTGTTTACTTAGGGAAAGGGAGAACAGATATGCAATTGTAAATTGTCAAACTCAAATAATTTTTCGGTCTTGCATTTCAGCAACTCATCTCGGCTTCACCAATGGATCAAGTCTAGAACGGCGGCGTACGATTAACCTGGAACGAGAACCGAGATTTAGGTCCAAGATATTATTAAATATAACTATTCATCCAACATTACCTCAATGTGGGTACAGGTAGCGAGAGAACACACCAACAAAATGCCAGACATCAGGCAACACCAATTATTTCACACAACAGTTCAACACTGCATGAACACCAACATGGTAAATTGAAGTATGATGTTGAACTGAAAGTATGTAGAAGATCCATTTCAGTGCACCTCTCAATGGGAAAATGACTGCCACACCAGACATCACCACCATTAACAGCTCAAACTATTTTTAACCAATGAAACCTACAAAGCAAAAGTACATTAATAAACCAATAACATTTTCAAAAATATTAAATAGGGAATTTTAGTTCTGTTCAATAAAAATTGTCAAAAGAAACAAATTGTAACTCTTCCCAAGCTGATCAAAATCTTTTCACATAGGATTCTTACTTGAAACAGGTTGTCAAATGGCATCTAAATCAAGAATTTTAGGCCTAACTCGAGTAAATTCTAAGCAAAGAACACATATGGACTAAAATTTAACAAAATGCTAACCCACTCAATTTGTCTTATTACAAGTAGATGTAACCATTTCAGATTACCCGTTTTCTGCATTTTCATCTCGCAACATAGTAGAGGCCTCAGCACGGAGGCTTGGCATCTTATCTCCTCTTGTTGACTTGGCACTGCACATCAATAACAATCTCCACCAACCTGTCACAAAATAAATTAGATTGGTAAAAAATACTTTTCAAATTATTATTAACTACAGTGCATGTCTTCGCAAGCCCTATTCAAGTGCATCTCTCAACTGAAAAAAATTCACACAATAAATCACAGAAAACATTTGCAAATGACTTGCAATTTTAGTTTACTAATCGCTCAGAATACTAATAAGCTCAATTTCTATCAATTAATTAATTACAGAATATTTATGTTGAAATGAAGTCTTAGGATTGTTAAGTTACTCAACATTATTACTTGTACTGTTCTTAAAGTACTTTAATTATGTGACGAAACGTGCAACATGCAGCAATAGACGACATTTTGAACAAGTGTACAACAGGCATGGCCGCATGTAATTGGCAAGTATAAATTTAAGGCCATGTTACCCGTAAATTAACCATACAAAAAGCATTTACATTAAGAATCAAAGCAGCAATTACCTTTCCTTATGAAGAACAATGTCAGGAAAGAAAGTACCCAGCAATGACTTGAGTATCCTTCTCGGCCAGCTTCTCGGAAGAAAAAGAATGGCAAACTGGTTTCTCGTCTCAAAACTATGGGAACCCTCACTCCTACATCCCTCAACACAATAGGGCTGAATAGTTCAATCCCTAAACACACTGAAATATTTAGAATTTAGCCACCTATGCACAGTATGTGATAGCCCTTAGCATACACGGACGATAGTGTGACGGAAAATAAACCGAAATATTCCGAAAAGTAACAAAATATTCGTCATCTTCGTGAAATAGATTTAGTAGAAAAAAAAAAAAAAACATTATTGAATAATTAACAAGTGAGCTTTGTTGGTGGAATAGTTATCGTTAATCGTCACCAAAAAGTTACCACACAATAACTACCGATACATTTTAACGATGTGCAAAGTAGCTGAAACTGACTAATTTGACAGCTGAAAATGATCAAAGGCTTAAAGCCATCGTTAGCCAAAAGAAACGTACAACTAACAGGCGACTCGCAAAAAGGGCCTGATTTAGAAATTATTACACAGACACCGAGTTTAAAGCTATTAGATTATTAGTTAATATAATCTACGAAAAGAAGTGAAACAATTTGATACAATTTTTAAAAAAATAGTTCCTTAAAAATATAGCCTAAAAATAAAAACCTAATCACCCACTCTATGTTTTTTAACAGAAATGCTGATTTTCTTTGAATTTCACAAGACGATTGGCATTAGGCTAACGATACGTCTTTCTTCTTCGGCGCCCTAACGACTAATGCGGCGGTTATGCGGACTGTATCCTGGTCCCTGGTGGAAATTTTTTTACACTTACTTTCGACAGTTGGGAACGCACCGCACACCCTCTAGAATCCATCACCGCATCGACAAGATGGAATGGAAGGAAGTCCCTATGGTGCCGTGCGTTGCCTTTCAGGGAATCTGGAGCTGGTACTAGTACCTGACCCGACGGCATTTAAACCATTAAATTGAATTTGATTGATAAAATGGTACTATCGGCAACGATTGACAGAGACCGGCAAAGATCAAACAACTGATTCTTTCGAAAGAAGAAAATAGTAAGTATTTAATTAAAGCTCCTCTTTTCTCGATGCTTTTGTTATACTGCTGTTCTTCGGGGAGGATGACGATAACCAAACAGCGATTAAGATGGCCTTGTAGCTAATTTTCCCCATCTCGTCCTAAAATCATTTTCCCATCTCGGACCATCTCGGCCCACATCCGTGGTGGGCAGCGTGGTTTTCAAACCTGTAAGATTAAGATCTTCAAGATACGTCCGATACGTCTACCAATAAAAATGGGACAGCACTTTCCTTTTTTACTTCACGTTAAAATAAAATTTATTCGTTCACCATCTCCTATGGACCAATCCCAAATAGAAATATATCCGACAATGGTAACAAACCTTACTCTCAAAATTCACGCTTCAAACTAACGGGGAACCAAGAAGAAGGTAGAGGCTAAACCTAAAGAGCCAACGCCTACGCCTACGTCTACTCCCATCAACTGAAGACAAATCTGGCCACAAGATGTCCTCAGCAATAAACATTAAAAAAAATTGTCAACGGCCAAATCCATCAGGAATTCATTAGTTTTACTAGGCCAATTTGGCAATTTGAGGGTTGGGCCGATTGGGAACCAAGCAAATGGCAAAACCTTATCATTCAAATTTGCACAAACTTATTTATTTATCCTGCTTGTTTATCGTGTACATCTCCCAATTTCTGATAAAAACCTCACGAAAAATCGGTTTCGTATTGCGTTTTATGGCGATGAAAATAATGAAAAAAATCAATATAATTCACATTACAAAAACCTACTTTGATATCATTTCCTAGCGTACACTGTTCAATATTCGAACATTTAAAGCAAGTGACAGTCTCGACAGATAAAGTGACAGCCTCCCAACTTCGAACACAAGACAACCTATTGAAGAAAGTCATTTCTCCGAACCCAAAACCCACAAAAACCCATTACGATCGTAAATTGCTTCTCTTTAACAAGCTTTTTTGAACGACAGGATATTTAATACCAAGAACGTTCATAAGATTCGCCACCTTTTTCTTTTTTGACATTTCGTCTCTTATAAAGTAATACTTCAAGGTAAGTTAACGATAACATTACAGAAAGTAAGAAATTTTAAATCCCACCTGTAATAGTCGATATTAGATCATTGTGACATCATTCATGTAGGAGTGGAGCTCTTTTTCCCTGTTGAACACCTTATATTGCGCATTCCGTTTGTTTTCGATGTAGAAAACGAATGCGACGAAGTCAAGGTCGCGAAATTATGTAAAACTGCTGGAAAAACCTGTATGGAAAAAAAATGCTATAAACTCGTTGCTAACAAGGACGTTTTATGGGACCTCTAATCCTCGAAAGACATCTTTTTTTGCTTCGTTTTGTAACATACCCTGTTTAAATAATTCAAGGTATACAACAACAAGCGAATTCTTCAACCTGTAAAAATGTATCATGAATGAAAGGGATGTTGTTTTCAGCTCAATTTTGATACACAAGTAGCGTTTACTTTGTCTCCGTTTTTCCAAGTCGAATGGACATTATTACTGTGCAATCGTTTATACATCCATAGATGAAGATGACGAGTTATGCAATGCACAAAACGTAAATGAACTAAAAAATCATTTGAATAAACAGGATATGAAGAAGAGAGGAAAGAGGGACAACTTTGCGATCGATTCCAAGTTTGTTAAAAAGCACGGCTAACTACGTTCAAGAGATGGGTGGTACTCGTCAAAGAGACATCGAACGACCGGCATCCATTAAGACCATCACAATTCATGCAGTTAAGATGAAAACAAAATCGCATCGATCGCTACTTTCCAACGCAAAGTTCCATCTTTTGCGTACGTCGTCTCAACTTGTCTTTTGAAATCCAATCAATCTAGTCAAAACATATTTACCCTTTTCAATCATCTATAGTAAATTCCCATCAGTTGTAAATGTCAAAACTCTTCGATACAGACGAATTTGTGTGTCATCCAAAGTCCTTTTTCAACGATTCGTTCGGTTATTGATATAGGAAAAAAGGTCAAAAGTAAGAATTAATCTTGGGCGCACAGTTTTTCAGTCAAAGAGTAAACGGAGTAGAAGATTTACAAAGTTAAGCACGCACACAAGAGTAGAAGGATAATCAAGAAAAGGAAAATACAAGTCTTTGGCGTAATGTACACTTAAAAAAGATGAGCCACGAAATGCACACACAATGAATGTAAAGAGAATAAGATGGGGGGGAAAATCATAATAAATGGGAAAGAATGGTTAGGAGTTAACTTTCATCCTTCCAAATAGAAATAGCCAGACAGAAGAAATAAATAAATGGTTGGTTAATGACAAAAAAAAAAAGAGTTAGCGTCAATTTCTTAACTTGTGCCTATACACAATTCATTCTGTTTAGTTTAGTTTTAGTCTTTTTTTTTTTGTTTTGTATGTTTTCTTTTACTTGGAATTTATCAGAAGTAGAAAAAATGTACAAGCGAATCGGCCTCGATGTGATCCTTCGAGCCGAACGAAGGGGGAAAGGAAAAATCAATGTCCTCTTGTTTTATCTCATTCCACCTCAAGGGGTCAGCAGCCCCCTGTCGGGTGTGTTGTTTTGTTTCTTTTTTTTTCTCTTAATATCTCCGTAGATAGACCCAGAAGAGAGCCTAACCGCCGTCGCTGCTGTCATCCTCGTCATCTAGGCAGGCCAGTTCGTCGCCTTGGAGGAGGCCGGCCGCCACGGCGCACTCTAAGATGGCAGTGTGACAGAAGAGGTATTGATCAGGCATCTGAATCGAGTGGGCACGCTGCGACCGGATTTTCTCAACCGTGCCTATCAAAAATCGATCCATTAAATCGTCTATCAAGAGCTTCACGAGTTCCTTTGTCCTCTCACTCACCTAAAACATCGATCGTACCGACGTCCTCTAGTCTCCTCAGACAAATATCGATCGTGCACAGCGAACCTACCGGAATAATTTGCCGACAAAAGTTGATTAGATCCGAGGTTAGAGGACTAATCATCTAATTATATGGATATATGTAAGTACCTGTGCGGCCAATGCCGGCTGAGCAGTGCACGACAATAGGAGGGCCAAGGGGATGACCGATCCACGTGTCGCCCATGGCCGCGACCAACCCGCTCTGCATGTCACGCATTCGCTGCAAGAACTCGAGCATGGCCGTGGCAGAGAGAGGCACTCCGTAGTCTGGCCACGAAGTGAACTGCATGTGCGCCACGGATCGAGTCTCGCGCGTCTGCCGAAACGCAAGGAGAAAACAAACGAAAAAGAAGAAAAGAGTCGTAATGAATATGAATGAGTTTAAACACATGTCCATAAACAGAACACGGGACGGGTGGACAGTGGACGGCTACCTTGAGGTTCGTCAGATGGAGCATGGAAATGGTGTAATCACTCTGTTGCTCCGTTGTCAGGTTGATGATTTCGAAATGGCCGTATTCGGCTGATTCTTCTTCTCCCAGAGGCCAATACTGACCGCACTTGGGTCTTCCTCTCTCCAGGCAACGCGTCGTCATGACGACCACGGCGCACTGCTGCTCCCAAATCATCCGCCAAAAGTCGCCGTACGTCTTTGGTAGCGGGCCCTGTGTCGAGATGAAAGCGTTCTTTTGTTTGTAGCCGTCGACGTAGTTGGCGTTGATGTAATCCGAGCAAGGGTCGTCGGAATCCTCCATCGACAAGACGACCCGGCTGTGATCGTAGCACAAAACGTCCGTGTAACGATTCTTGGCAGCGTTGCCTTTTAATCTGGAAGAAGCAAAGAAAGAAAAAACAAAAAAGTTCAAACGACCACTCCCACGTTATGCAGCAGCGGTAAAAACACGTAAACAACTCACCTGGAATTGTTAAAAGTGCCGTCCGTGCCTTTGGCTTTGATGTCGGCATACTCGAGGTAAAGACCCTGTTTGCTTTTGGCTTTGACGTGACCTGCAAACTCTTCAAGGGTCATACCCCTGCCGTCGTCAAAGTGCAGACTGTCGTCGTCCGAGAATCCGCTGCTGGCCGACGACGGCGGCGGCGGTGGAGAGGCGGACCTCTCTATGACCATATTATCCGAAACGTTGGCCACTGTTGGCTTGGGCGGTGGAAGCCCTTCCACCACCGAAGCAGTTTTGCACGAAACGGAAGCAAAGTTGTTGACGAACTCCTGAGAGGCTGGCGCCAGCGGTATCGGCTCCTGCTGTATAATTTATGCGGCACAAAACACATTCAATATTAAGCATCTTCATTGCACAGGCAGCACCAACCCTTTTCGCTACTGCCACTACTAGTCTGCGAATAAGCTGCAGCCATTGCTGAAAGGGAAACTTTTTATCAACTCGGCAAAATGCTCGTATTAATAGAAGGAATCGATCCGTCTGAGAGAGAGTGAAAGTCCCCCTTCTCTATTACCCTTCTCTTTCTTTCTCTCTCTCTCTCTTCTGGTATTGATTCTTCTTTTCCGCACCGCCAAACAATGACTATAATAGAGAAAGAAAAGCCAGGAATGTTGAAGACGTTTTCAAACTTATTTACCAGCCTGTGCGCAACAGACTCGACTTGCAGCGGGACGGGTTCTTCGATCTCCTCGACGTCGTCGTCGTCTTCATCAGACGAGACTTCGCTAATGGGTTCCTCCTCCTCCTCTTGGTCGTCCTCCCTGCCTTCGGGCCGATCATCCGCTTCAGAAGTGGTGGCCGTCTCAGAGGGCGGAAACAGTGGGTTGGGTCCAGTTGATATGTCGCACAAATCCCCGACGCGATTCGTCATCGATTTGAAGCAATAGCGAAGCCAAGCGCCGTGATCCACTTTAAGGTTGCCGCCCAGTTCGCTCGGCAACGAGTCGGCGGGTAAATGCAGCGTCAACTAAAGGAGATGGACAACAAGAAATGAAGAAAGAAAGAAAAACAAACAGCAAGCAATATACACTTTATTCTAATCGGCTCCTCGCTTTCCGTCTGTCACAGTGAACTCGGGCGAAATCAATACTCACGGCAGTCGCTCCCTTCCGCATTTAACAAAAAACAAAAATACAATTTCCATCCCTTCACTTTTTCACTCGGAACAACAGCCGGAACGAAGCATTTTTTCCTCTTCCCTGTACGACCAGCAAATGCTCGTTTGCGGTGTATTCGTGCGAGAGACCAACACACAGAGTCACACTAGCGTGAGTTCTTTTTTCGAGTTAACTGGCCGCTTCAACCGGAACCAAATGCGGTGCGAAGAAAATGTGCGTATGGAGGAAATAAAAAAACACAACACATTTCTTTTTTAAGGAGAAAAAAAGAAAAGAAAAAATTCACGCCATAAATTAGCGGATGCGCGAGCGTTCGTCCGCGCGCGCGCACGTTCTCTTCAACACCCACGGGCTATTGGCCTCGGCATATCTCTCTTCAGTTTGAAAAAACACAAATACACTCGCATAGGGTGACGTTAGTGTCAGTAGTGAATGAAAACAAAATTTCTTTTTCAGAAAAATATGCCAAATAAATACCTGAGGTAAGCTGACGGTGTAGACACGATCTCGCAGTTTTTCGCGGACAAACAGCCGCAAAATTTTGAATGGAGCTTTGAACCAGAGTGGCGCTGTCACTATCAACACTTTTCGCAGTCGGGCTGGATAAGCTCCCTGTAGGAAACGGGAAAACAAAAACAAAACAAAACACACAAACGTCAAAATCCGTAGACTATTTCAAAGTCCTCAATCTCCTGTTGTCTTGTTTTTGGTTTCTGCATTTTGCGCTTGGCAGCACCGGCAACAGGGAGCGACGAGGAAACAAAAGACGGAAGGCAACCAAGAGCGGACCGAGACGATTCAAAGTCACAGTTCAACTGGCAAACAATCGGAAACATACCGAATGGTTTCCGTCACACGCATCCCCCCCCTCCTCCTCCCGCCGGTACACACATATAAAAATAAAGGCAAGGGAAAAAAAGGAAGAAGAAACTGAAAATTCTTTTTGTTTTTCCTGAAAGGCAATGACTCGGATCAGTTTTTTCGGTCGCTAACTCCACTCCCGGTAATTTCAATCCTATTATTGGAACTGCTTCACAGCGTAGACAAGAGGCTTCCTGCCCGCGAACGACAATACACACGTAGACGAGAGAAGAAAAAGAAGAAGAGAAACGAAGAAAAAACAAAACAAAAGGAAAAGTTCGGCGTCCGATCACGACGACGACGACGCCCAACTGACAAGACCAAACACACACACACCGTCGCGGCCGAATCTTTCGACTACCGGGACTGAGCGATGATGGGCGAGTGGGTTGGTTTAGGTGAGCACGCGCAATCCCCCACGTAACTTCCCATGTAGCAAAAAGGTCAAGGTATTCAGGTATTACGTTAACGTGCACTAAGATACGCAGAGATATAAAAAGACAAGACGACTGTGGTCTAATCATATGTTGGTTGTCATGGTGACGCTGGCTGGCTCTCCCGTTACCAGACCGGGATTGCATACACAATTCAGAATAGGGGAAGGAAATGTAACATAATTAGTGTTGTCATGAATACCACGACGAGGAGATTGAATTCCCCAATTACTCCCAGATCCGAGACACAAAAAAGAATAAAAAGGGGGGGAAGTGAATGATGTAATCACCTTAAGTAATGTCAATATCTTTTGACTGAGGTCGTAGTCAAAGTTGGCATATTTCGAATCGCTCATGTCGTAGATGAACACGAGGCCGGAGCGTTGCGTGTCGACACTCTCCAGTGCCACGTCCAGTTGATAAACGACACCCTGAAATAAAACAAACAACCGAGAAAATTAATGATTCTTGAATGAGCAGAAGATGACAAGGTATTAAAATGAAAAATTCGAAAAGGGTGTGCCATGCAATTTTTTTTAACTCCTTAAAACAAAAACAAAAATAGGATGCATTTCAAAAAATAAAAGGGGTGAATCTATGGTAAACGAGCGGTTACCTGGAGTGTGACTTGGTGATTAGAGAGCTCAGGATAGTGTAGGCGAGCGGTAAAGACAGCTATGGCAGCACCACCTCCATCTCGAGTTGGCTAATTATAAACCGGTCGGGTTATTGTAGACAACACGTTTAGCAAAAATATTTTTCTTGTTGTTGTTGTTTTCTTATTTTTCAGAGAGGGTTGTTTTTTGTTTTCTACATTCTGACTCTTGTACAGACAAATTCAAAGCGGCTGAGCTAAAATTGCCTCACGAGCGTAGCGACGGTATTTATATCCGTATTTTCTTCTTCTTTTAAATCATAAAAATTAAAAGATGTCGAAAAGTACGAAAAAGAAGAAAACAACAACTGCACAGCGGAAACATCATCATTATCATTCCCTCACGTTGCCGTGAGGAAACGAGCATCAAAAGCGCATTCAATGTCGACAGCAACAAAACAAAAAAAAAAGAAAGAAAGAAGAAGAAGAAAAAAAGACAACATGCAATCCGCCAGTGACTTTAAAGCCCCTTTTTTGTTTCTACTATAAAGGCATTTTTCATTCGCCTGGAAATGCTATTCTTTTTGTTTTGTGTGTCGGGTTCTTTTTAATTTTACGACTATCATGGATGAAAAAGAAAAGAAGAAATAAATGAAGGTTAGTTGTGTGTGTTTCGTGACTCGGGGGATTTTTACTTACTAGCACGGTAAACTTTCCCGTCTCCAACTCGGCTCGAAGCGGTTCAGCGGCGGGCTCGAAGCGGACCAGTCCTTCTCGGATCCGCGTCGATTCGTGTTGCTCGTAGAGAGTCAGCCCTCGTCCGACGTCAAACTTGCGTGCCATCAAAAACTTGACGGCTGTCGCCCACGAGAGCGGTCCAGAGCCCCGTTGCTGACGGGCACGGTTGACGGCCGCAATGAATTCCTTGGCCGCCTGTGAAAAGAAGAATTAAAAATCAATACATCATCGTCGCAGCAGCACAAAGAAACGATTCATTTTTCGTGTGGGGCCACACAGGACGACTCTCTATCCGCAGCTGGTCTCTTCACCGAAAAAAAGACGAGGAGGAAAACGCCACTGGAGTTTATCATCACACAAGAGAGGCGACGTTAACGCCAACCGCTAAAACCCCCAAGATCTTTTTTCTCCCTCTAACAAACGCTGTAATAACAAACGGGTTTTGTGTTGGTGTGTGTGTCACACGCAGACGGACTTTCGGGTGATTGTTGTTCTGTTTTTTGTGTGTTCCCTCAGCTGAAATCCTTGGCTGATTGGTTTGAGGTTTTTTGTTTTTCTCCGGTGAATACAAAACCACCGCCGAGGAATTTTTTTTTCTCTTCTACCAAATTGAAAGAATAAAAACTGCTGCTGTTTTTCACCGACGTAATTGAAATAACTAGTAAAGAACGACCAAAAAAACGGGGCATCTATTCGAGGTTTCTAGATCACGTGACCATTTCCATCGTATGGTGTGGTCTGTGGCGATGATATTGATTTGAAAAGAGCGCTATATGCCTTGCACATATATATATATACGTCTGCCTTGTGTGTACAAAGAGGAACTCGTTGGGTCCAGGAGGGGGGTCGATGTCTGTAAACAAAAGAGAAAAGCGCTCCATCCGGAAGAGCTTCAAAACTTTTGGGTATTTCAGGGCAAACGGACGTTATATTAACAATAAACAATACAAGTAGAGTACCTCAATCTGGTCGTCGTTCAGGGTCGCAATGTTAAACGTTCCCCGGTTACTGCTTGCCTGCCGCATTTGCGAAAGTTTGGAACTTCTGTTCGAATCGTTTTTATTTCTTTTCTAATAAGGCTCGTCTCTCGCTCGCTCTTTCTGGGAAAAAACTAGAAACCGAACTGTGTTGATGTCGAACATACGAAGCAGCACATTTCCAAATTGAAAAGACGTCGAGGACAACCCACGCGCACGCAAACACACGACACTTTTTTCTTTTGATAGTCGAAAGTCGCGCGAATATTTTTGGTGTACAAGTCTCGGAACACGGAGGAGCACCGTGTCTCGTCAAAAGTGCAGTGGACCCTTGAGAGAGCGTCAGACGGGCCGTTTAATCAACGACTGACAATCCCTTGCTTCCGCTGGAACGCCTCGACCGGCAACTACTAAAGTTGGAAACCCAGCAAAAGAGAGTTGGGGGGGGGGGGGGGTTTTCTTTATTTCTTTATTTCTCTTTTTCCCCTTGGCAGCATATCTCTCTCTCTCTGCCTTCTGGTTGGTATACGCTCGGTTGGACCTGAAGAGTTGAACGCACTGGTCACGTGACGTAACAAAGCTGAAACAAGAGACCCGAGCGTCCAATAAGCAGGCGGCGGCGGCCTCCGTTTCTCTCGGCTACCACAAGGGCCTGACCAATTTCTCCCTGGGTCTACGAGATCTACATGATACAT
Organism: Daphnia pulex; assembly: GCF_021134715.1. Lineage (NCBI taxonomy): Eukaryota > Metazoa > Arthropoda > Branchiopoda > Diplostraca > Daphniidae > Daphnia > Daphnia pulex. The sequence goes on along the minus strand of NC_060018.1, from coordinate 4,173,562 downwards.
CGCCTAGAGGAGCGTAAATTCATTCAAATCCCACATGGCTCTAGAAAATAGTCAAGGGAGAGAAAATAACGTGGGATTTAGGATTTTCACCTGGTTATAATTATACACCCTGGACTTCTAGCTACGATATTCGATTTTTTGCGGATTGTTTCCTGGATTGAAACGATAGATAAACTGGGGCTCGTCAACAACTCAGAGGTCGACGTCATCTTCTCTAAAAACGGATTGTGCGTCGCACTATTGTTGACGAGATAAGGTTCCAAGCGTATGGCCCCGTCAACAAATAATAGAAAATCCTTCCTCCTTGCGACAGTGCCACCACCTGTCCGTGAGAATGAGAGATCCAGCCGTGACGAACGAACGAAAAGATAACGAGAGAGAGAAAACAACAAGAGATCAATACCGACACATACACACAATGTGAGAATAATACCAGAGACAAACAATATATACAGCTTGTTTGCAACGGCAACATTTCCTGTGCTGTTGATGAAAGACGTCTCGGAAACCGATCGGCCGATACTGTGAACGACCTGGAACACCCCCCACCTCCCCTCGAGGGTTTCCCACTTGAATACTGCAGCCATTTCAGAAAAAAAAGAAGAAAAATAATTTTGATATTTCGTGCCAGACGAAATGCAGATGGTCCCCATTTTCCTAGAAAATCAAAATCTGATGACGACAGAGGAATTTTGGCAGAGTCCCCACCCTGTCTTTGTTTGAATCAAACACAAAATATATAAAAAAGACACGACGGAAAAATAAGGAGAGAGACAGCCCGGATCTGCTCACAACCAGGACGGGTTTGAAACATGAATATTCATCAAACGAATATCCTAAACTACAAAGAGCCACAACAGCCATTTTCCTGTTGCTCCAACCAACACACACACACACTTGTTTTTCCTCATCTTGTCGACTCGCTACGCCCGTCAAGTGGTGATTCTTCCAGCTAGGAAAAAGAAATGCACGGATGGTGTTGTGTGTGCGTGCAACTAAGCAATTTCTGTATCCCCCAATCATTTTTCCTTTTTTTTTGCTGTTGGCATCGGCGCCAAAAATACATTCCCTGGGTCTTTTGCCAATGTCCAATCCGCAAGAAATCAATAAACATCCGCCGGTTTTTCCCTTAGCCTCCTTCTTTTTTTTATTAATATAAGCATCCGCAGGAGCAACACGTGTTTTGCACATGCGCCGCAAATTGAGGCCAGAAATACGACGACAACAGCAGGAGAGAGGGAGAGATTTGTTTCCCCTCGCTCTAATTTTCCTTCCTTTCTCTTTCCCAACTTCCGGCCAAAAAGTCGGTTAGTTGCCTATGCATACGAAATGAGCGCCTTCAAAATTTCAAGACATTTCACACCCTTTGCTAAACTGTTTCCGGTCATTTCCTCTTCGCAATAAAAAATTCAGTGGTATCTCTCTCTAGCTGCACTTCAGACACTGGACATTTCAACGCACAAAAGTATCCGATTGCTTCACGGATGCAAGTGATGAGGTAACCACTAGACTGGCAACACAAAAAGGAGAATAAACGAATATTCTTGGGTTTCTCCCTTTTGGTCAGTTCTTTTCACTGCCTCTTTTGAATAAGAAACAAAAATTTGCTCAGGGCGGAAATCCGTCCCTGACAATCACAGCAGACGAAAATTCCCATTTTTAATGCACAAAACAGCCTCCCTATTATTAATGATTATCGGTTCAAGATGTTTCAAGGTCCCACGAAAATGACGTATGCAATGTGCTTGGAAAACAACGGTAAACATTCGAAAAGAAATTTCGTAGAAAAACTGAAATGGGCAAAAATGAATTTTGGGCGTTGTACGCACACAAGGGTCAAAAGAAGAAGATTTCTTCCAGGAATTGAAAATGAACACACACACCACGTTTGATACCTTAACGAGTGGGAAATCGCGAAAATGTGGGTGTGGAGTAGATTCTCCCAAAAAGACACGAACATACACAAACACACTAGGGGAAAAACGCACTGTGGAGGCGTCTGCCCAACACACACTATAATACCACGGGCGGCTTTCCCAATGCGCCGCGGTAGCACACACCGATCAAGGGGTGCTCCCTCCCCGATTCTTTTCTAGCAACTACTCAACAATGAAAACGAAATGATTTCTTTTTTTTTTTTACAGGTGATTGGCAGCGACCACGTGTTGACAGGAGACGTTTGAACGTGACGCAACAAAACGAGTTGAGTGTAACCAGTACGGGTGAGGGAAGAGGATTATGAAGCAAAAAAAATGTATTGGCTTACCAATTCCTCTTGGGCCGACAGTGTCGTGTCAGCCATTTTGAATACGACTGAATTGTGGGGGGATAGCGACTCTAGTGTTTCTAGCCACCACTTGAAAAAGCGCCACCAACACAGCTGCCCTTCAACTGCATTGGTCATTACAGTAGCGACGTTTTGTTGGTTCTCTGCGCCATCTAGGGTACGTTTTCTTCACTTCATTCAACTAAACTAACCATTTATTGCACGGCGGAAGAGGAATATGGTCATATGGACACAACAAAATCAAAAAATAGAATTTAACAATGGTAAAAAAAAAACTTAAGAAGGAAATAAATCATAATTGCTCAACAAATGTGAAATGAATGGTATGCCAGCACTTGCTTCTCAACGCCCATGTTTCTCGGAATGATGTAGTCGACTTTCTGAGAAGTCCGTCATCTGACTAGTCTACTCTTAATGGTAGATTAGTAGGTAATCGATTGTTCGAACTAGCTCATATTGCCTTTTTTTTATCAGGTCTCGCCCTGTAGAACGGCGTGATAAAAGCTTCAAAAAAGAAGCTGTCGGGTAAAATCAATCAGGACATTGTAGATCTGGTGTTGGAGAGGAAGCAACCAGAGACGTTGGGTAGTAGTGGATGAAATTAATATGAATAAACAAAGATGGGAATAAATATGACTAGACAGACCTTTCCACGCACACACGGAAATGGTACAGTTAAACTCCCAGGCTCATGTTTCTCGCCCTCTTCTTATATGCGCACCCCTTATTTCTCTCCCTTGAAACTGACGAGAAGTAGAACTTGTGATAAGTTTCCAGATTTCTTGGAGAGCAAAAATGTGGCCAAGTGAAAAACCAGACCGGCAATATCATAAGACAGTGTTACAAAAAGAAAAAGACACGACAGAAAATGAAAAGGGGACTGTTTTGTAATCTTGGTGCAGTTCCCACTCAAAAGTTTCTGGAGATAACGAGATAGAAAACTTTTCAGCGCGTCGTAAAAGTCTCTCACACGCAATCTAAACGCAGATGCAGCATTCTTGTCTATACTTTTACGCCTTTTACACCACTTTCACAATATCCGCATCAGCGATCTTCCTCTTCGTGCATGCACGCATCATGTATCTTCTTGCTAGATGAATGATTTGCATCCGACAGGCGACAGATCGATAACGATCAACTTTATTACTGTCTGAACGATTTTAAATTAGACAATTTGTATTCTTGTCATCCAGCGCCATTCTTTATTGATAGCAATAAAAATAAAGCAGACTAGCATAAACCACTTTTATCAAACTAGCATCTTTTGAGTTCGCACGCGAATTCGGTTTTCCAACCAATAATGCAGCCATACTCTCTCAGAGCCCATCAACTGACTTCTCCTTGGCCCTGGTTGCTTGACCGCTTTTGTATACGTATGCACATTCATCACTTGTAACAAATGTAGGCTAATTCTCTAAAACAAGGAAGCGTATATCTTTATTTTGTTAGGAGTTAAGACCGTAATGTTGCGTGATTAACTTCGATGCCAATGGATTATGAGTAAAATCTACTATCATTTAGGACAACAAATATAAATTGTTCATCTATTAGCTAGTTGTTTTAAAATTTGTTTTAAAATATTTTTTTTTTAAATCGTGCTGTCAGAACCAGTATCAAAGCGAACCCAAGCGACCATACTTGCAACTAAATCTGACAGACAGAAAGAAATGTGATAACCAATAGAAAAATACCACATCACCGACTTGAAAACTGGCAAGTCTTGCACACGCTAGCCTAACCTAGCTCAGTCAACGCTCGTGTCATTGTAATTTAGTTTGATTGACCATCTTGTCGGCAAACGTTCCTCACAAAATGCGTCCTCTTAGGCTTACTGCCTCCGTTCTATATGCCTGCTGTCTAATTTTTGCTGTCGCAAAGGCCGATGACAAGACAACAAAGGGTCCAAAAGTAACAGACAAGGTAATGACATTTTGCTACTTTGATTATGTCTTTTGTCTTAAACAATCAAAAACTTTTATTGACTAATAACTTGAATTCAGGTATGGTTTGACGTTGAAATTGGTGGTGAAGCTATTGGGCGAATTGAGATTGGTCTGTTCGGCAAAACAGTTCCTAAAACTGTGAAAAACTTTGTTGAATTGGCCAAAAAACCAGTTGGGGAAGGCTATAAAGGCTCCATCTTCCACCGAATCATCAAAGACTTTATGATTCAAGGAGGAGATTTCACCAACAAGGATGGAACTGGAGGTCGCAGCATCTATGGTGACCGATTCCCTGATGAGAACTTCAAGTTGAAGCATTATGGTGTTGGCTGGCTATCGATGGCTAATGCTGGAAAAGATACTAATGGCTCCCAGTTTTTCCTGACAACCAAGAAAACCTCATGGCTGGATGGTCGTCACGTCGTTTTTGGAAAAGTCATCAAGGGCATGGTAATGGACCTTTTCTAAATTTTACTCAAGTAGTCAATGCTGTTAACTCACCGTAATATTGCGCTGTTTCAGGACGTCGTTCGGAAGATGGAGAGCACTAAAACAGATGGTCGTGATAAGCCTGCTAAGGATGTAGTAATTGCGGACTGTGGTGCTGAAGTTATCGCAGAACCTTTCGCTGTATCAAAAGACGATGCTACGGATTAATCGATGTATGCGTATTGATTAATTGATTAAATAAACTGATAAGTTTTGACTTACAACTTATTTTACTTACAATATTAATCTGTGCGAAGATAAACTTCCCTAAAATTTAAACGCATATCACAATGCATTTCAATACGTAATATCACTGCAATCCATTATTTTCTACTTGACAAGTAATCTCGACTTTTTTTTAAATAAAACAATTACCAAAAAATGTACTATAAAATAACTAGAACGGATTATCTATTTTCATCATTCAGACGATTAGTACACATTTCCTACATGGCTAGAAAAGAATTATTCCATTTCGTTCAATCCAGGTCTTCGTGGAGGATATAATGGGCGAGCGTTTCTTTCATATTGGTTGTCCTTGTTGAAGTTCCTTTTGACCATCCCGCGATCGACAAAGCTACGATCGTTGCTGCCCCAGTTATCACGTTCTCGTGGATCCACTCTGTCGATGGGGTGATCTAGAATCGAATCTAATATCTGAAAGCATCATGCGTATAGCATTAATACATTTACATGGACCAACCAGAAATATTTTAAATTACCTGATCTTCAATCATGTCTCTGTCTCTTAAGGTCTTAACAACACGGTCATACTCGAGCTGTACGTCTTTACTGGCAGTTCCCTTTATCTCTTGATCGATCGTGTCAATCTGAACCATAACAAGAAAACATTTAAGACTGAACCAAAAGAAGAAATCAAATGTTATGGAATTATCACTTACAACGTCTTTAAAGAAGTTTCGTTTGCGGAATTCTACTCCAGCTGGCCTGTCGTATTCCAAAGCTGCTCTTAAAACTGCAACACAATCGTCAAATCGATCCAGTTTGGCCAAGGCCACTGCTTTCAAATTGCGAACTGTGACATAGTTTTGTTGTTTGCATTCTGCGAGCAGTTCCATACAAAATTTAGGATCATTTTGCTTCAACGCCAAGGACGCCGCGTATGTTAAGGCTCTTCTCATTGGAATATGGCCGAAACTACTAGCTTTGGTTAAAAGTGTTTTCATTTCTTGGTAGCTTTCTGGCGTATTCTAAATGGGTAGACATAATTAGTACAATTCTAAAATAATTTTTTCAACATCAAAATTATCGTACCTGTCTACAAAGAGCTGCCATAACAATAATGAAGCAGTTTTTAGGATACTGGTTATCCTGGATATTGCGTTTTTGGGCAATATCAAATACTTCCAGTACTTCTTTGTACATTTTATTCTCCAATAGTAGATCCATAGCTATTTGATAGCTTATAAATTGGTCAAACAATGTAACAGTTTTAGGATTCCTCAATAATGACAATAGTGCCTTTGTCTCATTAATTGAATAAAGGAATCTCATAATGACTGGGCCAAAGACAAATGTTCCAAACCTTAAACCAGTGCTCTGAGAATGAAACCTTTGAATAAATTAAGAGTTAATATTAATTTGAGTATTAATAATAAAGGTTTAAGCTTAAATACTTTTCAATCATTTGTTCGAGTAATTTAATGTCTTCTGGGGTATTTTCTGCCAAATTAACCATGGTTTTCAAATCATCAGTGAAAATAAGGTTGGATGAACTGGAACCAACAAACTCTTGCATTCGTGTACGAAATTTTTCTTTCATCTGGGTACCATGAAAATTCACTGCAGTCTTGCTTCTGGATGTTGCATATCCATCCAAACCTAGCGCTTCAGCAGTGTACAATGAGCGAAGACCTATAATGTAAAAATAATTACAATATGATATTACTGCTATATTGAATTTATAAGAGATCAAACGAAAATCGTTGTTACATAATGTTTAGAAAGCAAGGAATTAAATTCAACGTAAAACCACAGTAAAGGGTGTGTTCTTAGTCACTTCTCTTTTCACAAAACAATCACACATTTCACATACCTTGAAATCTCAGCTGGGTGAAGGTTGATTGAGACGAAGCTCGAACCAGGTAACTAGTAATATTTTGCATCATTTTAAACTGGAATTGAAAATATTACAGAAGAAATGTGAGACCGGCGAATTGCACGTGTGTGACAAGATCCGTGAGTCTACAATGAACAGACGAATTGTTAGCCCACGTTGCCAAGTTGTTACTAATGTATTTATCCTGTTTTATGTATTTTTTTTTTTATTATTTTGCTTTTTTAGGCTTGTTTATTTGGCCAGAGAGTTTCTATTTTGTGTGTATTCATTGTTTGTTTTTTTAATACACTTTCATTGGTTTCAGCTTTTCACTAACTAACGCTAGTTTTGCCAGCAGGTGGGCGGCTGTTTTAAGCTACGGAAAATGTACGAAGCACGAAACATAAGAGGAAAATTGCGAGACCGTCAACAAACGAAATGTATTATCTTCCTTGCATACATTAGACTCTTTCAATGAGGATTTATGAACGTAAGCCGACAAGAACAATAAGCAGTTTATAGACAACCCGTCGTTGGTGGATGACGAAGATGATATGGGAAAACATACAATTTCGGGGTCTCGGTGGGGGCCTGGGGGAGGGGGGGGGGATTTATTCCATAGGATGTTGATTAACAACACAATAAATGTGTGTTTACCCAAATAATAGGAGAAGTCAACAGAAAGGCAGTAGAAATAATATATTTTGTTAGAAAAAGGGAAACTGGGCGCGAGGGCAGAATGATCGAATAAGTCAGAAGCGTTTATCATTTGAGACGGAATGAATAACAGCAAACGATCCATGATGGCTTATAAGCATGTAATAATAAACTTGTAATCAAGCAGCTCAAGAGAATTTGGTTACATTCCCATGATGGAGATGTGGTGACTCGTCAACGACAGACCCATTCTATGCGACAAAAAGTGGCGTTTTTCGTCACAACTTTTTTCAAAAAGAATGACAATCTTGGAATTGCGTTAACCCATCAGTCAGTGGGACTGATGCGCGCTGGTGTACTTCCGGCAGGTACGGCAACATTTGCTGACTTTGAAGTAATAAATTCCACACATGTGCTTCAGCGAAGCGCACAACTTTGAGTCCAACTTGTCCTGGCAAGCCCGCTGCCTCTCTAATTAAAGACCGCAAGACACAATTAGTGAAACAATATCAATTGGCCAACCCAAAGTTCTGATGCCTACCTTTAACCTCGTGCTGTATACTGTGCTGACTATGATGAGAGCGTGAGCAAGGATCGTTGGCGCAGCGCTGCCTTTGTCTCGGCTTTTCGAGGGCGTCGCATCCTTCAGTTGGCGATGAAGTGCGCCGATCCATGCACTGGGCCGCACGAAATTGATGCCCTCCGCCGCACGTCGCACTGCAAGAGCTCCACGGTCCTAGACAAATCATTATATTCGGTTAGCCGCCAACCAAACTCTTAAGGCTTGACGGATCACGATGAGTTCCGTCATTGGATTGCGCCGCGCTACTACCTGGGACCCAGTCGACACACGGCCGTTCGGTGCAATTCATTGATTCGTTTGGCCTCGAATCCGGATTACACATGTCTTGCTCCGGGCATTTGACGTCTCGTTTTTTGATCCCCGATCCGCATGTAGAGGAACAAGGCGACCACGGAGTTAATACCCACTCCATGCACGGATTCTGTTGGCATTCAAGTAAGCGGATAAAATCCGGCTCTCGGCGCATTTATCATCTAATTAGTTAGATGGGTACCATACCTCATTACAGGATTCAACGTCATCTGGTTTAAAGTCAGTGCAGAGAGCGTCGTCAACCAAAGTAGAGGTGGTCGTCTCGTAGCAACTAACATCGCGCACTCGGGTCCCGCCGTCGCACCGAACGGAACACTTGACCAGAAAACAAAACAAAAAAAATATCATTTTCATCATCTCTGCGAGTAACTTAACTTACTTAAGTCTGTTTTAATTGAGTCTATTCCCGTCCAATTACCCGAGTCCAGAGTCCAATTTTCCATTTGAAAGTGGGCTTGATCTTGGAGACGTCGATGGAAGCTTTAGATTCGTCCGGTTGATCCGACTGCACTTGAATCTTGGCCAAGAAGAGGGCGGCGTCGTCGCCGATGTGGATGGACATTTTCTTGTAGCTGTGGCCGCCCTGGAAGGCTTCGTCGGCCAGTTCGACATCGTTTGTATCCAATTCCGGTCTTGCCGATCCCAGAGGATCAGCCGTTACTATCTGCATCTCCATCACCTTGAGGTTCTCGGGCTGAATCTTATCTTCGACGTAGAAATCCGGCCGTCGATCATTGGCCACCCCGACGGTGCTGGGCAAAGCCGAAGGGATGAGAAGGTTCAGCATATCGTTGTTAATATCCGGCTCCATTAAATGGGGGCTGGCGCCCAAAAGGGGATCGATGCTTCGATTATTTTCTAATGTGCCATTGAGAGCGTCGCCACTCAATTCGGCGTTAAGGCATAGTCCGCGGCACTTCTGAATCGATTCCGGTTCGAGGAGATCGCGGCATTTCAATCCCCCATCGCAAAATACTCGTCGGAATTGGACTCCGTCGCCGCACGAAGAAGAACACTACATCAATCAAACGGTAAAACAATTAGGCAAATAAAGTCAAACTCAATTTTTGAAATCGAATCGCGAACCTCGGACCAAGTTCCAACTGTCCAATTTCCACAAATGATATTGCCGCATTGACGCTCTTCGACCGGCTTGAGGGCCTGAACGCAAGCGCCTCCCACGACGCTGCAAAGGACTTCTCTTCTCTGAATGTCGCACGGATCTTCGCTGCACTGTACGACGGAAATGTTCATCATTTATTTTGTATAGAAAGTTTGAGTCGAGTTGATTTGACAATAGACTAATCAATATAGTACCTTGGACCAAGTTCCGGTTTCCCAGCTGGCTTCACCTGGACACGGTGCCAAAGGCTCGCAGGCATCTTCTTCTGTCGGCCTATCGGTGACCGGACAGTCGGCGTCGTGAAGGGCCATCTGCTCGTCATCCGAAAGAGAACGAACACAAATGACCGTCCGTTTCCTGAGTCCACGGCCTTTGCCGCACGTGATGGAACAGTGCTGCCAAGGGCCAACCCACCATCTGAAATCAAAAGACATCAACGAGATTGTTCTAGGAATTTCAACCAACTTTTCATTTTCCAACTAGGAGAAGTTCGTTTTTTTTTTTCATTTCGTCGAGTGTTGTACAATCAACAAAGTGCAGTCTGAGTGCCAAAGAAATTGTGCTAGCTAGGCATTGGCCATTGCGTGACTTTCATTCATTTGTTAATGGATCCGACTTTTTGGATTTGATGAAGAAGAATGTATGTAGGTATACCTGGGCGGACACGATTGTTTGTTGCAACTCCGCGATTTCTCTTCCGGTTTGGCTAGTGCAGCGCAGTAAGTTTCCTCGACCAGTCCGGCTTCCTTCTCCATGCACTTGGGCTGGGACACCTGTTGGGCGGACGGTGCAACAACAAAACAATCGCGTGTCAAATTTCAGTTTTGGACGATATTTTTGATATTTCATCTGGCCAGAAGTACGGTACCTGTGTTCCACCCCCACAGGTGGCCGTGCAGACGGACCAGTCCATGTACTCCCAACGGAATTCCGGCGTCCGGGTAATGTTCTCATTGGCAACCGTGTATTCGTAACTCACGCCTGGATTGGGCACTCGGTACAACAGCTACGCATAGCGCATAAATAAAACCCGGAATTGATTAACTGGAATCATCATGTCTGAAATGAGCTCTTACCAAGAATCGGAGGTCTTCCATTGAAGGTCCGGGAATGTGAATCTCATCCAGCTCTTCCTCACGTCGATAATAAATGAGAGTGACCCCGGCTCGGTATTCACCCGACCATTGAACCGTCCTGTGAAGTAAATTAAATCAAACCAAGAATAGATCAAATAATTTATTTAAAAAAAAAAAAAAAAAAAGGAATAGCTAAAACAATCAGGATTGGTAAGAGACTCGGTATACCACTGGCCGTTGAGGTAATATTCGTTGGTCTCGACCGACTGAATGGCGATATAGTTGGCGGCTTCATCGGCTTCAACGAAGCGAATGTTTCGAGCTCCTTTGGGGATGACCACCATCTCGATGTAATCGATGCCATCGGGCTCGGTGTAGTTACCGCGGATGGTGTTGCACTGGGTGCCGTCGCCATGGCAAACTCCGCAACGATCTTCCTGAGCTTTCGAGTCGATTCCCCAGTCACAGGCGACGCGCTGCCACACACGAAATGAATGGAAAAGGAAATCGCAAGAAAAAACAAAAAAACAAAAAAAGGTAAAATACTATTCAAGCTATTTCTGTCTGATAAGAAAGAGGAGCTTGTCATTTCATTCGTACCCGACACACCCCATTGATGCACATATCACGCGTGCCGGGATTGCACGGCGTGCCGTCCACCACACTGTCCGAAAGCATGACAGAGAAGAATTGACCTTCTGGTTTGCAGTGCAATTGACACGGAGCACCTACACACACAGTGCAGAAAGTGCAAAAGGAGAAGGAGCGTTTAAAAAAAAATAGATCCGGGATCCGCGCAAATAAAATAAAAACAAGAAAAGTTTCGTACTTTTCATTTGGACGGGCAGCCATGTGTGGTTTTCTCCTTTGTAAGGTGTCGCATCAAACGCCGAGCACTGCACGGCTCGATAACTGGGGCCGTCAGCCGGGCAAGGCTGCGAGCGGGGTGACAATGACAAAACGTTAAGCATTATTTGATGGATCACGGCCGGGGGGGAAGAAAAAAGAAAAGTGAATTCTTTATTTTTCTACTATAGAAAATAGAAAGAGACTGACGTCTAAATTGCAGACTCGGTAACGTCGTCGTTCGCCCACGCAGTACTTGCCGCCATGAGCCGGGGCTGGATTATCACAAAGTCGTGCGGATGAAGCCAGACCGGCTCCGCATGTTCGGGTGCAGTCGGACCAGGGCCCCCATTCACCCCATTCGCCGTCAATCACCTGAGGTCTGTCACCCATTTGAACGCAGTGACCGTTACTGCACCACTATACAAAAAAGAAAAGAACAAATATATGCATGTAAATTAGAATTAATTTGATTGTTCTAAATTATTAGCGTCTACTAATTTGAATAATACCAGTTCTACTCCCCCCCCCACCAGCTTTTCCCTTGAGAGGCAGTGACAAAATCGTGAAATTTAAGACATTCTCAATTCAATGACGCGATTTCACCAAGTGGACGTAATCAGATCATGTGGGCGAGGGTTTTTTTTTTTTGTTTCAGTCCAACTCACTTGCACAAAGTCTCCCCGCTCCTTATTCTCTTTCTTTTCCGGCTGGGTCGTACCCCCACGTTTAAACAAGACTCGGGTTCTTATTAGATTAGTGTCTCATATCTCAAAGTCAGTGACAGAAACGAGCTCCGACAAGCCGCTGGGCGAATAAAAGTTGAAGGAGAAAGAAGAGAAAAATCCCAATAGAGGAAACGTACCAAGTAAATAAAAGACGACGACGACGTGGGGGAAGTGAGAGAGGGCAAACGAAAAAACAAACGCCGAGCGTATCTTTTCGTGTGTCGTAAACAGAAATTAAACACGAGACGCGTTGTGATAGTTCAACCGGGCATATGAACCCGGGCAGACTTTTGAGCTCACAGTTTTCTAGATATGTACCCTCCCCTCGTCTTATTTAGTGTTTTTTCCTTTCTTTCTGGCTTACAGTACTGTTTTGGGAGGGCTGGTCTTTTACTGCACACTGAGTGAAACTGAACATGTGTCCCCCATGTCGTCTTTGATGATAAACTGATAGTAGTAGTAGCCTCGGTAATATAACAAGTTTGTTGCCTGCTTCAACACCAAACGGGGGGGTCGCACACATAAAAGAACTGGGTCAACTCTACAACAAATCGGCGGTGAACCGATAAAAAAAATGAGAAACAAGTTTGACGTGTGTGTACTTTATGTTTGGCGCAGGACGTTCCAGGAGCAGCCGGTTCCAGTCGGCTGACGCATCGATTATCTGGCAGCTTGCACCAAAGAGTTTGACACACCTGCGATTTTACACATTCATTAAATGTTTCAAAGTCCTTGGCAAATGTCATGAAAGGAATTGGCATTTGTTGTTTCGTTTGTTTTTCACACCTCGTCCATTCCGGCGCAGTGCATGGTTTCGGGTCCGTATTGGAGCCGGCACTGGTGATCGATGTTGTACATGGCGCCCGGAGGCAGTTCCGGATAGTGAAACTCGTGATCAGACGGCGAATCTTCCAGGCAAGTTCCCCAATTGCGATCGAGAAATCGGGTGATGTCCTTGCGCGAGCAATTGGACCAGACCAGAGGTCCGGCGTCTGAGCTGAGCTGTGGCGACATGACATGCTGATCCCCGGACAAGGGTTCACACCCGTTGGTCGGTCCGTCGTGATGGGCTCCGAAGCTATAAAACATTCATGTCGGGTCACATTTTAATGAAACTCTCACAACTCGCAGAAATCAAAAAGACGAAAACAAAAATAAAAGACATGAAAGCATCCGGCAAATGGCTACTGACTTGTGTCCGAGTTCGTGAGCCACGGTGTAGGCCAATGACAAGCCAGTGTCCTCGTTGACGCTGCACGACCGATAGGACTGGCACATGCCAGCTACTTCAGCCAGACCTGAGGAAAGAAAAAAAAAGAAAAAGATACAAGACCGTCAACGAGTACCGTAGTAGCATTCAATTTGCATTCGAAAAATGCCTTCGCCTTTCTGCCGTTCGGCAAACGACCGGAATATTAAGGATAAATACCTAATGTGCTGCACGGTTCGTTGACGCGGGTGCAAATGTTGTACCTGCCGGGTGTAGACAAAAGGCCAATGTTAAAAGAAAATAAAACAGTCAGAAAGAAAGAAAGAAATGCAAAGTAGTGGCAGCACGTAGACGCGCCAAATAAACGGCCAAGACCCTGGCGACATCAAAGCGGCCAACGTATAACGACGCCAGCCCCACGAGCGACATGCTGGGAATTGCGAAAACAGGAAAGAAGAAGAAGATGCTGCTGGCGAGAATAATAAAAACCTGGTAAGAAGAATGGCCACGTCGTGATGGTTGGGATGGTCGTCCGTCTCGGGATTGATGGTCGCTTGCCACTTGCAAAAGCTCTTGAGCGTGTTGTCGGCGTGATGGCTAATGTCGAGACCCTCCTACGACACATACCCCCCATCCAAGTGTCATCAAAGCAGGAAAAAAACAACCCGAAAAGACAATATATGAGTCGACGTCATAAATGAGAAATTGAACAACCGCCGAATCAACGGGATCAGAAAATAAGGAGGGGGGAGGTCCGGGGGACAAAAACAAAAAAATGTTATCGGCATTCCTCTCACGACAAGCCAATAAATAAGAGTGGGAGATAATAGACGTTACACTACTGCTGCCAGTGCATTATGAGGGGTGAATGTCGTTCGTGACAACTCCCGCGTTCGCTATATAACCAAAAAGCTTTGCGCAGCAGTAGTTTACATCCGTGTACCCAAAAATACATAATAATAATAATACTACTTACAAGGATATGACATACTATATCTAACTCATGTTTTTCTGCTGTATATTGTTATATGTGCGGATAGACATAAGGCAGACTATGCGCATACTTATTTTGTTTCGACTCGTTGTTGGCCTGTTTCTTTTCTTTTCTTTTCTTTCTTTTGGTGAGGGACTTATTTTGGATTTTTTGGCTTACCTCCAGAGCTTCATTCTCGAGTAACATGAGCCGGACCATGACGATATTGATGGCGTTCCCGATGCTGGCGTCGCGGTACAAAGCTGAAACCTGTCGATTTAGAAAAAAAGAAAAAAACAAAAAACAATTTTTCATTTAGATTTTCGTAAAATACAATATTATGTCCAGGGGGGAACCCAGGACCCTATACGTTTAAGGTACAACAGTCTCAACTATCGGGAGAAAATCACGTTGCCATTATTTGGGTATTACCGGGCCCGTTGGTGATCCAAACAAAGATTTGCCCTCTACAACCTTGGTGGTTGTGTGTATAACCTACAAAACTACGCCGGAGCAACTCGAGAAGACGGAATTTTTTTCATTTTATTTTATTTTTTCAAAAATCCTTCGGTGAGATCGCCAACTGGACGGGGCATGGAATGTTGGCATTTGCATGCCAGAAAGAACAACAAACCAGGATAAACAGGCGTGCATATTTCAAACGTACGCCCATAGCAAAACAAGGCTATACGGGGCTTCTGGCTCAGGTCACCCGACACCCGTCACTTGAACTAGACTTATTTATTATTGGCAGGACCCGATGGAAATAAAAACGAAACATTTCCTATGCAGGATATTTCGGTAAGGCATATAACGCGTTCAAGTGTGATTATCAAATGTTTTTCAAATTGTGTTTCCGCTATGTGTCGTGCAAAATAATGAAACAAACTGGGAGGAAATCTATACACTGAAGAGTGTTTTGAACGTGTAAACAGTTGCGCAAAGATGAGGATTACAGTTGATTGACTGGGAGATGAAAATGTATACGGCCGAGATCAAACGGAAGAATCAGGCAAGCGCGTCGCACTCACCACGCCTACAAATGATGCGCAATTGGAGAGTTTCAGTTAGCCTAGAGCACACACACACAGAGCGTGTGCGATATAAAATGCTGCTGCTGCTGGTGCTGTGTAATATAGACACACCGAGCTGTATGGGACTACCATATGGGAAGGATAAAGTCTGCTGGGCGGAAGCTTTTCAGGCATTCCTGTTCCGTCGCCTTCCAGCGTCAAAATGATCAAAGCAATGACGGCCAAAGTGGAAAGTTTAGCAGATCCACGAGAATCCCATTAATGCGATTCCGACGGACATAAACTCCAAAGAGTCCATTAGCTTGCCACCCGACCAGATAAACCGGCAGAAGGGTCCGGGAAACGGAAATGGGAGAAACAAAAAAAAAGGAAAAAATTACAAACGGACTCTTTTTCCTGGCGTTGGTGGATCAAAAAGTTTTTCGGTTAATCCCCAGACACAAATGTGTACGATCCTGTCAAACGACAGAGAAAGAGAGAGAGAGAGAGAGTAGGAGTGCGTACGAACCATGTTCATGACGGTGAGAATGTAGGTCTCGATGTCTTCGTTGCTGTAGAATTCCGTCATTTTCTGGTCAGCTACGACCAGAGTCTCGACGTTGCGCTCCAAGCTGACGGATCGCTTGCGGATGGAATGCCGCTGACCCCTTTCTCCGGCCAGCTCCGATTGCGTTTCCTGCCACTTTTCTCGCTGGCGGATTGCCATTTCCACGGAATCTGCTCAACCAGACGTAAAGAAATACAAAAAAAGACAAAATGATATAGTAGCATTTTGAATTCTATACCAGTAAGCTATAAGACTAAAAAAAAGATAAAAATATCTCTCAGACTGAAAGTCTAGGACTACTAGGACGGGAGACAAAAGGTGTTGTGAGTGAATCCCGTTCACGGATCGATCCGCTGAAAATTGGATTGCGATTCAACGGGGATTGATTCGCCAACCGGCTGACTCCCAAAGTTTCAATGCGTCTTTCTCTTTTATTGCCGTGTAACGCCATCATCGTTACAGATAAAAGTCTATCTAAGATATACCCTGGCGTACCCTGGGCACCGTTGGCGAACGGCGACGCTATTATCAATAAATGTACGATGCATAAAACAAGGCGGCCATCAGCGAAGAAGTGCGGTGAGTTATTCCGGCGCGAGTCGTCGTCGTCTTCAGTGGTGGTCTTATTTCTTTATTTTTTAACCATCGAGGTTTGCATTAACTAACATTCTATGCCACCTCATTCAATTCAAGGAAGGAATCTAATATTCAGAAGAAACGCTGCCCGTCGGCTAGCCGAACAGCTGGCCCGCCATTTCAGCTTTCAACCCGGGTTTGCTTTTCAACTTGGCAATCATCAAACTTTCAGGAGGGAAATTTCGGTGGGGGCTTCAAACTTCGAACGAACCGGTGCAGATCGAAAATAGAAAAGAAGGACATAACGATCTCATTTATTACGATGCGGGTGTGTGTGTGTGTGTCTACTCTGCACACACACATGTCTGTACGTCGTGTGGTGTGATGAGTAAGACCCTCCGGGCCGCCCAGCCCTTTGGCTATCGGCAATGACCGGACGGCTGTTGACGTTGCAATATGTATAGCCCCGACTGTTGTAGATTGGAGGATGACGGCGATCACACGCGATCGTCAAAATGGGAGAAAAAAAACCAACTTCTTACAGCATGCAGGTCGTAAAATATCCCAAGCCGGCCCAAAAAAAGAAACAAGGCGAAATCAAATATTGTGGCGATATATTTCCTCCTTGGAGTGTCTCCCAGCACCAGCGGAAAAAGGAGGAAAAAATAAAAGGGGGAATCCATTACTGACTTTGATTACATCGTCGCTATCGAGTCCGGAGATGAATAGAAACTCTCCCAGGGGCCGGCCGGCCCCATTCTATATTATTGCGATATTTTTTGTTACGCTCTAGGAACTAAACAAAATCTACGCAGTCACCGATGACGAGGAAAGAAGAAGATAAAAGACAAGTTACCGTCATTGCCGCAAGTGCCGTGTCCGTCGTCGTGGCCGTGGCTGGCCTCCTCTTCGTCGTTGGCCGCGCTCAGGGCCGATCTCTTGTAAATCAAGTGCGGATGCTCTCGTTGCTGCTGCTGGTCGGCGCTGGCGTTCGGATGTCCTTTGATCGGCTCGATGATGTACTCCTCGCCGCCGATGGCCACATAGCCCGTCTGACAATGTCCAGCAAAGTGGCGAACATAAACAAAAGGGGGGAAAACAAAAACAGATCGAGGCAATTAGACCATCATCATTCGTTTAAGGGGAAAACAAAAAGTTTTTGTTTCTTTTTAATTGTTTCCCTTCTCGGCCGGCAACAAAAGAACCTCGATCGGCCAGTCGGCCAGCCCAAAAGGAGAAAGAAGAATTACGAATCCATTAGACTACGTAGTTATACTACCACCTAATGACTTGCCAGCTTGACTTGCCAACTTCTTTTGTCTCAATTATTCGACCGTATTCGACCGGAGACTTTCCGAGTCGCCTCCATCCGGGCGAAACGGCCCGCACACACAATTACGCCAGCCAAGAGCCCGCAAACAGTTAAGAGACAATTACCGTCAAAGCCATAAATAAAACGGGGGGCCAGTCAAGTCCAAATGGGAAGGAGAAGAAGATTGAACGGGACAATTTTAAAAAAAAGCATAAAAACAATAATTTGTTGTGGACTTGATGCGCCATGCAGTCGCACTAATTTCCTCGCCCTATCGTCACTGACGTTCGTGTTGTTTTCGCAGCCGATGCAATTGCATTTCCCAGTCCGGGGGGCCGGGCAACACACACACAGTCAACTTGATTAACTCAATTGACGACGACGAATAAGACGACGGCATGTGTGTGTGTATAATATGTGTAAGCTGATGTCATTATTCTTTCCGTAGAAGCAAGTCTGCCACGTTCTTATTGCAGCAGCTATGTCTCATTTTCATCCCTAATTTTCGTTTCTCTTTTTTCTTCTTCTTCGTTCCTTTCGATTGACGTTCTGTTTGTCTTTCTTATTTCCCTAGTTGGCATGCGGCTCTGGTTTCAGGCTCTCTCAAACTTTGATTTTTCTTCTTCCACCCACCCACGCACACATTCTCGTCGCCCAATTCACGTGACACGCCAAGCGAAGCGGCAACTTACAAAGTCACGTTCCACGGCTACCGCCAGAGTCTCATCTCAAGACATTTAGACTTGTTCTTTTTTATCCTATGTCAATGCGGCGTGTCGTAAAGTGAACTATATTCCCTGGATTGTGGCGGTGAAGTGTGCCGACACCGACGCCTGCCTCCTCCTGGGTTGCCGCCCGGCCCACGCAAATTGATTATTCCGTCACACGACACGTCTTCTTCTTCTTCTTCTTTCAGTCCGCCAAGCTTCCAACGGCCCCAGGTTTCGTCTAGCTCTAATTTGATTTCAAAGTCATTTCAGCCCCCCAACACGTCTCACATTACCTGACGGCGATGGGTGCAATTTTGATGGGAGATTTTTAAGTTGATTGCGCGCTATGTGCATTGAGCTAATGCAATATTCATCGAATATCGAGTCGAGTCGGCTAGATGTGAGACGGTGAAATACGAAATGTCACGGTGAACTTCTTTGAGTTTTGTTTTTTCCCTTTTTGGTGTAAAATAAAACAGTTCCCAGGGAACGTTTTCCATTTTGAGAAGGGGACGAAGCCAAATGTTGACCCAACAACAACCGGAATGAAAGAAAATCTAAAGCAGATAGCTGGAAATAAAGCCCCGCTGTCTCTTTTAGAAAAGAAATCAGAGCGCCCAGTTTGTCCATTTGGCCAAATGCTAATTTTCTCATGTTGACGACCTTGTTGACGCGATTCGGTAAAATTTTTAAACAAATGGGGGAGAATGTCAACTCGAAAAATCAAAGCGATGAGAAAGAGAAAGTTCCCGAATCAAAAAACCAACATGACGGAAACGCCGCCGAACAAGACAGCGGCGGCGGTGGCGGCAGCAGCTCTGGGATTTCCTTTATTTGGGCTAAAAATGTTGCCTATATAGTACGACGGCCTTCAACTGTCTGCGCCACTCTCGATCGTTTGTGATGTCCATCAGCGAGCCTGGCGCATTGGCAGTAGCCAAAAGTGGAATGAAGACGGCGGCGGCGTCTCAGAGTTGAATGGGGCCGGCCGCCGGCCCGTGATTAGACGTACAACCCCGAACCGCGAATAAGAGAAGCTCTGTGTATGCTGGACACAGTTGCGCTTGTTTTCCTCTCCTCTCTTTCTTATATAAGGGAAAGAAAAACTAGAAAAATAGAAAGAAAAAGTTGAATTCAAACTGCAGTTTGAGAAGGACATGAATAAAAGAAGAAGAAAACTCGGACACAGAGACGCGTCGGTAAATTTTTGATGTCTAATGGACGCTAAAAATAGTCATAAATAAATCAGATAAAAATAAAATGCCAAGCGTAGAACTGTGTAGAACTGTGTAGAAATGTATAGAAAAGAAAAAGAAAAAGAAAAGAGAGAAATCAAACTCAGCAGGTAGATTATTGCGATGCCGCCCGGCTGCGCGGACTGCATCGCAATGAGCCGCTTATTCACGTCACGGCGGCGGCCAACGGGAGAGCGACGATTTCGTTCCGCTCTCAAAGTTGGTTGGACAAAATAAAATGAAATATAAGAAAAGAAAAGAATCACGATCACGAAAAAAAGAAGAAAAAAAAACTTTATCCATTGCACATTTTAAAAAAAATAAAAGCCGATCGGATTTGTACACGTTATCCGAGATGGTTTCCTCATTTCGTCTCTTATCCTGGCGTGAATTTTTAAGAAACGATCGGGAGGAATAACTAGACAAACACATCTGCCCCCCCCCCTCCCGCACCTGTTTGTTGAAACGTGACGCGCCAAATAAATTTCCAACGCAGCCCAGCGTCGCCGCAAGAATAAAATTTAAAATAAAATAAAATAAAGGCGAGTGAAAGAGAATCAGCGGCCGGAGATATCGACTAAGATTTCGCATTGTGTGTGCGGCTGCGGCGCGGCTACTAGCCAAACACACGCGGCGGCAAAGTGATCTGGCCATTAACCGACAAAGCTCAACTGAGCTGCCTTTGCCAGCAGCTCGGCGATTAAGTGGTGCCTTTATGCAGACAAGCGCATTTCATCCCCACCCAATCGATATGGTTCTAACCAACGCACACAAGAGAAAGAAAAAGAAGATGCGTGCTGGTGACTAAGGAGTATCAGCATAAAATTAAAACGAAACAAAAAAAAAAGAAAATAGATTCGTATTTTTTGTTTTCCCCCTCTAAAACTAAAAAGAAGAAAAAAGACAAACAAAAACATTCAATCTCCTATGCTGGTGGTTTCACCAAGACTGTCTCTTTTTCTCTTTTTGACTCTCCAGTCAGTTCACGGGGGTCTTTTTTCTTATAGACACTCCCGAAACCTTTTTTTTTTTCCTTCTAGAATCCTTTTGTTTTGATTGTCTACCTCCTGCGTCTCTCAGCCTTGTCGTGGGATAATACACGCAAACACACTATGTTATGCAAGTGGCATGCAAATGAGGATGACAACGGCGACCCTCCAACTCTTTTAAGGACACACTGGCAAAGGAAAAAGGGAAAAGAAACGTGTGGAAAAAAGAGAGATGATGCAAATCTCTCAGGCCTATTTCGCCCCCACCAAAATAACTTTTGTTTCTCCTCTTCTTTTTTTGCTCACAACTTTTGTGAATAGTGCCGGGTCTTGAGGTACGAATAAGGAGAGAAACGGGCTCGGATTCAACTGGTTGCTAAAGGGACCTTCAAACGGGACTCGATGTCTATACACAAAGAAGGTAAAAAAAGAACGACCTACGAAATCCCGGGGTTTAAAAAAACAAAACAAAAAAAATCCACAACGTGAAACGGATGTGACATGATCCGATGTAGTCGCATAATTCCATGCTACTTCTTTCTGTCGAACGCTCGGGTGTCACGCGGACGGAGGAGATGAGAGATAGAGAAGTAGAAAAATAAGGAAGAAAAATGATCTGAAGGTGGGCGACCAAAGCCAGACCATCTGCTGCCTTCTCATCATAGCCGACCATAGTATACCGTAGTCCGTAGTTATATACTACAGTATATCTATATATATACACTCGGTGCGGAGACTGGGCATTATACACACTTGCTGGATTTAATATAGAAGAGAAAAACAACTTTTCCGTTAGCCTCGCCAACGGAATATCTGGCTATATTTTTCCCGCTTTCATTACTGGACAAAAACAAAAATAAAAAAAGAATCAATACAATAGTAGTATGGGTATTACTTTGATCGACTAGACTCGCCAGAGATGAACTTCGGGTCGGTGCTATTGGCATGAGGAATGATATAAAAAAACATCTCTCGCCAGCGACGATAATCGAACATGTTTTTCGGCTTCTCGAAGGCGGGCAAGTCCGGCAAGTTGTTATTGTATGCCAAGAGTAGACCGAGCGAGAGAGAGAGAAAGAGACTCAGTCCGATTGTTTTCAATTCGAATGTGATTGCATTACACCGCCGTCGAATGTTGCCAAGTTACCAAGGACTCCGAGATTGAACAAAAAGGAGAGAGAGAGAGACTGACGGCAATTTTCCGGCCGTATAGACCAACCGCCCGCTTGAATTACGTACAGATTAAAAAAGAAAGGCCGAATCAAAAACATCTTTTCAGGAGGGGAGGGGTGGGCGGTATCCCTCAGAAAAACTACACTGTAAGGGAAACCCGGGATAAATTGGAAAAGAAAAGAATCGCCGTATGTACAATATATATTTAGTTGATATTGTTTTATGGGCGAATAAGAAAAACTTTTAGGTAGGAAGAAAACTGTCGAGAGTGGCCATGTTCTCCCGCTGTGCCTCTGACATAAAGTGACTTGATGGATACTCGGAAGCCAAAATATTTAAACGTAATAAAATCGCAGCTTGAGACTGTCTCTCTCTCCCTCTTCTTCTCCTCTATATATCGCGTCTGGCACTATGATGGGTTCTATAAACATCGAGGCGAAAAACAAAAAGAAGAAGAAGGAAAACCAACAACCAGGGGAGGGGGGGACGCCATTCCAATTTTTTAAAAGAAAACAAAAAGGAGTCGAATAAAGTGAAAGAATTCACACACACACACACACCGAGGATGTTGTCGCGCAGAGTTTTGAAGGGGCTCTACAGTGCACACAAGACATTCCGTAAACCGCAGCAGTGTCACTAATTCACTATGCAGACACGCAGAGTGTGTATACACACACACACACACTCATACACGCATGCACGCTAAGGTGATGGAATGGAAATTGCTGGTCAAATATGTAAACAAGATACGGTCGGTGGTGGAAAATTTATTATTTTTTTCTCGGCTGGCTGGATGGCTGGATGGAGCTTCTTATTTAACGAATAGATGGGATAGAGACTCATTGATAATTAAGAGTGCTGAAAAGAGAGACTCAACTCGTTTTGGCTTATTTTTTTTTTCAAAGATGTTTTCTGATAATATTTCAGTGTGTGTGTGTGTGGGGGATGACCTCGCATCCTTAACAGCGATTCATTGATATTCCGGAATTTTCTCTCTCTCTCTCTTTACCCTGGTTTTTTTGGCTGTGACTGGATATTCCCTTTCTCTCCGGTTCTTATCTCATTTGCAAGTCATGCTATGCACGTTTAGGAATCCCCCCCCCCTCTTCCCTCCACCCGAAATAATAAAGCCCCGTCTCTTTTCTCACTCGAGTCCTCATCCTCACAAATCACAAATCAAAGCGGAAGAAAAGAAAACAACAACAACAAATCTAGTCGTCGCTTTCGTTGTCTGCCAAGCGACGTATATAAATCAACACTGATTTATATAACGTAGGTGATGAAATCCCCAGCACAACACCGTTTGCTGCGTGCGCCCGTAGTTACTAAATAAGAGTCAGCTCGACTCTAACTCCCCCTACGGGGGGAACGCATATATGAAACAAACAAACACAGCGGTAGGCCTCAACTAATGACCGGCTTACACACACACATACACAAAGTCCGGCTGACTGTTACACAAAAGAATCTCGAATGGAGAGTGTGGAGGGGGGGGGAATAAATAAGATAACGGGGACGTATATAATAATAACAACACACGAGAAACAAGTATCTACGTGTTTATGATAGCGATGAAGCGTGTGGTAAGCCGGTGATTGTTTTCAAAGCCGTGAAACATGTTCTTAAAAAATCCTGACGCGATTAATTCGAAACTGAAAATTCGGTACGGACGAGAAAGGAGCGCATTGAAAAACGAAATAAAACATCGTCTTAATAGAGCTTTATAGCGGCCAAAGAAGCGGCCGATGATGGATCGTCGACAGTTGGCGCATACTGAAAAATAAGAACCGAAAGGGCCGGCAACCTAGAGAGAGAGAGAAGGGCCGGTATCATCCTCTAGTACCCAATTTGGCTGGGTGCGTGGAAATATGACATCATCGGACATCATTGGATCTGCCGTTTATGGTATGGCTGAAAAGAAGAAGAAGAAGAAGAAAATAAAGAGGAATTACAAAAAGGGAAAGAAGAAAAAACCTTGGGGAAAACAAAACAAAAAAAAAAAACGATTTTCGCTAAAATTGATGGTCGGCCGCTCGATGCCACGAGAAGAAAATGTGAACGAACAAATGAGCCAACCACGTACCGGCTATGTGCGTGTAATATCCAAGCGGGAAAGCATTCCCCAGCGTCCGCCAGCAGCCCTGCTTTGCGCACGATATACTGTATACACACACAACAACTACCACTACTAGTAGCCTTAACAACTAGTGAACCGCATCTTGGCTCTTGATTAATCATCCGTGATGGCCATCTGACTGCTGCAGCGCTATAAGAACATCAGGACGGGCGGCGGATGATAAATAATCATCTCTTTTTTTCTCTTCTTATTAATAGAAAAAAAGAAGAAGAAGGTAAAGACAAGAGAAAAATCTTTTAAGAAGAAATAAGAGAAGGCCGGCCTGTCAAATCGTTCATCTACGTCCATTATGTAACTCCATCCATTTTTATTTAGTTTTATCTTTTATATTTAACCCTGCTGGCTTGTTGTTTCATCCTGCCTTATTAAGTCTTAGAAGTGACCTGAACACACGAAAAGGATATTAAGGGCGTGGCAGTGACCTGGCTCTATTCCACCTTGTCTATTATCTCTCTCTCTCTCTTTTTTCGTTTCTCCCCTTTTCGTGTTATTCTTTCACCTCCCGTGTAGCGTCGACGTAGGTTTTGTCGCCGTGGCGTGGTAAATCACGGGGATGAAACAGACGAAATAATGAAACTAAATGCCGGCCACCGTTCAGAGTAAAAAAATAAATATGGGGGGAGAAAAAGATAATTTCGAGTCAAACAATACGACAGGAACGCAAACAAACAGCTGTCGCAGTGAATCATCCTTTTTTGTTTTGTTTTGTTTTTCTTTTCATATCATTCCTTCCCATGTCTATTTCTTAAGCTGTTACGTCAGTCTTGACCGCTCACCAGTTCTGGTGTCGCCCTTTTGCTTCTCGAAAGGAAAATGACTTTGAATCAAAACTGATTTGGGAAAATGGAGAAACAAAAAAGAAAGAAAACGACGATTGATTCAATCAGGTTAATAATTAATTGGTATAGGATTGATATAGGCAGGCAATATTTCGCTTTCCTATGAGGGTTTCGAGTTCTTGGCCGCGATTTTTTATTTATCTCTCCGCAATGGCCGGCCTTCGGTTCTTCGCATCGATTGAATCGGAGCCGGTCGATTTCAGGGCCGGCTTCTTTGATAGTTAATCGAGCGCGGGTGGCGGGACCCACAAATATCCCGACTGAGTGAAAAACACACACGGGGGAAAAGTTGCGACAATTTGAGCTGATAGCAGCCATTAGGAGCTTTCAATCAGCTGGCCGTCGCGTTGAAATGAATTCAAAATATTCGGCAGAATAAAAATGCCGAGATTTTTTACAATTGCGAAAATCTTGGTCATTTCAATGCGATAGCGATAGTCGAGATATTAAGAAAACCCGTTCATTTTACAAATGTTTTTCTTTTCCTTTTAATTTATTTTAATTGAAAAGACAAAAACTTGTTAGCCTTACCCTTCGGGCCAGTTCAGCCCTTATAGTTTACGTGTGTACAACGATAATGAGAAATTTCAATTGAAAACCAAAAAATACGTTCAACCTGCGATGGAGGTTCTTACTGATTGCCTAACATCAACCCTGAATATTTAAAACAATCCACTCTCCTTTTAGTTTTGTTTCAAGCCAAACAAGGAGGGAATAAATCCCCGAAGGAAATAAAAACTTTGGTGAACAAAAAACTTAAAAAATCGTCTGACAGGCAAACAAGCGCGAATTTCTCCCAGCTGATCTGTGTGTACGCTATACACGCATTTGTATAATTTCGTGTGTATATCAGTTTCGCTCGAGGCTCGCGATTATTTACAACATTCACCGAATTTCTTTTCTTTTTTTTTCGCTCGGTCATTATGCTGCTGCTGTGTTCCAGCATTGGCGAGATATAGAGAGAGAACCCGGGTGAATGAAGTGGGCGACGGGGCGGATGGGCCTGCGGCGGCGGAAGCACAATCACAAATGAATTGCTCAAGGAATAACCCAATTACGGCGGCGCCGTGAATCACGCCAAACAAGCTGGGCGATGGTCTACTATAATCTAACCTTTGGCATTTTTACGACTCCACTAAGGAAAAAATAAAATCAAATAAACAGTTGCGGCCATTGTTTTGTTTGGAGTGATTCGAATTCGACGAGTCGTGTATGTATAATACACATTCGGGAAAATAGAAATCCAAACCCCACCGAAGAAAAAAAAGAAAACAAAACTCGAAACTCAAACTCAAATAAAAATAAATAAAATAAGAAGAATGTCGACGACAAGTCTGAATAAAAAGGGAAAGCTGAGATATCCATGAATGGAGCACACAGAATAATAATACGACGGAAAATGATTTAAGAAACAAAAAACAAAAATAGAAGCAGAATGAAATCGGACATTCCCAGCAGCTCGTTGGTTTTATTCTTTATGTTGCCCTTATTTCTTTCTTTCTTTTTCCTCCCCTTCTGCTTTCTTTCTTTTTCTTTTTTTTTTCCCGTGTGATAGATATGCACATGACGACAACGTCTAGATTGATGGATGTGGTATTGAGTTGAGAAACGAGACCCGGACTCCCGAGACTGGCAGAGAGAGAACGAACGAACGACGAAGGAAAGAAAGAAAAAAACTTCTTTTTCGGGCACCAGCGATTCAGACATAAGAAGGGCTCTCCTCGACGACCCAAGTTTTGCATAGGACATGTTACGAAAAAGCAGCCCAGCTCTCGCTTCTCCTGTTCGTCATTATTGTGATGCAAAGTAGTCGGAAGGAGGAACCAAACCAAAAGGAAATACCCCCCCCCCCCACCAACTTTTAAAAAATAAAAAATAAAAAGTCTCAGCTTTCTTTTGCTGAAAATCCTAACGGAAATATGAACAACGATAGCCCCCCAGTTTATATTTTAAAAAAAGAAAAAGAAGAAAAAAAAAAACAAATGCTTGTCAATAGAGGCGATACACTAGACTCGTAGCTCTCTGTGTAGTTATACTACACAGTACATACAATGATCCCGCCTTTTGAAATTGCTGCTTTGCGACACACGAAGCACAAAGGGCAACGGAAGAATGGGGAGCTCAAGTCGCCGACTTGAGCGACTCGTCGTCGTCGTCGCTGCCCCATTTTTTTATATAGTCCCGCTATCGATTTCCTATGTGTCTGCCTGCCAGCCTGCATACATGCAATGCGAGCAGCACATATGTCAGGCGCGGGACAAATGGAAACCGGGGGACCAGCAGGCTTCTCTACTTCTTCTTATTCTTCTTCTTCTTCTTAGTCTTCTGCCGTTTGATCTTGGCAAATCCCTTGAAATATGAACGAGCAAATAAATACAAGTCTGCAAGGGAGATTTTGTGTGTGTGTATGCGCCACCATTGTCTTTGCTTGATGAGCTCTCATTTGATAATTTAAACGTCGTGACGTTATTAATCATTTTGCTTGCTCGCCCGGCCCCATCTTTCTACTAGTCAAAGTCTCCGGCCTCTACGACAAGGTCCTCCTCTGGGCTACCATAATTAGTTATTCACTAATCGAGGTAGGAGACACGTAAGACAGACGCAGGGACAGCAGAGGATGACTCAGGAGGGAAAGTAATTGCTTCGTCCGGCATGCCAGAGAACTTTGCCATTTTCTTGTCTTTCCTCTTTTCAATTTGATTCGTCTTTGTTTTTCTTTCTTTTCGAGCGTGTGAGAAGATCTGCCGGAGCAGTCGTGACAAAGAGTAGCGGATTGCAGCGGCGCCCCGTGCAATATGTACATACATACACACATGCCCCAGTGTTTATTCCTTCTCTCTCTCTCTCAACGCCACGCAGCAGAGGACCCCCCTGGCACGTCAGACTGGGTGTATCAACATTGGAATATGCGTACAACACACTATATTTAGATATAATATATATATCAAATGGAAATGGAATACAACCCATCTCTCTCTCGTTTCTCCAGACGGACTGATTCTTTTTTGTCTTTGTCCACTTTCTCTCCTTTTTGTTTTGCCGCCTACTCTTCTGCTTCGTCTCTCTTTCTCTCCCGCTCCTGAATCAGGAGCGAGGAAAATATCTACGTACGAGCTTCTTTCCTCTCTCTCTCGGGTCTAGGGGCGCCTTCTGTTTCCGTTCTCTCGGGTCGCAGTGCAGCTGCCGTTTTGGCCGAAAAACCATTTTTCGTTTTTTCACTCCCGCCGTTTTTCCGTGTGCCAACTCGACAAAGTAGGACCGAAAAAAAGGTGGAAGTATAATAATATTCAATAAAACCATAAACGAATCAGAGGGGGGGGGGGGCTATTTTCTTTCCTTGTTGTCATAGAGCGGGCGATTGGGACAGGAGAAGTCCTCCAAGCGAAATGAACGAAAAAAGAAAAATTGGCTTGCGCAGGCAGAGAGCGGCTCTGATTTATTTTGATTTGACTGTGCCAACGGTGAAAGGAGAAGGGGAAAAAAATCGTTGGCCGTCGATCGTTTTATTGCCATTTCCTCCTTTTCACGAACGAACGAAACCCGACGGGATATTGTGTGTCGTAGTGAAACCGTAAGCAGTCCCGCCCTATATCCGATTCGTGCCGGGATGCATTTGACCATCGATGAACCACCCACTCTCCCTCCTCCCACTCGAAAGGTCGTCGTCTCTGATCAAAAAGAAAAAAATCCGACAACCGCCGCTCGACAACTTTCATTTGATTCCGCCCTAAATGTTTTATTTCAACCCCACCGCTCCATTTCTCCGTAAATTCGATAAAGATTTTGAAGAAAAAGAAGAAGGGAAAGAAAGAAAGTGGGATGGAAGAAGCGATGGAAATCCATCACGACGGACAAGTTCACTTGACCGGAACGGTGCCGACGCTTGATTGGATTGGCCAGTCCACCCGGAGTCTATACGGTGTAAGGAGGAGTTGACGAATCGAGTCAATTTGATTGCCAGCGATCCAGTGTGTGTGTGTCTTATTTACTTTCTCTACTTTTGCGCACCCATAGAGGACCTCTCGTGTGTTTTCAGATGACGACGACGACGGCGGATTGTATTTTGAGCGAAAGAAATCGAGTTTGCCACTTACCAATCCGTTGCAGGTGGAGACGGCCACGGTCGACTCGGGATGTCCTTTGACTCGGCCGATGTAGTGGCATTGTTTGTGCCTGGCCGGCGCTAGTCGGTGATTGGTGACGTTGCGTCCTTGGCGTCGCTCGACGACAAAGGCCGACGCCAGAAGTCGATCGTTGGGTTTCAAATGAAGTTGCCTCTCACGGCCGGACAGATCCAGTCGATAGTGAACGTCGTCGCCGTCACCGTCAT
This sequence comes from Daphnia pulex, assembly GCF_021134715.1. NCBI lineage: Eukaryota > Metazoa > Arthropoda > Branchiopoda > Diplostraca > Daphniidae > Daphnia > Daphnia pulex. The sequence goes on along the minus strand of NC_060018.1, from coordinate 4,144,394 downwards.
CCACTTGGCGTCGACGTCGCCGCTGCCTGCGAGACGCCCCGTCGTAATGGTGTGTCAGGTGGTGACTCAGCAGTTGCCCTTGCTCCGACACTTTCCTGGGCACCACCACTTCGTAGTCAGCCAGACGTTTCACCAAATCAGCTAGACACGAAATAAAAAAAAAAATGAAAAGATAAAAAGAGAGAGAAAAAAAGGATCAAATTCCGATTCGAAATTGAATTCCATCCATCAGTTCAATACGGCAGTCGACATTTTCAAGTCATCAACACACGGTGGGTGGGTCGTTGGGGGGGAGGAGGAGGAGGCAAAGTTCGTCTACATCCATCCCGTCATCTCAGTGGGGCATCAATAACGCTTGATTGCCATTCCTTTCCCTGATTGGTTAGACCGAATTCTTTTTGCTCATTTCCCTCCCTGCCCGCCCACACACGACTAAACGAGATTAATTATGCGCTAGCGCATCACCCCCCCTGACAGATTCTCCAGCGCAATAGAATTCCGATTGGGAATTTCATTTATCGCAACTCATTATGTGAAATTCTTGCAAGATCCCCGGTAATTTCCCCCATCCGCACTTCATCCGCACGGTTAAAAAGAAGCCGATTCCCCTGCTGCATTCATTCCAGTGACACAAGCGGTGGCGCCATTATCAAATTATCAATTGATCAGGAATGAAAAAGAAAAGAAAAAAAGGACGGTAAAAAGAAACCAGACGGTTTGTAATTGAAAACGTTCCGCAAAAAACGGGATCCATCTTCATCTGATTTCGTCTCATTGGCGTCCAACAAATCAAATTGAAATCCTATCGGAAGAGATTTTTCAATTTCATTTTGATTCGACGAGAAAAATCAAGAAGATGATGAACAGAAATATAATCCCCTTGACTTTGTATTCCGCCGAACCCCATCAACGTCTCCCCCCAAAATTTTTGTGGCACACGGCAAAAAGAAAGAAAGAAAAGGGCCAACAACGAAAACCTTCTTCTTCCTTTTTCCCCCCTTTGTGTGTGTAGCGTCGAGACCACAACAACAACTTATACGACTTGACAAAAGGTTGATTCGCGCACGTAAGGGCCGCGCCCATCTCTCCGTTGTCATTTTGTCGTGTCTCTGCTGACCAGGGGAGGCTCGTGTCAACTCGGCGGTGTTTTACTGTGGTTGCACGTCACAAAGAAATGTTGTAAATAACCGATGGCATCCGACGGAGGAGGAGGGCTCTTATATTTTTTCTTTTCTTTCTCCCCGGATATTAATGATCGTGCCGATTGCCCGGCTCGCTGTTGAAATGGGGTGATAACGCGGGAAATAATGGTGGGACGAAAAGAAAAAAAAGAATAAGAAGAAATAATTCAACTTTTCTTTCCTATTTTTTTCCTGAAACTTTAAAAAAAATTGAGTTGCCCACGAGGAAAATGTTCCCATAGAAAAAGGTCGTCGTTCCCTGCTGGGACATCGTCCAGCAGTGAGAAAGAGAGAGAGAAAAAAAGGTGAGGTATTACACGTATCGTCTATCTCTAATCTTGGCGTGATCAATTGGTCGGCCAATCACATTCACACCTACACGTAAGCGCTGCAGCTTGGCATGATTGTAACCATGTTACCGGCTACGCAGGATCTCTTCCTGATGGGATCCTGGCCCTAGACGATGCGTCAATATCCCCCAATCAAATGCGAACGCAAATCTCTTTCCGTTTATAACACTCGGCGATTTATCGGAAGAAGCAAAGTTTTCGACATTTTCTTGTCGACAGAAATGATCAAATCCCCTTTCCTTATTTGCTTAATCATTTTTTACTTCCCTAAATAGAGTTTTTCTCTCGGGTGTGTGTGTTGTCTCTGAGGGGAAAAAAATAAATGAAAAGGGCAAGATTTTTCGATGTTGTTGTTCAGATATTTTACATGCACGCGAAGAACTCCGGGCTGGATGAGAACAAGATTTGGAAGAACTCTGTGTGTACATAAACCTACACACACACACATACACAGAGAAAGACCCCACCCACATCTAACCAATACGCTCACGCAAGGTATATTACGATAAAGAAAACTGGAAATCATCCGAGTTAAAAAAGGGATTTTTGCTTATCTCTGCTTGCATTCGACAAATGAAGAAAATAATCTACTAGCGTGGCACATGTAGTTTTTAAAAAAATAATTAAACTAAATTTATGATTTATCGAAAAACGTAAAAATGAAATAAATATTAGTTTTTTGGCTTTAAAAAGACAATAAACTAGATAATATTTCATTTATTATTCAACTTTACCTGTAGTTTCAAAACTAAATAAATTGTTAGTCGTATAAGTAGCTTCACCAACGAGAACCACAAAGTGACTTGTTCACATGAATCATGTTGGACAACAAAACTGAGATGGCTCAATTGATGCCTTTATCTGTGTTCTTCTAATTCGGCCATGTGCATGCTCAGTATGGCCTCTGACAAGAAAGAAGCTCTAATGTCCAATTGTCTATGTCTGCCTCTGCCAGCTTTTAACATTATAACATAATTGACACTTACATTTACGAAATTAAGACATACATACCTGCCAGAATAGTAAAACGTCAGTTTTGAATTGCACAAACCATTTCCTTAGAGATTTTATCGATAATTTCTAGTATTTTCTCACACTTTCAGCGTTTCCCTCCAAAAAAGACGTTTCATGTGTCGTTTGCTAAATTGTAGTCTGCAATCTGGGATGCATTTGCCAAATTGCCAAAATAAGTCGAAAACTGACAGAAAAGTTTTTTTTTTTTTTAAATAATTAGTGAATTTTTCCGTTATAAAAATTATTGGGTAAAACACTAAATTAAATAAAACTTATAAAAACAAAATTAATCGAATGATTACCAAATAATACGACCAAATACGATATTGGTAAAACTAAATTTGCAAAACGAATCAACGTTCGAATATTACTTTCTGAGTTATGCACTTATGCCCGACCTCCTCTTTTCGCTGGACATGATCTTTTTTTGTTGGCAACATCCACAGAATAAAGAAAAAGTTGATGAAGAGTTAAGGAGTGTTAAATAATGACCCCGAGAGGTGTACGCAACTCCCCGTGTGTGTTATTAAACCTCTTGGGTTTTCTTTCTCAATAGCGCAAGGACGTAAATCAAAAAAAGAGTAAAGAAAGAAAGGGGAAAAATAAAATAAAATAAAATAAAGCGAAAGAGATGAAAAAATAAGACGAGAAAAAAAAAGATGCGCGTGAACGATAACGTGCTGCACGCGTCAGCGGCACGCAGAGGGTGGCAGGCGATCCCGCCCATTCACCGTGCAACAGTCTGCTCCTCTCTCGTTAGACGCTCGACACACACCGTCTCTTGTCGTCGTCTCTCGTCGAAAAATCCCTACCCGTCGGGGGGGAACACACACACACACACACACACCATTTTTCTCATCTAATGCGATGAATCATCATCATCGCCATCCTCTTTTGCGCTGAGCTTTTCCTTTTTTCTTTCGTTCTCCCGTTTCTGTTTCATGTCCTATAAGGACATGATGACACCAGTCCCGACTCTGTTTAGGAAGGAGAGTTCTCTCTTTAAAAAGACCATCAGCCACAGTCTGTAGTATGTGGTGCCTAATACATCGGATCAATCCCATGATGGATTACAAACTTACGTCATCGCTACATCGTTTTCTCACTCATCGTATGGGCAACTCTATATCCCAATGACAAGGAAATTACTGGAACCAACATACAGCTAGAAATGGGGGGAAAAAACCTCAATGATGACATTCGTTCCCCCATTTTTGGGTAACTTGTATCATATTTATTTTATCTTTTCCGTCTCTATAACTTCTAAATATCCTTTCCCTTTTTCTTCCTTTTTTTCCCTCAAAAAATCCGGAAGGCCGCTCCGGCTGATGATGGATAAGATACAGTCGGGGCAAAGTCGGAAACCTTGGAATGGCTGATGCATATTGCAAATATATAAATGTGGCCATACACTATAAAACTGCTATCAGCAAACGCATAAATGCATAAAATGCATAAAGAGTGAAATCAACCCAAAAAATCAGACAGAAAAAAAGGCCAACTAAAATATTAAAAAAAAAAGGAATATTACATGGCGAAGAGATTTTTGCATTGGCGTGAATTGTTAGTGGGTTGTTGTTGTAGCCTTTAGTGTATACATAATAGTCTGAGAGTTTATATAGATATATAATAGCACAGCACTGACCTTGATGAACATCGTCGAATGAAAATGGCACAACCGGAATGGCCGCGATGACCGACACGAAGCAAACGGCGAACGACAGAAACACTGCGGACCTCATTTTTTTTCCTTTTTCCGTTATATTTATTTTTCTCTCTTCTGTTGTTTGGGTTTGCAAGTTGAGTTTCGTTATCGTTGCAACGGTTCTTGATGACAAGTCTGATGATAAATATATAAATTTCTCCGCTTGGCAAAAATAAAAAAAGAACTTCTTTTTCTTCTTCTTCTTCTTCGTGTCTCGTTCAAAAAAAAGGGAAAAACTGACGGCGATCGAATTACATCACTGCACTGTTCGAGGGCGTTTGATCGACTGCAATCAGCCAAAAGTTAACAACCGACTGCCCCCTTCTTGACCGATAATGAGTCACTTCAATCACGAAGCCGAGAAGACGGGCGAGAAAACGGGACTAGGTTAAAGCCACTCACCACAGAGCGCGCGGGATAGGCGGGGGCCCAGCGCACGCAAAAAAAAGAACGAAAAAATAAAACAAGACGGGCCGATAACAAACAACAATGAAGGAACGAAAATTTGATTTAAAAACCAAAAAATTGATGAAGAGAGAAACTGATGGAGAGGATCGAAACCGATTGATGGCGTATTTTGTGTGTGTGTGTTGTTGTTGTTGTTGTTTAGAGCGTGTTTGTGTATTCGTTCGCCTCGTTGTTGTTGTTACAGGCAATGACGGACGACTCCCGACGATCACTCTTCACTGACGGGATGCGAGACGGTCAGAAATGGAAGGCGATTACAAAACAAACGAAAAGTTCAATCAACCTTTTTCGGCCTGGGAAAACCAAATTTGTATGAAATCTGGCCGACGATGGAGAGAATGAAAACGACAAATTGGCTTTATCCGAAATGAAGAAAAATCAACGACGTGGATATAATTGCGTCTGTGTGTTTTGGCGTCTGCTTATGTGGTGGTGGTGGTGGAGGAGGAAGAAATAACAAACTTGTTTGGCGATTTTCGGTTCCGAAATGAATAAGATTACAAGGGTCGGCAGTGAGAGACGAGAGAGAATAGCGTCTAGAGCGAAGGACAGAGCAAGTCCAACTGGAGAGCCATTCACGAAGCGCGCGGGATTATATACCTCCCGTCCGTGTGTGTGTGCGTGTGTGTGTATATCTAGACAGAACGGCGGTGGCTGCTATTACAAGCGCGCGCGCATAGTGGTGGTGGCGAAGAAAAAAAAGTAAAACGGACCAGCGCTAACAAGTGATCGCCCCCCTTTTGTTTCTTCTTGAAAAAAAATCAACAATAGAAGGGTAATTTTGATAGCTGAGCCTCCAAATTTGCCTTTTTCATTTCCAAATAACCAAAACAAAAATAAAAAGAAATAAAACAAAACAAAAGAAGAAGCTAGCATCTCAACCACGTGTTACGATGCGCTGGGTATATAGATTGCCCCAGAAAACTTTCTCGGGGGGGGGGGTATATTACGACTTTAAGAGCTCTGCTATGTAATCCCCTCCTAGTCTGATGATGAGGGGGATATAATAAATGCTGCTGCTACACCACTAGCCATGATCAGGGAGGGAACGAGGTCGAACTGGTAGTAGATTGGCTTTTGAATATATTAGTAATAGAAAGAGAGATGAATCTCGTCCATCACAACAGTATACACGCCTGACATTAGTTTGGGTTGATGGCCGCGGCTATAAGGGGGCCCTAGACCAGCCCCAGTCTCGGCTACTGAGTGCAGTTGGGCGTCAGACGATAGAGAGAGAGAGAAATGGTGGGGGCTGCTGCTGCCGATCGATCCAATGTGTGTGTGGGGCTCTTTCACGATCAGCCTCATTGCTCTCGCATTTGAATGCTAATCGCCCGTCTAGGGACACACCACGATCTGTGGGAGGCAAACGCCGAGGACGACCCGGCCGCCGCCCGCGCGGCTACGGACCACTGAGCTTTATGAGGAGTTGTCGGACCCACGGTTATTTCTTCCTTCTTCTCAGAAATGGTGGAGGGGGGAAAAATAAGGAGATGGCAAGAAAAGATACTAAAAACTCGAAAGATATTTTCTTGGGTTGGAATTGGTGGTGGAAACATTTTGGCTCTTTTTTCGGCTGTGAATCGATCATCGTAGAGATCGTGTCCGATCAATAAGACGAGATATAGTTGGGCTCGGTGTTGGGCGACAAGTCTTGGATTTCAAGCGAAGGTTGAATCAATGAAATTCCGTCCGTTCGCATTCGCTTTTCCGATTGATTGGCCGTCGTTGAGGTTGTCCTCGTCTCGTCTAGTCATTTCTATCCTTTACAACGCGATCCGCTGGCTGGAACGGACCAAACTTTGAGCCGCTGCTGCTGCTGAGGTCAACTCCTCCTATTTTGGATCTCCCCGTGAAGCCCCCGATACACAGCACTACACGTAACCAGCAAATAGATCAACAAGACGGAACGAGGAAAACGTTGCCGTACGGAGACCCCCTGTTATCTACAGGGGTAAAAATGTAGTCCATCTTATTTTTTTTTTCTCAAGACAAACTCCCGATGACGTCTGGCGCATTACAGAGAAGAAAAGAAATGAGCTGAAGCCAATTTCAAGGACTATGGACACCCGGCGATCAGGTTGTAGTAGGACTTATTCACTACGGAAAATTATCATCCATCATCTAAGCTATTGCGTTATTGCGTGGCTCATATATACGGAAGGGGACTGCTGACGCGCGCGTACTGCTGGAAGCCGGAAGCAGAGGTCATTTCCGTCGTTATTCCACAAGACATCTCCTTCACCTAGATCGTAGGGTTGCGAGAGAAAGAGAGAGAGAGAGAAGATACTAGACGATTGTTGTTTGCTCCTTTATTTACGACGCTCATGTTCTAACTCTCTCTCTCTTTCCAGTTTTCTATTCTCCACTCTATAGCGAGAGCGAGATATTAATGTGTTTCGCTTCGGCGACTTCCAGCAGGACATTCTTGCCGGTTACATCGTTTCGCTTCTTAAAAGAATTCGAATATTAAAACAGCCAGAAGAAAAGAAATGAAAAAGAAGAAGAAGAAGAAGATAAACGAGAATCACGTGAAATATAAAATGAGAAGAGAGAAAGACGTGGAAAAGGGGCGTAAAAGAACGTCTGGGAGGTCCCGCAAGATGGATGTTAAAGACTAAAGCCAATACTGAGCGCAATTCGATTGGCCTATGAGAGCATTTCGTTTTTCTATATACCATTTCTTTTCTTCTTCTTCTTCTTCGGATTGTAGCAGCAGCTAACTCTCCATTTCTATCAGTTCTATCCACCTCTTTCTTCCCTTGTTCTCCTATTCTTGTTCCATTTTTACGATGGTCCTCCTAACAACTCGGCGCGAGCAATTAAGGCCATTTTTGATCAAAGGCTAGAAGATTGTCGATAAAACCGGCTGCTCCCAGTTTTATTATGTTCGGCGTAAATCAAAGTTGAAGAAGGCCAAAAAGAATGGAAACGATATAGTTCCAAAATGGAAGAACAAGAAGAAGAAGAAGCTGCAGACGAAAACAAAAATGAAAAGTCAGAAAAGGAGCCATCAAAGCCTTTTTTTTTCTTTTTCTTTCGAGGCGTCAAAGAAGATTTCGATACACTCAAAACGTCAGGACTGGAATGATAAGCCATACTACTCTTCTTCTTCTTCTTCTTTCCATATTCTTTTGTTTTCAGTTCTCTTCACGTGTGGTATACACAGTCAAAAGTAGGAATGTTTAGCTCAGCTCCTTTTTCCCTTTTGAGGAGCATTTGGGTTCTTTTTTTCTTGCCCTCCGTACACACAGCATAATGGATCGAGGTGTGCTGCAGCACTTCTGCACGATCACTTCTACGATAAACTTCAATTTCCCCTTTCTTTTTTCTTCTTCTTCTTCTTCTTCTTCTTCTTCTGGGTTTTTGCATACGCATGTTGTTTATATGATGTGGCTGTTGAGACTCTGGCAGAGAGAGAGAGAGACTGGCCATTTTATGGCGCATAACGACAGCGTAATCAAATTATCTCAAAAAGCGTTTCTTCGTCTCCGTTTCCCAGGGTTTTTTGACAATTTTCTCGGAGAAAATAAGACTCTCTCTCTCTCCGGGCCAACCAATGACTCGGGTCGGGTTGGCTGGCCTCTATACACACATTTAAATGGAATGTAACATGTTACATAAGAAATTCAGAAATCTCTCTACTCTCTCCCATCTCGTTCGTCATGTCGCCAAGAACGTCCAAGAATTTTTCTTCTTCCCTCTTCTCTCCAAAATGGCTTGTCTTATAATATCCTTTTCTGTTTTTAATTCAAACGTCGCCGTGAATATTTTCTCTCTTCCTGGGCTTCTTTTTTCAACACATCCCCATTAAAGTCTCGGGGAAAGGAAAAAAAAACGGAAGGGACGCAATCAGGTACTGGCATCACACTCGAAATCGTCATTTGCCACTGGACCCCACCCACGACACAGATACATCTACTGTACATGTTGGTTTTTTTTGTGTGTCTTAAAGTTAGAAATACTGTGTATGTGTGTATACACTATCTCGTGTGTACAGACAGTCTATATGTGTGTATACATTTTGGGTCCGCAAAGGCGATGGCGTCAATCTTGACTCACTCCTTCATCTGTGCCTCCACCTCATTTTGTTTACGCGACTCTTTTCATCCCGCCGTGAGAAATATTTATCGGTTTTGAAAACGACTAGACACGCGCGCTTTTTTGATTGCCTTCGTTAACTCTTCCTGGCCAATTTACGAGGTGTTGAAACACTGTTCGCTACATGTGCGTACAACAACCATCGGTTGCGCTTAAAAAAAAATGGAGACCACCGCAACAACAAAAAAACAACTTAAGATTTCAAAAATAAAAAAACCGAAATGAAAGGGAACAATTGAAGAAGGAAAGAAAGAACTAAGAAAATGCGCCCGCGGTATTTTCGACGATAAAAAAAAAAGTAAAATAAAGTAAAATAAAAAAAAAACCAACAGACAGACAGACAACACGGATAGAAAAATAGTGTGTCTGTTTTCGGCTACATGTGATCGCTTCGCTCTCTCATTCTGTATATGGCGGGATCGCGTCCCTGACGATGGCGCACGTTCCGAATCCCTGCCGCGTGAGTCTTTTTCGGTTGCGTCAACTCTTGAACAACCCAAAAAAAAAAAATATCAAGAGCCAAATGAAATCACTTTTGAAACAAAGGAAACGGACAAACTCGACAACAAAGTCAGTGGGGTGTTGAATTTTCTGGTAGATAAAAAGCAAAGACAAAAAAACAACAGAATCAAATAAAACTAATCGATTTGGTAAAATAACGACGTTTTTTTCTTTCCAAGAAAATAAAATGAAATAAAAATAATAAAAAAAAAGGACCGAGCTGACACACTAAACTATGTCCTTTCTCCCTCTCACCTTCATCGAGTCCTTCTCTCTTTCTCTCTCCGTGAACTGGAAAAAACTAAAAATTTTGGTATTATTGAATCGGTATCAAACGCAAAACGTCGGCGGATAAAACGCACGGCAAACCAGACGCAATCAGCCGGAGAAAGAAAAAGGCGGCGGCGGCGGCGACGACACGGCGAGATCCAGCTCTCTTGGACGGGCACGGCTTCGTCGTAGACGCCGAGTATCTAAAAAGTAAAGCTAGAAGCCAGTCAGAAAAAAAAAACCTTGGCCCCAATCAGATCAGAAAAGGATCGGATTCCGTCCGGCCACCACCGACGAAACGTCAAGTGCTAAGGTGAAATTGGCCGCGACGCATCAAGACAACAAAAATAAACCGCCCCTCATCCAAAAACAGAGAGATAAACGAGAAACGAAAAGGAAAAACAAGGATAAATATAAATAAATAAATAATCGCCTTCCAAACATTGGCGAATTCGGGACGTCATCGACGACAGATTAGAATGTATTCATCCATTTGTTTACTTTCTCATCCGGCCCAAAGCCCATTTCGTGTGTCATGGAAGCTGTTGCAAGAGAAGTAGCCGAAAGCCCGGAGTAAAGAGAAAATAATTCCTGGTCGAGGACGAAAGGTAGACGCAGACGAAGGTCCCTGATTGGATCAGGACGGTGCAGAAGCCCCGGCAGAAGCAATCCGATACCTTCGGCTTCACCTGATACCACACGATCGCACCGGCACGCACCATAATGGATGGTTATCCCCTTTGGATCTATAGACCAGCAGCGACAACCAATGCATCACGTCTGGTTAAGGACGGACCAAAAAATCCTGAAATAATTCCTTGGCTAAACCCGAACGAAAAGAAAAAAAATTACCGGGAAACGGCAGGTTTCCATGAAAACCGCAGCTGGGGCTCACGTCCAGCAGGATCTACGAATGCGATCAAATTGCTGTTTGCAGCCGAGGCCCTGGCCCAGACCTTTCCTGATCGCTTTCATTTAGAACTTGGCACAGAAACGAGAAGCCAAATAAACGACGGCAGGCCTAGAGGGGCTCCGCCGTGCCGCCCGCTGCGTCTTTTCACGTCTGTGCGGAACGTCCATAACCTTTCCTTAACGTCACTCGGGTACCGTCGTTCCTCCTCATCATCAGAGGGCATCCAGCGACAGTCACGCACCCACTGCACACACACACACACAGATCGATGGGAACCTTTTTAGCTCTTCCTTTTTTTCCTACCTATTTTCTTTTCTCTTTGCTCTGCTGTGCGGCAATCAACGATTTAGCCCCCGCTGCAGGGGGAGAGAGAGGTCGACGGTCGAGCGCCCAAAGGATCGAGGACAATTTACGTCCTATATAATCTCATTTTCGGTAATTGTGCAAACGCAAATAAAAGGAGAAGACCAAAATAAAAAAAGGAAACTGGCTCGGTGGAAACGAACGTCACGTCTCGTTTGGTTTTCCCCCTGCTGATAAATATTTAAGCATCAAATCAGGAGAAACGAAAATCAAATTACCGCTGTTTGCAATTCTCTTTGTTTTTAGCAACTGTCGTGGCTTTGCATCGTACAAAAACACTTAGCACACGAACGTTTATAGTACACACACAATGGCACAAAATTGAATCGCTGGAAAATATGTTGCACTTCGTCGACATTCTGACGGTGATTATTTTTCGCTCTGGCTGGTGGTTTGTCATTGCACATGATTCATTTACGATTTCACGCACGACTTCTTTCTGAAGGATTGTTAGCCATGGGAGAAAATAGGACGAAATTGAGACGACGGTGGCAACAAGAGTGAAAGGCGAAAAGAAAAGTAAGGAAAGAAAAAACCTGGAGTTAGCCGAGTAAAATGTTTTGCTTCTCTTCTTCTGCACTTTGTATGGATCCGGTCCCCGCCCGTCTCCCAGCCAAGCGCAAGATCCCCACGACAAATGAAGAAAAAAGAGACTATATATTAGACTAGAATCCTAGAGCAAGAGGCAAAAACTGCGAGGCCAATCTACGCGAGCGCTTGTTTGCGAGAGAGAAAAAGAAGAAAAAGAAGAGTTAAGCAGCGTCATTGTCAAATAAAGAACAAGATGGAAGTAGATGTGGTGGAGTGTCCACAGAAGCGTGTAGCAAAAAGACCCAAGCATGAGACATAGCATCCACCACACAAGAGGAAGAAGACATCGTTATGTCGTGATTAATAATCCTTGGAAAACAACAACAACGACAACATCATCATCATCATCATCATCATCATGCTCTATGCCTGTCGAGAAGATGACAAAAAGGGGGAAAGAAAAAACTGTTTCATGGACCACTTGCCTCGTTTCACACCATTCCGCTCGACTATTGTTTCGGTTAGTTGTTTGGTTGTTTAGTTTATTTTTTTTATTTTGTTTAAATCATTATAATAATTTCCATGGAGTTGGCATCGAATTTCCGCTGGGAAGCCACACAGAGCCACCTAGCGGTAGGTCTCGAGAGAATGATAGCGGTCCCGAGGCCGACAACGAAAAACTAAAAAAAAAAGGTACAACACAGTATAATAATGAATTAATTAATATAAAGCATATTGAGGGGGAGGGGATTAGGATGACACGGAGCTGCAGGAACGAATGCAATCGACACATTTTTTGGGAGGGCAGGGAAATTTTGGGTGGTGGAGTTTGCACTAACGAACACGCACGAATCAACAGTAGATGGAAGAGGATCAGTGACGAAAAAGCAAAAGGAAGAAGAATGGAGGTAATACAAAAGCAAAGGGCAATTTGCCGAGGATATCTAAACGAATAGAATCCAAAGACCATTCTTTTTTTCAATGAAAATCCTACGTGATGGTTTATTGAGAGTTATTGTCCTTAATCGAAAGGTTCCCTACAATGTCCACTAAGAATTTCTATAAATTTGCTTTCACCGCAAAGCCCAAGCGTTTGATTTTGTTTTTTTAATCAGGAAGGTCAATAAATTAATCGATTGAAGGTCAATCAAAAGTAAAAGTAGATGCTGGAGAGAGGGAATGTGTGAGAGCTGTTACGTTGTTGAGCAATGCCCGATTGAACATGCCAATAAAACACGTCGCCGTTTCTCTACAAAACGGCGCTTCGACAGAAACACGAGTCACTAGGAAGAGGAAGGAAGAACAGCAAAGAGAACACAGACAGAGTATGGAAATGATTTAAGTCATCCTTACATTCACACACACACAAGATACAAAAAGAAAAAAGGAACCATCAAAATTGAGGGCTGTTAATTGTAGAAAATCCAACTAATTATGTACGGGGGAAAAGTAGGAAAAATTGGCAAACGTACTGGGAATAAATCATTGGCCATTTTCGGCAACGCCGATCAAAGGGGTTTGGAATTAATGGAGTGGAGGACATGATTTGAAAAAAAAAATGCGATTAACCCGGATTAACCAAAAAATTAAAAATAGTTGCCTTTTCAAGCTGCCTAGAGTTGAAAGTTAAATAAAAGAAAAAAAAAGGACGAACACGCACGAAAAAATAGAAGCGAAATGAAAAATAAACCCCCTATATGTAAATTGAAAGGAACGCCAGTTAAAATAGTTGCCAAAAAAATAAATTGGATTAAACAATAGACGATTAATTCAAAATGTCATTTCGTTTCGAGGACCCGGCAGTTCTGCGACAGTTTCGTCGAGTTCTTCGGCCCACACTAGCGGTTTAAGATTGGAAAACGCTTCAATGCCGGTGAGATCTGAGATGAGAGCGGCCATTTGGCCGTCAACGTCATCTTCATTGCCTCCGCCATCGTCGAGCAGAGGCACGAGCGGGCCGTCGGGTCAACTTGGTCAGGTTTCCAGTGCCGTTTGGATCTCGCGGTGGATGTGTGTCAAGTCGTTCACTTTGACGACGAGCTGGGCGTTGAGTGATTCCAAGATGCGCCGTTGGGTGTCGTGCGCTGCGTTCATGGCATCCAGTTGGCTCCGCACCGATTCGCCGTTCGCTTCCAGCCGAGAGCTTTCCTCTTCGAGAATCTACACCAAACACACAAGCACGAATCAATCAAAAACTGCTGCTTCCACACATTGATGCCCACTCATTACGCCAACCGCATCGTCAATCTATCAACTCCATCTCTCTCTCTATCCCCCCTCTATCTAGGCTGGTCGTCTTCGACAGCCTCACAAGAGTGAAAGGCAATGTAGAGATGATAAGCTGCGCCAGCCAAAACGCTCCATCGGCCTTGGCACAACTGACAATTCATCCTGAAAGAGAGGGAGGGAGTAGGTGGAGACGTAAACCGGATCCATCATCAATGTTGGGTCTAATTCGACTGATTGATGCATTTCCTTCTTTTTTTCGTATACATGTACAGTATATCTCCGTTTTCTTCCTCTTGGTTACCATTTGCTATGTTTGCATTGATCTTGTCGGCGGGGATATAAAGAAAAAACCAACAAACAAAAACGCTCGGTCGGTTGATCACGTAAACAATTCCAAATGGTGCAAATTGGAATAACGGGGTAAACGAAGGGCACACAACTTTGATGTCGTGACGCCTGGCCGTCGTATTCTACTAACTCACAGAGTAAATAAATAATAAAAAATAAAATAAAATAAAATAAAATAAAGAAAAAAAAATATCCCTGTCCATACTAAACAGAATGTTGTGTACAACAACAACAACAACAACAACATAGTGTGTCGTAACTAGTAAACTGCTGTTTTCTTGTTTGTATCCATCTCTCATTGTCTGGCCAGACGGGTTTGGCCGTCTTGTTCCATGATAGATTGAGACGCATCCGTGACTTTCAAGGCTCTTCTGTCATTGCGACGCGCATAAGCGTCAAAACGCAGCCGAAGCGAGAGAGAGAGAGAGAGAGAAAAACGCCAAAAGAAAATGAAAACCTTTCAGAAAGTTTATCAAGTCTGTCAAGCAGGAAGTCAAAGGGCTTGAAAAAGCTGGAATTCATCCAGCTTATTGTGGAGGCAACAAATCGGCGAAGGGAAAAGAAAAGGGAACAACACAAAAGCCCCCCTTTTTTTGCCATTAAACACAGGACGGCGATGGAGCACAGCACAGTCGGCACCCCGCGTGCACAGAGACAGTCGCATAACAATGGGACCGGCGGTCAAACAACAACGCGGAGCCGCCGCGCAAAATAGGCGAAAAAGAACAAAAATAAAAAAAAAAGATTCATTCGACTTTTTGACTCTCGCCGGAATTCACGGGGAAATAATGCGGCGATGAAATGCCGCGTGACACATTTTCGTCTCGAGCGGCGCCGAAATGAAAATCTTTCATTTCGAAAGTACCCAGCGTCTAACAATGCAGAGGCAGCAGCAGTAACTCTCGTCCTCCACACACACACACACACACAGCGGATGATAGCGTTAACACAATTTCTCAAGAGGGAATGAGTGGCAGCCTCCGTGTACCGGCCAGAGTGCTGCTGATAAAGCTGTCATCGATCGTTTATCATAGCCTTTTCTTTTTCCAGCTACAAAAGAGAAAGAAAAAGTCGTACGCCAGACAGAAACGAATTGTGGGCATTTTTGTGTGTTGAGTTTAAAAAGAAAAGACTGTTGTGTGTGTGTGTCTGTGTGTATCTATTGTAGAGAACAGGAATCTAATGGATGGCGTAGCCCCAACACACGCAATCCCAACGAGTTGGAGGAAGATGAAGGAAAAGAAAAAGAGAAAAAATGGGGGGGCCTCTATAAGTCGGCCGTTCCCTCGATACCTTACTGTCTCCCTTTCGATGAGAAACAGTCGAGGCACTCTGAGCGATTAACTGGCAGCGCTTGTAAAAAATGCCAAGGGAAAATGCAATAAATTTTCACATTAGGCATTTTTGCAGGCGAGCAAAAATTGGGGCGGCTGCGAAATTGCCAGAGCTTCTTCGTTTTGAAAGAAATAAAACCAACACTGCGTAAAACGATATTTGAAATGGCGGTGGTACCTTGACTCGATCGGCGGACATGCTCATCTCCCGCATCTCGTTACTCAGCCGGCGGATTTCGTCGTCCTTGGCCCGCAATTCCGTCTCCAGAGAATCAATCTTCAATCGCAATGTGGCCACCTCTCGCTTCAAATCGTTGCCGCCTTCGCCGGTGATGGGCGGGCCTCGTCCGGCCTCCAGTTCGACAATCTTGGATTTCACGCGCTGATTTTCGTCCTTGTAGGCCTGCAGTTGTCGTTTCCATTCTTCGACGTTGGCCGTCGACTCTTGTAAAGCGCTGGTTAGACGGGCATTGTTGTTTTTCAGCGTGGCCAGCTCCACTTCCCATTTCTTGGCATTTGCCGAACTGTCACATTAAATGCGAAACGCGAAAATATGAGAGGGGAAAGTTGGGAGGAAATGCCCGAAGCGGCGAGCGCGCAATAGATATGTTTACCTTTGGGCTAGCGCGAGCTTGAGACGGTCGTTTTCGTATTTCAGCTGGGCTTCGACCGATCCCAAAGGGAGGTGGGATCCCTGGGACGGTAGGGTCGCGCTACTGCCCACTCCGCTCAGTGATGCTGCAACTGCGACTCCTCCGACTGCGGCGCCGTTGTTGCTGGACCCCGGAGAGTTTTTATCGATCTTCTGCTGGTGTTTTGGGCTATCAGCTGGAGGCTGGACGGGATGAAAATCAGCCAGTGGAATAAGGATGTGTTTTCGCCATCACCACCATCACCACCACCGCCGCCATGTCGGGAACAGGAACAGCAGCATCAGTGGAAGAGAAGGCACGAATCAAAGAATTGAATGGCGAACCCAAGGAGATGAAGAACAATACAAAAGACGAAGCAGGAACAGCAGAAAAAGGAGAACAAAAAAAATAAAAAAAAGTTCATTAGTTTCCTGTATTATCAGAGCGTAGCGTAGAGAGACGGGAGGAGCAAGCGAGCGAGCAAGCCTTGTGTCTTGTGTGTGTGTGTCTGTGCAGCTCGATCGATCCTTCCGTCCAATCTTGCAAGTAACCCAAGTATTAGACTCTCTCTCTCTCTGCTCCCTTTATGTTGTGAGCGTACGTTTTTACTTTCTACAATGTTCTCGTTTGTCGTTTGCTGACCCCGGTGTACACACACAATAATAAAAAAAGGAGATAATAAAGTTGGGAGGGCAGGGCCCGGCAGGCTGAGAGAGAGAAACAGACAGACAGAGAAGAGCAAACAGAAGGATTCAAGTTACCTGGAGGCCGGATAAGCTCTGCGAGCGCTGGTGGGTCACTAGGGCTGACTTGAGGAGAGCTGGCGATACGGAGCCGGGCGATGTACTCCCATCCGTCTGATCTACAAGGAATAATAACAAGTTGCAGTTAAATAATCCCCAAGAGATTCATAAGTTCCACACTTGACCCGGACAATCAAGGTGGGTCCCGCTATCATTTTCTTTTAATGGAAATAGAATGAAAGAGATAAAAATAGCGGCAGCAATTTAGTCTATCTTTTCCCTTCTTTCTTTTTCTTTTTGCTCACTCCATTGCGTCTCAAGGGTCGAGACCAGGTCGAGACGGACATTGCAAAAGCAATATAGCAAGAGAGCCTAATCCATTCGCTCCCGCTGCTGGATGGTAATGGGCAAAAAAAAATAATAAAAAAATAACGGAGCGAGGATATTGTTGACACTCACATTCTTGTTTGACGGTCATCGGCTCCTTATCGTCGTTAGTAAAGGCGGTAGGAGTGGCTCCACTGCCCAGTCCCACAGTGGCCATGGCCGAGCGGCTGTTGACGGGCGAGGCATTGGCGCTGGCCGAGGTCGAGTTGGTCATACTAGTCGGCGCCGCTGGTGTCGGCGTCGAGCCGTTGGTAGCGCTGGTAGACGACTTGCCCGGCGACGTGCCGCTGATGTTCTTCGTCGCTTCCTTCACTTCTTGGAATTTCTCAATGAACTATTTCAATCAACAAAATATTTCCAAAAGTTTGAAAAAAATAATAATAATCATGCGTCATTCATTCGGATAGCTCAACACATATATTAAGGCATCAAAACATATTAGGAAGTATTTTTATAAATTCTAAAAAAAAGGGATTATTATTTTAGATTCTATTTTAATCGGCCGTACGTATGGGGGGAAAAAAAATTCGTGATCTTATGAACCTAGTCCTCGCGGGATCGTGGACGATATTTGAAGCGCATGGCGACGCCTGGAGGACGCCAGACACGATCGATCAGCACTCGAATACGAGTAGAGCAGAGAGAAAGTAGTCTACCTCGCTTTTTCTTCTCTTTCTTCCTGCCTCTATTTTTCTTTTTTAAATATCCGTAGCAGCATGAATGCCAAGTTTTCGACAGGAGGCGAGGGAAAAGGGGCAACGAGAAAATGCATCAAAGAAAGGGAGTCAGTCCCTCATAAACAATTCAATGCCTGCATTTTGACTGGCACTTTATGTTATAGACCTATTCACTGAAATTGTTTGCATTTATATTTCTTTATACTTTTTTTTGTTTTATTTTATTCATTTTTGTTTCTTTCTAAGTTTGCGTGGGCGTCACCGTCGGGGACGATTTGCATCCATCCTCGACTTACGGCTATTAGTAGCCCGGGGATGGCGACCAAAGAGATGGAGAAAGTTACGACAGCTCAACTTAGAAAAAAAAGGAGTGAACAGATCTTGAGAAAAAAGAGAGGAAACGAGTTAAAAGAAAAAGTTACTCGTAATGTTTTCCTTTTTGAAAGAGAATCTGAAAGAAAAAGAAGCCATGTCCTTAAAAATAATTGCTTACCTTGTTGAGTTCGGCTTCTGAAGGGAATCCGAGTCCGTAGACGGTGTTGGCCCGGACGTCCGACCACTGGCCAAACTTCTGTGACGTTTTCGTAAACGTCATGTTGGGTGTGATGGTGCTATTGATCACAGCCTGAGAATAAACGAGAGAGCAAACATGTTTCTCGTTAATTGATGTTGCAACGAGAGAGGGAAATCTACAATTTTTGGACGAGTGACTAGCGTAGTTAAGGGTAGTGTAGTAATGCGTCCGATAACGATGGCTCATCCAGCGCCCAATCCAAGCCAAGATCAAGAGCTGAGCCATTTAAGAGTCGGCTGACAATCGATCCGTAAACCCTTTCAGTTCCCATTAACAGCTCAAACCGTGTTCTTCAAACCGTGATGCATCCATCCATCTAACCCGCAGCTGAAAATGGGGAAGAAAGAAAGAAAAAAACGGCCCAACTTTTCTAGGGCACCAGAGATGACGCAAAATCAATAGACACAAAACCCTGAAAGATGAAGAGGGAGAAAGAATAAAAAAACAAACAAAAAAGGGATCGACATACTAAGTCGTGTCGAAAAGAATCGGGAACAAGGAAAGGCACTCTAAGCCTGAACGCCGGTAGGACGACGGCGCCAACTTGTTGACGTTCAACAACTTGTGCTTGGCTTTTTTCTCCGTAGGGCAGCAGAAGAAGCATTGCCCTTTTGAGTATTTATTACCAGCCGGTTCACGTTAAAGACAGGTGAGCATGGCATTTGAAAAAGTGGAGAAAAAGAAACTTTGAATCTTGAATGGAGAAGAGTGTTGCTTACTTTAGTGCCTTCGACGCTGATGATTCGGTACAGGGATCGTGTCGAGTCGTAGAAAAAGGAGACGTTGATGGCGGACGACGAGGCCGGGATCCACGAACGTTTCGTCTTCGGGTCGATGTGGAACACGTGAGCCTTGCACGTGAAAATTGGCTGTTCCCTAACGGACAGCAAAAGAAACGATTAAGCTAAAGAAATTGGATTTGCAAACTACTATAAACAAGACATTCGGCTCGATTCTCTAGGGTACGCTTTCTTTATTCTGTGGCAAGTCTCTTAAAGTCTAAGGCGAAAATGATCAATTCGAGAGGGTAAAAGCAAATAGGATTATATCGATTTTTGAGCGTACACAAAAGGAATATAGTGCCAGAGAAAGGGAGTACAGAAAGGGACAAAAAATGCGGGCAGATGTTCACTCTTTCTTTCTCCTCTTCTTCTTCTTTTTCTGCTCAAGCTATCTAACCACCGTGCGCACATGCGGGCACGTTCGCCCCATTTCAGCACGACAAAGTCCCAAGATGGACGGGGTCGTTGGGCTGCTGTTGGTTAGAACGGAGAAGGATCGGGGGCCATACAGACTGCGTACACTGGAGCAGGCCGCAAATAACTTGATATCACGAAAGGACCTTCCAGCGTCACTGAATAGAAACAGTTGGGAAGAAAACGTAGCGCGCGCGAGAGAGAGAGGGTGCGCCGAGCGGATCGATATGTCATTTCTCTATTGGATTACAATTGGGCTGGCTGGCGGCCTAGTCTTTGAGCCAAGTCCAACTGGATAAAATTAACGAGCCGCATGGAAACTTCAGGGCGTCAAAGAACTCATTATTGTTTACGCTAGAATCAATATGGCGCACTCTTCGCAACGGAATGCATTCCAGCGATGGCGCAGGCCCACATAAATAAATGAACGAGGAGCAAAAAGTATACGCGTATAAGGATTCAGAACCAACATTCTTGTCCAGCTCAGTTGCCCGCTCTTGCAACGACGATCAGGTCGGGCGGATAAAGGCCAGGGCTTCGTAAAATCACGTAAAATATTGTTTGAAGCAACTTTTCTTCAAGTAAGCCGGCAGACTAAACGGCGAACAGCTCACAAAAACCCCAACATTCCAAGCGTTAAAAATGCAGAGCGTCACGAGATTTCTTCGGAAATGTCACGTACACAATTTCTATCATGGCATTTCGGGCAATATGCGGGGGGAGAAAAAAGTCAATTAATGCGGAACCCACGGAGGGAGAGATAATGAGCCATCCCAGTAAGATAACACGAACGCTGATAATTTGAATTCGTGAAACGGGCGGAAACGGGATGGATCCGACGCACTTACAAGCCAGCCACTACCAAATGTAACAGTTTCAAACTCATTAGGGGTGAGGTGGAATGCATTCGACGAGTAGAGGCGTGGCGCGATGGGATAAGGAAAAAAGTAAACTGTGACCACCACGACTACTATACACCCAGACAAACTTGTGATTAAAGCAAAACGATTCGTACGCATCGTGTGTGTGTGATGAAGGGCCACACAACTCAATCACTTTTGGCGCCTTGATTATGACGTGCGGTTGGGAGTGGGGGGCCATAATCAGCCAACCCCTCCTCCTGCTTACCCACCGTTCTCCCTGAGCTCTGTTCTCTGGGCAAACAGTTCCAACCGACCAAAAGTGAGATAGAGATAGAGAGAGAGAGAGAGAAGCAACGAATCAATACCTCTCGACACGAAAAGGAAGCTAGAGAAACCAACAAAACAACCTTGCTGTTGCTGGTTTTGATCCATTCTACCTATCCAGAGAAATTCTATTCACACACACAGGGATTAGAGTGGGAGAGATACACTTCAATATAGGCTGGGACGGTAGACGCAAACTGGATACTAGTCTATATAACATACTTATATGAGCGCGATAAATATTCACTGAAAATGACACATCCTGCAGAGGCAATATGGCGTACATAATAACAGCGGGGGGCAATGAATTCTGAAGGCGACAAAATAAAAATCTCGTAGCTGACATTGCCGGAATATAAAAGAGGTAGTCGCACGACATGGCAACGAACAAATACAAGAACGACGCCATTCGACTCCCCGGCTGTCTGTCCACAATGTAAAATGACGCTAGACGAAATAGAAGCGAAGAAAGAAAAATTCAACGTTATCCGTTATAATAATAATAATAAAAAAAGTGTCGTCATTCCTTCAAGGGGCTAGGACGACAGGCTCAACGTATACAATATAAATCGGATTGGGACCTAATACGATTTCTTGTTTCCCGCCAGTCCCTCACTATTTTCTCTCTGTGTAACTCGCAGATTCAAACGTCATCGAGACCAACTGTGGACATCAATCTGGCTTTCTACTTTCCTATCTTTTGGGGCTTAGTTTCGACCGTGTTCAATACACTCTTGTCAGGGGAAGTATGCAGCAGCTGTTGGTCTGACTTCCAGGAGGAGTTCCTCGGTGTGTTATCGAATCCATACGACGGCGATTGTTCGATAGACCATTGGGTGCGAGATCCATCGATACGAGATGAAGTCTAACAGGATTGAGCCTGATCGCAATCGAGTAGATAGGATCAAAGAAGCCGAATTCCAGTTGAACGATCAAGACACCATTACCTATCCATTCATGTAATGGGTTTACAGTTCACAGAACACAATAGAGTAAAAAAGAAAAAAAGAACAGGAGATCGTGCAAATAACCAAGGAAAATTCGTTGAACTAAAACAACTTTTTCTTCTGTTTGGTAATGTTGAGCTTCTATAGCTCTAGTTCATGTAGGATATCTGTAAATATTACTAGGTGACTTGTGAGGATAAATAGAGCACTGAGTAATAAAGTCATTAGCCGCTCGAAAATCCCGAGAGAGTCAGCGAGAGAAGAAACACGGAGAGAACGTCGCCTTGGTGAACGCAGCCCAATCATGGCAGGCACTCATTAGCCATCCATGGCAACCTCATAAAATCTTAGGATTAACAATAAGATTTCGGGAACTATAGATCGAATGGCGAGGACCTAAAGGCTTAAAGAGACACGTCTGATTGAGGTATCATCGAGATTCATCCTTAAGATTAGACAAGGGTTGTCGACGTGATTCCATCTTTTCACTGGCGCCTTGCAAATAGCTCGCCCTCTCCAAAAGAGACAGACACGACATGGCATCATATCCGGGAACTGCTTTCTTGGCCCTGACACAGGCGCACAACCAAGATGCAATCCCCCCCCCCCCCTAAACCTCGGCAACCGCTTCCTACGCCTTAAATATTTGAGCAAGCTGAAAGAATATTGAACTTAAGCCACAGTTTTTACGAATTCAACTAGTTCCCGACTGCGGAACAGATTGAAAAAATAAAGTTCCAATGGGATAGTCTCCGGGTCGAAATCCTCACACAAATTCGGGCGATTAGAGTTCAATGATAAGTGTACGGGTTATTCAGTCACGAAAAGAGTGTCGAAACGAAATTGCCGAATCGACAGATTTGTCGATACGGCATGCACAGTCACGCGTGCTAAATGGTGATGGAGTGTGCCACAACCGAGGAGGATGCCAAGTTACAGAAAGAAAAAAGGAAATGAAACATTAAAAGTTTCCGGCTAGATCTAGCAATCCCGTCATTGCGACTCTGGCACGCACACGTAAACACGGGCAAGTATACAAGCGATTTTTTTTCCCCATTGCAAACACACACACATACACAAAAACGGAAATAAACAAATACCCCCATCCCCTCGCAAACCAACTCTTATGGAAGATTGAATAAATATACTTTGATGCCATTCATTTTTGATGAGATGAGCCTGTTTTCAACCGATTGTTATCCGAAGGATGATTTTAGTTATTTTTTTTTCCCCTGCCTTTTTTTAAATTAATTTTTACTTTATTTTAAAGTAAAGGTGGGGCTTCTCAGACGGGTTTATATCTAGCGTCCAACCTAGGAGACGCCGGCGATAGAAGCCTCCAAAAGAAGCAGTGAAATGAAATGAAACTCGACACGCGATATCTTACGTTGTAGTGAGCAAACGAAAAAAAAGGAGAATACTGTAGGTACGGATGAAAGTTAACATGACGAGAATAGCATTAACTAATAAATACCATGAAAAATAAGGGAAAGGGTTCGAAGTAGCCATCTAGGAATTAGACACAGGACACGCAGCATCGATTTCTTACAACTGAATACACAAAGTCCACAAATTTCTATTTCCCATTATCATTGTTGAATGTTTGTGCTTTTGGAATTGTCTGAATGGGGCTTGCATGTTTCAAAGTAAATCAATATTGTGTGACTAAAATCCCACTAACAGTGGGCCTAGCATCCTAGCAATATCAAGAGTTTTCTGGCTGGATGAAATATTACTTTGATGTATCACCTAAAGCAACAATCTATTGCTTGAGTTGAGAATAACATTTCGCAACAATCCTTCTGGGCTGTAGCTAGAGGCACAAGTCATTCAGCTTCGAAGTTTAGCTCAATACAACTTTAGAATTTAGTACAGGTTGAAAACTTGGATGCAGCTTAGCTTATTAGTTTGAAAATATGAATGCTATATTTACAGCCAAGATATTAATAAAATCTTTTTTAACATTTGAATGACGGGACACTTCAGTGAGTCTGTGACTTCAATATTGATTTACACTTTAGCTTAATGGTATTTATACACCCTAATGGAAAATTCTTATTTGTCTAATTCCATAGTCCAAAATACAAATATTTGAAACATATACCCTTTTAATTACAGTAAATTTGAATTCAGACTTGACAGTGGTGCTCAGCATCCAGCTGTTGCTACGTGGATATATGGTACGAATCGATTTTTCATTTAAGACTATACAGAATCAATAAATGCACAACTTACCCCATTTTAACTGTCGATGTCGAAGCACGAACAACTTAGAAAAATCTCAGATTTCGTTGGCAAACGCAAAAACTTTAAATACACGTATAGCACGCCATGACACAGGAAGAGCTTCTGTCAAATGGAACTGAAAGCCAGAGGTTGGGTTCGTAACTCCGTCTGCGTACGAAGGCCGCTAGGAAATCCTTTGCGCACGCAAGGGGAAAAAAATACTGGTCGCTATGCGCATGATTATATTTTTGTATCGGCTTTTACACAAATTCAAGGCACTAACACTATTAGTTACATTTTTGATGAGGTATGTTAAGAATTTGAGGACAATAATTTCAAGAAAAAAATTTATAATAAACTAAACCTGTCAAAATGCATATCTCCAACAGAATGATGACAATTAGGACAAGCTTATTAGTCATAGCAACACGAGACATTGACTTAAGGATTCTTCTACTTCTTCCCAGCTCTGCATCCGTTTCAGTCAATCTATCTCTTGTACGAACAAGCACTTCTCTTTGTTGACTTAATTCTTGAATAACTCCAGTGCCAATCTCTTCACTTTCTAAAGCAACCTGAGTAGTTCTGTAGAGGCTCTGTGATGTTCTTTCCAGAACTGCAGTTCCTTGGCGAACAGTTGTTTGAAGAGCATTATCAATGCCCCGGTTTTGGCTAAATGCAGCAGTGGATTGGTTTTCCAACAGTTTTCCTCTTGATGAGGCCAGAGACATTTCTGATTGCTTGGAAGAATTGATCAATAGAGCAAGTTTGGAACAGGTGTCCTGATGTCTTCGTACTCTGAAGTTGGATGATAAAAAAAACATTAGTTGAAATTTTACTACATGTATTGTTTGCTGTGTAAACTTAAGACATTCACATTTTTACCTGCCAATCATGTCCATCCTAAAAGAGCCAGGAGCTGCTCTAGCTTCAGCTTCCATTTCAAATATTGCTTGTTTAGCTTCATCTAGTCCTCTTTCGACATCGGCAATAACTTGCTTTTTTTCTTCGCCAAAACATTGTTCTAGCTTACCGGAACACTTTCTTTGCAGAATTTCGAACAAAACTTGTACATCTTCATCCAGAGTTTCAAATTTCTCTGAGCTCATTTCTGTTTCTTGTAGCACAATTCTGAACCTATTTGAGCACTACATACGATACCTTGCTATCAGGACGAAGACAAGGAATGTATTGTAGACTTGACGTATAAAACACCATCTGACAAAACATTGAAGACAGCGCCACAAACGGCGAGAATTAGCATTTCCATGACATTTACATTTAATAGCTAATTATTAAGATAAATTAAACACATTTCAGCCTGCAGAAGGTTTATTCAGATGTCACAGAAAAAACGTCATACAGGCACAGGTTCAATGATGTCACTCATTCCTTCTTATTTTTCTTCCCCTTTGCTTTCTTGGCTTTCGATCCCTTATCAGCAGCTGATTCGGGAACAGAAGCTTCTTCTAATGGGATAGCTTCAACGGGAGCAGCAAGAACCTTTTCCAACGGCTTCACTTCCGGGACAGCAATCGGTGTTGGGGCAGGAACGACTGGTGGCGATTTTCCTTTTACAGGAGTAGCGACTGGTGTTACCACCTTAACTACAGGTTCAGGGATGGTAACGATTGGCGGAGATGGTTCCTTAGCTGGAGCTAGGGCAGTCTTCACCTCAACAACGGACGCGGGTGTTACATCCATCGGTTCTACTTGCAAATCCTTTGCAGCCGTCTTGGATTTCTTGCTTTTCTTTGTTTCTGGTGGTGTTGGCTTAGGGGTTTCAACAGGAGGAGGTTGAGTTGGTTTGACATCTTGGACCGGTGCTTGAACGGGCGCTTCTTCTTTCGGCTTTTCAACAGGTAAATTTGGTACGGGTACTACTGACTGTAGAATGGATATACAAATTAGAACTTGGACTATTTTCCAAATCAGATTCTCACTACGATGGACAACTCACCAAAAACATCTGTTGATTAGCTCAATAAACCATGCTGTGTGCGCTCACTCGCAGGCTAGGCAGCTACCTTCTTGGTAGCACTCGCCTGTACATGTTAAACAATGTGGCATGCATTAAGTTACGTTCACATGCGGTAATACAATTTTAACAATTCAAACAGAAATCAAACGAAAAACTATCTAAGACATACAAACATTCACAGAAAACAAAATTACCTCGCGCTTCTTCTCGAGCAAAGCAGTCTTGCTCTTCTTCCGGGCCTCAGCAACAGCAGCGGCAGACTTCTTAATCACGGCGGAGTACGGGTTCAACTTCATCAATGCTCTCATGTTGGTAAGAGGATTGCGCTTAACAGATGCACGACGGATCATCTTCCTGTAATTTAAATTGTATCGATTAGTCATCTTTGCACCAGACAGTATCACTTGAATGATAAACTGCGTTCAGATTAATTTGCTAATCACAAAGATTCATAACCCAATGCTCTAAATGTGGTTTTCATCATTAATTAATCAATAATAAAGATTAAAAAGAAAGCTTGCCTTGGTCGTCTGATAACCTTCTGGATTTCATCAGACTTCAACAAACGAGACAAATCTGTTCCGGTCATGATGGGCTGAGGCAAGTTGTAGTTGCTCTTCAGCTTAGACTTCTGACGCCAAGTACCGTAGAGGGCGTTCAAGCGTTGGAAAGCAGACTCGGTCCAGATGCAGAAACGGCCAACATGACCACCAGGAGCAAGCTTCATGAGGTTCAGTTTGTTTACTGAAATCATAGAAACTCCGGGGATGTTACGGAAAGCCTTGGTCAAACCCTGATCTCTGCCATAGATGACCAGTGGACCCAATTTGCTGGTACGGCGACGGTTGCGCATCTTACCCTTACCTGCGCGGAAACGCCTGGTCTTGTAAACCTGTAAGAAATCAGATTAATTAGACGGTGTTCACACATAAAATCATTCATGACTCAGATTTTGTTCAGAGCTCTAAGGTGAAATCATTTACTCATAAACACAGACCAAGAAGCAACTCATCATTTTCCCGTGATAATTATACATAAATATCTAGAAACAAACCTTCTGGACATCAGTCCATGCGCGAAGACGGCGCAACAACACGACGGCCTGTTTGGTTTTTTTGTATTCTTGAACCTTGTCCGACACAACCAAAGGCATCTCCGGGACATCATTGATCAAGTGACCTGAATGTAAAAACATTTTAGTTCTAATTCAATATGACCTTATTTACTACTATCATTGTATGGATCAGGGACTCATGGTATGACTTCATGCTTGTCAGAAACACAGGAAACACATATTCATCATGCTAGTATGGAACCGTGCAATGATGATCTTGGCTCATATTTACCTTTGGACATCACCAAAGACGGAATACCCGAAGCAGCGACGGCCGAGCACAATGCAAAACGTTTCTGGTTAACGTTGATCTTGCGATGCCAACGGCGCCAGATCTTGGTGGGGGCAAACATACGTCCACCACGACACATGTTACCATAGGCACCCTGACCGGAGCGATGGGTACCACCTCCTCGGACACGGGGAATACGAGCCACAGCACGACCAGTACCCCATGATTCAGCACTTGTCTGATGACCTGTAATAGGAAAGAAGAAGATTAACAATCACACCATTACATGTGTGTATGAAGTTTGTCCGGTTGCCCAACCCCTCACTTTAAGAAAACAAAGCGAGAAAGGCCTCAGGGACTCGCTTTAGTGTTGCACACTGCACAAGAAGAGTCTGACGTACAATTACTCCTACATTTCAATGCTGTGTGCCAT